>NC_051200.1:0-600000 GCF_015220075.1 Falco rusticolus | reverse complement strand
ACCTGAAGAATTGAAAGATTTAGCGCCGGGCACCAACCCACCCTTCTTGCTGTTCAACAAGGAACTGAAAACAGACTTCATTAAGATTGAGGAGTTCCTGGAGCAGACCCTGGGCCCACCCACGTAATTGCAAGCTTGCTCCTTTCCCCATGCACCGGTCAGGCACGCCACAGCATTGCATAGTGCTTGGCAGATTGGGAAACCAAGGCAGGGTGCTGGGAGGTGCCAGAGACCAGCTCAGGGAGGGGGCTGATTCCCCACCCAGCACCCTGAGCCATGCTTTGCAGGGCCAGGGGTTGCAATGCTGAGGGGCTGCGTCCCCCAGGGAAGGTGGCAGGTTGGGCTGCAAGGGGACTGGGATGGGTTAGAATGGAAAACAGTGGGAGGAAATGCACTGGTCTCTTGGCGCAGGCAGAGCTGGCGGGAAGAGGGAGAACACAGGGAGGTCCCTGCAGGCACAGGGACCCCGAGAGCTGGTGGTTTTGCAGCTGGCTGTGGCAGTTGGTGTTGAGGTGGTGGTGGTGGGAATGTGAAGCCCCCATTGCCCGTGCATATCTGGTATGCTCAGCTAAGAAAAAGCAAATGCCCTTGCTTGAATGCAATGGCGCAGCTGGCCAAAAGGGCTGCTGGGGGAGCTGGGGGGTGGTACCCCCTTGAGCTTATGCAGGGCCCTGCCTGCAGCTCACCAAGCCAGCCCGTGCTGTGGCGACAAGCCCTCCCACCAGTGCGAAAGAGGAAGCTTCAAATGCATTTGTCATCTGCCGCCTCGGACATGTCTGCCCTTGCAGTGCGCCCTGCATCAGCAAACAAAAGACTGTTCCTGAGGAAGTCACGGGAGCTTCTGGCTTCCCTGGACCCCTCCCGTGCCAATGCATGTCCTCTGGGCTGGGTCAGAGCTGTCTGCAGGCAGAGCTCTGCTCCGGGGCTCTGCTGCTACCAGTGTCCTCCAAACTGTGGAGTTTCTGCCCTGTGATTGTTCCCCCTAGCAAACGCCCAAGATAATGCAGCTCTCAGGGTGGCAGCTGTAGTAATTTAAAGCATCATCATTGTCCCACAGCCTTCATCCTCCAGTACCAGCCCTGGGCACTATGGCCCAGGAGATAATGCAGCTGACGACCACGCAGCTGAATCTCTGCTTCCATCCTTGCCTGCACTGATGTAAGTGTCTCTTTAAAGGTATCCACACCTGAGCCCCAAGTACAAGGAGTCCTTTGACGTGGGGAGTGACATCTTTGCCAAGTTCTCGGCGTACATCAAGAACCCACGCAAGGAAGCAAATATCAGTAAGAAATGTGGCTGGGGGCTGCAGGGCTGTGATCTGCCATGCTGCTGTGGTGGGGAGAGATGCTTTTGTCTGTGGGCAGATCCTGTGACCGTGTTAGGGCTTCTGCTGCTGTCCCCACCAAAGCCTCCTCGGCAAGTGGAGGAGCGAGAAGGAAAGGTGAAAGCAGTCCAGTGCTCCAGGAGGCTAACAGCCCCTTGTGCAGGTGCTGGGGAGAGGGGTCCTGGAGGGGAGTGTGGGGTGATGCTGCTGGCATCCCCTGGGAGCAGAGGCTCTGGCCAGGGTCCTGTGCTGTACGTGACCGGTGTAGCCCTTAGGGCTTTGTCCCTGTATGCAAAGCCTGGGAGAGTCTGAACCAACCTGGCACAGCCCTGCTGGGAGCCCAGGGCACCAGGCTAGTTGCACTTGTTTCCCTGCCCACCCAGACTTCGAGAAGGCCCTGCTGCGGGAGTTTCAGCGGCTGGATGTCTACTTAAACACTCCCCTCCCCGAGGAGATTGACCAGGACAGCATGGAGGACATCACTGTCTCCAAGAGGAAATTCCTGGACGGAGACCATCTGACATTGGCTGATTGCAACCTCCTGCCCAAACTGCATATCATCAAGGTAATGGCACTGGCTCCCAGGGCCAAGGTGCGGACCCACTCCAAGAGGGGATGACAGGGTGGGGTAATGTGAACAGGGGCCTGGGGGTCTTGTATTCATCCCCCCCCAAGCCAGAGAGCGAATATTCTGTGGTCCAGCAAGTCTCAGCCTCCTCCTTTTCTCTCTAGATTGCAGCCAAAAAGTACCGTGACTTCGAGATCCCAGCGGACATGACGGGCGTCTGGCGCTACCTCAACAATGCCTACGCCTGTGATGAGTTCAGCCACACATGTCCCGCAGATGAGGAGATAGAGCACACCTACTCCAGTGTCTCCAGGAAGATGACCTAACGCCACTGTGGGGTGCACCAGCGGCACTGCCCCTGGCCGAGCCCTCCACCTCCACAGTCCTGACACAACCAAACCCTGGCTGAAGGAGGGACTGGAGGGGGTTTATGGCATGGCTACCCTTTGCCTTTCAGAAATAGCGCCTTGCTTCACAGCTCCCTGCTGCTCTCTCCTCCTTCTCCTCCTCCACTGGCTGGCTGCAGCCCCCCTCCACCATCAGTGCTGACCGCACATATGGATGGGTTCCTGCATGGCTGCAGTGGCAACCGCATCCCTACTTCCCAGAAATGGGTCTCACAGCCTGTGACCACGTGCCACAGGAAAAGCAGAGCACTAGCCTTCCACAGCGGCACTTTGGTGGAAGAGATGAGACCTCACTCCAAGATGGCTGGGCCAGCCCTGCCTCTGCATCGGCTGTTGGAGCTGCTGTGCTCTGCCAGCCCTGCGCGGTCCCAGCCATCCCGTGCATTTGGGAAGAGTCATCCCAGGATCCCAGGGCATCACCTGGGCTGGAGCTGTCTGAATTTGCCTGGTCGCCCTTCTGCACAGCACCCTGCAGCTTGCATTTGGGCAAGCCCTCTCTTCCACCAAGGCATCCAGGCTCCAGCTGAAGACACCGAAAGGCTCTGTCCCCAGTAGTTTGTCACAGTGACAAGTTGCTCTCACTGCCAGAGAGTTGCTATGTGCATCTATCTCCCTGTTAGGACATGGGGGCAGGTGCCTGGCATGAAAAGTACCAGGACCTGCTGTGGGAGGGAAAAAGGGATGCAGGGTCTTGCAAAGGGCTGAGGATGGAGGGCTGAGAATCAGGGCATCCCTCCCATGTGCGCCAGCACCCAGGGCCATGTGCTGCTGGCTGCAAGGTCTCATGTGGCTCCTGTGAGGTACTAAATCTCTCCCTGCCTTGTTGGACATCACAGGAGATGGAGCCATGGGCAGCTGTAGCTCCACCACTCCCTTCCCGGTCCACACAAACACTTCAGGTGCCTGACTGGGAGACAGAAGCACGGGGTAGGACATCTGCTGGTTTCCACACCGCAATACTGGGCAGCCTAAGCGAGCAGGCAAAAGCTGCTTTGCAAAGCGCTTTGTCTGTAGGAAATATGTGGGCAGGTTTAGTGCTCCCTGGCTCAGCATTGTGCCTTTCCAATGTTGCTGATGCAAGAGGAGTCAAAGCTGCTCTGCACAGCCATGACATCCCATCCTCCTCCATCCAATACCCCCAGTTCCCCCAAGGGCTCCTGGTAGAGCATGTGAACTCAACCAGCCCCGTGGGCAAAAAAATACTGTACAGTGAGTGTGGTGGGTCCTGCCAGGACACGGTGACAGCAGACCCCCCCCCCTCCAGCCCTCACTGCCATTTCCCTCTGCACTAAAAGGTGTGTCCTTGCAAGCCTGTATCTGATAGCACTGGGTTTGGGGACTGGTTTTGTTATTAATGGGTTTTGGTTTGTTTGGGTTTTTTTTAAACTAAAACCAGCAATAAACTATATTGTAATATGCCTTGCTTTTGTACTGTCAGTGCACGGGCCAAGGCCACTGGGCATGGAGAGTGCTGCAAGGGGTAGAGAGGGCTCCTCTGCAGTGGAAAACCTTTTGAGATTTAGCTTAAGTGGAGCAGTAGCCCCCAGTCTCTGCTGCCCTGGATCACTGGAATGCATGTGGCAGCTCCTGTTCTGCCCGCAGGAGAGATGCCCCCTCCCTGAGGCACATGCACTGTGATCTGCCCATGCCACGCACATGATGGTGCGAGGATGCAGAATGTTGCACAGTGTGGGGTTGGAGTAACCACAGGATACTGCTCTGGAGCAAGGGATTTATTCAGCTCCTGCTGGCAGCCAGCATGTCCCTGTCAGGGCACAGTGGCAGCTATGCCTTGACATGGGTCCTGGAGGCCTGCTGATATGGGAGAAACACTGCCCACCACCCTGAATCCTCATGGGATTCTCCCCCTACCCCACAACACCCCTCTTCTGCTGCAGACCTGCTTCCCCTTTTCCCCACAAGGGACCAGAGACCATTCAAAGCTCTGTGCAAAGCAGCCCATAGCGAGGCATGGGTCATGGTTGGATGGGCCTGCTGGAAGGCAATGGGATAGTGGTGGCAGGGAGCAGGCTGGCAGGTAGGAGGCAGGCAGAGCTCCTTCTGTACCCCTCATTTGGAGACACAGTGTTTCCAAGCTGAGAGAAAAAGGAAAAGATACCCATGTGAGGGGCTGCAGCAGTGCTTGGCCCTGCTGTGCTTGGCCCAGGGAGGGCATCTCTTCTCCCAGGCTTTCCTTTGTCTTTGAAGTCAGTTCTAGGAGCACAGCTTGGGATCTGAATGCCTTAGTCTATACCATGAGCATCCTCCACCCCAGTCACAAGCACCTTCCACCCTGAGTCATGAGCATACTCCACCCCAAGCCCAGGCCCTGTTTGTCATGGCCTCTCTGCAGGTAAGTGGTGGTTTGGGTCCCAGGACCCATTGGGAGCTGGGCACTAACCTCTCTTGCTGGGTTGCTGAAGAGCCTGGTCTGTCTGGGTAAACCCCTGGCTCTGGAGCTCACCCACTGCCACCATCTTCCAAAGGACTGCATCAAGGTCTTCCACCTGCCGTGGCACAGCAAGCTCATCATGCGTGTGTGGTGCCCACCTGCAAAACCAGCCCTCAAGCCCCTTTCCCTCACTGCTGGACCAGGGAGAGAAGCAGTGTTGGCAACTGAGCAGGACTGTCTCAGTCCCCATTGACTGAACAGCAGGGACAGGGTTTGCTGGGAGCCCGTGGAAGTCGCCTGCCCGGTGGCATCGCTCTGGGCTGCCCTCCCCTTGGCCAGAGAGACACCCCCACTCACCAAGTGGTCAGGGACATCCTCCTGGAGAGTGCCTTTATTTCCTGAAAAAAGAAATATATGTGAAATACCATGAGCACACAGGGGCTATGGGTCCAGCATGGGGGGCAGGAGCCAAAGGAAGCTATGTCAGGAGGAGAAGAGACACAGCACCATCACCTGCTTCTCTCCATGCTCCCCTAGGGCACCTAACCCCCAGCACTCCTTCGTCCTTGATGCAACCCTTCACCTCTTCACAAGTATCCTAGTTCCTGCCTGCCTCCCTCCACGTTTGCCCCACACCAGCCCCATCCCTGGGTTCCATTCACCTTGAGCTCTGGGACTCACCCTTGCTATGAGCTGCTTTCTGGTCGTGGCTCACTCCTTCCCTTGGTGCAGACAGAGCCTGGTTCAGGTTCCTGGATGTCTGGAGACCTGCTAGAGGCTTGCTGTCAGCCATGAGGCCAACTGGACTGAACCAGGTTAACATTTGTTGGCATAAGATCTGGATTGAATGGGGAGACAGTGACAAGGACAAAGCAGATCATTCAAGGTGTGCTTGTTCCTCGGGCAGTGGGATAGAGAGCCTGAACATGGGCTACAGATCCCAAGAATGTCAGCCAGGTTGTTTAAGGGGGACTAGGGTTTGTCTCCTCACGTGGCCATGCATGCTAGTCTAGGCTAGGAGTCAAAACGCTGGCCATGGCACTGCAGGTGTTGCCTCAGCAGTGCCGAGCAGAGGGGAAGGATCCCCTCCCTTGACCTGCAGTGATGCTCCTCCTAATGCAGTCCAGGACACTGCCACCTTTGCCGCAAGGGCACATTGCTGGTTTCTGGTCAACTTGGTGCTGACCAGGACAGCCCTGGTGTGTCCTGGTGCCTGGTGGGGTTGTTTGTCCCCAGGGGAAGGACATGGCTCTTCCCCTTGCTGAACTGCACAAGTTCCCTCTCAGCCCATCTCTCCAGTTTGTTCAGGTCCCTCAGGATGGCAGCATGACCCTCAGGCACTGTCAGCCACCCCTGCCAGCTTTGCATCAACTGCAGACTTGCCGAGGGTGCACTCTGTCCCATCATCCAGGTTATTATTAATGAAGATGTTAAACAGAACTGTCCCCAGCACCGACCCCCAGGATGCACCACTAGTGCCTTTGGCCGGACTTTGTGCCGCAGATTGCAGCCCTCTGTTTGGCCAGGTTTCAACCCACCTCACAGCCCACTCACCTAACCCTGACTTTGCCGTCTCATCCATGAGGATGCTATGGGAGACAGTGCCAAAAGCTGAGGCAAGCAATGTCTGCTGCCTGGCGTTGCCTTCAGCCTGACTGCAATGGGCAGGCAGAGAAGGTCCCCATTAGCCATTGGGGTTCCCCCTGCCGCAAAAGACCCTTTTGAAGGCAGCTCTACGGCACCCCTGCCTGGCATCACTTAGCCAGGCTGCTGCACCGGTGGGAGCTGTGAAGGGTTAAGTCCAGACCACTGTTGTCCCAGGTAACACCTCAGGTAACACCAGGCAGAAATCTTCTCGGGGGAGTCTGTCCCATGCCCGGGTTGCATTGCTCTGAGGAAACAGATGCTCTAAGGCCATCACAAAAACAAAAATTAGACACATAGCTACGACTAAGGCAACAAGTCCCTTGCTGTCTGACTGTGTTTAATTGGAAACCAGCAGGCATGTCAGGGGCTTTCCAGCATCTTACCCTTCATCCCATCCCTCCCCCAGTGCCTGTCTGTGCACATCCCCTGGGAAGCTCCCACCAGGCTCTGGGAGCTGAGCAATCCCAAGCACTTGGCCTTGTATTTCCTTTGCCTCAGACACACGGTCAAGCTACTGAAGCTCTGGAAGTCCCCGTGCATCAGCTGTGCAGCGAGAGGAGCGCCCGTGCCTACTCATTTCCCAGAAGCACCAGGCAGCGTGCTGCACCAGGCTGCTTGCTGTGGCCACTGTAGCGGATTGTGGGGCTGGGCTCATGCTGTCCTTCAGGGCTCAGGCTCTGCCCGAGTGACTTTTTCTCCAGCGTCAGGAAGACCAGAGTGTCTGAACTGGTGCTTACGCTGCTGGTCAGTACTAACAGGTACGGACCAGGAGCACAGGGTGGGTGCAAACAGGTGCCATCGGCCCCAAGTCCAGCAGACGCCAGCTCTGTGGTCCCCTGGGGCACTGACTTGCACACAGTGATGCATGGCAGGGCACCATGCTGCAGCAAAGCCCCTGGCACACCGTGCGGTGGACTGGCATCTCAGTGCCAGGTCTTGTGGCTGCTGGGGAGGCTTGTACCAGCCCTGTGAGCATAAGTGCAGCTCACCCCACAGCTTGCTCCACATGTGAGCTGCAATTCCCTCATCTCCATGCAGGGCGTTTGTATGCCCCAGGCTGGCTGATTCCCAGGGCAACACTGTCTGTCATCCCAGAGTACCTGGACACATGCTGTCTGCAGGTCACAGCAGCCAAAGCAGTCCCTTGGGTATGGGATGGTCCTCTCTTGTCTGACCTGGCCACACTAGGAAATGGGTTTAACCCAGCTGGACATATCCTACTCCTAATAATGCTGAGGAAAACCTTCCCCAGGCCGGAAGGTCTTTCTGCCCAAAAAGAAATAGGGGGAAGCTGCTTTGCTCTACATGTCTGCAGCAGCCAAGCCCCCATGAAACAACACGTGAGCCACATAGCTTGAGCCAGCATTCAGTGCCAGCCATAAAGCAGTGAGCTGGGACAAACCCCACCTGGTTTTCAGGCACAAACACCCAAGTCAGTTGTCCTTACCTTGGGCACTCTCGCTTTCAGGGGAGACAGGATAAACACTGATGCAGCAAGCCCCCAACAGCAGTGCTGAGGTGATGAACATCCTCTGGGAAGGCATCTTCTCTTCTTCTCCAAGCCTTGACCGATTTCTTAGGATCTTGTGAGTGAGGGAGTGTGAGGCGGTTCTTTTATATCCTCCAGCTCTCTGTAATTGATATGCTGTCATCAGGTGGGTTGTCTTTGTTGCTGGGTTGGCCATCCATCCTGATGACAGGAGATGACTGGTACTGCTCTCCCCACAGTTCAGTCTCTGTCACTCTTGAATGAGGGTGCCTGATAAATGCTTGGATGGGTTTTCAGAAGCTCTGCTGTTTACTGTGGTTGTGCTAGGGAAGGAAGCGCTATAGAAGGCTGGGCAGGTTAACCATGACTCTGGTGGGGTCTGGAGGAGGATCAGAAGAGAACATGGGGCCAACATCTGGACAGAACATGTGGATTCACGCTTTCTTTTTGTGTGATCTTCCTTCCCAAGGGTTACCATGTGTCTTCCGCTCCTTTCACATCTCATGGCAACACAAGGGCAGTGGTAAAGCCTTTGGCCACCCAGGCATCCCGAGCTGATTTTCAGTGGGTGCCCCAGTCCCCAATGACAGGACTCAGCAAGGGATGAGGCTCACCCTCTGCAGCCAGCAGCAGCTGAAGTTTCCTTGCTGGAACAGTGTTTGACATTGCTGGCATTTGAAGGAGGCTGTCTTCTTACCCCAGAAGCTGGCAGCGCAGTTCCCACTTCTGTAGGATGCGTCTGTAAGCTCCAGACAGCCGATGTACTCCTAGCCCTGCTTGGCTGTGGACATCCGGGCCAGCAAGTCCCTGCAGACTGAGGAGACTCAGACTGGGCTTCACAACAATGTGGACGCGGTGCAATTCAGAGCCAGCGCTGGAGTCTGGGTAGTTCTGGCTCAGAGTTAAATACATAAATAATAAGTACATAAATGCATAAATTTCTCTCTGGAAAAAAAGGTAGCTAGTGATGAAGGCCTTGCAGCTGATGTCCCAAAGCAATGTCCGTGAGACAGGGTCATGACAAGTGGCTTTCCTGGGATAATAATACAGAGGTGGTGCACACCCTTCTCAAAAGCTAGAGTACTCTACAGGTACAGAGGCAGACCCCAACCGGTCACTGTGTCAGCAGGGACCGGCCCAGCTGTCCTGTGTCCAGGTTTCTCCAATTCCTATTTGAGACCCTGTCTTATTCACAAACTTAACTTTCAAGTTAGCACAGTATCAGCCAGCTGGAATTGCTTCTAATGAAATCACTTTTCCTGGAAAGCTTAATTCAGAGAAACCCAGTGGAAACTGGTCCCTTGGTGACCTCAGCCAGGCCACCTTTGCTGCGACACCAGCTCGCACCCTTGTTTGTGTAGTGCCATGCATCCTGGGAGCGGTGAGGAAGAGTTTGGCAGACAAGATCTTAAGCTCTCAGGAGCCGCAAATCAGCATTAGGTGTTATTTGTCGGGGAGAGGAGGCAGAAGTTCGTTTGGTGCCCTTTCCTACCCCTACCAATGCTGGGGCTCAGCCAGGTTGAGAGGTACCTGCTTCAGAGGTGCCATGAGGAAAGTCTTTTTGAAATCTTGGTGGGAGATACATGTTTCTTAGTCTCTTGTGTCCTCTCTTCTTGTGGAGTGGGACATCATGGAGACTTTCCTGGGGAAGATCGGACAGGGTGCTTGGGAGCCTGGGTTTTTTAACCATGAGGCTGACCGCAATCCTGTTGACCACAAAACAGGGAGACAACAGTGTCTGCGTGCCCAAGTAAAGGCTCTCATTTTTCATAAAGTGGTCGAAGGGGTATTAATGAGAGATCATTATTTCTGTCTGCAAATCCCTGTCTGTCAGGCACAGATCAGACTGGGAGACAGATGAGGTGAAATGTTCATCCATCCCGCCTGGGCATGCCACTCAGCTGGGACCTTTCTCCTAACAAAAATCCATATCTAGCCTGTTTTCCAGCTGCTCCCATCCCCTGGATGCCAGGTTTCATACCATATAATGAAAAATCCTGAAGGCAGGCTCCTCACTTCTGCTGTCAGGACAAGGGCAGCAAGCACAGGCTGGTGAGGATGGCCACAGGGAGAAAGCATAAAAAAACCCTCCCAACTCACGTGTGCATCGCATGAGATGATGTGCACCAGCTTAGAGGGCAGCTCTGCTTGTGCTGTCTATCACTGGGAGCATGAGTGGTATTTGTGGGCAGAGAGCTACAGATCAGTGTGCCTGAAGCGGTGCAAGGGAAGCGGGAAGGCACCCAGCTGAGCCACTCAGTCCATTTCTTGTCCCCAGACCAGAAATCCCCTGCCACGTGCATCAGGAGGATGGGGAGCACAAGGACCAGCCCTACCTCACAGACCCTGTCGGCGCTCGCTGCCGGGAAGAGCAGGGGCGAGCTGTCAGGCGCCTCCAGCTGACACAGGGGAGCCCAACATGTGGAGACAGAGGACCTGGTGATAGAGTTGGGTGACATGTGGCTCGGCTTCAGCAGGGCGCCCATGGTACCTTCTGAATGCAGACACTTGCCACACGTTCCCAGACGAGGGCACTCCCAGACCGGCACATGAAGTGGGAACAGATTCGCTTTGCAGCCTCCCAGCCTCAGAGCCTGGCCCTGGGGTGACCTGGGCATCCCCATCACTCTCCGAGGCTTGGGTCCCGACTGGCTGAGCTGCAGGAGAGCTCCCGCCTGGGGAGGAATCACCCTGGTCTGAACCAACAAGTTAACATCTCTGTAGTCTACCAGCCCTGCAGCCCTTGCCGTGCATACGCTCCAAACACGTTACACTTAGTCTCCAGCTTCTGGGGCTTCTGCAGTCTTCACCTACATCCTGCTGGGTTTCTCAGCCAAGCCAAGCAGCTAAGACCACCCATTTCCTGACCCACTGGCCCAGCACTGTGGGGACTGATGCAGCAGGCACCAGTGGCCTGGGTCACGTTGCAGCTCAGACCAGTCAAACCACGAAGCCTTTCTGGGCTGAAGGACAGGGTCCAGCAGGACAGCTCTGCAGCTGCTGCTCTGTGTCACTCCAGGGACCCACCTGGAGCTACAGAGCCATTGCAAAGGCACCTTGCACAGGGGTGGCTGGATAACAGGGAAGCTGCAGTAACAGTCAGAGCAAGGTGGGCACAGGGCCAGGGCAGATCCAGGGGGTGAGCTGCAGCCCAAGATGCTCCTCTCTGTATCTCTGCCTCTCATGGCTTTCAAAGGCAAATAGGGATATTCCTTTATTCCAGCAGCCTGAAGAATATCAGAGCTTCATTTTCCCCCATCATTTCAGGAGCCGCCCTCTCCCTCATATTCATTAGGTGCTATGTTTCCTGTGTGGCAGCTCCAAAAGTCCCATTTAGCCTACGCATAGCAATTTTCCACTCCAATATGTTTATAGGCTGGCAGCTCAGCTCTTTGAGAATTAGTAATAAGAAATACCCTGTTGCATAGTCTTATAACTGCTGTTTCTAATAAAGAGCTGCTTTTAGCTGCATTCCTCTCATTGCTTTGATCTGGTACTGGCAGAAGCTGAAACCACCGACGACAGCATGGAGAGCAGCCAGGAATGAGCCTATCGATCACAGTGAGTCAGAGCTTTCACAAGCCTCTGCACCAAATACCTCCAGGCACGGCTTTGTGGCCATTGGCCTGAGGCCAGCATGAGAAACAGCAGCTGACCTCCAAGATGATGGGCACTGTGGGGCTGGGTGGGATGGCTGAGAACCCATCACTGGCTCACCCATCTCCAGGCTGCTGGGGGAGCATGGGATGCCTGCGAGCACAGGGTGGGAGCCAGCTGCATGCACATGCCCGAGTGCTGCAGCAGTGATGGAGGGACCCAGCCAGGCACCCTGCTGCATGGGCTTAGCTGGGACTGCGGACCTGCCCCTGGACCCAACTCCATCATCCAGCACAACCCTATCCTGCTCAATGTGTAACGCCCAGACAGACAGACCAGAGCAGGGTGTAATCCAGATACGCTTTACCCAGACCCTGAGCTGTGCACAGTGGTGGCAGGTCCCCGTCAGGACATGCTGGACCTTCACTCCTGCAGTAAGCATCATTCTTCTTGCTGTGGTTCTGCAGAGCCCCACACGCTGCTTGCATATCTGAAGTGAAGCAAAAAAACCCCTCTTACACACCCACTTGGAAACTTCAGCTGCTAAAATGCCATCTTGAAATGTCACAAGCCTGCACTAACATTTCTGTTTCATACAGAACAGGGACATCTCAGCTGCTTCAACCACACCCTGGGTCAGGATGAGTCTCCGCTGCCAGTGAGTAACTTGCCTGAATCACCTGTGAGGATCCCAGCACAGTTACCCTGCCAGATACTAAGAAAAGAGCCGGTTTTCTCCTGAACTTTGGAGATTTGGCAGGCTGTTACAACAGCGCTGGCTGTGCCCTGCTTCAGCAGGGTGGCTGTGGGAGCCAGCTCAGTCCCACCGTGCTGGTCCAGCAAACAGCCCCGGTCTTGGCTGATGCAGCACGGGCTGGGCTGGCACAATGCATGGTCTTTTCTTGGCCTGGAGGACCTCAAGCTTTGTGTCTCTTTCCCAGAGTCTAATGGCACAAAAACCGGGGCAGCTTTGACCAACACTTCTGTTGAACAGTTCCCTGCATATGCCCTACCACCATGCAATGACCTTCAGGAGCGGTGGTGAGGCTGGCAGCCCCATCAGTCCTGCTGGCCGTGTGGCCAGTCACACAGGGCTCCGCGGGTGTAGGGTTTTTACTGTGACCTTGAGACACACCAAAGACTATGAAGCACAAAGGGGGTGGTGACCAGACACCACAATGAAGGATGGGAAGAGAGCAAGCCCTTGGCATGTCATCTCTGTTCACTCTTAAACAACAGCCCCAACTTCCTTGTCTTGATGGCCAAATGCCTCCATCACCAAGGACAGTCCAGGACTGCTGCGGGATGCTCAGAGCTGTGTTTTGGCTCCTGTGTTTGCCTCAACTCCTCTGAAGTCTGCCTGATTTTAGCATTGGTGAATTCTCCTGGCTTGGCTTTTTGTTTGCTTTCTAAACACCTGAAAATTAAAAAGGCCATTTCACACGACCCAAAATTATGGGAGATACCTGTTTCCCAATTTTTCATGTTATTAAAAAGAGAAAGTGAAACAAGTTAAGGAAAATCAGACCCTTGTATCAGCTGAGCCTGAGAGGAACTTTCTTGACAGCAAATAGCATATAGATAACATGCATGTTCCTTTCAGTAGCTTTTGGGACCACCTCTGTCTTTAAAAATTTCAGCTCAATCTATTGAATACACCACATATCCTCACATCATCTGTGGTGGATTGACCCCAGCTGGATGTCGGGTGCCCACCCAGCTGCTCTGTCACTGTCCTCCTTAGTTGGGCAGAGGAGAGAAAATATAACAAGTCTCTTGGCATGAGATGAGGACGGGGAGTTCACTTGGCAATTACCGTCCCAGCCAAACAGGACAGATGCAAACACGATACGTCACCACTAATACGTCACCACTAAGAGAGATTTTACTAACGAGATGCACAAAGCACAGCTGCGTGCTTTGGGGCAGGGACAAAGCTCTCCCAGCAGCATTGCAGCTGGGGACAGGACACCTCTTTGCCCTGGCCTGGGAGTGCTCAACAGGGCAACCCCACTGGCCCCGCTTAGCTGCCGGAAAGCCGCAGCCAGTGTTGCTGCAGGTCTCCGGCTGAGTTGGCCATGGCAGCAGGAAAAGAGGGAGGCTGGCAGCCTGGCAAAGGCAGGCACAGCCACTCCCAGGGGCTGCATAGCTGGGCTCTCAGCGATGACTCACGGGGCGTTGGAAAGTGGCTCCGCACAAGGGCCCCAAAGGGTTCCCTAAGGCTAGCAACGCTGTCCCCTCTGTCCCCTGCACCAGACGCTTGGATGCTGGACACCAATTTCTTACCTGTTCCCAAATCCATCTTAAATCTTGTGAATCCAGGAGCTTGGATTTGTCTCTCAGAGGTGGAATCCATCAGTCCCAGCCTGCTGCAAAGCAAGATGCTGCCCGATGCCAGGGGAGAGGGCTTTCCCTCGCCTCATGGCTGCAAGTGCAGCCTCACAAACACAGCCCGGAGAGATGACTCCAGGGCAGGGCTCCTCAGAAGGAAATTGCCCCAGTGCTGGTAGAAGGAATAATAAAACAATCCAGCTGTTGCTGAAGAACCAGCCTTTTCCCCACATGACAGCAATATGCAGACCAGCTGCAGGTGCATTTTTCTCCCAGGGAAACCCCAAGTTTTCCTACTGCATTTCCCAGATGCTGCTCGGTCAGGGCAGTGCTGGCTCTGTAACACAGAAAGAATAAGCACAGAAGCCAATTTTCCATAATAAATTAGTGTTATTTAAAAAACAGCTCCAGTGCACAATCAGTGTTTCCATTAAAGTAAATTTTTTTTAAAAAAATCTCCTCTTTCATAAAGAGGTTTATATATATATATGTATATACATAAATTTCTATTAGTCTATATAAGGTACACACAGATACATACATATATAGATGGATAAATAGATAAAAGTTTTGGGCCTTCAACTTTGGTATGTATTCCTTATGCTTTGGTTCAAGAGCACCTAAGTCACAGAGGAAAGCTCTGAAGATCTCTCCCATCAATGGCAGCTGCACCCAGTGCATGCCTGTGCCTGCCCGTGCGGGAGCTCACCCCAGCCCTGTCCCCAGCAGGGCACAGGCAGGCCTGAACAGGCAGCCACAGTGCCCAGGGCAACTCCAGGCAGCTGCCTGGTGCTGTGATCCGGGTGCTGGAGCTCCCAGCGTGCCCCCGCCTGCCTGCTATGGCTCACCATCAGCTGGGGGATGTGGCTCATAGCCAGAGAAGGGAGCTGCCTGCAGAACATCGGGGGGCAACTGGGGTAGCTCGTAGGGGCGGGGGAGGGGGACGTCCAGCGCTGCCTGCTCCAAGTTGCCTGGCTGCGCAGTGCTGTCACCAGTCCCATGGCCATGCAGGGGCTGGAGAGCACAGACAAGCTGTCCTCCATCCTCCTCCTCGCTGGCTGGCAGCTTCACAGAGCTGAGCGGTACCCAGTGCCCTGCTATGCCAAGGCTCTCCCGCAGGTCCTCCTGGCTGAAGCCCCGGCCTGGTGTGGGCAGAGGAAGGCAGCTGCCTGCTTCCAGGGCTGGGCACTGGCACTTCGAAGAAAACTGGCTGTGCGGGGAGAGCCACGTCTCGGATGTCCCATAGTCCCTGTCACCTGTGTAGCTGTCTCTGGTCAGTCCCACTGGCATTGGCTGCTCCAACTCACCCCCAATACTCACCTCCCCGACCTGGGAGGCATCAGCATGCCCTGGCTGGCTGTGGGTGCAGGACGTGTCCCTTCCCTCGTGGCAGTCTGGGCCAAACCCGTTGGCACAGTAGCCACTTGTGCCCTGGGAAACGCTTTCTCCGACGAGCAGCTGGACTGTGGGTGCTGCATGCTGAGCTGCAGGCAGCACATGGGAGGGGAGCAGGGTCTGCAGGAGCAGGGTGAGCGAGTCCTCCTCAAGCTCGGGGGTGGACACCCTGATGGGCACATTCAGCTCTTTGTTTGGGAGAGCCTGCTGAGAAACCAGCGGTGAAGCAGCCAGCCTCAGCTTGCTGAAAACTCCACCAGCCTGGGGGTGATGAACCATACACCCTGGGGAAGGGGACAGTGCCGGCCAGCCCGTCTGCTGTCTCACACCCCAGAGGAATGCAGGCAGGGCTCTGCTCACTGCAGCATTGGGGGTTTTGATGCTGGGGCATGGTCACATCCTATCACACTGCTGCTTTTCAAGCTATGCCCCACCTGTCAGAGGCTGATGGAAGAACTCTCACCTGCTCAGAGATGCAAGCAATCCCTGCAAAGAAGCCAGGAAGAACAGGAAAGCAAAGGATGCTGGCATTGAGCTGGGCCAGCAAGTGGAGCCACAGACCACCTCCTCCCTACCCTGGCGCAGGGCACTTCTTCAACTGAGCAAGTTGGTTTTGTCCCCAAAGTGCTCAACTGCTGCCACCCCCAGCACTGGGAGACTGGGACACAGGGGGAACTGGGACTCAGGGAGAAAGGCTATCCCGGCAACTGTTTCCAGACGGCTCAGTCCTGCCAACCCAGAACACGTTCTGGATCAGCTCAGCAGGGCTGCAGCCCTGGGAGCCTCCCTGAGCCTCAGGCTGCGTTTATCCCAAGGCCAGAGCAGTGACGGGCTACTTCTCACTCAGGCCAGTCTGTCCCAGGCTAGCAGCCCCACTGTTTGCTTCTCTTAGCTTCTTTCTCCCCTTCCAGCTGTTGTAGAAGGACATGTAGCCAAGCAAAAGCTAACCATCTAAAGCAGGAGGCTCCTAGCGCTGAGGGCTCTACTCGCAGGCTACGTGCTACCCAAAACAGCTTCTTCCAGTGTGACCCATGGCTGACATGTATCACACCAGTATTGTCTCCCATGCAGCAAGGCCTGGGGTTATGGTGGGTCAGACAGCAGGGGAGGCACCAAGATGGTTTGGTGGCACAAGAGGTGGAGGGAAGGAGGTGTTGAGCCCCCTGCAAACACAGGGGACCCCAGCTTGGCCACAGCACAAACAGGGAAGAGGCTAGAGGAGGATCATTCACTTACAAGTGTTTTTGGTAGGTGCATCTCTGAGGGGCTGGGGAAGATGTGCAGTTGGATGAACCAGAGCCCGGCCACACCCAGCAGCAGGAAGACACCACTCAGCACAGCAAGGAGGACCCAGGGAAAGCCTGCCAGGAGGTCACAACAGGCTCAGGGATGGAAGGACCTCAGCTGGCATCCCCCCCCAGCCCGCTCTGTGCCAGTGCTTCCCCATAGCTGCCACAGCAGGCTGGGATGTTCAAGGAGGTGATGCTGGGCAAGCCCAAGGCAGATGGCAAGACAGCATCTCCCCAGGAAAGGTCCCCACAGGGTGTTACTGAGCCACCAACCCTGACCAGAATGGCTAGGGGGGGAGTGACCCACACCCACACATGTGTCTGTGCTGCAAGCAGGACATGAGATGCAACTGCAGCAGCGAGAGAGCTCCTACCTGCGGGGTCTGCCGGAGTCACTAGGCACTGCTCGGCCTCCCTGCTCTGCTCCCTGGCCATGCCCACGGCTGCTGTCCGGATGCAGTACTGTGTGCTGGGCTTCAGGTACCTGAAGGTGCACGGTGCTTCCTCCCTGCTCCGTTTGCAGGGCACCTGGAAGCAGAGGGGCTGTGTAGCCAAGGCAGCTGGAGGTGGGGTCTGTGCACTGCTCCACTCCCCAGTACAGCCTTGACACCCACTTGCCCCACGGTGTGGAGCACAGACACTCCCTCCCTGCTCCCCAGCACTTGTTTCTTCACCCCAGGAAGTGCTCAGGTCGCAGAGTGTCTCGTTAAACAGCTACTGCATACTTTCATCCGAACAGACGTTGTTACAGGTTTTTCTTATTCACACATTCTAGAAGATGAAAGGGACCCCTGCTGCCCTCAGGCTGCGAGCCCCTACTTGGGAGTGCAAAGTGTCCCATGCCTGCTTGCACTGCTGGGTGTGGGCAGGACCTGGGTACCTCCACAGGCACAGGCACTGCCCCGCCAATGTAACTGAATCACGGGCATCTCTGCTGCACCAGGAAAGCTTTTGCAAGTCCCATGCACTCTGAGCCTTGCCCACCCTGCCACCTACTTGCTGAATGAGCACATCCCCTTCATACAGGCTCAGCCAGTACCACAGCTTGAGCAGCACTTGGTCAACCGGCTTGAAAGAACTGGTTTTGATTCTGTAGGGAGTGAGCGGCATGGTGATATTTACGGTGAGGATGTGACCCTGGAGCAGCCAGGACAGCTTGGGGGGGCCGACAATTGCTGTAGGGAGGGGAAAAAGAAAAAAAGAGGAGGAAAATTAGGAAAATTAAGCCCTTCAAAACATAAGGCAGGCCTCTAGTTTCTCTAAAATGGTGGTTTTCTGTTGGACATCCCGCTCCCAGCATACAGAAACTTTCTTAGGTCTAGCCTGATGGCACTTGGTGCTATGAAACCGCCCTAGAAATGGCAGCCACCATGTCTATGACACCTGCAGAGCACAACAATTGCTCTTTTAGCTAAGTGCATCTATTTCCATGCCAGCTGGATGCAGAGGGAATGAAAGAGGGGACCCAGACAGCCGACATACATCTCATTTTAGCCACTCACACATTCAGTTCATTGCAACAACCCCTTATGAGGTGGGGAAGGGGAAGGTCCTGAAGTTTTTCCTCCCTCCAAAACACAGCTAGGCTTACTGGACAGGACAGCTGGCCTGTGACTGAGAAGAGGCACGTGCCCACATCTCACAGACATGGCAGCCAGGCAAAGGCAGTGCTGCAGGGATTACTTCTGCCTTCACCAGCCCACACCAGCCTTATCTTGCAGAACAAAAATGCCCTTTCCCAGGGGATGCTTTTAAAAGGCAAGCCTGGAGGGGTATCCTCTTTCCCAACTCATCTCACTGTATTCTCCAGACCCCTAAATTCTCACAGCACCTTGGTGGCCTGGGGTCTCCCACTCGTGGTCCTCACCTCACTGTGTCTCCTCCTCTGTCCCCTTGCTCTTCATCCAGCCCTTCTCCAGCAGCTCTGTTCCCATCCCTTTCCTCCTGGTCAGGGCTCTTGGCACTTTTCCCACCTTTATTCACATGATTTCCCATCGTATCTGACCAGGCCTCTCCAAGGACCCTTCTCCCCATCAGCCCCCCAAGAAGAGCAGGAGCCCAGCTGAAGGAGCTCCCTGGTCCTTACTGTCTCTGTACAGCTGCAGCTCACTGGAAGAGGCCCACTTGGACAGCTTGCCTCCAGCCACCGCTCTCACCCTTGCCCAGTAGATATCGTGGATCTTGTCAAAATACAGCTCACATGCCCAGGAGGAGCCGGTGCTGTTTCCCCCGCAGGTGTCTGCCTTGGTCCAGGGAGAGGTTCTGCCCGTAGAGAAAATGCAGGGATTTATCCTTTTTGGCGCCTTCCTAGCCAAAAAGGCAAGGCTGCCTAGCCATCGCCATGCTGCCCAAGCAGAAAGCATGGGAGAGCACAAATACTGGCTAACAGCATCCTGGGCTGCATCACGAAGAGCATTGCCAGCAAGGCAAGTCCTCTCTCACAGGCACTGGTGGGGCGGTGCTTGGAGTGCTGAGCCCTGACCTGTGCTCTCCACCAAAGAAAAAAAACCGTCCACACCAGAGAGAGCCCACTGAAGGGCCAAAAGATGAGGGAGACTGAGTGAGTGGGGACTGATTAGGCTCAAAAGAAGGTGGCTTAGGGTGGGGGGTCTTACCAACATGATAGAGTAAAGAAGATGGAGACTTCTCAGCAGTGCCCAATGAAAGGACAAGAGGCAGTGGGCACAGGTTCAAGTACAGGAAATCCCCTTTACACATAAGGGAAAAAACCCAAACCAAAACACAGCCCCAAAAAGCAACACCTTTTGGTTTTTTACTGGGAGAGTGATGAAAGGGAACAGGTTGCCCAGGCAGGTTGTGGAGGCTCCATCCTTGAAGGTGGTCAAAGCCCAACAGGACACAGTCCTGAAGTGACCCTGCCTGAGCAGAGGCTGGATGAGCTGGTCTCCAGAGCTCCATGCCAGTTCTGTTGTTCTGTAACTCTACAATATTTACTGCCAGGTAATAATCCTCTGGCTACTGGAGTCCCCTGACAGCCCTTGGCCAGGGTGCGGGGGGACAATCCACCTCCATCCCCTCCTCCTCGCCCCACTTACCGTCTCCTCCACTCCACCTGGTATGTGGCACTGCTGGGTGAGCCAGGGTCTGGCTCCCACCGCAGGTGGACATGGAAGTTTTGTGCCTCCAGCCTCACATCCCGTGGAGGCAACGGCATGCCTGGGGAGGGGGGAAGCAGACAGGCATTAGGCAGCATCGCTCTGCTCCGACAGGGCTGCTCCTTCGCCTGTCACTGCTTGGCCATGCTGCACAAATCTCCCCGCTTCACACAGGCATCATGGGGCCTCCCCTCAACTCTTCGACACCCAGCTTTGGTCCCACACCGGCAGACACGGACTCCCTGCCAGGCTCAGGCAAATGCTGGCTGCCAGCACGGGGCTCAGCATCTGCATCCTGCCAATCTCTCACACAGCCTGCAGCATCCTAGCTGCAGGCCTGTGAAGGCACTGACACCCTGCTGAAATTGCTAGTGACCCTGGGGTTTTCTCTCCCGTCACACCTTGAAGACCACTCAGTCCACTCCTCCCTGCAGGTACTTTCTGTGGGCCTGAGAGGTGTCCCTGTGCTTCTCCTCACACTGCGGCCAGGGCCAGCCCCCAGCCTGCTGCAGCAGCTCCAGAGCAAGACTTACCCCAGAGCAGGGTGCAGCTGGCCAGGGACAGCAGCAGGCTCAGGGCAGGGCTCATCCTGCCGTGCCCCGTCCATCTGCCCCCAGCTCTACACTGCCGCGCTGGGGGACATGGTGAAAGCACAGGCGTGCTGGAGCTGTTCCACCACCTGCGAACACGATGGGTAGCTGGAACCTGTGATTAGAGAAAATATTTTTTTTTCCTGAAGCTGTGGCCAGTGACGCCTGCAGCAGGCATGCCTTGCACATGGAGGTTGCGTGCCCAGCTGTGGCACGGAGGGGCCCACTGCAGTGTGGGATGGGGGAAGCAGCAGCAGGGCAGGTGCCCTCCAGTCTGCAGTGACAAGGAAGCCCGTGGGGACAGTGGGAAGCTGCCATGCTCTGCCATGGCACTTTGCTGCAAGGACCTCCTGCTGCTCCCACCTCTAGCTGGTTCCCAGTGGCATTTGGTCCCTCCTTGAAGGCAGCAAGAAGTCACACTGCCAGTGTTGCCGGGACATGGGTCTGAGAAAGCTCCCAGCCTGATGCTCACACTGCTCCAGCGGTGACTCAGCCCTGCTCCTGGCATGACTCACACAGGCACAGCCAGTGATACCACCGCTGCGACACCTCCAGCCCCGGGGAGAGTACCATGCATGCCAGCACCCAGCTGGGAGAAACTGGACACCCCAAGGCACCTATTTCGGGTGCTGTGCTCCGAGTATAGACCTCAGTCCACATGAACCACAGCAGAGACCAGTCCCAGGGAGCACCCGCACTGCAGCCCTGGGGGGATGCTGGGGCAGCACCACCCAGCTTCCTCCTCCCTCTCTCTGAAACCTGTCCAGTACCTCCATACCTTGCCTTGCCCCACCACTCAGCTACTGGGGAGTTTTTTTGCCCTGATCTTGCTGGCTATGGAGCTTGCTTGCCCTCTGGAAAGAGATGTGCAAGGGCTTGGCTTTGAGGCCACCAACACTGACCTCCAGGTTGTGGGGACACGTCTCTCACCTGGGATCACCTCCAGAGGCAGGTGGGCAGGAGCATCCCCCTGGTCAGACCAGACACCTGTAGGGCTGACTTGCTCCTACCTATTGCCTCTTGCTTTTCCTGTTTTATACTGACTTCACACCAACATTATGAGTGTGACCACCTTGGCAGGTGTGTATAAAATGCTCTTCCTGTGTTTTATGTCCCTTGCAAGTGTTCAGAGCTGGAAACAAGGAGGAGCAGCCAGCAAGTGGGGATAGACAGCTGCAAACTGTGAGCAATGGCTCTGAACCTTGAAGCAAGACCGCTGAAATGCCAGAGCCAGAACGTGGTAAGTGACTTCACGGCTTCCCCCTGCCCCGATGCCAGCCTGAGCCCTCCCAGCTTGGCAGCAGGCACCTGGGGAAGACAGCCAGCATTTCTCCCTGGGGAAGGGGTGCTCAGAACTTTTCCCGGGACTCATAGAGGTGCAGAGGAGAAAGTAGGTAAGCTGAGGAGACCCCGGGAGCTGGCTGCCTGCACGGGCAGACAGGGCTGCTCCTGCTGCAGGAGGCACTGGGCAGGTGGCCACTGCTTCCACAGCAGCGAGCATGGCCACAGGATGGTCCCTGCCAGCCCCTGCTGACCCCAGCACACTGGGTCCCATCCCACCTTGGCCAGAGGGAAAAACCCAGCACCCCTCCCCACGTTGTGGTTTCTCTAAAGATACGGTTTAGTGTCTGCCCTGCCAGCTGAGACTGCAGAGATTAAACCCCCTCTCCTCTGCACATCCCCTTCTTCGCAGGTATCCCCCATCACCACCCTGAAGCACCAGCTGTCCCCCCTACCTTGGGCCATGCAGTTGCTCATCTGACCCCTGCCATCACAGGAACCCACCAGAGCAAACACGGCGGCCACCTGCGCTCGCCACACTGCTGAACGCAACCACCTTCAGCTCAGCAATCCCCTTTGGCTCCCAGTGGTCCCTGAAGCATCGTCAGGGTCTGTCCAGCTGCCAGGCTCCTTCCAGCTGGGCGACGGGCCCCCGTCCGCTGTGCCACACACGGCAGGCTGCGGCAGACACCCCGCAACACGTGACCTCGTGATCTGGCTTTGGTGGATCATACCTCTTCCTGAGTCAGGGTTGGTTTTTCTTGTTTCTTCCTTCCTTGTTGCTGGTGCCTCACCTGGCTGCAGGCTCCCGAGCCAGGCAGCCCTCGGCAGTGCCCTCTGCCTGCTCTCAGCACCCGGGCTGCACCCAGCGCCGCCGTTCCCCCTTGCGGGGACCCTCAGTGGCTTGGGGACAGAAGACAGCAGCACAGGGAATGGGCCGGGACCAGGGGAGACACGTGGCAGGACATAAGCCAGGATGTCCCCGCAAAGCCAACACCAGGAGGTTTTATCCTTGCCCACATCAGTGCTGCAGGCTGGGTGCACAGCCCTGGGACCCCACGCCTGCTCTGCCCTAGAGACACCAAGGAACCTGCACATGGTTCATCATCGCCCTACGAGCCCCAAGCCTTTGGCAGCCCACTGGGAGGAGAAAGCAGCAGGGCTGACACTTCCCAAGAGCATAATGCTGTGCAAACTAACAAAGCCATTGACCGCAGCACCGCTGGAGCTCCCCAGCACCCTTCAGCTCTGCCAGGAGCCAAGCAGACACTGCTGAGTCCGGCCATTTTAAAGCAAGAGCCTAGCAGTGGCTAAGTGCCACCTTTGGGGCAGGTGCCAGAACCTTCCCTGCTGTCCCTGCGCTGCACCCACAGCCAGCAGCACTTGGCAGCCTTGGCACATCCCACGGTGCGGGTGGGAATGGGGCCAGCACCTGGGGGACTGCAGCCCCACAGCCTGCGGAGCAACAGCCATCGGGAACGACGACGCAGCCAGCAGCAAACTGGACAGACTCTTTAATACCACCCATGCTGAGAACATCCTGTGCTTGCTGCCCGCCCTGGGAACAGCCAGCTGCCCGAGCCTCTGCCTGCATCCACTCTGGGGGCAGAGGGGCCGGGCAGCTTGAGAGGGCAGGGGACACCAGTCAGGCTGGGTGATCGCCTGGGACAGAAAGGAAAGACACAGGCAGGAGATGCTTTAGCCAGCTCAACATAGAGAAGAGCATTTAAGAGCTCTTCCAGTGCTGCTAAAGCTGCACAAGAGCAAAAGCCCCTTTCTCCCTTGCCTGCCAGCTGTGCACCGGGCAGAGCCCAGCACCATCCACCCTACAAGGCATTGCTGGTCACGCTGGCATATAGCTGCCTCCAGCACCCTCTCCTTTAGAGTTAGTGGGGGAAACCCTGGGGCAGCTCAGGGAGGCTGCAAGGGCCAGCAAGCCTGTGTGCAGGGCAAGGCCAAGGAGAGGGCACCCAGGGTCCCCAGGCCCCAGGGGCAGTGCTATGTGGTTGTCCCCCAGCAGTCTGGCACCTTCTTTCCCCAGCCTTCACTCAGCATCTTCAAAGCAGCAAGCGCTAGAGACTGCCATCTCCACACCCAGGGGAAGATCACAGGTGCCCATTGCAGGCAGGATGCAGGCAGCACGCTGTCAGTCTGCGGCACTGGGGTCTCGCAGGGCCACGGGATGGGCAGGTGTCTCTCCTGGCAGAGGGTGCTGCAGGGAGGAGATGACTCCAGCAGGAACAGCCCAGTTTCCCCAGGGGCCGGAGGCACTGCTGGGTGCTCGCAGGAGGGTGCAAAGTGGGGTGCGGAGGGAGTGGGTAGTGCCATGACAGGACTGCCACTGCCTCGCTGGGCACCACCATCTCCGTCCCTGCCTCCCTGCAGTGCAAGGGGCCCAGGCTAAACTTTCCCAGGTAAAACCCATCCTCCGAAGGCCTTCTCCAGATACCGGGCTACTGCCAGAGTTAGGTGGTCATTGTAGGAAGCTGCTACTAGCTGGATGCCCAGTGGCAGGCCCTCACTGCTCAGGCCCAGCGGGCACTGTGTCACCGGCAAGCCCAGGACGTTGAAGATAGCTGGAAGAGAGAAGGCTACATCAGACAAGCACAGCAACCGGGTAGGCAGCTGCTGCCAGGCATGGCACCAGGCTCCTGGAAGCTGGTCCTTGATGGCGCGGCACAGTTGTGGCAAGGAGCGCAGAGACATGACAACAAGGGCACATCACTGTCCAGAGATTCTCAGCGCTTACATCACATGTGCAAACTGCACCCACGAGTGATGACACATGCATGTGGCACCTGCTGTGGCATGCCAGGATCTGCTTTGGGACATTCCTGCCCCAGACACCATCCCTCCACTACTCCGAAGCCAGACAGTATTGCAACAGTGCTGGCATCAAGGAGCACACAGGAGCTCTTGGGTGCCTGCTAAACCACAGCACTAGCTGTAACAGTGTGAACGCGTTCTTCTGAGGTGGGGCAGAACACCCCCCCTCCCCAAGATCAGACATCTCAATCAGACCTGCCTCACCGTGGACAGTTTTAAAGCAGGGCCATAATCCTGGCCTCATGTTCTGAAGCAGCCAGACACCCCTCTGCACTCCAAAGCCCACTGTCAGTGATGGAAATACCGTGGGCAAAACACTCTGGCTCCCAGCCTGCACTGCTGCAGTGGGTGTGGGCATGCCTGCATCCCCTGCCTGCACCCCAGTGGAGGATTCAGAGCTGCTCACCTGTGTAGGCGAAGTTGAAGGGCATGCATATGGGGGAGTGGTGCCTAGGAGCTACGGTGGGGTGGGAGGGGTAAAGAAGCACCCCATCCGGCCCCAACAGGGCCTCCATCTCTTCCTGCAGGCTCTTCCCCATGCTCACCAGCTTGGCATTCCCACCAGGGTTGAGTTTCATCACCTTCTCTGTCAGCCCCAAGGCTGCGGGGTAAGGGCATGAAGAGGAATAGAGAGTGAGAGGACTGTGGGTTAAGCAGGTAGAAAGCGCATCGCACAGCCACACGCAGCATCCCCCAGCTCCATGTGGGGCCTCCCAAGTCCCCCTCCCTGCTGGCACACCGGCTCCCACAGCAAATTGCCCCCTGCACGTGGCATGGCTCTGCAGGCAGTGTCTCCCCAGCTACACCACTACACCAGGCTGGTGTAGTGACACCAACCGTCACTACAAAAAAAAAAAACAAACCAGTCTGAAGCTGCTCAGCGCAAACCACGGAGTCCCTTTGCGAGGCACTGGAAGGAAATCATTTTCATCTAACAACTCGCACGCCCTGGGGCTCCTCCCAGCCTTACCGATAGCTGGCAGAGTGTGGGAGGACATCCCCACAAGCCACTTCATCAGCTCCCACAGCGGCCACACCGGCTTGCCGTGATCCCCCAGCAGGTCCGTGAATAGCTGTGCCTCCTGTAACACACACACACGCTTCCTCCATCAGCACCACCAGCTAGCGCACCATGGGAAAGAACAGGCTGATAAAAGACGGAGAAATATCCAGCTGTCCAATTATCCTGACACAAGCTGTTCCCATTTTCAGACAAGTGATGCCCATCACGAGTGTTATGCAGCTCTAGCGCTAAACCAGAGCGGCAGCAGGAGCATTTCTCCCTGCCAGAGACAGCAAGAAGGGGACCTCACTCTGCAGAGGGAGAGCCCCACAAAGCAGGACCTTTAAGTCCCTTTCCTCTGACAAGATGCAAGGGATGATGCTCTAGGTAATGTCTCCTGGGGGCATTTATTGCTGTTATATGGTGTGGGATCAGGAAAAAGGAGGCAGAAGGGGCCTCTTTAGCAAGGTGGGGTTGGTTTCCCTTTCACTGATGCCTGTGTGGCAGGAATGCACAAGGCATAACACTCCTGAGAGTTGATTTTTGCTACAAAATACTTCCATGCATGCACAGAGCATGGTGCAATGGCTACAATTCAAGGAAAGAAAAAAAAATAAAATAAAAAAAAAATCACGCATGCAGGCCTGCTGCTGAAAAGCTGCTAATCCACCACCTCAGTCCTGCCACCCTAACAGGCATTAATCCCAACCTACAGCAGCACAGAGGTCAGAGAGAGGCAGGATGCTACCTGCTTGGTTCACTCATGAAATTGCACAGAAAAGGTCAACGTGCTAAAGTGGCCTCTCCCCCCCTAAACCATGTTGCTCCTCTGCTGGGAGCCACATCATCACCTCATGGGAAAGCAAGGGAGAAAGGGCTGTGTAGCTTTGGAAAGAGACGAAAGGAGGACTGGAGGGACAAATGGAGCAGAGAAATCCCCTGGGCAGGTCTAGGAAGCCTACAGCTCTCCACGGCTGGCTCCAAACAGCTGATTCTCCTCTGCTGATGCCAAATTTGTGCCTTTGCCAGCTTGGTCTGACATACCTGCCCATCGCTGTCCTTGGATGACATCATGGCTGACCAGATCTGGAAAGAATACTTCATCTTATGGATCACCACGCGCTGAACTTCGACCCCCAGCTCACTTTCAAGGTGCTCCACCACCTAAGGGGAAGAGTGGGAAGGGTTTGCTTCCACAAGGACATGATGTGCTGCAGTCAGTCCATGGAAACTAGGGACAGAAGAGAGCCCAGGAGCAGCTTCTTTTGACTGCCAAGCAGGGGATCCTGCAGCTCCTGCCTGCTCCCCTCTGCCCTGAGCAGCGACACCTCCTCCATCCGATAACAACCTTGGAGCTCCCTGAACAGCCCTCCATGCCACCTCCAGTGATGCTCCAGAAGAGCACCGAGAGTATCAGAGAAGGTTTAAATGAAAACCGGAAAAGTCCTTTGCATGACTAAATGCCAGGCAGCAACCCTAGGAAGATTGTGAACACACACCTGTCCCTTTGCTGTGTGATGTGCCCCCTGAAGGTCTCCATAAAATGGGCAAGAGATGTTACGAAAGCAAAACACGGCTATCACAATGGAAATTGGACCAAAAGCTTTGCACACCCCAGTGCACTCTAACATAGGTGTTGTTGGCATCTGCCACTGCTCACAAGACTTCCCCCTTGCTTCTTCTTTAACACAGAAGAAGAAAGAGTTCTTTCTGCCTTTTTTTCCACTGGAAGCATATAACCAGGACTCAAGGCTGCCTCCACAGCAGTGTAACCTGCAGCCCTCCATCCCGTCAGCCCCTGCAGGAACCATGCACAGAGCAGCTCACCTTGCCCCCAGGGACTGGTCTCCCCAGGTTTTATCTCCAGGCTTACCCCAGTGAGGGTCAGCCTTCATTCGTTCTTACCTTCTTTTGGGCCTGCAAAATCTCCTTGTCCACAGGCGACACAAAAATGGACCCACCATCATGATCCATGCAATGAAATTTTATTTTTTCTAGTGATACCTCTTCATCCAGCTTCAGCCTGGGAAAGGAACAGCACTTTGCTCACCAATCTGTCCTTGCTCCTCCCCTGGCTGCCAGAACTGCTCACATGCTTTGTTAACACGCCCTCAGGAGACCTGATCGGTCCTCAGGACACCCTGCACTACTCATCAGGGTGGGAAGGAGAGTCCCAGATGCCTGCTGCCCACAACCCACCCAGCTGCTTGCCCACCCCATCAGTCCCAGCTACTTCCACACATCTGTTGCGGTTAGACAATCCTCATCTCTCAGGATGGACCTTGTAATTAGATTGCGGCCATGACTGAGGTTGGGATTGCACCACAAGAGCTGTGGAGAAACAAAAGCAGTAACGGAGAAAGAAACTGTGTGCAGGCTGCAGCAAGAAGCAGGACCTGCCCAGTCTGCCCCATCTCCACTCTGCTCCTTACTGGTACCTGTGCATAAAGGGCCGCTTGGTTGCGCAGACCTATGAAGAGATCAAATGGGGCCATGGTGTGGGGTGTAAAAGTAATTATTTGGCAACAAGAAAAAGTACACGTGAAACTCAAAAGAAAGGCCAGCCCCAGGAGGGAAGGACCTTGCTGATGGCACTGGCTGGAGCAGCACGCAAAAGAAGTCTTCCTCCGAGGAAGACCCGGCTGACCATGGCTGCCTGTTCCCCAGAGCACATGGGTGGTGGGAAGGACAGCCCTGGCTGCAAGGGTCCTGCTGAAGCCAGGGCTGGAGGAACAAGCAACCTGGGTGGTGCAGACCTGTCTTGTATGCTAAATAGGGACCAATATGCTGTGCTGACCAGAAAGTACCCGAGGCGAACTCAGAGGCTCAAAGCAGTGGGAACAACTTACTTGTTGACTCCAGGACCAGCCATGACCCTCAGCATAGGCTCCAGGTCCTCCGCATAGCGGCACATGGGCCCTGTGCACAGGAAGCTGGTCCGCACCCCTTGAGCGTTTGGGAACTGACCATCATTGGGCACGACGCCTGCAAGCACAGAGGGAGACACTGGGTACAGCCCCGTGAGCATCTGCAAGCACTCAGGAGCATCCTCCAGCTGGGGCAAGCTGTGCAGGAGGGTGGCCTCCAGGTGCAGAGGGAAGCCGTCGCCCAGGGATCACATGCATCAGCAGTGCTTGCAAGCTGACGGTAAGGTGCGTAGGGTGAGGAAAGGAGATAAAGCACCCAGCCAGGACACCAACTGCCAGGGAAACACCCCAGCAGCAGATCCTGACCTTGGGAAAACATCCCACGCTGAGGATGCAATACCAGGGGTAAAACACCTCCCATGTTCTTGGCCTTCTGCCACCAAATGGCTTCCCACTGCCAAAGCCAGGCTGTGCTCAGGCAGTGGGCTTGTCCCGTGCAAGTAGTTGCCTGTGCCCTTGCAGCAATCCCACTAGAGAGGAGCACAGGAGTGCCCCAAACAGGTTCCTTCCACACCCCACATCCCCACCTCCCGACATTTCTGCTGAGGAGGAGAGGAGATCCCCACACCTGCTTTACCTGTTGTGGGTTTATGGCCGAAGACTCCGTTGAAGAAAGCAGGCATCCGGATGCTGCCACCGATGTCAGAGCCCACACCTATGACTGAGCATGCAGCTGCCAGGACACCGCCCTCCCCACCTGCATGGGAGAAAATACAGCAAAAATCCCACAGGCTCCTAGTGCAAATCATCCAGCAAAGCAGAGCATCCCACAGCGGCCACTTCACTTTGCATGCAGATGGGGTGGGAGCTGCCTTGGGTTTAGCAGCATCTGGGGGACAGCTGGGGAATGCGGGCCAAAGGGATTTTCCTGCTGAAGTGCCACACCAGCACTGCTGTTTGCGTGTAGAATAAAACAGAGCGAGCTGAAGCGATGCTGGGTATAACATCCAGGAGGTGCGAAGTCATCGGGCCTCCAAATGGCCTACTGCACTGCCCAGGAAAGAGGCCTGCTGGCTCTCCAAGAGCCCACCAACAAGTTAAAGCAGCATGCAGATGACCTGGGGGCTCTCCTTCCTTGCTGCATTTTAACCTGCTGCTTGTGCAGGACTATGCTGAGGTGCTGGAGCTCACCTGAGCTGCCACCCACGATCCTCTGCAGGTCATAGGGGTTGTTGGTCCGGCCGTAGACCCTGTTGCTGGACTCGTACCACATGCACAGCTCGCTGCAGTTGGTTACGCCCAGCGGGATGGCACCAGCCTGCTTCAGCCGGGACACCACCATGGCATCCGAGGTGGCAATCACATTGCGGCGGCTGACCAAGCCAGATGTGTTGGGCATCCCTGTGGTGCCAAGATCGAAAGACGGAAGCAAGTGTCAGGGCCAGCTCCCCCGAGATGACCGTGGAGGAAGCAGGCTGCAATAAGCACGTCTGCAACAAGGGCTGCTCCTCTGCAGCGGTGCAGCCCCTGCAGCATTTGGGTGCTTAAGGAGAACACGGACACAGGAGCCCAGGCAGGACGGGGTGCAGGCCATGGAAAGGGAAGCTGCTTCCCCCTAAGCGCCCCGCCACAGCCACCCACCTCCCTGGGAGCATGCGGCCAAGAGGCAGCAAGTCACGACCTGTGCAGCTGGAGAGAAGCGAGGGCAAACCCACCGTGCAGAGAAAAGGCCTCCTTGACGGTGATGGGAACCCCTAGGAAGGGGAACTTCTCCTCCAGGTAGTCGTCGCCGGGGCCCTCCGAAAGCAGCTTGTCTACCTGCCGCGCCTCCTGCAGGGCCTCCTCAAACCTGAAAGGGAGCAGCGGGGGGGGGGCTCTGGCGCTTCTCTCCAGCCCGGCGGGACTGGCAGCGGGCAGCCGGCTCCGCAGGCCGGGCAGATGCTACGTGCACCGGAGCAGGTAACGTGAAGGTCAGAGTCCCCGGGCTTTAGCACAGACCGGCGCCTTTGCAACGGCCCCAGGTCTTTGCTTCTGCGCCCGGGCAAAGCGCTGCCAGCCGCGCCGTGGGGCGCGCCCGGGCTGCACCACACCCGCAGCAGCCCGGCCCGGGGCGGGCAGCGGGGCCCGGGGAAGGCAGTGGGGCCCGGGGAGAGGCAGCGGTGGCGAGCGACCGTCCCTGCGCCTCCCCGCCTCACCTGTCCTTAACGACGGCGTTGATGAGGGGATTGACCTCCCTGATCCTCTCCACGTACGCCTCAACCACCTCGACGCACGTCACCTACAACGGCAGGCAGAGCGGGGACCGCGGTGAGGTGCGCGCTCCGGAGGGTCGGGGGGGGGGGGGGGCGGGTCGCGGGGCGGCCCCGGCACCCCCCGCCGCTTCCCGGCGCCGCTTCCCGGTGCCGCTCGCACCTGCCGGGCGCGGAGCCGCGCCGCCAGCTGCCGGGCCGGCAGCAGCAGGAGCGGGCGGCGGGGCGGCGGGACGGCGCGCGGGGGCGCGGCCGCCACGAGCCCCAGCAGCGCCAGGCAGGCGCGCGAGAGCAGCCGCAGCAGCAGCGCCAGGCACCGCTCCGCGCGCGACAGCGCCATGGCCGCCCCAGCGCCGCCGCGGCGGAAGTGACGCCGGCGCCGCCCGCGTTGCCGCGGCAACGGGCCCCGCCGCCGGGCCGTGCGGCTGCGCCGTGCGGGGCGGGGCCGACTCCGACTCCGCCCGCCGCAGGCCGTCCCGCCGGGCTGACGCGGCCCGCGGGGACTCGCCTCTCCCCGCTCGGGGGCGGCGGGCGGCGGGCGCGGGGCGCGCACAGCGGCCGGGGGGCGCGGCAGCCCGGTGAGGCGGGGCCGGCGCCATCCGCCGCCGCGGGGAGGCCGCCGCCGCGCTGCCGTGGGCGAGGCGCGGCAGGGCCTGGGGGGCACCCGGAGCCTGGCCCCAGGGGCGGCCCCAGGCACGCCCCTCTGCCAGCCTGCGAGGCCTGGAGGCTGCCCAGCTTGCAAGGTGCCATCTGATTACGTTGTTCCTTTGCATTTTAAACACCGAGCTTCGTTCTCAAGCTTTTCCCCTTAAAGAAGACAGCCACTACCATGCTTATTTTCAAACAAGCACCGAGTTTTGTCAGTCGCTTGGTCACAGGACCTGTGAGAGCACTGGACAACCCTCAAGACAAAATTTACAAGAATCGGTAATACCGGGGAAGAAAAATCATGTGTTTTAAAGCAAGTATTTAGCAGCATCTGAGCTGGCCTTATCTCTCTTTCCTTCCACATAGTTGGCAATTAGATTATCAGTGAAAAGCAAGGGAGATAACGGGAGACGTTGTTTGTGAAAATCTTTTATGACTGCGAAGTCAACAAGTTAGTCTTTACAAAAATGATCTGCGGCGCACACACCCTAGGAGGATATCGGGCTGACCTCTGTCCCATAAAAAACAAAGCTGAACACAAAAGGAAAGTCATCTTGATAATAGCTCTGTTTTTTACAAACTCATCAAAAAGACTTCCCCCCCCCCCCCAGGTCTAATGCAAATGGAGGAGAGAAGGAAAGGGAAAGCTGCTTTCCCTTGGCATTCGTTTCCTTTGCCCTGGGAAAGCACAGAAAGCTGCTCCATCCGCTGGTGGGTCCAGTCCCAGATAGCTCTGAGGGGCTCAGGAAGGCACCTGCAGCTGTACAAGCTGGGGGAGTCCTGTAATCCCATAAGCACAAGGGAAACTTCTGTCCCCCGCTGATTTTAATCACCCTTTTCCTTGGCAGGTCTGCCCTGGCCATGCACACCAGTCAACCTGGGGACAGGTTGCGTGCAGCACTGCGCTCGTTGCTTCCTCAGGAAGGCCAGCCTGTGTGTGGCTGACAGCGCAAAGGTGGGTTAAAAGCTGCTTTTTCCATTTCCCTGACATTGCTGGAACACCTGTGGCCTTATCAGGATCCTTATGTAGCCTTTGCCTTTTGCCCCACGATATCTATGCACTTGCACACCCTCAGATTACAATAGGTACAGGTTGGAAAGGTTTGTGCCTGTGCCCTAACCTTTCCTCACACCTGCATCCCTGTGCAATCGTGGCTTAACAGAATCCTAAAGTCACCTCCTTAGGAGAAGCTGTAAGTCGGGACTTGTTAAAACCTGGCTTATGAAATCTTCTGGCAGCATCAGCAGCTGCATCTTCAGTTTCCGAGATCTGGAACTAGGAATGACCAGGCTTCCTCCAAGGACGCTCGTCCTGGGTAGGTCAGCTGTCCCACTGATTTCTTCCAGAGCTAGAATGGTAAAATGGGTCCTCTGAAAGGAACCAGGGAGAGAATGTTTCTCCTAAATGTAATTGCAGCACTGCTTTTGTCATTTTTTCCTCAGTCTCTTGGTGAGTTTGCCATTTTTTCTCCCTCAAGCCCTGCCAAAATGTAGGCAGAGAGGGGTACAAGCAAAATCACTTCTGTCCTGCGTGTCTGCTTCCTTTGCTGCTCAGGAGCTTTAGCAGAGATCTTCCTGAAGCAGCCCAGTTCTGGTGTCTTGTTTTCTGTGGAAAGTATCTCCCTTAATCTTTGTCTTTCAACTTTCAAGAACAGAGCTTTGAAATTCATACCAGATCAGCTGCCACATACTTGGCATGACCTCCTCGAATCCCTGCTAATCACACTGTATACCAGCACTGCCCCAGATAGCAGATCGTGCTGTTTCTCATTAGGTCAAGCTGGTGAGCTTTCTGGGAGTCGAGCCAAAAGAACAGTTACCATAGTTTATGGTAGCCCAGTGGAGCTTTCTTTCCATGAAAAATGGAAAAAATGGAATAGAAGGTGCTCTAGAAATAAATCACCGAGATCTGGAAGCCTGAGGTCAAAATGATTAAGACTGCTTTTCAATTACCAGAACCAACCAAACAAGAAAACACCACCCCATACACACACTAAGAAGCCGGTTAATTCAAATCTGATTAAAAAGCAAGCAGCCAAGAGCAAGGACGTTGGAAATACACAACGAAGCTCACACGTCCAAATCTGTCCCACTGCTTTATCCTAAGGTACAGCAGCTGGTAAGAAGGAAAACATGATTCAGGGTCTTGCGCTCCTGGAGTTTATTTGTGTCATTATCCCCAGTCGTTTCATTATTACCAAAAGCTTAAAAAACCACAAGAGATTAGCAAGACCGTACGGGAAGTTGGAGCAGTTCTGCTCGCTGTATGTATGTATGTTGTAACCACTAATTGGCCAGGAAACCATGAAATGGGCTCGGCGGCTCAAAGCTGGTGGGAAGCAAAGAGGCATATGCTGATCAACAACACCATGTTCTGGCTGCCTTCACTGAGCTCACCAAAGCTGTTTTGGATCTTTTCCTCAGAAAAAAATACCTTTTGGGAAATTAAAAGAAAAAAAAGTGCCTGACAGCACAATTCTTTCCTTTACAAAACGAGTAATTTAAAACTTATCCTTAAAATAAAGCTTCAAAAGGTAACTGTGTTCTGTGTAGGGCAGTGCTGGGGTGGGGGAAGAAGGGAGGGACATTTAAAGGTTCAAATTTAAACCCAGCAACTCAGATGCTTAATTCCCAGATAATCCCAGAATAAAGTTAAAATATGGTTCCTGCGAGCCTGCTCTTAACCAGATCCACCACTGAGGGATGCTGTGCTCTGCGTCTCAATCAGCTGTCGTCTTGCCAGCTTTTCCAGGAGGCCGGCTGATGTGGTGTGGCTGTTGAGCACCCGTGTTGTGACACCCAGGCTGTGGAAAGAATGGTCTCTGATGCTGCCTTGCCTTGCTCTCCAGCAGCAGTCACAGGCCCTAGCATTGCACAGGAAGGCAGCTGCAGGTCCTAGGTGCACACAGAAAGGTGCTCGGAGGCCCCTGGGCTGCACAGAATGGCCCTCGGAGGCTCCTTGGATGCACAGAGGGGCACTTGGGGCACCTTGCATGCACAGAACAGCCCTCGGAGGCTTCTTGAATGCACAGAGGGGCACTCGGAGGCCCCTGGGGCACTTCACCAGTTTCTGCAGCCTCCAGTGAAAGCAGGATCTGTCAAGCTGCTCCCTCTGAGGCTGTACATCTTCCCCTAGCTGGGATGTCCAGGGCTGCGTAGGGTGGGAGAGAGGGCTCCAGGGAAGCCGCTGGATTTTCCTTCTTGCAAAACAATGTCTGAAGTGAAGTGGCAGACCCTGGCAGGCACACATGAGGCATTTGTTGCTCCGTGTGATGGGAGCAACCTGCTTTCTTCAAATGACCCTGACGTGCCTTGGGAAGGGGATGAAGACACACTGCTCCTTTTGGGAATCTCAGAGCCCTGCTGCCCGGGAGCGAGACCTTACTTTGCCCAGGGTGGGGAAGGAGTCTCCTGAGGGAGCAGGCGAGGGTTGGGATGGGGCCAGGAGACTCTTCCTGCTTTCCAGGTTGGATTTGTAACGCCCTCCTGAGATGCAGGACAGGCACACCATGCACCTTCAGAGCAGTGAAATATCTGTCCTGGAGCTGTGGCCACGTTTGAGGAAGACAACTCCAAGAGCCTGTTTCAGAAGCCCTGCAGGCAGAAATGTTGCCTGGAGCTCCCCTGGGCCAGGGCCAGCAGTGAGGGCAGGAGACAGGGGACAGAGGAAAGAGGCAACTCTCTGGGGAGCATGGAGGAAATTTTGTTACATTTATTCAGGTGCTTTGAAAGCAAATATGTTTCATCTGTACTTTTGACATCGAGCTGAGTAAGCGCAGAGGGAAGCCAAGTTGTTTTCTCTACCTGCATTGCAGCCTGTCATGGGGATGGAGTTGCCGGAGGTGTTTGGAGAAAGCCCCCCTGGATCTGGAGCATGGAGCAGCCCCTGGGGACATCTCATGGTCCATTTGCTCCCTGAGACTGTTTGGGAAGCTGTTCTCCTTTGCTAAAGGTGTGGGTATGAGTGGGTGCCCATGCTTGCCCTGCAGTCCCCAAGAGGTGGAAAAAGTTTTGCCATCAACACCCTGCGCTCTGTGGCGATGTTGGAAGCACATTTGGAGGGCCTGGCTGTCACTGAACCTGGTGGGGATGGTGCAGCCCCTGGTGAGCGGCGCTGTCAGCGCTGGGAGGGAACCCTAGCCTTGATTGGCACTGGGCTTTGGAGCTGCTGGAGCTGTGGGCACAGGGACACCATTTCCAGTTCTGGTTAAAGATACAAAGAGTGGCTTTTTCCCCCCCTGAGACCTTGTCTGAAGAAGCAGGGGCTGGGCTTCAGCTTCATATACCTCCAAGGGCTGCCACAGAAGCTGGGGGCTGCATATGTGTCTTGATCAAGAGCTGCGCCCAGAAGGAACTGACTGGCAGCTGGGCATGGCAGCCACTGCTGGGCTGCTTTTCTTCCAGGAAATAAAAACTGGAGCAAGCCACAACTGAGACAAGGCGGTACTTGATTTATTTACTGCATTGTTTATTTAACTGCTGCTAACAGCTCTGAGAAAGAGGCACCCCCTCCTTGGCTCTCCAAATCTTTGTCTTTTCCTGCAGCAAGCTCTTGCTAGCTACCAGGCTGCCAAGTTATCCAGCTTGTCACTCTGATGGGTGACGGCAAGTCCCCCAGACACATGTAGATGATGTAGTTGCTGCAGGAAAACCCTGTGATGACCCACCAGGCCAGAGCAGTGGGGTCTCGGCTGCCAGGCACAGCTGGTGCCTCCTCCTCACAATCTGGATGGGTGCAAGTCTGTCTGGTTGTGGGGCAGGCTGTTGCTGTGGGACAAGGTGGTAGTGACTGGCATCCCCCTGCCTGTTGCAGGAGCTGTCTTTGCAGGGATGCTCCCCAGGAGCTGATCTGGTGCTGCACAGGTCTGGGTAAAACACTGCTCTGGGGCCACCACCTGCAGACCCACAGGCAGAGCAGCCATGAGTTTTGCAGCCAAAGCTCCCCCAGCTCGACCACCATTGCAGCACAACTGTAGAAGGGATGGGCCAAACCAAGCCTTGCACGGCGCGGCTGCCGGTGTGACTGTCCTCTGGGATGCAGCTGGACCCGCTGGCGGCGGGGAGGACAGCTTCGCTCCAGCGCACCGCTGTGGGTCTGGGAAGACAAGCGCTTTCTGGCTCCCCTTGCCCGCTGCCACCTCCGCGGTGCTGCTGAGCGCCCCGGGCCGGGCCGGTGCCACGGGAGGTCGCTCTGCCACCACCGTTCAGCATCCCCGGCCCCTGCCCCGCCGGGCCGCAGCTGTTCCGCTGCACAGAGCCAGAGTACACTGTGTTCGCCCAGAGTCCTTGATTAAACAAAATGTTTATGCATGCCTCTGCTCCGACGAACATCTTGGCTGGCTTGCACGAAGGCTGCTCTTTGCTGCAGCTTCAGCTGCACTGGGGCATAAACCCCAGATGCTGGGGGGTGGGTGGGGAAAGGTCCCTGCTCCAGGAACCCCCAACCTTGATCCCTGTGCCCGCAACCCCATGATGGGCTTTGGCTGCTGGGATAGGCTGCTGCCCTGCAACCCCTCGGTACTAAGGGGAGCTGCTGGCCCCTTTGAGGGTCTGGGGTGGGAGGCACACTGTGCTGCTTTACCCTGGGGGGGTGGTGTGGTGGTGTTTGACACCCACCCCATTAACCCACTGCCCCTTTCTCACTTGAGCAGGGCTTTGGGGTGCATCTCGAGATTTGAGGTACAGCTAAGAAATTTCCTGGGCTCCAGGGTATCTCCAGCAGAGCAGAACACTGTTCCTGATGCTGTGCCTTCTTAACCCTCCTGGTGACCAGCTGCTGATCGTGACCATGCACATGCACTATGGGGTAGGGTGGGCCATCTCCAGCACTAGCCAGGGCAATGGCAGGGCTAACCCTGGTTTTCAGGGCTGGCCTGACTGCAGCTCCATGCCCCCTGTCCTGTCCAGCCAGCATCATCTGGGATGTGCCTGCTTCCTTCCCTGCCCGAGGGCACTGTTTGTGCCGTTCTGGACATCTGAAGTTAACTGGGGACAGATGGGATCTCTTGTTGTGTCATCTCTCAAGCAGCATGCAGCTGCCTGGCCTATGCCTGCACCACAGTGCTCAGCCAGATGTGTCATATTCATGCTGTTGCTCCTGCTGATACCTCCAAACCCCTGAGGGAGTGGGGAAACTCCACTCCCCAGCCATTTCCTCTATGGGGAAGGAGCACCACACCTTGGACAAGGAGGGACCCGCATACTGAGGTCATTTGCAACCCCACCAGGTGTAACCAAAGCCAAGGAGAGGTGTCTGGAGGTTTACAGGGAGCTCTGGATGCAGATGTGACTTGGGGATGGATACTGGAACTGGGACTTGCTCTGTGGACCCAAGAGTTGAACAGGGCCTTGGAGACTGGCACTATCCCGTGTTTGTGTACATGCTAGGGTGTGCTGGAAGAGCTGCGTGAGATGGAGCATCCCAGTTGTGCAGAGTTTAACAACCTAATACCACAGCTAGGGATGGGCAGGCAAGGAGGCTGAAAGAAACTGGTGGGATCGGTGCCAAACTCTAAATCTTTTGGCTGGTAGTTGGGTGATGGGCACCTAGCAAGAGACCAGTCCTGTAAGGAGCAGGGAGAAGGGGTCTGCAAGACTGAGACAGGCCCAGTGGTGACGGTGGCCCTGCACTGGACTCCCAGCTGTGACTCACTGCCCAGGGCAGGCTGCAGGATTGTTTCCCAAGAGCGCTGGCTTTCAGCTGAGCCAGTTGCCCAAGTGCCTTGTGTGCCCGTGCCAAGCTGTGTGCCATGGCCCTTGCGAAATGGTGTTGATAAACACTCTGGGACATGCCAAGTCCTGTGAGACCACAGCTGATGTGCTTGGGCTGCAGGGAGTGCCCGCACGGTGAGAGGAATTTTCCACTGTCTCCAGCAAGCGTGTCTGACCCTGCTGCGGGACTGTCCCCAGCAAGGCAAAGACTTACTTGCTGGTGTCCCTGCTGCCCCTGTCTGGCCCTATAAACCCTGCCATGCAAGGGCTGTCCTAGGCACAAGTCAAGGCAAAGGGTGGTTGGGTCACCTGGGGCATGATACCACCTGACAGGACTGGGCTGGGGTGCCACCATCCCCAAGGCAACCCAGCCACCTCCATCTCGCCACAGGGCTGCTCTTCTGTCCTGGTAATGAACTACTCATTCACTACTTTCCCTTTTCAAGTTCATGGCCCAAGCTGGGGTGAGCCCTGCGCTGCTCCGGTCCCTGTCCCAAGGACTTGCCTTTCAGTGATGCTGGTCCTGTTCACATGCATCCTCTGGGGCACTGGGTGACCCTTTCCAGGGCTCTCCAGGCTGCCTGGGTCAGCTCTGCCCTGCTATGTATATTGGAAACATCTCAAAGACCAGCAGGTTTGTAGTATGAAAAGGGTGTGTGCTCCATGCTAAAGCCCAGTTTAATTTGACCAGCTAATAGCCTGCAGTTGCAGCTTGCTTCATCTGCCCTGCAATCCCACTGTGCTGTCAGCAGACGCATATGAATCTCTCTGTAAGTGAAGGCTGAGCTTTCTCCAGGGGCTGGTCCGGTGCTGGGGAGGGTCGTGTCAGGCAGTGCAGACCTGGCTTGTGCATGGTGCCACGTGTGTCCCTGGGCAGCTCCTCTCCCCCATTGCAGCCTGGCATGTGCTGCACCCCACATCTGCAGGGCACTGGCATTTCAAACCCTGACATCATATCTGGCTTTCCATGAAGTGTCCCCAAGGGGCCAGAACTGTGCTGATGAAGGAGGAATGTAAAGGGCATTTGGAAAGCTGCGTGTCCCTGCCGATTGCCATAAGCGAGCACAGCATCCACAGCTGCCTGGGCAGCAGCAAAGTCCAGTTATTTGGAGCAATGTTTGCAAATCATCATCAGCTGACCTCTGGCACAACGTGACCCTTTCCAAGGGCCTTCTTCCCCACACCATTCTGCGGAAAGCCATCAGCATGAGGACACACATGAGCCTGGCTGGGGTGCCCTGTGCTCCCAATAGCTGCAAGCCCTGGAGCAGCATGAGGCTCTCCTACCTGTGTCCCCCAGGCTGCTTTTGGAATGCTGTTGCAATGTGTTTTCCAGTGCTTCAGCTAGCTTGATTTAAAGTGGCCTAAGTGACAGAGATCCTGGCCATTTTCTTAGGAAAGTATTTCAGAGCCTGATGTGAAGCCCTAGTGTTTGCTGCAAGGCTTTGTTGGTACCGCTTGGTTTGCTGCAAGATCCGCTCAGGGGTTCCGCTGTGGGTGACTGGTATTTGTTGATACACGAAAACTGTCCCATGGAGGCATTTCTGCTTTCTCTCAGGTAGTGAGGTGGGGATGCATCCTGTTCAGCAGCTGCAGGCTGACCTAGTGCTCTGGGGTGCAGCAATGGCCCCACAGGAGTTGTATACCTGCTTGGTTGGGGCTGGAGGTTTCCTCAGAGCCTCATTGCTCCAGCAGGGACGTGCCGGGAAAGGCATAGCTTAAGTTCCTTCTCCATCAAGGGGGCAGAAAGAGCCAACACCAGGAACTGGCCTGGAGAGAGATAGCATAGGGATCACAGGTCTCCTGTTGCAGACAGAACGGCCAGGTTAAGGGCTCTGGGGCAGGACTCTCCTGCCCTCCCTGTTGTTTTTCTTCCCGTCCTTTCCTTGTCCCCACCACCCCCAACCCCCAACCCCCAACCCCATTCCCTCCATACCATCCACTCTTCCATCGCTTTCATTCCCTCCTTCTCTTTCGCTTCCTCTTTCTGTTTCTCCTTCTCTTTCCTCCCTTTCTTCCCCTTTTTTGCTCCCTCCTGGACTTGCCCCTGCTGCCATCCTTGTGCCCCTGTGCCCATCCCTCTGGTATCTGGGCTGGCAGCAGCAGAGCTGCTCACAGCCCAGGGTTGCTCATACCATTTTGCACCCAGCTTGTCCCCCCGCCTCATGTGTAACGGCTGTACCAGCCCAGCTGGGCACTGCTACGGCAGAACAGCACTGCTGCCTACTCTGACACTGGTGGCAGATCAGGCTCCCCCAGCCCTTCCCAAGTTCCTGCAGGCTTGAGGCTGGTGGGTGCTGGATCTGGGCACCGTAGGAGCCAGACCCTTGCCAAGACAGCGGCGGGGTAAGGGATGCACTCGCTGAGGGTCCTGCTGGAAGCACTCCCTGTGAAGGGCACATGCTGGCCCTGACGCTGTGCGGGGAGCATGGTCTTTCGATGGAGACAGGGCAAGAGAAAGGGGGAATGTGTGGTTTGCTCATGGTGGAGAATGGCTGGGAGCAGCGGAGAGGCTTTTTTCTCTTGGCCCTAGCTTCTGGCATTGTGGCTTGTGCATGCAGGCAGAGGCAAGGGCAGGTGGCAGGGCACCAGCTGCCTGCACATTCTCCACTGGAGAAAGACAGAGCTTGGGCAAAAAGAGGCAGCAAGCCCCGTCCTGCCCCCAGATACTTGGGACATGGTGTTCTCTTTAAGCAATGATAAGGACAATCAATAATAAAAACAGGCAAGCTGGACACAAGCCCAGCCTCCAGCCGGTGACCTTCAGGAGCTGGGTTAGTGGAGCAAGCGCAGGCGTTCTTGGCAGTAGCGGGAGCAGTGCCTCGTCGGGAGCAAGCAGAGGGGTAAACACTGCTGCTGGTGGCTGGCAGCCCATGGCACACCCTAGTGCACAGCCCTTCACACCTCGGGGTAGCCTCCCCATGCAGACGCTGCTGCAGGAGCTCATGCACAGGCACACACACGCTGTGCACCTCGACAAAGAGCTAGGACAGCACAAAGCTCCCACGGATGCACAGGGGTGTGTGTGCTCCTTACCCTGCTAATAGCGCCGGCGAGCAGGCAGGCAGTGCGCCATACACATACGCACAGGGGAAGGCAGGGCAAAACAAGCGTCTGGAGTAACCCTGAGCACTTACATAACAATTTGCATTTACAAACCACTGCACAAACATGACCTACTCACAGAGATCATAGCCGATCTCAGCAAGATCCTGATAAAGCAGAAAAAAAACCAGGTCCTGGACCCAGCTGGTTGGGACTGTTTGGGTCTTGTGACGTGGGAAGGTTTGCAATGCCCTTGCTGAGCAGGGGCGGTAGGGCTCCAGCTCTGTGTAACAGTCTGGAAGGTTCGAGCTGGCTGAGGGCTGATGTGGGCGTCTGTCCTGCAGCAGGTTCTGGCTCTTTCAGAGCTTCTCGGAGCTGCAGCAAAGCTCAGGGTTTTGCAGTTTTCCAGGGGGAAAAGGGCTGGGGGGCCACACATGATACCAGTGTTACTTTCTGCCCCAGGAGGAGAGAGTCCCTACTCAGCCCCACTGGGATGAAGTGGCCTTTTTGGGGGGCTGCAATCAGAGGACCCCAGCCTCAGGCCAGACTCTTGCTGCCCGCTGAAGATACAGGCTATTTCTTTTTTTTGCTGTCCCAAGAGCATTTTCTTCTCCTGCACACAGCCATGGCAAGGGGTTTAGGATGTGCTATTTCGTGTCCTGTGTTTTGGGGACAGGGCAGCATCACCCTCATCGGTACTCTCAGTGGAGAGGCTCCAGCCATGGCACACCACAGCACTGGTGGGCACCGTGTCCCTTACACTGTTCTCTCCCACTTAGGGTTCCATGGGGGCAGGTCCTTATCCCAGGCCTGAACATGACACCAGCTGACACCAGCTCCGCTGGCCCCATCTGTCAGTCCCTGCACTGCCACAGCTGTTTGACCCTCTCTGGGCATCCTCAGCCCTGTACATCTCCCTGGGTCCTGTCCCATCAGCCACCCTCAAGCAGATGTCTCTCCCTGTGCCTTTGCACCCCAGCCTGGGCTGCATCAGGACCAGCACAAAACCCCCAGCCCTGCTGGCATCACATGGAGGAGCTCCCTTGGTTGGGCTTTGGAGAGGTGAAGGCTCTTACTGGTATGGCTGGGAAGACATGGGCATCACGGCTCCCCTGGGGCAGGGCCAACTCTTGCATGCCACTGCTGCATGTGAGAAGATGAGCTTGCTCCTGCATGCAGCACAGGGCAGCTGTGTTTACCCAGGCGTGTGCTTTCCCCGTCCAGTTTGGGAAGCCCTCCGTCTTCCCGGCACCTCCCGCCCTGCACATCGCTTCCTCTGGGCAAGCGAAGCAAGCCACCTGCTTCAGCCCTTTGAAAGTATCTGCAGCAAAGACCCACCGAGAAAAAGCCTAAAAATAGCCTAGAATAGTGGAGGGGGAGGGGAAAGGGGCTCTTTATCACTCAGCAAACTGCAGAACCAGTTGCTGCCTGGCAAAAATGAGAAAGGAGCTGGGAGTTAAAAATAACATCCGCTCTCAAGGAGCCAGCCCGGGCCACTGAGTTCCCAGCTTTTCTGCCGGCAGCCTGCTTACACGGGCAGACCGTGCTTGTGAGAACCCTGCTCACGCAGTGTCTGAATGCTGCACCCTGCTGAGCTCCCATCTGGGGGAGCAAGGGGACATGGGGACCCATCCCAGTGTTGGCTGGCTGCTCCCCGTTGCTGCAAGGACAGCTGTTCCCTGCAGAGAGCAGTGGGACAGGGTTAGTCCCAATACACCAGGTATACCTGGTACTGATGAACACAAGCTTGGGCTGCTGGGTTTCTAGCAGCTGCTGGCATGGAGAGCAGGGATGTGGCTTGGGAAGCCTGGGAGAAGCCATCAGAGTGAGGGGAGCTGGGCTGTGTGTCCCCCCAGCTGTGGGACAGCCTGCAGGCTCCTTGTGTAGCCATAATGGGAACAGCCCGTTCACCACTACAGCACCCTGAGTCTCATCTAGAGGATCTGGTGCTGCCTCGTGAGGTTCTGTTGCGGGAATGAGCAGCTTTTCATGGCAACTGAGGGAACCAGCTGCTTGCAGCCCATTCATAGCCAGCAGGCATGAGGGCTTTTGGATGCCTGTGGCTTGTCCTTGGAAGGTGCTGGAGGCAATCAGAAAGCAGAGTTACATGAAATCTCATTTACAGAGTCTGGTCAAGTGGATCCAGCAAATGCCCAGCACACGCTGACTCTCCTGTGGTGTGCAAAGGCCGGTTCATTGGGGTATGGAGCAGCATGCCTAAGGTGTCTGAGAGCTTTGCTGAGCCGCCCCCACCATGGAGAACAGTGAAGCGAAGTGCTCCTGATGTCGGGAGTCTTTCCTCCGCTTGATCTCAAATGCACCTGCAGGCCCAGAGCAGCGGAGGAGGGTCTGGGCGAGCCCAGCTGCAGCAGTGATCCTTATCTCCCCCTCTGTGCTGTTGCTTTGCTCCTCCCAAGGAGCAATGCAGCGTGCAAAGTGGTGAATAAATACCAGCGCTCTGCTCCTCATCCCGTGGCACTACGGAAACGCATCCCTCAGGAGCACTACTGTTTCTGGTGTCCACAGAAACTGTTCCCGAGCCTGCAGGCAGCAGTCTGAGCAGCTCTGCCTTCCCACAGCCAGGACAGCCCGGAGCACTCTGCACCTTGGCTTCCTCTTTGGAGGAGCCTTATAGCTGGGAACGAGGGGACTTGAGGCTGCAGAAATGGGCTCTGCGGGAGACTAACCTCATTGCTTTTAAATCCTGCGGGCTGGGTTTTCGTTCCTGCCTTACACTAGCTCAGCATCTGGCCTGTTCCTCTTGTCTCCCTGCCAGGGGCTCCTGAGGAGCTGGTGGAAGTCATGAGCAAGTCAATAGCATCATGTGGTTTCTGTGGCGCTGGTCTGGGAGTATGCAGGAGTGGATGGAGGGTGTGCTGCTGGCACAGGGGAATGCAAAGCAGAGCTGGAGCCCGAGTCTGTGCCCAGAGCTGAAGCCTGAACCTGCCCTCATCTCAGACAGGTTGAAAAAAAAGTCTACCCTGAGGCCACATGAAAGTGCATGAGCCTGTAGCTTTCTTGCTTCTCTGATCCTGTCGGTTCCCCAACATGCTTGGCGCAGAGCTGCTGAGGTTGCGCAGCTCCCCAGGACACCATGTTCTAGGTGAAGGCAAACCACACCGACTGCTGCAGAGCCTACCTTCACCTTTAAAACCCTGGCAGAACATGTGCCACCCCATTCCCACCATCGCCTGAGCAATCCATGGGCTTTCTTGGTCAGCCCCCGGGGCTCTCCCCAGCCCCTGCTCATGGGGAGGTTGGTGGGCAGCAGGAGAGATGCATTGCTGGAACATGGTGGCTCCTCAGCTGGATGCAGAGAGTGGGTGTTGTGCCAGCCCAGGGGCAGTTTTTGGAGCATGGTTTTGGAGCTGCTCGTCTTTGCTGGCCTCTCTTTCCTTCCAGAGAAGCTGTGCCACTGCTTTCCTTGCCCATCTCACCCACTCTAGCTCCTGGACAGGGCTGCAGCACACCCTGCTCCTCACCTGCTGCTCGGTTTCAGCCTGGGGGTATTTCATCCCCCAGTGGCTTGGCACTGGGAGAGGGGTCTTGGCAGACTCCAGGGTGATATGCCTGGCTCCTGCTCAACAGACACCAGATCAGGCCCTCACCACAATCCTTTTGACAAGGGCAAAGCCTGTGCCAGTGATTCAGCCTTGACCCAACCTTGCCTTTGTCCCTATAGCTGCTTGGAAGCCCCCAGTTACTGCTGGGAGCTGGGACTCCGTGTCACTGGTTGAGATGCTCTGACAGCTGAAAGGAGATGTGATGCAGACCAGTAAGCAATGTTGGTACCCAGCTGTGGAAAAATGCCCTTCCCTTTGATTAAGTAGAGGTGTCCCCCTTTGTGAGGTGGGCTTTGTGCCACCCGAGGGGATGTCAGAACTGTCGATCCCAGCCCTGGTTCAGACTCAGGTGCCCAGCCTGCACAGCTGGGCAGCTCTGCTGCCAACGCTGCCGTTGCTATCGCTTCAGCCAGGTGCAAAGGAGTGGAGCAGCCCTGGAGGGTCTCTCAGTGTCACTTATTTCCCTCTCCTGCCAGAGAGCTCTATGTGCCCCATGTCCTGACCTCCTGGTGGCTGGGAAACTGAGGCACAACACCACGCTGTGTCAGGCAGTGGCAGCTTCTGCAGGCTCAGGTGCTGTGTGGACCCTCCTGGTTCCTGAGTGGGTGACACCCGGGTGCTGCAGCCCCAGCAGTCCCTCCTTGCCTGGGGAGATGAGGCTGCCTCACGCATGGGATGCCCAAAGGTAACCCAAACCACTTCCCATTGCTGTCGTTCGGCAAAGCCGAGCCAGCACGCTCCCTGGCGCGTGGCCTGCCATGGCCTTGCCGTCCTCCGTTGTTCTCTGCCCCAGTTCACAGCAGCTGCGTGTAGGGCAGATAAGGGCTGTGCAGGGGGAGGACGTGCTGCCAGGTTGCACAGTGGTGTTCAACCCTTGCTCCTTCCCTCACGCAGCCGGCAATGGCTGGGTGCAGGGTGCAGCCCGGCGGCTGCCCTGCCCACAGGGGTGCCCACAGTGGTGCCCGGGCAGCACTCCTGGACCCACCACGGGGCTGGGAGCATGGCCAGGAGGTGGCAGCAGCCCCTCACCGTGGTGCCAAGCCTGGGGTGCAGGGCTGAGACCTCTGCGAAGAAGCAGTCCCACTGCTCTGGTCCCTTCTCTGGCAGCAAGGAAGGCACAGGGAGAGGAAGGCAGAGCTCAAGGCAGGGCTGCGAGGGCAGATGGGCCAGAGGGAGCCTTGGTGGCATGTCGCAGGATGAAGACCAGGGGACACAGTGGCTCTCTGCATGGCACCTCTCTGAATGGGCACATCTGGGCTGTGGTTTAAGCACCTCACCACCAGGCCTTGCAAGGAGGCGTGGTTTGAGGCAGCAATGTGTGGAAGTCGGAAAGAACAAATTGTTCAGGCGCCAGTCCTTCCAGCTTCTGCTTTCGAAGTTATCTAACAGCCCAAACAAACACAGAAAGCGCTAGCTCAGCCGCAGCTGGCTGGCCCAGCCCAGCAGTGCGGGCCAGGCACAGCCCACTCCGTTCCCATTCCCACAGCCCAGCAAGCCATGCTGGGTCATTGCTTGCTGCCACTCTGCAGGGTGGGCAAGGGGCTCTGCTCCCCGGTTCCCCACTGTGACTGTGCACCTCCTTCCAGCACCACCACAAACGGCACTTGCCACAGGGCAGGTTCTTGGGCACTGGTCTCCAACGATGGCTGGCAGTCACTTGTCCCTGCAGAGGCGGACAACCTCTGTGGCTTGGGAGGGGTTCCCTGGCACTCTGCTCAGCCCTGTTTGGCCACTGGCAAATGGCACAGGATGGCTGTGCTGATGTGTTGTGTTGGGATGCAAGGCCAGGCTGGAAGGACTGGCGCCAAGGTGCTGTGGCCAACCTGTGTGAAGAAGGAGAGCACTGACCCACCGCCCCTGGGTGCTTCAGTGCAAGCTCTGGAGATGGGCGCAGGCTGCTGGTGCCTGCAGCCTGGGGAGGACCCACATGGTTCATCCATGCATGGGGACAGGGACAAGCCTTTATGTCTCCAGGCAAGCTGTGGGACCAAGAAGATGGCAGCTTGAGGGATGCAGGAGGTGACTGCAAACGGTCAAGAGAGGGGGAAGCTGTGCCTGGAGCTGGGCAGCAGCAGAAAGCCCTGAGCAGACTCCCATGGGCGGCCCTTCCAGCCCCGGCCCGTGGCAGAAAGGGGAAGCTGCGGGCTGTAAGCAGCTCTGAAAAACAAGGCTGTGTTTTGGTGTCTTGTCACAAGTGCCGAATTCACACGCAGGGGTGCAGGTGGGAGGGGGGACTCGGAAAGGGGTGGGGAGCCCTGTTACGTAGAGTGAGTCCTCCAGCCTTCCTTCCTGTGGCCACGGGCTGAGGGTATATAAACAGCTGAGCTATAATTATCTAGCACTGGTGAGCATTGAGCCTGAGCTCCCAGCTGCCACAGGCACGGCCATGGGGCTGCTGAGCTGAGAGCTGCCCCACGGCCTGGGTGGGCTGTGCCACTGGGGAAGAAGATATGGCCCCCAGCATGCTGCCTCTGCAACAGGGGTCACGGGGCTGTGGGGACCCTGAGGAGGACACAGATGCTGTGTGGAAGGAAAGGTCCCTGGGGGTGCGTGTGGAGTGGGAGTGGGAGGCTGCTGGTTGGTTCTTCATGGGGCAGGAGGGCCCATCAATTTACACCAGGCGGGGTGTAAACTGGGACTGGTCCTCATCAATGTGTTTCCCATCCAAAATTGCCACCATTTGTAAAAGGCTGGTGGTAAAAGGCACCTGCCTCTGCAGTTCTGTTTGCATTTTGACCATTTTGATCTGTCTTGTGAATCCTGTTCCTCGTCCCAGGGAAGCCCCTTGCTCCGCACTCCTGATGCTCCCAGCTGGGAGTTCCCCATGCTGGGGAAATGTGGGGAGCACCAAAGACCCTATCCCCCTCCCCAGCGAGGAAAGGAGCGTTCTCCTCCAGACCTCAGGTGCAACATCAAGAGGTCTCTTAGGCAGCTTGAGTGAAAGCAGGAAATCATGTTCAGTTGGTTAAAAAGAGCCCGGCAAAGGCAACACCCTGGGGAGATGAGAGGAAGACCCCAGGGGGATGGTGTGCACCCTGGCCTGCTCAGATGCCACAGAAACCTCTGATTCAGGCTGCACAGCCAGGCAGCTCTGCCTGCAGCCATCTGCACACATTCCAGCTCCTCCAGGAGTTTTTCATTGTAGGGTAGTTTGGCTCTTTTCCATCACACTAAGGGGATCCAGGATGCTCCGTGTTTCAATGGACAAAATGGACACCTGAGAGTTTTACTGGGTCTTGATCTTTACAAAATTTGTTCCAGAGGCACTCCAGGAGACATTCTGAAGGCACCAATATCTGTGAAGGTGCCCGGCATGTCTGGGTGCAGGCAGATGTTTCCCCTGCTCACAACCAGCACACGTTCACCAAGGGTGGGAGGAGAGGAGAAACAGCAGATAAGGGTCCAGGCAAGGCTAGGAATTGCTGGGGAATTTGGGAAGGTGAGAGGGTGTTTTGGCTGGTCCTTGTGTTGGAGAAGTGGCGGTATGGTGGTAAGACAGGGCAGAGAAAGAAGGACCAGAGTGAGTGTGGAGATTGTCCCCTGGAGCAGGGGTGCATGGTCTGGGGTCCCTCTGAGGGCACACCTTGGCTTTCTGCTCCCACGTGTGGGTCACATCGTGCCAGACCAGGCTGAGATGACTCTAGTTTGGGCTGGGATTTCTGCAGCTAATGGGAAACAGCAAGCTGGGAGTGAGGAACTAAGACACAGCATGAAGACACCCGGTCATTGCAAAAGACTCACCCAAGGCTGGCTGTAAGTTGTGGAAAGTGTTTTGGGTTAGTCTGTGCCTAAAATTTCCAGCTCCTCCAGCCTCCTCCCTCTCAGCTGAGCATGTTTGCTTTCACTTCCCTGCCTGGTCTCCAAGACAGACAAATGCTGGGAACTTTCTACGTCCAAAACAACAAAAACAAAAGACATGCAAGAGAAAACAGTGTTCAGGTTTAAAAGTAAAGGAGGAATCCATCATTTTGTACCCAAAACCAATCCACACTTGGTGGGGAGCTGGGTAGTGAATGGTAACAGCCACCTGAAAAAGCTGAATTGGTCACCAAACAGCTCCTGGTGGCCCAGCTGGGCTGCACAGCTTGGTGCGGGTGGTCTCTCTGCTCACCCTGTGAAGGCCAAAGGCTGGGCTGTTGGCCCCAGAGAAATGTTTGCGGGTATTTTAGGACATTTTGGAGCAGGCTATTAGCTTTTGAAAGAGCTCCACATTGGTAAAAGCAGGGCTGGAGGTTGCAGGTGAGGAGGTGTCAGGCTGTGGCTTCAGTGTCAGTGGTTGCTTGTCACAAGGAGACAAGCTGGGTCAGGCATGGGCACACCTCCTCATGAGGATGTGCTTCTAGCTGTAGCCTGGGGTGGTTTGAGGTGGCTCTGGCCACCCTTGAATTTGATCCTCTGCCCTCTGGCTATGGATTTCTCATCCCCTTTGCTGGCTTGAGCCACTTGCATCTTGTGGGGGGGTTTCAGCCCAGGCCCAGTGCTGCTGCACAGGAGCTCCTTACTGTCTTCCAGGAGCTCAAGAGGGTTGGCAGGTCTCAGATCCCCCTGTCTCCATGCCACTTCCCACCCTGCTGAGCACTGGCTGAGAACAGCCTTTAGCTACGGACAGCAACCCCAGGGGTCCTGAGATATCAAATAGATATCAGAGATATCAAATGGCCATGGCAGGGACACGCTTGATGACAGGACTCCAGGGCTTGACAGAGAGAGTCCTCTTCCCCTTGCAAGACAGAAGGGGACAAACCACCGTGTACAGGCTGCAGTCTGGATGGATGCAGGTACAGACAAGGTCCCTGCAGACAGTTTGCAGCAGGGTCAGAGCAAGGAGGGGCTCCTGCCCTGGCACAGTGGCCAAGTGCTGCCACCTGGGAGGGCAGCACAGGATTCCGCTGAGCCGTTTGGGAAGCAAGCCAGCATCTGCAGCCCCATCTCACCTGCCCTGCTCCTCCTCTCCTGCGGGGAAGGGCAAACCTGGGATTAGCTGTTCCCAGCACATTCCAGGTATTTACCTTGTGGTACTCCCGCTCCGAAGACCTTTGCTGATGAAAGACACAGACCTGGAACAGGGGTTTGGCTGATGAAAGACACAGTGGAAGTTGCCAGCAGAGCAAGTTCCCTGTGTACTTGCATCAGGCTCCCAGGTTTCACTGGGGTGAGAGGCACAGCCAGCACCCTGTGCCCTGCAAAGCTTTTGTTTCATGGACCTCCTGTCCCAAAAACAGATGAGAGAGCTGCCACTGCAATCTGGACCTGCTAGGGAGACTGGCAGGGAAGCTGGAGAACAGAGATACTCTGCATGAGTATCATAGAAACAGGTTGTTTTCTTTGGTCCTCTTCCCCGCTTGGCTGCCCTGGGGATAGCTGGAGCAGGGATGGGTTTTGGCCCAGGTCTGATGCAGGACCTGTGGCTGGAGGGTAAGGGGTGAGCAAGATGGGAGGATGCTGAAGCCAGCACGGCTCCGGGGGGGGGTACTGTGCCACAGGCAGAGGCAACACCCTGCAGTACCAGCACTAGCTCATGTGTCCGGGTAAACACCTACCCAAACAGGCAGACCAAGGATGACATCTCCATGGGCATAAGCAGAGGGTGAAGCTCTCCCACTGCAGTGGTGTAATCCCGAAATCACACCTGAAGATGCTCACCCAGACTCAGCTTTACAAGCTGACTCACAGTTTGGGGGATAAAACTGCTTTAATTTTGGAACACACCATGCCCACAGGGTGCTTTTCTCAAGCAGCTCTGGTGGCGAGTGTTCCCTGTCAACAAGCCCTGCAGTTATAAAACATCCCCGAAAAAGCGGCAGAACCTGCTGGGTGTTTGCCGAGCAGCCAGGAGTGCACCAGGCATGCAGGCGGTCGGGTTGGGCTCTTTGCATGCCTGCAACCCTGCGGCCCTGCTGTACCCCCCACCTGCCTGCTCCCAGCATGGCATGCTGACCTCAGCCTTACATAAATCTCTTTGTGGAGTGACAGGGGAAAAGGAGAAACAGCCAAAAACTGTGGAGACTGGGCAAATTTTTTTACAGTGTCTCCATCCAGCTTGGACCATGCAAGGAGGCTGGAGGGATCATTGCTTTGCTGGGCATTAGGCTGAGCAGCAAGGCTGATCCTGAGCTAGGACCATGCATGGTTGGGTATTTAACATAATCCAGAGCTGCAATGAAGCATTTGTCCTCTCCACTGTCCTGTGGAGAGGACAGGTCCCCAGGGCAGAGATGATCTCCTGCTTGTGTGAGCAGTGCTGGCTCTGGAGCACAGCGCTGACTGGGGCTGGGGGCAGATTGGGAACCCATAGGTGGCCCTGGCAGAGGGGATCCCAGAGGATGTTTTACGGTCATTGTGCGACTGCCTTGGCCTTGGCTTAAGGGTAGGTTTTCTGCAACCTGGCAAGAAGAGCTTCCCTGGTGATACACCATCTCCTCTTCAAGAGCCTCCCTGTCCTGGCACAGCAGGACCTGCCCATTTCACCCTCAACCAAGGCCTGTCACAGAGGGGTGGCATGTGGGGTAAGCTGCCCCCAAAACCCAGCTGTCTTGGGTGCGAATGCCAGTTCCATGCCTTTCTTTCACTTACGGGTTATTTTCTCCCGGCACAAATACAGCTGGACTGGCTCATGGGCTCTGTTTTCTTCTTTGGGCAGAGAGTTGTGCCAACAAAGCAAAGCTTCTTCCTTATCCCTCCCCGTTCCAACTGTTTCCGTATGGATCTAATTTCACCATGTCCCAGAGCAGGGTTGGGTTCCCTGCTTACATAAAGTTGAAAACAAGGGGTGAGGCACTGGCTGTTGGCAGGAGAGCATGTCCACCCTGCAATGCCCTCGGAACATAGATCAGCTTCCAGGCTTGGCTTTTCCAGGTGCCCGAGACCTGTGGTCCTTCCCCAGGGAAAGAAAGACTGGGGAACACTCCTGTTGGTGCAGCAGGGACTGAAGCAGGGCTAGAAAGCCATAGCTGGGCTATGTGCTTTGGCATAGCTGAAGACATAGGTTTGCCCGGGCTGAGCCCTGGGCTGGATGACTGTGGACACTACGCTGCTAACAATTCTCCTACCATCTTCCCTTGGGGGCTGGGTCACTTCTCCTGGGGCAGCCCCTTGCTCAGAGGTCGCTGGTGCCACAAGTGCCCACAACCTTCCTGCTCAAGTCAGACCCTGCAGTGGATTACGAGGGTGAGGGCCAGCTATGGGGGGTCGAGTAAAGGGTGGCATTGGGGTGCACTTTCCAGTTGGGGTTCCTGCAGTGCCACATTTACCCTTGGCAAGCCCTGGGTCTCCCCTCTACCTGCTTGGCTCTGTGGTGCCTCTTCTCTGTGCACTGCAGCTGTACAGGGTGATAGGAGGAGACACCATGGACCTAGGATGGCCTGGTGATGCCAGCTAACATGTCCTGAAAGAGAAATGGCAAGCCTGTTTGGAAAAGGCTTGAGGCTTTTTGCATTTGGTTTCTCTTATGTCTTCACAGTCTCCTGGCACATGCTGGGCTGTAGTGTTGGTCCTCTCAGAGGAGCAGCATCACCTGGCTGTTTGGGATCAAGCTGCAGCTGTGGGGCTGTGGCACACGTGGCAGATCAAGGAGCAGGGGATGCAGCAGTCCCTGGCTGTGCACAGGGACCGTGGAGGGAGACACGCTTCCCCTGCACCTGGCAACCACCGTGTCTCCCTGCAACTCCTGCACCGTAGTTTGTGCATGAGCCACGCTGCTTGGCTGGGCGGCAGCATTCCCAGAGGGATGGGCCCCTGGCTTTGCGTGCAGACGGGGCTGGCTCAGCTAAGTATAGCTGTAGCTTGCACATGGCCCCAGGCGTGCACTGTACTGTTTGCAAACAGGAGCTTTGCTGACTCGCAGACTGTTGCTTCCTCCCCCTCCACCATCCTGGCCTGGAGAAAAGCTAGGCAAGGCTGCCTGCCCTCAGCTAGCAGCCGGAGGGCGGCCGTAGAGGGCTTGCACTTGGCGTGAGGCTGGCTCTGGGACCTGGCATGGCATGTGGCGGTTACTGGGTTCACCTGTGTCCGCCAAGGTGGCTACGTGACCCTGCCTGCTCCTTGCCTGCCCAGCACAGACACAGAGAGGAGAGTTTGCCCTTCCCCAGGTCACGATCCAGCAGCGTCCACTTGTGTTTACTTGAGCTTACAGAAGCCCTACGGTCTTCACAGAAATCCTGTCTCCAGAAAGAGGGATCATTGCAGAAGGCATTGCACTGCTCAGAGGCTGGGTGCTGGTGACTCACTTGTGATGGGCTTCAATCTCAGCGAGCAGCTCTGTTGAGGGTCTGGAGCTGTCTGGTGTTCTGCATGGCTTCCTGCCATCCCTATATGACACCTTTCTCCATGAACCTGGCACTCCTATGCACCTCCCCCTTGGCAGATGGATTGTGTTTTGAGGAAACCTCAGCTGTCCTACTGCTGTGCAGGGGAGGGGTATGGGAGAGGAGCTGCCCCAGAGCAGGAGGCTGGAAGGGGACAGGGGCTGATGTTTGGGCCAGGCCTGCAAAGATCCTGTGAGACACTAGTTAGAGGCTACTAATGGAGACCTGGCAACTGTCAGAGCAGTTCCCAGTTTCCTTCAGGGAAGGTCAGGAAGCTTCTTCCCATAGCTGGTGAGGGTGAGCTTCTGGAGTTTTCTTCAGCCAGCTCTATCATTTGACTCCTGTTGGCTCTTTGTAGCTCAGTGGCAGCTGACATCTATTGCCCCAGCTGCCTGCTGGCCTGGGTGCTTGGGGAGCAGCACCTGTGCTGGGGGCAAGACTGCAGCTGAGATGCGGCAGAGGCGGGAGCTGTCAGCACCCCAGGGGTGCTTAGGGTCTCGGAAACACTGCTCGGGGCTGTGCAGCAGTGGCGCTGACTTGTTGTGGGACATAATCTCTGGTGCCAGCTGAATGTGCTGCCCCAGCACATCAGAGTTACAACACAGTTGGTGTTGCAGAGAGAGACTGTAGCTGTGCAGGTGCAGGGCTGCAGCTGTATCTGATGCATCTCCCTGGGCTGATGGAAGATGATGGCCTCACTGGTGGGAGATCATCTCTGGTTGAGGTGAAGAAGCCACAGGAGGGGTTGAGCAGACTGCACACCATTGAAGGAGACTCCAGTGACGCAAAGGGTTGGAAACCTATGACCTCTGGCAGCCCCTCCTACACAATGACTGTGGTTGCAGACCAGATATAGTGCCCTGGTGGGGCAGATGATCTCCCACCAAGAACCATATTTGAGCCAGACAAACCTGACCCACGTGTCCTTGCCAAGAGGAGGTGTTGGGTGACAGTTGTCCAAAATTCTGGGGATGGAGGCACCAACCTGCTGTCTCAGGAGGTTTGCTGCATCGTCCAGATCCAGAATGCTCTGATCTGCTGGAGCTTAGGAGGAGGGAAAAAGCTGCTCTTTAGCAGGACTAGCTCTTCTTTAGTACTCTTCTCTGGAATGTGCAAGGGTCTCTGCACATGTGTATATGCATCTGGGCCCTCTGACATTTGTAGCATCCTTGCAATCCATCCTAAACTCACAGAAGTGTATGTGACCACCAGAAGGTACAAGAAGGGGTGTGAACTTCATTTTTAGAGAAAGTGTGATGTGTGTCTGGTGTTTTTAGTAAAAAATACCTTTTCCTGCTGTCATCCCCCACAGTGACTATTTTCTGCCCCTGTCTGAAAATCTGACTGTGTTTTGCACCCACCTTCCCTGGGGATGGAGCCCTGGGTCACAGTTTCATTATGCTGTTCTTCATGCTTCATGCTCCTCCAGGGGCCAGAGAGTAGCCGAAACCTCCTCTTGCAGCTTGTGGGGGTGCCTGGGGCTCTGCAGGGCTGTGAACCAAGGTGGCTGCACATCCCTCCTCCCAGATAGTGGGAAGGGAGCGATAAAGGGGCAGTGTGATAGAGCAGGACCCCTGTACAGGGCTCGCACCACAGAGCCTGCACGGGTCTACGTGGTGCTACTACTCCTAAGGCAACAGCTCCCAAGTGCCAAAGCTGGCAGGGCTGCACCCCCAGGTCTCTCCATCCCCTTTGGCCCCTCAGCAGACATTGCTGCTGCCAGACCAGGTGGGAGTCAGTTTGGCTGGGCCATGCAGTAACAGGAGCACAGCAGCAAGTCTGCCAGCAGAAACCACCGTGCTGGCCCTCCTGCACCACGAGTCCACATCCACAGCGTAAGCAAGCCACTGCCTCCTGCTTGTTGGTCACCTCTTGCCCTGCTTGCCCAGCTCCCATCATGGCCCACCACAAAGGTGTGATGTCTGGCAGGTGGCACCATGGAGAAACCCTGTGTGCCAGCTCCCACAAGCAAGGGAGTCCCCAGCAGTGCTCCCAGCCCAGGGGTCCGCACCGCAGGGAGCTGAGCAGGTCTGAGTCTGCCTGCAGGGGTGGGGAGGTGGGTGCTGCCAGCAGTCGGTGTGACTCAGTGGGTGCTGCTTCACCCTGCTATCACACAGTGCTCAGAGGCGCCAGGCTGGCTGTGGGGTGTCGAGTCTCTTGCTCAGTGTAGTTCGTGTGGCCACGAGGCATGAGTCACACCAGTGGGGAGACAGGGCGGAGCAGGGCTTTTGGGATGGAGCAGGGATTTGGTGATCTGTCAGAGCTGCGGAAAGCAGCTGGCTTCCAACAATGCAACCTCCTGGGTGCCATCCAGCTTCGCCAGAGGTGAGACAGTGCTCCCAGCACTTCCCATGCACGGGGCCACCCATGCAGCCCTTGTCTGGGGTGGCTCTGGGCTGACCTGGCTCCAGGGGACCCTAGGCCATGCTTGGGGAGCCGTGGTGGTTGCAGAGTTGGAGATGCTCAGTGGCTCACAAAGACCTTTCTGTCTGTGGAGGATTCGTACTGCTATTGTCTCCTGTCCCAGTTTCAGCGCCGGCTGCACACACTGCTCATCTTTCTAGGTCAGTGAAGAGGGCCTTTGTGTGCCAACAAAAGTGGTTCTCTCCCCATGCAGGGTCTTCCCCTTACTCCTCAGATCATGCTGCTTTGTTTGCACTGGTTTTGACCAGACCATGAAGTATCTTTTCACGTGCATCCATCCTCCTGCTGGAGCTGCCAGGCCTGGCACTGCCAGGCAAGGAGAGGTGCTCCCCGTCTGATTGTCTCTGCCCAGCAGTGCCTCTGCCTCTATCCCCACAGCAGGAGTGGGCAGTGCACGCTGGCTGTGCTGCTTAGGGATGCAGATCTTAGGAGAAGCAATGCTCTGGGCAGCTCAGGTGTCCTCTGAGGACAGTGGCGTGGTGGGAAGGACAGGGGCAGGGCAGTATGAACTTTGCCTTTGCCACTTGAGCTTCCTGGACATGGAGGGGCTGGCAGGACTCTGCCATCCAACCTCCCACAATAGGGCTGTGGGGATGATGAAAGCTCCATCAACCCAGAGCTGATGTGGAGCAGGGACCACGGGTTGTGGCTGTCTCAGACCCCTGGCTGGCTGGAGACCACCTACAGGACTTTCCTGGGGAGTCCAGAGAGCCTCAGCCCTGGGTGTCTTTGAAGTCAGACCTTGGTTTTCCCAAGGGACAATTTGCCCTGAACCAGGAGATGCAGAACTACCCACCACCAACCATCCTATGATTCTATGATCTCAGGGACTGGGATTATCCCTGGTGTCTCAGTGGGATGTGTGGAAAAGCAAGAAAGCAGGACCAGATGCAATCAGAGGTGACAGCAAGGGAGGGCAGAGGCATAAGGCAAAGACAGAAGGGCAGGCTTGGGAGAAGGCCAAGAGACAGATTTTTGCTAGCAGCAGGCTAGCTAGGGCTGTGAGCAAGGAAATCTGTTCTTTTACCACCTGGTTTGTTCTGGCTGGGCTCAAGGACAAGGCTCTGAGGACTTCCCTGGAGCATGATAACCAGCTCTGCTACACACTGTGCTTTGCAGGAGCCAGGCTGCATCTGTGCACCACAACACATGCCTGTGTCTGTTTGTACACACGTGCTGCCTGTAGCTGGATCCCAGGGTATCCACGCACCATGTGAGAACGTGCGTATGCACGTGTATGCACACATGCCCTGTGTACGTAGCTGGATCCCACAGGATCTGAATGCCAGCAGGAAAGTGAGTGTGGGTGTTTGTGCGGGCATGCTCCCTGTACACAGCTCAGCCCCCATGCAGCTGGCAAGAATTGCTGCAAGACTGTTCTCTCTTCTATTATTCCTTGACTTTTTTTCTTCTCCTCAAAACCCAGCATTTAATCATTTCACAGGAACACCACTGCTTTCTCTCAGCAGCTAAACTGATGCCCTGTGTGGGATGGGGGGAATGCGAGGACTTGCAGGCACATGGTCCCTTCCTTGTTGGGCTGTTTCCCCTCTCTGTATGCTTCTCGTTGCTGTGGCAATGTGACACGATGTGTAGGCAGTGTTTTGAAATGTGCATCTGATGGAGATGTACAACGAAAGCTGGGAGCACCAGTGGCTATTCACAGCCCAGCATCCCCCACCTGCCTTTGGCCGGGCCCGAGGGACACCGTGCCAGTGGGCACCATGACTTTGTTGTTGCCGGTGATGGAGCACTGAGACCTTGAATGCGGCATGCCTGCCCAGCCTCAGCCCCGGGCAGAGCCGAAGGAAGGCAGGCACGTTGTGGGGAGGGAGCTGTCTGCCCTGCCTCGGATGGTTGCACCAAGGGGGAGAAAAGGCCCTTTCCCAACATCAGCTACATGCCGTTGTTTTTCAACACAGCCTTCAGGGGAGAAATCCTCTCTGCTGCGTATGTGTGTGCAGGCACACACACACACACAGTCCAGCTTGCCCTGTGCCCTGGTGTTCCAGGATCCTCCCACGTCCCCGGGCTGCAGCAGCACCTTGTGCATCCTCGCAGGTCACCCCAGCCACCAGGACATGTCCGGCTGCAGCTCCACAGCTGGTGGGGACACAAACATGCACCCTGCTCATCCCCACGGGCCTCTCTCTGAGGGCACCCTGCCACCCCTGCAGCACCCATTTTCTCTCTTCCTTCCCGTTTATTTCTTAAGATTTCACCCTTATTTCAGCAGACAAAAGCAACCACCTTCCTTGCACCTCCTCTCCCTCTTCAGATCCCAGCTGTTCTTCCTCTTGTTTTCAGCCAGCTACTATCCTGGAGCTAAAAATAACAAGGGATTTATAGGCCTCGACCTTGAACCCGGCCAAGTGCAGCACTCCTGCTTTATGCTGTGTCAGCAAAGTGCTCAATGGCTCATCCTGGGTTTTCCTCACATCTCTGCAAGTCCTTTCCCCTGGGGGCACAACATCAGGATCCTTGCTGGACTGGCATTGGCTGTGAGAGATGCTGCCAGCTGGTCATGTAAGAGGGATGAGGCTTGCCATATGGGCACAGGGGAGTTGAGCTATGTGTGATCCCAAGAGATCAAGTCCCCAGGACATCATAGGATTTTGATTTTTTGTCCTTTCAAGTCACGTATTTTCACCATCTCTCTAGCAAATTTCCTTTGCGAACGTTTTTAGCATATATTTAGAAAAGTTTCCAAGTTTTCCCCACCATAATTGGGAATGCAGGAAACTCACTATTTCTGTGTCATTGTCTTTAAAAGGAAAGCTGAGGTTGTCACGTAATCACGGGACTCCTGCAACCAAAACCTTCAAGGAAGTCACCCCACCCAGCTCCATCAGGTTTGCAGTCCTCACTGCTATTTCAGTGACATGACGAGTCTCCATGTCCATCTGCTGACAAAAAGGAGTTTGAAACCTGCTTCCCCCTGCCATAAGGAGGATCAAAACCTCACAGATCACTTGGGATCTGCCCTGAGTCTGTGCTGAACGAGGGCAATGTCTAACCCTGCTGCAGTCCTGCTAATTGTGGAGGCTGCTCAGACGCTGCTGCCCATCACAGCTGGGCTGTTTCAGGGCTCCAGGATAGCTGTGATCACCAAATCCTCCCTTCCCCCTGTCTTCTCCGTGTCCCCATCTGTCCAACCTACCAGACATGCCCACAGCCCAAGTCAGCAGAAATCAGGTAGTTAAGGGTGAATTTAAAGAAAAGTACAACAGTGCTGGAGCTGTACTTTTCTGAAGTCGCTTGAGTGCATCAGAGCCTCCGTCTCGCCCACAGCAAGGAACATCATGTATTGAAACCACGTGCTTGTTATGTGGGGCGGACCTGGTCTGACTCGGGCAGGACTCTGTCAGGTTGGGTTGTGTGATGGAGACAGCGAGGTCTCACAGCTCTGCCAGCCACCCTGTGGCATCTGTGGGACACAGATGCACCTGCTGACACACCAGTGTGGAATGCAGCATCCAGCCCCCTCACTCTGCCCTTCATCCCCCCAAAAAGGGGTCACTGCACATAAGCTGCATGCCCAGCACTGGGAAGGGATGGAAAGGATCAACCCTGGACCTGCCAGCGTCAACATGGGCTCCAAGCAAGTGCAGAGCGGGAAGCAGTGCTGTTGCATGGATGAGGGCAGCCTCTGGGGAGCACCCAGATTCTGGCAGAGGATGGAGCAGAGACCACAGACTTAACAGGAAGGAATGTTCCGCTCTGCTCCTGGCTGCTTTTGAAGGCCATGACACTGAACTAGATGGATATGTTCATCCGTCTAGATGGACATGGCGTAGTGTGACCAAACCTTCCCCTTCCCACAGTAACTGTGGTCCTGCTGAGGGGACCTGCCAGGATCCGGTCCCTGGTGTGGGACAAGACTGGTTCCTATACCTGGGTACCCAGTGACAGCACAGTGTGAGGCTTTGCCATCCTCCCCTGCCCCAAATTAGCATGCAGACTGCTTAGTTGCTTCCTTGTGGGATGAACTGGAGAGTGTTCATATCCAGCGAGGGAATACACTGACATTACTGTGGGTTGATGGCTCTGCCTTTACTGTGAAAGTGAAGCCAAGAGCCCCTCCAGCAGCTCAGTGCTGGGCTAACTTCAGTTAGTAGCAGCCTGCCTTCCTCCGTCTGGCTATGCCTCCCAGCTTCCCAACAGGAGCAAAACCATGGCTGGCTGTCCTCTCCCAGCTACGGCTAGGGGGGCTTGCGAGTAGCCCAAGGCACGGCACGGTGTTGCAGCATGTTGTGGTGATGCAGGACCCCATTCCCACCCTGCCCCTGTAGCCATTCCTCTGTCCCTGCTGCGAAGTGAGTCAGGCGGGTGGGGAGGGCAGTGAGCAGTGGGGCGCTGGTGGGGGTCCCCAGCTAGTACCTATCCAGAGGGGCACTCCCAAGGCAGCCTCTCCTTGGGCCACTGCTTGCCTGTGAGTCAGTGGTATGTGGGCACAGATCAGCTCAGACTGAGCTCTCTGCTTGCCAGCTTGAACCCTGTGGTGCGTAGTGGCTCTGCCTATGTCCAGGGATTATCTGGGAGGTGGTGGCTGTGGCGGCAGGGCGGCAGTGGCCAGGCATCAGGACTGAGGAACACACACCCCCATCCCTGGAGGAGCAGCCAGGAGAGAGGAGCCTCTTACCTTTTTCCTCAGTTTCCCCACCATGGGCATGGGAGTGTATCTGGGACAGCAGCAGTGGGAGGGATGCAGCAGCTCAGCCCCATGGTCAGGATATAGCTCGGTATTCAGCCCAGGACAGTGGTGCCAGCACATGTCCCTGTCTGCGGGTACCTGTGTGTGGGGCCAGGCCATTCCCAGCTGTGTCTCAGCTGGAGCTTGAACAACTGCCACAGTGACCCACAGGGACACGAGCTTTGGGCACAAGAGATAAGCAACTCCTGGCCATGCTGGTCACACCACCAAGGCTGTATGTCACCCCAGGAGAAGGGACATCCCCATGGGATAGGCAGGGGCTGTATCTTGCTCTGTGCCTCCAGGACGGGGCTGGTACCCAGCCAGGGTGCTCTGAGGTGCTGAGACAGGGGCTGTCCAGTCCTGGGGTGCTCAAGGGGAGGGCTGGGACGTGAGTGCAGGATGGTGCCCCTTTCCATCAGCCTCATGGCATTCGTCTGGCTTTCTGCTCAGCTGTTAGCATCGGTCTTTGCTCCTGTGGTCCATCTCATTCTGGGATGTCCTCGCATCCTGCCCATGGTGTTTGGAGGTGGGGGACGTGAAGTTGTTTGAAGCAAGCAGCTTTGCCTCATCTTGCCCGGCCCAAGCGCCTGACTTTAGATCCTGAAGATCTTGCTCCAGATTTTGACTGTGTCCAAATACACCAGGCGGCCCCAAGAGTGCATAGTGAGCATCCAGTTCCTACTGATGGGCAGCGTTCCCACTGGGATGCCCAGGAGGATGAAGCACTAGCTGCAATCTGCGTGACATGGTGTTTTCTTTTGAGGCTGTGGCAAGTGGCTGCCCCACTGTTCCCCATTTGGCTGCTGACGTGCCTCCTGCTGATGCTGGTATCAGCTGTCACTGTTTGCAGCCATCACCGTGGCCTTGGGTGCTTTTAGGTCCCCAGGAAGCTGACCCTGCTCTTGCCTGGTTTTAGCCAGCAGCAACCAGCATCCCAAAGGGTGGCTGCAAAAGGTGACCTTGCATTTTTCAGTCATAGCTGCTTCTAGTACCTGTTGTCCTCTCCCCCATTTGGCCTGGGGAGGCCAGGAGAGGGGAGCTGGAGGCCATCCAGTTGCTATGGTTGGGAAACCTATGAGTCAGGGAGCCCGGGGATGCGGCACCAAAACACCAAGCAGCTCCCTGGCCGTCTGCGGAGAGGCTGGGTGTGCTGGGAAGGGTGTTGAGGCTGCGGGAAGGGTGCAGGCAGTCAGTGCTGCTGCTGTTGCTCAAGGGATGCTGCCTGGGTATTTTTTTGTCTGTGTTTTTTTTCCCAGAGCTGGGGCAGTGAGGCTCAGCTCACAGGAAGGGAGCCCACAGGGAGAGGGAATGATTCATCAGCTGTATTAAGCAGATTTACGAGGTTATTTCTCAAATGAAGCCTGAGAGTGTGTCATGCCATCCTGGCCCAGACTGCATCACAGCACTGCTGCCAACAGAAAGCCTGCCAAACATCAGCCCTTCCATGAAAACAACTTCAGTGGACAATAAAACTGGGATAAACATGGAAGCACCAGCTTCAGAGCAAATCCGTGCATAAGGCCATGTGTGTTTGGTCCCCAGAGCCAGGCTGTCTGTTCTTTGCAGCCATTTGTGGTGTCCTGGGTAGAGAAGGTAGGGACTCACCCAAGGTCTGAGGATTTTGAGCTATGGTTGGGGATTTCAAACTGGGGAGGAATTTGCTGGGGAAAAGGTGTGATTTTTCCTCTCTCCCTTGTCTTTCAACATCTGAGTTGCCTGACCAGGAGCTGGCAGCATGCTTACTGGGAGTTGGGGGCCACTGCTCTGCAGAAGAGATGTCCCAGTGGACATGCCATTGGGGCCACAAATAGTCCATGAAGGATGCACTGCCAGGAGGTGTGGTGGCTGTGGGAAGCTGGAAAATGACCTGTAGGATCGTACCAGTCCCTGGGCACCAGCAGGGAGAGTGGGAAGTACCCATGAGGGGCAATGCCTGTTTCCAGGACAGGGAATTGCCCTTGGGTCCAGCTGGGACCCCATTGCTGGGTTTGGGCAGTCCCACAGAGTGTCTACTCCTGGTCCATGCCTGAGGAAGGGACACCATTTGGGGGCAGGCCAAAGGAAATCCTCCAAGAAGTCAGGCAGTATTTCTGCAGTTCATTTCTCTACCAGCACCACCTCTTAACCACGAGGGTTAAAATTCGGTGTCCACCTAGCCCCTCCTCGAAGGTGCTGAGACTTCCCTATCCCAGTGAGCTCTCCCAGAAAACATCAGGCATCCACTGGGATGAAACATCAGGGTCCCCCCAGCTGCTTCCCTGCAGTGCCCACCGCATTCCTGGGCCCACCGAGGCTAGCCTGGCAGCACCACCTGGCTGGGGACAAGCCCATGAGCTGTTTTGCTAAACTAGCAGAAAACAGGTCCTGGGACATTCCTGCCTGGGATTAATTTTAAAGCTACTAAAGAGGTTACAACCTTCCAAGAAATGTGTGTCTGGGAAGCTGCCCAGTGGGAAAGAGGACAGACCCAGAACATCACAGCAATGAGGGATAATTGAAAACGAGTTAGGAATAAAAAAAAATGACTATATATATAAACACACCAGGCAGAAAAGCCAGCACTTCAGCCTGTGTTCTTCATTTGTTGTTGTTGTTGTTAATCTTTGATTTGGAAACTTGCTGCTATTTATAGCCCTCCCCTTTCCCCGCAGCTGTTAGCAGCACTGATCTCTTCCAGATGTCAGTTCCTTACAAGCCTGCAGCCTGTGCTGGCGCGGCCGGGGGTTGCAGGGCCGGCTGGAGCCTTGGGGAGTGGGCTGGGAGTCAGGGAGGAGCTCCAGCACCACTGGCCCCCACCAAAAGCCAGCTCTAACAGGGGATGGAGCCCTCTGCGATCCCACTGACCTTTGGGGGGGTTGGGGATAGTTTTGCAGCACTGCAAAACGAGGGGCTTTTACAGCACTGGGGGAGGGGGCTGGACACACCCCATCAGTGTGTCTGCATTAGGGTCTGGGGGTTGCCAGCTGCTCGGGGAGTCACAGAGGATGCCCAGGGAGCTCAGGCTTGGATTAGCAAGCAACATTTCTTGCTAGGATGTTTTTTTGTGGGCTGTTGTACCTTTGCCAGCTCCCAGCTGATGGAGGCTGAAGAGCTCCCTCCAGAGCCCCCAGCCCTTCCCAGGCAGCCCCAGCCCCTGCCTGCGGTGGGGGCTGCCTGGCAGAGCTGGTTCCTGCTCCAGGAGGCAGGGGGCCAGATGTGGGGCTGGGGAATGCCCACCAGACCTGCCTCATAGCTGCTGGCCTGACTCAGCCCCTTTTCTGTAAGTGCAGCTCTCTGTCTGTCTGGGTGAGAGGAAGGACTGGAGGTGATGCGGTGCCTGCAGGAAGCCTGCTTGCCCCACCGTCTGCCTGGCAGCAGTGAACCTGCTCACCTTTCACACGGCATCAGGATTCTTGTGTAAGCTGGGATCCCCACTGCACCGCATGTCCCACCTCGGTGACAAACTCCCATGTGCAGTGGCTGATGCAGGATTACCACGCCACTGCTGCTGGGTCGGTGCCTTCCCCAGCTGATGCCTGTTCCCCATCCTGGCCCATCTCCTGCCCTCTCCTTTTTCCATCCCGAGTGGAAGATTTGCAGATGAGCTGAATGCGGGAAGAGGAGATGGGAGCCTGTGAGGCAGCAAAGGGATGGGTGTTCAGTGCAGCATGACCAAGCAGCATCCCCAAAAGGATGGAGGAATCCTTTTCCCCTGCAGCAACTACCATACATCCCTGCATCACAGCCCTCCTCTCTGTATCCTCATCTGCACTGGAGCTGCTTTCTGGACAATGAAAGCTTTTGCTACTGTTTGTTTGAGAGCCGTTTGGCCCCACTTGCCCCTAAGGGTGCAGGGATTTGGCCAACTGGCAGCAGACTGGCTTTACTATCAGAGTGCAACAGCATGTCAGGATGAGTTGCATCCTCAGAGCCTGGGATCCTGGATGCCTGTGTGTCCCCAGATTGCTCTCAGGATGGAGAGGCTCTAGCAAGAGCCCCGCTTGCACAAACTCTGGCTCTCTGAACCACCTGCACTGAGCTGCTCTTCCCACAGGCAGTCCTGACCACCCAGGGACTGAATGCCTCCTGGGGCAGCTTGGCACAGATGTTGCCTCCTGCATATAGGCAAACATGGAGCCTTGCAAACATCACGCTGTCCGACCCTGTGCAGCCTGGGTTGCCTGGCTGTGCTACAGAGTGGGGCCAGGCATGCTGAGCTTTGCTCTGGAGACACTTTCCATCTACTTTCCTGGCTCTGAAGGGCCAGTGGGGCATGCTGGGGCTGGGTGGAGAGGGGTCAACCCTGTCCCCAGCTGGTTTGGCCAGGCTGCACATGCAGCTTTCCAGGCAGTTGGTGTGCGGGGTTTGCAGCAGGGACATGGGCTTGGACCCTTGCTGGATGGTACGATCATCCCAGAGGGGCTTACACTGTGGCTCTGGCACCCATCAGCCCTAGGGCAGGTGAGATACATCAGTGCCAAGGAGCTGAACTACTGAGCCAAGCCCTGAGCTCATGCTGAGGCACAGCAGAGCCACCTGACAGGTGACATCTTCTGCCTTCCCTGGAAAAAGCTGGTGTAAGGCTGCAGCCGTGAAGTGATGGGCACCACTCGTCACACCACAGCCTCACTGCCAGCCCCTGTTGCCCAAGCTTTGCCTCATCTTGCTGGTGTCTGAGATCACTTCCCCCAGCTGCCTGTTCTGCAGCCAGACCAGGGTCTGCCTGGAAACACTGTGACTCTGGGGCTGGCAGGGCACAGGGCTGGTGGGGTCCCTGTGCATGGGGCTGGGGAGCACAAGTGCAGGGCAGGCAAGGACTTGGGGATGAAGATGCAGCTGAACGGATGATGGAGCAAACCATCCCACAGCTGTGTTCACGTGTGCACCTAAGCAGCCTGTGGCTGCACGGCTCCAGAGGAACCCCAATGTCCCTGCAGAGCTTGGATGTGTCCTCAGCTGCTCCTGGTACAGGCAATCCTGGTCCCTGGGAGGTCCCTGCTCTGTATCACAACCTGTCAACATCTCTCCCCACATCGAAAGTTTGAATGAGTTGTAGGGTTCCCATGGAAAATATGAGCCCGGGCTTCCCTGCCCACGTAGGGAGGTTTTGTGGTGACTCAGTGGCTGGTAACCAGGGCAGCGGCACACAAACACGCAGCGCTGAACACGCCAGGGGCGAGGGGATCCCAGCTGGACGAGAGACAGATGAGGAAGAGCCAGGGGGACCTGGGGAGCTGGTTGGTGGTGATTCCCAGCCCCTTTACCCACGATAAGGAGAGATTCAGGCTGTCTAAGGGCTCTGCTCAGTGATGGGGTTCCCAACAGCCCTGCAGCAGTGATGGGCCAAGAGGGGAGCCGGCAGCCGTGCCATTAGTACTGCTCCATTGGATGGAGGCGGTGAACTGTAAATGTGGGACAGGGACATGGAGCGTTATGTCCGCTGGAGATGGACACATGCTGGGGAGAGGCAGCTCAGAGGAACTCTGTGTGCCCTGCCAAATGGAGGGACCTCTGGGCGCCTGGCTGGGGAGGCACTCTCTAGTGGGGGATGACGTGTGTCTGGCTCTGGAAGGGTGAGGGGCACAGCAGGATGGCCCAGCCCCTGAGACTGGCCCGGTGTTGGAGATGGCCGGGCTGCGGGAAGAAGGGTCCTCCAGTGGCGTGGAGCAGGGAGAGCAGGAACCAGAAAAAGATACTTTTATGTAATCTGGATTTAGTAGCAGGGGATTAGCATTCACTGGGGAATGCCATGAACATGCCAGGATTGCTTATTCCTGGGAGGCAGAGGGCAATCTGCTCTATCTATGCCCATTTTACATCAATCCTGCTTCCCTGTCTTGTGAACCCCTGACAGCCTCCAGCTCGGCAGCTTCTGTGGGTGTTTGACAGTGGAGCAGGATTAACCTGAGGGCACTGGGAGGCATTTTGCATCCAGAGAGGATGCTTCAGGGAAGCAGAGTCCCTGCCAGCTGCCTTGGCATGCCCAGGATGGAAAGGGAAGGCAGGTGGAGGTAGCCAGGATAGAGGTGGCTGTGCCTGAGTTGCCATCACTTGCACCGTGGTGCCACGCCGGGGGTGATTTATGCTCCTGGCTAAGCCAGAACAGGACTAGAGGGATGGAAACACCCCCATCTCTGAGCCTGAACATGCTGAGTGTGATCCAGGCTCCACATCCCGCTACCTGATGGGTGCTTTAGGAAAGCTAGAGATGCCCAGGCATGATGAGAGGGTGACCAGGAAAGTCACGTTCTCATCCTGGCCAGGGGCCAGGAGGGGCCAGGGCCAGTGGCCAGCACTGAGTCATGGCCAGGAGAGGCTGGAGCCACACTCGCCAGTGAACAGCAGGCTGCTGACGTTGCGCTCACCTCATTTTGTGGGAGGAAACAGAAAGCACTGAGCCATTGCCACTGCAACAGCTGTTTTCCTGCGCGGCCCTGGAGGAATCATGCTCCCACAGGATGTACTTTTTTGGGCTGGTCCCTCCACTTGCCCACCCTTACCCTTGCACCCACTCCTACATCTTCCTCAGGATACTGAATGGGTTGAGTGGGCAGTGGCAAGTTATTTTAGGGCTTTTCAAGCTATTTTGGGCAGTGGCTGTGAGACACCACGGGCAGACAGGAAGGGCCCGGCTTTGGTTTCTGTTTTCAAAGCAACAGGCGAATTGGGGATGGGGATGGCCAGGGCAGGGCAGGGTGGAGGAAAGCCCTGGGGTGTCCACAGAAAGCAGCTGAAGAAGAGCCTGGGTGCTGTAGTGGTCAGGAGGGCTGGGAAGACACCCATGGCCATGCAGCTTGGTGGGGAAATGGGGTGGGGGGAGTGCTGGGGAGGCTCCCAGGTCCTCCAGGAATACTGCTCTGGCAGCAAGGGTTATGGGATCAGCTGCAGCAGACCAGCAATGCTGGCCGCTCCCCAGCTGGATCCAGCAGCCATCCTGCCAACAAGGGACTGCAGGGCTGTGGAGAAAGTCCTTTCAGGGCAGCCCGGAGTTTTGGGGTTGTTTTACAGATTCTTCCCCTCCCACAGCCTAAGTATCAAAGGGGGATGTAGCTGAACACAGCTACGGTGCCTGCCCAGAGTGTGGAGGGACTTCTGCTGCAGACACCATGTCAGCATGCCACCCAGCCTCACCCGTGCCTCGGCTTCTCCACTAATCCTGCCCCCATCCATGCACTCTGTGAGGATGAGCATGCAGACTGGGAACATCAAGGCAGAGCAGGGGGAAGAAGTTGCTCAGAGGGTTTGTTCTTAGCCTTCCTCATTCTGGTGGGCTTGTGGTGGCATGGGTGACGTGTCTGTCCCCAGAGCCCTGGGGCTGAGCAGGCTGAGCAAGGAGCAGCATGGCTCCAAAGATCCCTTTCATCTTAGCACCACTCCCCAGCAGGCAGAGCTTCCCACACATGGGCCCGAGCTGCCTGCTCACCCACCCTGCAAGCACCAACCTGGCTCCAGCACCCATTATCAGCACCCGGGACACCTACAAAGCTCCTTGAGAAACACTCCCCAGCAATATTGGTCCTTAATTTATCTCATGGCTGCAGCCCACTGCTGCCAAGCCCTGCTGTGCATGGTGCTGCTGGCCCTGCCATGCACGGTGCTGCTGCTGGAGCAGGTGCGTTGCCTTGCCACAGATGCCATTTGCTGTTGCCCAACTGCTTCCACCTAAGTGCATGCCCCGGGTGCTGGGACACCGGTAGCTGCTTTGCTCAGCCACTTTCTTCCTCTGCTCAACTCCATGTTCAGGAAATGTGTAGTTTTCACTTTTGGTCTTGTATAAAAGCTATGTTTTGCCTGCTTGCTTCCAGACAGGGCTTAAAACCACTGTGGAGGAAGGGGAGGTGACACAGCCTCCATCCCACCAACGCCAGCAAGGACAGAGCAGCCAGGCTCTCCTCTCCTGCCATGTGCTTCCTTGGCACCATGCATAAGCAAGTGAGCCAGCTGGTCCCAAAGTACCCCCTCTTTGTGCAGCCACAGCGTTTCCCCCAGCCCTAGCACCCAGAGCTCAGCTGCCTGAGCAGGTATATGCCCAGCCAGGCAGGCTGTGCCAGTGTGGGCTGGGCACAGCTTCCCAGCAGAGCTTTGCTAAGGGTAATCCCACTGCTCAGGGCATGCAGGGAAGAAAAAATAGAGGCAGAGGAGCCTGATTCAATGATTTTTTTCTCTCTCATCTCATTTTCTTTGTCAAGCCAGATGTTTTCATGGCTGAGAACTGAGTAATCCAAAAAAAGTTTGTCTTTTCAGCACAAAATCAACACTTCACAGCAAACAAGCCTGCTATGATGAAGTCTGTGTGGCAAGAGCTATCCCCTGGCATCTGCAAGCAGCAGCCCCAGTGCATGGGTTGTGAACAAGCCCCCTGGGTTCTCTTGTACCATCATGGAGCTGAAGGCTGGGGAAACCCAGCACCCATGCCTATTCCTCTCTGCATGTCTGCATCTCTGCCTGGTCTGATACAGACTGCTTCTTGGTGGCATGTGGGTGAAAGCAGTCACCTGGGGAAGCCCAGGGGCGTCCCTCTCCCCTCCCTCATAAAGGGCATGGTGCCAAGGATGCCAGAGGCTGCAGACATCACCAGATGCTGGGGATCAGGCAGAAGAGCAGCAACTTGTTGCTCAGCCCTGGGGATTTTTGCACTGTATTTGCTGCACTGCTATTCCAGAAGTGGGTTGGTTTCCAAGAAGTGTCAATGACAGGAGCTCCACCAGCCAGGCATGTGAGGGAAGACATGCCAGCCGCTAGCTAAGAAAACCAGCAGTGGGATGGGGCCATAGCCATGCCGTGGGCACAGCTGGCAAAGGGTGAGAGACCGTATAGTGTCAAAATTGAGTAAGGAAAAAAGAAGTTGCTAGGCTGATCCTCCTCGGATAGGGTAAAGCTGCAAGAAATTACCTGCTTTGGGGCAGCACACCTGGGTCTGCCTCTGCCTTCCCATGTCAGCCTGGGCACATCCCTCCCCAGGGACTCTCCCGTGCTCAGCGGGAGTCCAGCGAGCTCCTGCTCCGAAGGGAGATGCTGTCCCTCGCAGGCCCCGGCAAGAGCACGGGAGCAGGTGGCAGGGCCAGCCACACGCAGGGGCACGCTGGACACAACACAGCTGCCATGCTGCCAGCCGCAGCTGGCACATGCTCCTCCTGTTCCTGTCCTGTCTGTGTAAACAAGTTCCGGGAATGAAGATCTGAGTCATCCGCTGGCTCGAAAACACCCAAACATGGTAAGAGGCTGAACAGCAGCTCCTCCGGCAAGGCTGGACCAGAGCTTGGCGGGGGGCCAGGCGTGGAAGTGGCTGTGGCAGGGGCTTGGTGTCCACGGCAGCCAGGGTTTTGCAGGACCTTGCACTGGGAGGATGCAGCAACCATTCCTGGGGGCATGTCCAGGCAGAGTCATCCAGTGGCACAGCACGTGTGCCTTGAGGCACTCCTACATCACACTGCTGTCATCTACAGAGCTGGGCACAGAGCAGGATGGCCTGATCCTCCAGCACTGCTGCACATGCACAGCCCTGGGCACACATCTTGCATCAGCCCCTGCAATGCAAGCAGTAGCTTCACAATATGTTCCCTCTCCAGGGAGGGGTACAACAGACATGATGAATATTATCTACATGGAAAACACCTGAAGATACCAGCTTTAAGCAAAAAATAAGCTCTATTCTGAATTACTTTCTTCATCAGCACCGTGACACTGTGGGGGGGCAGAAGCTTGTTGGATGCCTCAAGGCATCTTGATCTGGAGATCCAGAATTTAGAGGGATAAAGCAAGGTAGGGGAGTGTCCAAGTTCTAAAAATACAAGGCACATCATGTCTCAGCTTTCAGCCCAAAGGTCTGAAAGTCCCCACTAGACTTTCTTCATGTTAGTCAAGCATTGTCTGTTGGATCTTTTAGACCTGAAATTTGGGGGATTCCCAAAAGAAACAAAGTTAGCTGAAGCACAGTGCCTGTTTCCAGGTTTATAGCTTCAGTTAAAAATAATCAGTCCTGATGCAAAAAATCAAGCTTGAAACAGGAAGAAAATGTTCTGGTTTTGATGTGTCTGAGGGCTGATCCCTCTTGGAAGTGGTTTGAGCTGGAAAGTACCTTCAGGTTCTTCCTCAGCCCACCCAGGCACCAGTGTCTTGGTCAGTACATGCGAGTACATGTGTTCCCCACTTCCAAATGATCTCTAACACATCTGGATGGGATGAGTGGGGGTTCAGGGTGCCTGGGTGCTTTTGAGCGCTGGCTCCTACCCCAGTGCTGAGATCTGTCTCTGGAAGCTGCCCTGGAAGAGATCGCCCTGTGCTGCCTTGCCAGCTTTCGGGCTCACAGAGGGTGACAGAAGGTGTGAGAGCTGGTGAGCAGAGTGAGGCTGCTTAGAAGCGGCTTGCAAGCTCATGGGAGAAGGAAGAGGCTGAAGGCAAGCCTGCACTGCTGGCTGAGCCGTGGCAGTGAATAACCTGTCAGTGATGGGTTGCAGTGGAAGAGGCTGGGAGTGGAGGAATTAGGCCAACTTTGGGGCTCAGTTTCTCTCCCCAGTCTTCCCCATGAGCTCTCCAGCTCCATCAGTCCTGCTGCCCTGGGGAGGTAGGAAGAGAAAGGCATTTTTGGTTTGGCATCCACTTGCCACTGTGATGGGAGCAGCAGGCAGAGACCAGATGTGCTGGACTTACACAGAGTGCTGTGCCTTGCTCCTGGCACCTGGGTGCCCCGGATACTGCAGGGATGAGCACACCAGGCAGCTGGCCCACAGCTGGGGTGGGATCAGATCACCAGGGACCTCAAAGCACACTCTGGGCTATGAAGCAATCCCTGGCTCCTGGCCCCTCTTGGCTTCTGAGGTCTGAGCTGAAGTAACTCCAGGGTGGTAGAAGGGGAGCAGGGGACAGTTCTTCCAGCCCTGGGCAGAAACAAGTCACCCTGAGCCGTGGGGCACAGGGATGGGCATGCTGGCTGCCAGACCCAGGTGCTGGCTAGGCACCCACACACTGCAGGGGCATTTTCTCTTCTTGTCTGAATCCCTGCTGGCCCTGGAAGACCTAACCTGGCCCCAAGCCAGTGCCTGGATTAATTGGTATTACAGATTTCCCATAGTGCAGCCCCGCTATTCTCAGCAGCCTCTGGCTGCTTCATCACATCCAGCATATGTGCAGAGTCAGGCTCCTCTCACAGCCTGCCTTGCTCTGCTCTGCTGTTGGTGCCCACGGCTCACCAGCAAGGAAAGCTTTTCTGCCATGCAGATAGAGGGAGGGGAGCTGGCAGAGATGACTGGGGTGGACTGGGAGCTGCTGGGCTTCAGGACCGGGGAGGTCAGAATGTAGCTGGATAGAAACATTCCAACAGAGCTTGTATTTTGATAGCAAGCACATTTTGTACAGGGCTGGGATGTCTCAGGAGAGCACTGGAGGTGCCGGCGTTTTTGTATTGGGGAAACAGAGAGCACAGCTCTGCCATGTCAGAGCGGTTAAAGGGACATGTTGCTTCTCTGTTTCCCCAATACAAAACCACTGAGAGGTCACAGCCTCAGTGGTTCATGCGCCAGTGGGATGCCCAACCCGAGACCCTGGTGCAGGGTCTCCGTGTGTGCTCACATGTCCTCGCATGTGTGCTCCTTCCCCCCTCGGCGTGATGCTGCAGCCCTGGAGCAGCAGGAAGGGCTCCTGGGGTGGACCTGCTGCTGCAGCAATCCCCTTAGCGTAATCCAGGTCCAGCTCAGAGGAGGAATTTGCTCTCTGGGCTGGGAAGGACCTTCCTCTCCTCTGCACAGTGACGTTCAGCAGAAGGCGTATGTGCACTGTCACGGCTGCATTGCACGCAGCAGGGCAGAGCTGGGGGCTGGCCAGAAATGCTCTAGGGTGCTGCTGGGGCTCAGCCCTGCAAGGGACAGCAGTTGCCTGGCCCTGGGCTCTGGCTGCTTTGCTCTGTGTTGCGAAGGAAGCAGGCAGCCAGAGGCAAAGGCAGCAAGGGCAGAGCAAGGGGGATGGCCTTTGCTGGGTGTCTGTGTGCTTCTTGTAGGTGTGAAATTAGGGAAGTGAACAATTACAGGAAGCTTGGGATTGTTTCCCATTACTCAGGGCAGCTGGTAAGTTTTTGGGCAATATTAATTCCCAGGCACTGCCTCACCACACCAGGAGGTTTGACCCCCCCATCTCAGTCTCTAGTACAGCTGGGAGCCCCAGCCATGCAGCAGGACCCCTCCGGGACCTGCTGGTCAAAACAGGGAGGTGATAGGAGGGAGAGAGGCATGCATCATTCCTGCTTCAGGTTCCTGAAGGGAGCAGAGCCCAGGCGCTGCTAGCCGGGTTGGACGCCAGCGCTCATGGGGCTCAGCTCTCTGGCAGCCCCAGGCCTGGCTGGAGAGGTGCTGGCATGAAGCCACAGTCCCAGGGTAATCCCTGTCCCTCAGCAGCCCACAGACCAGACCTGCTTACTGCACAAACCCGTAATTCCCTAATAATCTGTCCATTAGCAGCAATGTTTGCTGGGGCAGGAGGAGAGCTGGAAAGCCAAGCAGTCCTTTCCCATGAGCGGGGCATTCTCCCTGGCAGAGACAGAGCTCTGGGCGGTGACACCCACCCTGGCTCTCCTCCAGGTGACACTCTGCCAGGCCCCTGGGGACAGGGTGGGCTCCTGGCAGGGCGCACAGGAGTGACCCAGGGAAGAGGCACAGCGCTGGAATCAGCAGGGTGCCTTGGGGCTGTCAGTCTGACACCAGCCTCGTCTGTCTGCCCTGTTCCATCCAGACACTAAGACATGTGCAAGCAACAAAGCGGGGTCCCGGCTGTGGGTCCCTTGGAGAGAGGGCACAGAAGAACATGCGCTTGCACAGGGTGGGTTCCCCTTCCCATGGTGCTTCCTGGCCTTGGGACAGCCGTTTCCAAGTGAAATGCTAATAGCGATGATGCTGGGAATGATGCAACTGTAGCAAGTAGTAGCTGTTATTGTTACTGTTATTGTTATTGTAATAACAACAGTAGCAATAATTACCCTGCCTGCCAGAGCCTTCAGGTGGCCAGTTGTTCAGTGTTTTGCCATCCGTCTTCTTCGCAACCCTGCTGCCTGGATCCCAGCCCTGCTACCTTCAGGCCCAGAGCACTGGGGCTGTGGTGCAGGTCAGGGCTCTGAATGATACCAGCACGAGTGATTTCCCACATCTGCCACTGGATCTGAATTCCCAAAATGCTGTCACGGGCAGCTGAACTGCTCCCAGCCTGCTCCCTTGCAGCAGGGTCTTACTTGCATCTCTGGAGCCTTTCGCCATCCCAGAGGCGTTGTGTGGGGACAGTGAGGCTTTGGTCCCTCTGAGTATGGGGCCACGCATGTGCCTGGAAGCAATGTGTGTGTGCGCTGGTGCACAGGGGTGCAGGGCTGTGTGCTGTCCCTGTGTGTGCAGTGTGCACAGTGCTAGTGACACCAGTGTCAGCAGCAGCACTGCCACCAACAAACGGGCTCTGCCTGCCGGCCAGCCCCAACCCACATCCCCCCTGCCCCCAGCACTCTCTCCCTGCGCTGTGGGCTGGCACAAGGACCCAGACCCAGGCATGTGTCTGTGCACTGTCCCACCCAGCACGGGATGCCTTGGGTCTGTCTCCATGGAGTCACAGCCCCAGGAGTTTGCTGCAGCAGGACCTGAGCATCCTCCCATTAGGCAGCGCAGGTCCCTGCCAACGTGCCTGTCCTGGGTTTATGGCAGTGCAGCTCCTGTGCCCTGGGGTGAACATCTTGGCCCACCCGGCTGCTGTGCCTTGTGCCCACAGCACAGGCTATGCCTGCAGATCTTCGCACAGGAATTCTCCCATCCATACTCCATGCCCAATCTCTCTGATGTTTGTTGTATGCTGGGACTGAGCTCCAGCAAGTGGAAGGGTTGCCTGGAGCAGGAAGATGCCCATTTCCCCAGCACAGCCAGGGCTGGCATGTCCCCGAGCTCCAGTCCCACGGGGGCCCTGGCCCGGCCTCCCTGTCTTCCCTGCTACTCCCCAGCCAAATCCCCTCTTTGTGCCTGGCCAGGGGTGGTGGTGAGCTGAGGCAAGAAGGGCTTTGATGTGCCACTTCACTCGGCACCACGGCTCCTGGGCACAGCGGGCTGGCACCGGCGGGACCCGGGCTGGGCGGCAGCTTCAGAGGTGCCTCCGGCTCACATCCCAGCATGGCGCTGCCTTGTTTTTGCTTGGTGAGGCCAGGACAGTCCCTGGCGCTTGGCCCCCGCTGGGATATGTTCCCAATAAAGCTCATGGAGAGCAGCAGGGCCAGTGGTGGCACTGCCCAGGAGGATTGGGGCCACGTGTTCTACAAGAGAGCAGGTGCTGCCCCAGGGATGGAGAGGGCGCTGAGGGGGGGATGATGGGGGACAACAGGGAGACCCTGGGGGTGGCCCGTGGGGCTGCACAACTACAAAGCCTCTGGCTTCTGCATCGCTGGAGCTGTTCAAGAAATTGGTTTAATTGGGAGCCTCCATGGGAGAAAGCTGGTCCCAGCTGGGAGCTGAGGCAGCCGACAAGCAGCCACAGTGCCCAGCGGTCCCTCCCCACTGCCAAGCACAGGGCAGGAGCTGCTGCTGTGGCCATGTGAGCACAGCCCGAGGCTCAGGAGTCAGCCAGTGGCACTGGTATAGGGTCTATACTGGGATGGAGACAGCCTGGAAAGACCCAGCTGCTTTCCTGTCCTGCATGAGCTCTCTGCAGTGGTCCTCAAGTTGCCCGTCATGCTGCAAGGAGCCCCTTCACACCAAAATGGCATGGCACCACAGCTCAGACCTTCCCAAGACAGAGGCAGGGCTCCGCACGCCCTGTGCTCACACGCATGCAGCCTGCACATGGGTTGCAGGGGTCTGACCTCCACACTTTGCTTAGCCCAAGCTGAGGAGGACATGAGTGAATGGGGGAGCTAAAAAGAGCCTCTTGATGTATGGGCTTTGCTCCTGGAGGAGATATAATGCATTCAACCCAGCCCTACAAATGGGCATCCCCAGCCTGGTGGACATGCCAGCAAGGGAAGCTGCACAGCCAGATCCAGAGCCTGGACTCTGCCTTTGCCCTTGCCCTCCCCAAGCCTTGAACCTTCCACAGTCCAAAGGTCTACTCCTGGAGAATGAGTAACAGGGTGCCGGCAAGGCAGCAGCCACCAGTCTGGTGCCTGCAGCTCCTATCCCCCACACACCTCACCTCCCACCTGCGGGAGCATCTTCCCATGGCACCAACCCAGCTGCAACACCCCTGCCACTGCATCTGCACATCACCTGCAGTTAGCTTGCACAGGGGAGTACTCTGGGGTGCTGCAGGGAGGGCCAGGGGCAGCCAAAGGGCTCCAGCACATACAGACCGTCCTGCCTGCCTGCATTGCCCAGGCTCAAGCATCCTGGTGGGCCTTCTCCCAAAAGCATGGGGCAGCAGTGGCTGTTCAGGCAGCAGAAGCAGCGTGGCTGTGGGAAAGTGTTGATGCTTGCACTAGAGTTTGCTGCTTAAAAATGGGAACACACTGATGTTTCACACTCCAGAGCTCCAGATGCTCCTGGCAAGTCAGGAGCCTCATTTCATACCTCTAGGATCTCCCAGAAAGGAAGTTTAGCTGTGTTTGGCTCAAAGGTGGCCAAGGACTATCTTTGACCTTGCCAGTGCATCTTCTGCTGTAGGGGCACAAAAACATTACCAAAATGATTGAGGGGAGAGCACAGACAGGTTTGGGGGAAGTTTCTCCAGGGGCAAAGGCTGGAAATGCTGTGTTGCTTTGCGCTGGTGCAAGTACAAACAGAGCCCACACATCCTCCAGGAGGATCGTGGCCTCTTGCAGACCATCTCTTGACACCTCCCCCGAGCCTTGGGTGCCCCTGGTGCTTGCCACAGCAAGCAGGGCTAACACAGCCTTTCACCTGGGGACTCCTCTGAAATGCCAGGGAGGTTCCGCAGCATAAAGCAAAGACCAAAACCCCTGCCTTGGAGTCCAGCTTGTGATCCCACAGCCCAGGAGATCCCACAGCCCTGGAGATCTCTTGCTTTGAGTCAACCCTTCACCCCACCAGGGTTACAGCAACTGATGGCTTTGCCGGCCATGTGCAGTTGCACGGGGTGGAGGACGGCTCAGACAAAACAAACACGCTTGAAGCCAGGCTGCATTGCCAGCCAGCTCCAGGGCCTCTTATCTCTGCCTGCCCAGCAGCAGTCTCTGACCCCACTGGCTGCAGGGGAGGCTGCTCCCTGGAGGTGCCTCTGCAGCCCTGAGTCGTCCCCTTTACAGGGTCCCCTCTGCCCAGTCTGGGGCAGGAGCCCTGGGGGGGGTCCTGTCTGCACAGGAGCTGCTGAGCTGCCGTGGGGTGGGGGTGTCAGGGCATGGAGGCTCCCTTTACCCCCCATGCTTGGAGGGCAGAGCAAGTCCCCTCCCAAGGGACAGGGCTGCACTGCGAGCATTTCAGTGGCGAGGCAGCTGTTTTTTGTGCTGTCCCCTGTAAAGATGCAAAGGAGGGAAGCCCCAAACCGCTCTTCCTTCTTGAGCCAGGGTACCCACTGTGTGAGCAGGAGGGTTTCCTGGAGGGTCTATGGGGTCAAGAGGAAAAGGGGAGATCAGGAGCCCTGGTTGGTCCTAGCCCAGCCTTGGGGCAGCAGGGATGGGGTTAGAAGCAGATTTCCAAGGCAGCTGCTCAAGTGCTGAGGGACTCCAGGGGTCTCTTCCCCCTTGCAGGGGCCACCCCAGCCAGCCAGGACCCTGAAAATCCAGCATACACGAGCTGTGACAAGGGCTGATGACAGTAAAGGCAATTCACAGTGGATGATCAGCTGCCTGACCCCTCTGAGGTTTATGGGCACCTTCGCCACCATCTCCGGGTCCCCAAACAGGCCAGGGATCATGGACCAGCTGTGACACAGAGCTGCCCACCACACTGGGAGCAAGCCCCAAGCAAGGGATGAGACACGGCCATTCCCCAGAGCCAGGGGCTGCTGGGGAAGGTGCCTAAGTGGCCCTCAGTTTGCCAGGGTGATGCTGGGGTGATGGGGAGGCAACAGGGGCAGGGTGTGCCCTGTACCCATGTTCCTCTCCTTGTACAGTACCTGAGTGGCAGACAGGTGCCCTCCTCTCTGCCATGCCTGCCTCGGCAAACACACATGCACAGAGGAGGTGACAGTGGATGCCCTGGGGCAGCACTGCTGTGCCACTGCCTCTGCAGGAGCGAGCACTTTCTCTGGGAGCAGAGAGGGCCGTCATGGCTGATCCACCATCGCAATGGGATATTGGCTTTGCAGGGACAGTGAGGAGGGTCTGACAGTCTGGGGTGTCTTGTCTGTCCCACTGCAGCAGATCACCCTTGGGTGGCACCGGCTGTGTCAGAAAAGGGCCGTTGCAGGAGCCAGCAGTAGCTGGCACCCTGCCCTGGCCAGGGCTGTTTGTGTTTGTTCAGGGATATTGTGCCTGATCCATTCCTGTCCCAGTGGCTCTTGGGCAACCTCCTTCCTGGGTAATCATTGATGGGCTTTGGAAGACTGGCAGGACCTCAAACACTGGCCAGGGAAATCTGAGTGCTGAGGTCAGGGGAAATTTCCACAGCAGTGTTTGGAGATGGTGTAAACCTGGCACAGAGCTGTCCCCAACATCACCCACAATGAGGTCACCAGCCAGCTGCCCGCTCCTTCCCCAGGCATGGTCCTGGGCTTGGGGTGGCAGTAGGATGTGGAGGGACAGTATGGAGAGGTCAGCCTTCCCCATGGTGCAGATGAGCCCGTGTCCCTCTGTTCTCGCCCTGGGCTGCTTTCCAAGTGTTGCCCCGGGTCTGGACAGTGGGCAGCTTGCCCGCACTGGCAGAGCACGGGGCAGCTGGGCTGACATCAGAGCCAGGCTGTGGGCAGCTCTTGGGGAGGGTTCGTGGGACAAGATGAGCCACTCATCCTCGGGAGCCTCAGCACCTCCTTCTGACATGGAGGCAACCCCTCCTTGACTTGTGCTGCCTTGTAAGCCCCAGCAAAGTCCTCCCAGAGCCTGGATGCCCGGATTTCCCACACTGATTTTCCTGGGGATTATGCTGTTTCTAATGATCAATTAAAGCAAATTGGCCAGGTCCCACAGGCCCCTAAATCCTGGCTAATCCCTGGCACCTTCTTTAACTCCCATTGCTCATTCATTATGTAGCAGTCCCCTGGGTGGAAGTGTTTACTCCAAGCATGGCTTTTCCTATACGAAAGCCTTCCGGGTCCCTGGGTTTGTCTGAGTTCGAGAACTTGCTGTTTCTAATTGTTTTATTTGTTCTGGTGCTCTGAATGAATCTCCCTTTCTTGGCAGGAATGAGGAAGTTCGCTTTCTCAGGAACATTTTACTGCTTAGCAGCCTCCTTATCGCCTCTAATAGATCCCATTAACCTTGTGGAGCAGTCACACTGGCTCTGGCACATACAGGCGGGAGGAATCTCAGGCTGTTTGTGCATCTTGTGCAGTCTTTTCACCCACCTGCATGACCCAGCTGGTTTTCATCTTCCTTAGCTCTTCTTGTATCTGATGCTGTCATTTGACATCATGTCCCACTTCAACACAACACTCACATGCTCCCTCCTTCCCTCTCTCTTGCTGTTCGTCTAAGCTCAGCTCCTTGGGGCTGTGTAACCTTGCTCCTGTCTGGAAAGCTAAAATCCTTTTGCGGCTGTGCAACAGCAGCTCCCACCACTGTCCCAGCCCTGGGAGGTGTCTATCCAGAGTATTGTCCCAGCACACAAAGCCACCTCACCAGGGAGGACAAAGCTGTGGCTCTCCACATGCTGACCCACAGCAGACTGCAGGCAGATGGCTCGTCTCTGGGCTCCCCTTTCTCCAGCTGGCTGGGGATGAAAGGATGGCCAGTGCTGCTGGCTCCCCAAAGGGTGACATCCCTGTGTCTTAAGGGACAGCTGGACCCAGATCATAGCATTTGACCAAGGTGAGGACACAGCTGCAGCCCACAGGCAGCAAGCCATATAGGTGTTCAGAGTTTTTTTTTCCCCCCAATGTGGAAACTCATCCTGTAGTCCATGAGGATGTTGGGAGGACACCTGAGAGTGGAGAGGAGTTGTCTGGGGTAGAAGCACCCTGCCTGCTCCTTCTGACATTCCCAGCAGTCCACAAGCAGACAGGGAGAGGTGCCATGCCTGAGGGCCAGCACAGTGATGGTGCCTCAGCCAGGGGCACCCTGCATGCCCAGCACTGCCTGCAGTCTTGCTGCCAGGCGACTGCCTGCTGTTTGTTTCACTTCCTGATGCTGACAAACGCCTGTGGCTGGGTGTCAGGGCAGGGTGCTGGAGACCACAAGCCACCGGGGAACATGGTATACCCACCCGAGCACCCCTGCCTGTGGCCTCCACCCCCACACAAAGCCCAGTCCCAGCGGCATGCAGCTTCTGCCCTCTGCGGCAGGCTGGGCTCTTGCTCTGGCAGGTCTCTCTCCCGTTGAGGCTGTTCAGGTGACAGGGTGGCAGTGCACCTGGAAGGGGGAAACAGCTCTGTGACCTGCCAGGGGACTGAAAACCCTGATGGGGCTCAAGGCTGGCACTGCTGGGTCCCATCCCAGGAGGCCACAGGCCTGGGCTGGTTCCCTGTGGTTGTATAATGGCAGCACAGTACATGCCAGGGCAGCAACAGCTTCTCCGCAAGGACTGCATGTGCTGTTTCAATAGGCGCTGCCTGCATCCCACAGGTGCCAGTGCCCATAGGCAGGCAGAGCTGGCAAAGGGTACAGCTGCAGCATGCCCGCCGTGGACAGGCTTGCCAGCAGCTCTGCCAGAGCCTGGTACTGGCACGCATGCACACTGGAAACAGCTCCATTCCCGTCTGCCTGGCCTGATCCTGGGGCCTGATCCTGACCGTCATGTGGCCCCTGCAACCCCATGCCCAGATGGGGACTGCCTGTAGCAGCAAGTATCTACACACACTGCACTGAGCACATGTGCAAATCAGCTACATGTGCACTCCCCCTCTCTGCAGCAAAAAGTTCCCTGACCCCCTTCTCCACCATGACCTGAAGCTGAGCCAGAGTCCTGGGGGGATGGAGCCCTGGCAGCTCAGCCTGCCCCAGCAGGGTGGGAGAAGAGGGACGCATCCTCATCCCAGCCCCTTTGCTCTCCCGCTCTCCCTTCCAGCCCCAGCTCACCTCCATCCCTATCTTCAATCCCCATCCCACCACACCTCCACTCCCATCCTCATCGTGCCCACATCCATACCCCATTGCATCTCCGGCCCCATTCCGTTCCATCTCCATCCCATCCCATCCCCTTCCCAACTCCAGTCACGCCCGGGCCCAAGGACAAGTGGGAAGGAGTGGGTTCACAGTGCCCCCTCCTCCCAGTGCCACATTGCACCCCCATGCAGGTCAGGGTGCGGGGGCCCGGGGGAGTGGCGTGGGGGCCAGGAAAGCCCCGCGCTGCCCAGCAGCAGCACCAGCAGCAGCACCACCACCAGCAGCAGCAGCAGCAGCGCCAGCAGCTTCTCGGTTTTTCTCAAACCGGCCGTTTCTCAGACGCTTCCTGCCGCGGCGCGTTAACCCTCGGGGCGCCGGGGCAGCGGGAGGCGGGGGCAGCCCGCGATGGCCGCCGTGCAGCTTTAACCCTCGGCTGCCCGGGCTGCTGCTGTCACCCACGTCCCGCCGTACGGACTGGCCGAGCCTGACTCGTTCCCGGGAAGCAGGGTACGGTGAACTACGGGGAGCTCGGGGCAGCCCCTGCCGCGTCCCGGGGCAGAGCTCAGCCATGCCTGCCTTGCCTTAGGGCCTGGGTCAGCTTCCCCTCCTGCTGCCCGTGGGTTGCCTCTTCAGCAAGGTGCATCCTTGCTGGGGGGGGAGGAAGGGGGTCTGATGGCGAGGGCTGGTGAACCACGCTGCCCCGGCACCCGGCTGCCCCGGCGGGGGGCTTATCTCCTTTTGGGTGCTGCACAGCGTGTGCCACTTTCTCCAGGGTCTGCGGCACAGCGTAAGAGGACATTGTGTGCAGGAGGAACAGGCAGCCTGGGAAGGGTATTTCCAAGCTTTTTCCAGAACCAGAGGGCCTGGGAAAGACACAGGGTCTCTTCAGGTGCCTAGGGGTGACAAAGCCCTCCTCCAGCCCCCAGATGCATCAGGGGCTGGGGCACAGACCCTGTACCCCGGGGGGAGAGGGTGGCAGCCCCTTTCCCTTGGCTGTTCCAGCCAGGCTTGCTGGGTGCTCGGCCCAGGGGTTCATCTCCTGTCCTGCTCCAGGAGATGCCAGGGACACCACCACGGCTGGGCTCAGCCTTGCGCAGCAGCTCTGCGGTGACATGGGCCAGCGGCAGGGAGGGGTTTCTGGTGGGGCTGCCCTGTGCCATTGGCTGGCACCGTGTCACACCACACTGCGGGGACAGGGAAAGGCTCTGCCCACCCGTGGGAGGAAGGCTGATCTCGAGTAAGTGGTTTGGGCGGGTGGGTTTTGCAAAGCGGTTGTAATAGGCCCTTGTGCCATTGCCTGTCACTGCTGCACAAAGGCATGTGAGGGCTGTGGGGCATCCCAGCGATGCAGGGAGGGGACAGGGGATGGGGAGAGGTGGCGAAGGCAAACAGGGCTCCAGACTCCAAATGCCATCACTGCGTCCCTGGAATGCAGCCATGGTGTGGGGTGTAGCAAGGTCAGATGGGGTACAGAGCTCATCACTGCAGCCCAAACCCTCCCCAGAGGGTTGCAGAAGGCTGGGCAGACAATTTCCCAGCAGGTGGGAGCCCAGTGGCACCCCAAACACCCACTGCGGTGAAATGGCCAGCACAAGCGCAGCAAGTACCCTGGGAAACAGCCATTCCATGAAACTGTATTGCCCCAGAGAGTGGCAGCACGGGGGATGCCCTGTGTGTGTGCGTAGATGCCCTTGGCCTGCATGTGCAAGGGATGCACGTACACACTGTAGGGGGTGCCTGTACCTTGTTTGCACACACACACAGAGCAGGGAAAGCAATCAAACACAGTACTCACACACCCAAGGCACACACATGTGCATGCCTAATTCTTGCACTAGAGTGTTGGCAGAGCTGCCTGTGCAAGGCTGCAGTTGGGTCCCAGCCCTGGGACAGACAGGGGACAGGCACCCTGCATGTTTTCGAGCTCCTGTGGCCTGTGTTTTGCTGTTTACCCACCGTTTCCAGGGTGTCAACCGTTCTCAGCTCCCTGGTTTTGCGGTGACTCACATCGGGCTGGGGCCAAGTCACCCGCACTAGAGCAGAAACCCAAAGCAGTGCAAAGCAGCTCTGCCAGCAGCGCAGGGCACGGCCACCTACCAGCTATCGTGGGCCTGGGGCATTCCCAGCCCCTTCTCTGAGCTGGGGCTGTCTCCAGCTGGCTGAACAGCCATGACCGTGGTATAAAACCCCAGGGGAAGACACTGCACCTAGCTTCAAACTATCCTGCCAGCCTGGGGCTCTGCTCACACACCTCCTGGTATCCTCCAGCCTTCAACCCTCACCCAAATGCCATAGCCACCCAGCATCCTCAGAGATGGAGGGTTTTGGGGGTTTTTTTCCCCTCTCCCACCTACCCCATGGGGTTGAATCCAAGGCTGGCTGTACCCTAGGATAGTGCCGGGGCACGCTCAGTCCCCATCCAGCACTGTTCAGTCCGGCTGACCCATCCTCTGACCCTCACACCTTGTTTCAAGATGGTTCAAAAAGTAGTAAAATAGAAAAGTCAGTGATGTCTGTGAGAAGCAACAAACCAAAAACACTGGAGGAAGGGCAGAGCTAGACTGGGGGTGCATACAGTTCCACAGTCTGAGAAAAAGCTTCCTCCCTACTCGCCCCCCTCAGCCTGCCCTGCACACATCTCTCCCCTGTCACAGGCATGACAGAGGCCAAAGACCCGGAGGCTCAGGGCACCTTTCCTTACTGTACACCTGCCCCTCTGGGAAAAAGAAAAAGGCACCTGCTCACATTTCCAAACTCCCATCCTGGCTCAGCCAGAGCAGTTGGGGGTGGGGCAGGGACGGATGACGACTGACCCCCACCTCTGCTGAAGGAAGTGAGCTGCCAGGTTTTTTCAGCTGTGGAAGCAGCACTGTCCTAACCCCAGCAGGTTTGCAGCAGAGCATCCTCACCAGTCTCATCCCAGCAAGTCCCAGACCCTTCCTCAGCAACCCACACTGCCCCTCCCCCGACAACACCTCTCCCTTCCCAGCCACGGGGCGCACACTTGTATAAAAAGTAGAGTTTATTGCCATTTCTACCTAGATTTACACAACTGTGTCACCGCTTCTGACGTCAAAAGGGACGTCCTGTCACTTCCCAGAGAGCTGGTCAGGGAAGGTGAGGAACCCAGGAGCATGGGCCAGCTCCCTGCAACCCAGTGGGCTGGAGCACAGCCCCTGTTGTGCCCTGGTCAGTCCAGATCCTCCCAGCGCTCTTGCATGGCTCTGTCATGCTGGCTGCTAGAGGGGGGTGAATCCATCCCCTCCGTCATGCCGCTGGCAGCACTGGCCACCCAGTTACAGCTGCTTGCCATTCCAGTCTTATGTCAAATCCCCCAGCTGTACAGAGATGGGCATGGCTGGCCCAGAGCAGGGCACCACTCATGCACGTGTTTATACATAAATACAGCTACAGAAGATGCCCAAGCTAATAAAACAAGCTTTTTTTTCCTTGTAATCTCCACACTGATGTGCGTACAGCCATGCACTACACTGCAACTGCCACCACCGGTGCTACTCAGTCAGGTTTGGGTTCCAGCATGCTCCTGGGTGGCTAGTGGGACAAATCTGCATCGCTCACGAAAAAACGTTCTTCCTCCAACGTCAGGCTTTGCCAGAAAGAGACAAACCCCCCTGCACAGTGCAGCAAAGGCACAGGACTGTGTGCTCTCCTTCCAACCGTGGATTCCCATCAAAGTGCCAAAGGGTGCCTGGCACTGCTGGGGTGTCGTAGATGCCCAGGTTCCAGCAGCGCCTGGGACAGGCAGGCCAGATTTACTCCCAGCACATGGTGGGTGGTTGGATGGGGAGGGGTCAGCTGCCCACGTCTCCCTTGCAGAAGAGCACCCTCATGCAGGAGATGGCCACTGGCTCTGTTGGCTGGCCAGGCTTGCCCGGGGGGGGGCACGGCTCCATGCCGGGGTCAGGCAGTCCTTCATGTGAGATGAAGGCGGAAACGATTTTGCAGGAGATTAAGTAGAAAGAGTTCTGTGGCTCTGCCCACCCCAAGGACAGAGCCACCTTACACCGCAGAGCCCCCTGAGTGCTGGGCCGGGGCAGCTGCCCCAGGGCTCTGCTCCTCCGGGCACAGGACCTCCGCAGGGAGCCGGGACTGGAACTTCTCCAGTTGCTCAGGGCTGGCGAGGGTCTTCAGGAGGCTGTTTTCACGTTCTAGCTGGGAGTTTTTCTCCAACAGTTCTTTGATTTGCTCTTTCAGGACCTCAACCTCCTCCCGCACTGCATACATCAGGTGGTTTTTCACAAGATCCTGCAAAAGGGCATTGAAGAGACTGATCACTTGATGATTACAGCCGGGGGGTTGCTCCCACCCTGCTCTGCAAAGCTCTGCCCCTAGCTGCTTGCCAAGTAGCATAAAGGCTTTTTCCAAAGGCTGTCCCTCCCCACCTCACCCTTGGCACCCTGGCCAGGGCTCAGTGCTCACCCATTGCAGACCCCGCAGGCAAGCACCCACAGCATCCCTAAGGTCCACCTCCCAGGTCTCGCTGCCGCCGAAGCCGTTCTCCAGCTCCCCTGCCCCCTCGGGGGTTTGGCAGACTGCAGTTCCCTGTCACCCATGGGACCTGGCTTGGTTACCCCCACCCCCCAACCCCGGAGGGTCCTTCCCAGGTTCCCCCCCCAGCAGGCTCCCTGCGCACTGCAGCGCTGCCAGAGCCAATCAGCTCAGCCACCGGCGGGCAGACAAAGCAGCTGCTCTGCCGGCAACAGGCTGGGGAGCGGGGATCCCCCCTCGGGCAGAGCACCCACCCGGGGACCCCCCCGCCCACCAAATAAGAGCACCGGGGGGGTCACGAAGCAAGGTGCGCGGGGAGAGCAGCCCTGCGGCTCACCATTGCCTGCTCGATCTTGTTGTCGATGGCCACCACGCTGGCTCCGGAGGCGCTGGAAGAGAGCGGAGAGGCAGCGCGTGAGCAGAGGCTCCCGGAGCACAGCCCTTCCCGGGGGTCCGCGCCCACCGCGGCTCCCGTGCACCGGGGCCTCCCCCTTTGCCGGGGTCGGCGCACCGGGCCCCCCCGAGCAACAAGGCAGCCGGAACCCCCTCAGCACGGGCACAGCAGCAGGCGACGCGCCGGCCAGCCCCGGGCCACAGCGGAGAGCGGCGGGGCCGGGCGGACCGCACCGCGGCCGGTACCGGGGCTGCCCCTACCTGTTATCGAGCTTCACGGAGACCACGTCCCCCCCAAGCAGCGAGGAGAAAAAGGAGATGGAGAAGTTGTGGAGCTGGTAGACAGCCACCTCCATGGGGGACTGGTACATGCCGGTGCTCATGGCTATAGCCGCGGTGAGCTGGATGCGCGGGCGAAGCAAAACCGAACGCAATGCAGCGCTGCCCCCCCCCGCCCCCGCTTATATCGGCGGCGTCCGCCCCGCCGGGCGGTGCCAGCGGTCCCGAGCCCGCCCGCCGCCCCACAGCGCCGCGCCCGGTGTCGGCCCGGTGCTGCGCCTGCTCCCCAGCACGGCACCGCTACCAGCTGGTAACGCAGCCTGGCACAGCCCCCCGGCACCCTGGCACAGCCCCCCGGCACCCTGGCACTGCGCCCCGGCGCTCCACGGCCGCACTTCTGCGCCTCCCAGTTGCACCCCAGCACAGCGTGGCCCCCTCCCAGTGCAGGACCCAGGCTCTCCAGCACTCTGTCCTCTCTGCACCTCTCATCTGTACACCCACCCATCTTCTGCAACGAGAGTCCTGCCACCCCACCCCTCAACCCCACATTCCTGCGCGGCCCCCATGCCTCAGCACCCCCTTCCTGTGCTCCCCACGTATAACTGGGATGGGAGTTCAGCTGTGCGGGGGCCCCGCTTGAGGGACTGGGAAAAGGGGAAAACGCGCTGTGCCTTTGGGGTACGCACGCCTGCAAGCCCACGACCACCAGAGCCCGCCCCGGCTGCAGAGACGGGGCAGAAGGGAAACGGGCAGCCACGGGCGTGCAAAGCAAAACCAGGAGTGCAACCCCGGAACGGGAGTGGAAAAACAACACAGGCAGGCAAAACATGACCCGGAGTGCAAAACAAAACCGGACTGCAAAGCGAAAACGGGAGAGCAAAACAAAACTGGCGTGCAAAACAAACCCAGGGTGCAAAACAAGCCCAAGACCAGCGGGCGGCCCGCCCCGCCCTTGCGTAACCGCCGCCGGCCGGGGGCGGGCGCCGCCCCGCGGCCCCGGCCGGAACTGCAGCGGCCCCGGCCCCCCACCGGCCCCGGCCCCACCGCTGCCCCCCGAGCTGCGGGCGGGGGGCCACGCTGCGGGGGCGCGCAGCGGGCTCCGACACTGTGTGCGCCGAGCCGCGTCCCCGCGGGTGCACACGCCCGGGCAAGCACTGGGGTCACACCAGGTCGGCCACCGCGCCCCCGGAGCGGCCCGCACATGGGGGGGAGGCAACTTCCCGTCCCCCCAAACACCCCTAGCAACATGGTGGGGCTGGGGCTGGCATCGCCCCCCAGGTGTGACGCTCCCCTGCGCTCGGCCGTCCGCCAGCTCCAGGGCTTATCTCTGCCCTCCGGACCGGGACCGGCAGGACTTTGCTCAGCCCCAGGCGCGCACTCCCCCGCCCCACTGCCGCCGCCTCCATGGGGCTTGTCCTCCCCAAACCAGGGTCTGATGCTAAACGAGACCCTGAGGGACAGCCCGCAGCACGGTGCAGCACCCGAGAATGTGTTAGTGCTGGCAGGAGCACCTGCACCCCAGAGATGCCACAGAGGACCCCAGATCCTCTGACCCAGGGGGCTGAAGGTGCCCAGCACCAGGCTGGTGGGTGCCAGCACGGAGAGAGGCCAAGGAGCCACAGCCGGTGGGCACGCTGCTGTGCCCCTGTCTTAGGGAAGGGGTGAGGGTGGGTGGACCGGTATCTCCCTGTCACAAAGGGAAACTGAGGCACAGTGCAGCATGGCTGCTGCTCAAAGCAGTGCCCTGCCAGCTTGCTCCCCAGCAAATCGGAGCCCCACCTCCCAGGATGGGATGAGGGCCATGGTGTCCTGAGCAGCCTGAGATGCTGTGTGGCCCATAAACTGTGGCCAGGCACGTGCAGGTGCCCTGAGACACACAGGTTTGATGGGGGGTGCGAAAAGCATCTTCTCCTCCCCGGTGTGGGGGTTGTGCAAGGGATGGGTGCTTCCTCCCCAGGGGGCACGTGTGGGACCCATTTGTCCCTCTCTCTGCTGGGGGAATGATGCACATCCCCCCTTGCCAACACCAGCCCAGCCCACGTCAAGCTGCTGAGCAGGGGGACTGGTGTTGCAGAGAGTGGGCAGGGGTCTGTCCCCCCCAGCCCCAGGGCTGGCACGTGTCCCTCCACCCTGCCCGCGGCCAGGCCCCACTCACCAGTCCCTCCTCCTGAAGAGGCTTGGGGAATACGGTGGCTGGAAGGCCATGCTGGTGCCTGCAGCCCCGCTCCAGCCCCTCTGCTCGCCGGTGGCAGCCAGCACGCCAGCAGCAATGCCGACTCTGCCCGCAGTAGCGTCCCCCTGGCCTGCCGGGTGGCAGGGACAGCCTGGGTGCCGGCACGTCCTGGGGCTGCGGGCATGGGGTAAACACACTGGGTGGATGACCTCAGCCGCGCTCAATTGGCCCTTTCAGGGGCCGGCGGGACAGTGTGCCATCCCGAGCCGCGTGGGTGCTGAGCAGGGAGCGGGTGACTGCCCCCCTCCACGGGCAGATGAAAGGCGCTCTGTGTGTGCTTCTCCCCAGGGTGGCTGGCAGTGGGCAGGGGTGGCAGCCCCCAGGACAACAGGGCACAGCTCCGTCCCCTTGTCCAGGACAAGCCCAGGCCACCCACACCGAGGGTCTCATGACTCAGCTTCCCATTGCAGCTGAGGGAAGGTGCCCATCTCACTGTGGAGAGGGCAGGAGGGAAGGGGAGAGGCATTTTCTCTCCCACGATTGGGTGTGTCAGTGGCTGTGCCACCTTCTGTCTCCTGCAATGAGGTGGGCAGCAGCAGGGAGACAGGGTGGACAGATCCCAGCCTGCTCCTAGCCCTGGAAGCTGTGCCTCAGTTTCCCCACCTTCACATCTCCCATGCTATGGCTCCCCCAGACCTGGCCCAGCCCCCTTCCCAAAGGAAAGCCCAAAATTATTAGTGCCAGGGACCAAGGGCTCCAGGATGGACAGATCAGAGCTTGGCTCACAGTCTTTGCCTCCCAGATCTGGGGTCCTGGGTGCTGCCCAGTCGCTTCCCGACACAGTGCTTCAGCACCCAGGGCTGGGGAAAAGCTGGTGATTTCCACAGCTGCTGGAGCGAATCGGGGAAGTGCAGCGACACAGTGCTTTGGGAGGAAATTGCTTCAGCTCTGCCACCTCCAATATTTTTCCCATGGAGCTGGGACTATTGCAAAAATAAACAAAAGTAAGTCACTGACTTTGCTGCCATCCCTCCTGGGGTCTTTCCCAGCCCTGCACAGCCCTGAGCACCACCATCACTGCTTGGGGTGTGGGCTCCCTGGCTTTGAGGCTGGGAAGGATGCTGCCCTCCTCCATGAGACCCCCAGGGGAGCGATGCTTTTTAGGGGTGGAAGCACAGAAGGCTCTGCTTTCTTTTTCCTTCCTGGCACTTAATTAATGAGGAATCCCAAGGCAGCATGCTTGGCTAGGGGCAGGTCATGCTGGACATGGGGGCTGCCTCCTGCCCCTGGCACAGCCTCAGCCAGGGATGCAGCCCACCCCCTTGCAGCCCCCCACCCGCAGACCTACTCGAGGAATGTGGCTTCTGCTGCAGACACCCCTGGCTGTGTTGCTGGGTGCACGCAAATGTAGGCACACCTTGCAAACCATACATTCACGCAGACATGTGCAAGTCCTGCATGCACATGCATGCCCTGCACACACAGGCACACCCACACGGACATGCCCACGTGCATTTTCTAGCCCACATGGGCATGCACCCTGTACAGAGGTGCACACGCACGCATGTGCACTTGTGCATGCACACCCTACAAACATGCCCCTTCTGCATGCATACTGATGAATCCTGCACGTGCACTGCAAATATGTCCCAACACATGTACGTTGCTGTGACTCACAGCTGATGCAGACACACACCTGGGCATGCACACAGTGTTGGCAGTGCGGCATGGGGGCAGCTCAGCTCAGGAGGCACCCCCCAGCCCACAGGGCAGCCCCACTGCAGCCCACCTGGGATCTCAGAGGTGGGAGCAGCAGTGCACAGCCCTCTGCCGTACCCCTGGTTTGTGCTCAGCTCTCCCCAGGGATTTGTATGGGAGGCCCTGTGGGCTGTCCAAACACCTCCCACAGCAGCAGAGTCCTGCATGGGGCCCCAGCTGTGCCCGGAGCAGTGGGGGAGCCCTTTCCCAGCCCCCTGTGGCCCCAGCAGATGGCCTTGCCAGGCTGCTGGCCCTGCTCCAGCAAGGCTTCTGGTAGCCGCTTCCTCTCCCACTGCTCCGTTCCTGCTCCGTCGGGGCCTGCCAGCAGCACAGCAGGGTGGGCAACATCCCCCCTTGCTCTTCCTAAGGAGCAAGGGCCATGGACTCGCTGCTACCCTACGGCACCAGAGGCCATGGTGATGGGCACCTTGGAGCAGGCCAGCCAAGAGGGGCCAGTGGTGTCAGCTACATCCCTAGGGTTGCAGCATGGCAGCTCTTGCCTCATGTGTGCAGCTATGGGATGTTCATCAGGCAGGGTCCCAGCTCGTCCCTGTGGTTATTTTAGGAACAATAACAGCAGCCACGATACAGTGTAATTGTGACACTAATTGTTGCTCTCTCTGGGGGAAAAAAAACCACCCTGTGGCTGTCATGGAGCAGCAAGGAGAGGTGGTGACACCAGCTACTCGCTGGTGTAACCTGCAGCAATGGCCCTGCACGATACCCCAAAGTTGCTTGCGACCCCTCAGCCAGCCTACACACAGCCTGTGCCAAGCCTGGGAGACATCAGTCCCAATTCCCAATTGCCAGGTGACATTTGGTGATGACCCCTTCCTCCGCAACAGGATTCGGCAGCACGGACACAGCTGGGCTGCAGCCCCCAAAGGGCTAAGACCTGGCTGGACCCAGGGATGACAAGGAGCAGGACAATGGGATGCCCTGGCACCCCACACCTGCACCATGTTGTGGGTCAGAGGATGTAGCCCTGTCCCCATGGCCCTAGGGATGACATATGCTATTGCGCTGAGCCTCATGCGTTGAACCCCTGCCAGGCACTACGGTGCCACATGCTGAAGGATGCCCTTGCCCCCTCAGCTGCTGGTGGGAGCTGAGGGACCGGCCAGGGCTGCAGGAGCAGTCCTGGCTCCTCAGCCTCTGCTCTCCTCCAGCTCCAAGCCATTCGCACTGCTCTGTGGCAGTGTTCCTGGCTTGCTGTCTCCCAAGGACTCAGTTCAATGGGAGGAAGGCCCTTCAGAGGGTCCGAGGCGTGGGAAATGTTTATTGCCTGGCCTCAGAGACACTGGAGAGCAATACGGGAAAGGCGCAGAGCCAAAGCTGCCCAGGCTGCTCCGCAGAGTCAGATCTCCAGCTCAAAGGGTCAGAGCAGAGAGGGAGAGGAAAAGCCACCACTTGCAAACACGCAGCTAAGAAAATGCGGCCTTTCACAGCCTGAAATCCTGCAGCCGTGGCTGTGCTGGCCAAGGGGACTGGGGATGCCAGCGCCAGGGCCAGCTGCGTCCCACAGGAGCTGAAGGAAGGGTGGCTGGAGACGTGGGTGATGGGTGGGGCTTGTGGAAGCCCACAGTGGGAAAGGCTGGGTATGGAACCGGTCTGTGGAGCCCCCAGTCTTGCTCCACAGCCCTATCCTGGTGCCGGGGAAGGAGAGGTAATGGCATGAGGCTGCCCATGGGCAAGGAGGCAGCTGTGTCATCTGCTGTCCTACTCAGCCATCCCACTCCCAGCACCCCAAACTGTGTCTGGCCGGCCCTGCACCACTGGCGTGGGGCTGCTGGGCCAGTCCTGAGGGCTGCTGGGCCAGAGCTGCCTGCTGCCAGGGCACACTGGTTGGCCAGCTCTTGGTTTTCTCATCCTGAAGATGTCCTGGCTGAGCTGTTTGCTACAGGCTTGGCATGACTCCCAGCTCAGTCGTTGCCTTCCAGGGGTTGTGTGGGACCTGTGGCAGCGCCATGCAACCAGGAGCCCTGTGACACGGGGACCTGGTTCACACCCACCGGGGCCTCAGAGGGCTCATAAATCCCTCAACCCAGGGCATCAGCTGCTCCAAAGAGAAACCCCTCCTGGGTACATCTGTAAGTGCAAGTCCTTGCCTGCAGAGCCAGTGCTGCTGGCCTTGCTGGACTTAGTCCCTGTCCCAGGGCTATGGGACACCAGAGCAATCGGGAGAGCCACTTTGCTATGTTGGGAAAGCCCAGGGAGCGTTTGCCATTGGGGAAGGCTGATGTGGAACCTGTCCTCCCCTCCCTTCACCAGCAATGGAAGCAGAATGAGCTCCCGCGGGTGGTGGGCAGGGGACACAGCTAACCCCCCACCAGGCAGCGGGGCACAGGCAGGGATTGCGGTGCAGGGACTTCTCCAACCTGTTGGGCTGGAGGCAGTGTGGGGAGGGCGGAGGGTGCTCTGGCAGGCTCCCATGTCCAGCTGTTGGGCTGCCTGCTTCCTCTGATAAAGGTACTTGGCTGTACTCCCAGTTCTGTTTTTTCTGGCGTGTGAGTGCACACCCCGGAGCTGGCCTGCTGAGGGCTGCAATTTTTCTTTCTCTAACTTTGTCACCAGCCCCTCTTCTTCCTCCAGTGCCCCTTGCCCAGTGCACCCCAGTAGCAGCTGCCTCCCAGCAGCAGTCAAGGAGCGGAGGTCAGAGATGACCGGGCTCTGGCAAAGCCCCACCCATGATGCTGTACATAGGAAGGTTCCAAAGCCACAGCTTCCCCAGGCGTGCTGGGGTAGGAGGGGAAGAGGAAAAAGGGCTGATCTGCTTATTACCACCCCTGGGCCATGCAGCCCAACCTCCTGCCTTGCCTGTGTTTGTTGACACCAGCCCCGTGCTGCTGCCTGCACAACTCGGGCCAACTCAGAGGACGCCCTGCCAGGGGCCGTGCAGCAACCCTGGCCACCCTGCTGCTCCCTTGCCTGCACCCGGCCCATGCGGGGTCCCACAACCATGGCGCACTTAGAGGGAGCATGACAGGTATGGCACAATCCAGCAAAAAACCCCATGGTGTTCCCACCAGCATTGTGCCTGGTGGCGGCAGTGGGGAGAACACAGCCATCCCCCAGCCATACTCCCTACCTTTCGTGGGTCAAGGATGCCCAGCCTCAAGGAGGATGGGTGGACTGAACCCTCAGCAGAGTTCTCATCCACAAATCTGTCCGCAGAGCAAGCATTTCACACCCACGGGCACCATGGGGTGGAGTCCAGCAACTGAATTCCATGTTATCACCTCCTTTGCTTAGCCATGCCCTGCCCTGCAGGTCTCCTGCCAGCTCAGGCTGTGAGCTTCAGGTCTGTCCTTGTTTTGTAGCCCACTGTATCATCTTGGACAGTCCCAGCTAGATCATCCCCAGATCCTGGCTACCCTTCTCTGGTTTGGTTTCACGGAACTGGAGACAGAGCAGAGGTGGCTATGACGCTGAAGGGACCCCCTTGCCGCACCACGGCCATGTGGTGCCCTTGAACCTCCAAGTGTGTGGTGGGCAGGGGGCTGGAAGCTCGGGCGCTGCTCTCCCCTCACCCCTTGCTGGTGCACAGCCGGCTTTTCCAGAGATCTCCAGCCTGAGAGAGGAACCCCAAGGCAGGGCCTCCAGCATCTTCTGAAAGAAATCCCAGGCTGCTCTGCAAGCAGGAGCTGGTGCTCCGGAGCCACACTTGGTGCTGGAAGCTGCTGCCCTGGCAGCATACAGGAGTGCCTGGCTTGGTAATTGGAAGACAGTTCATTGTATAATGAGAGGACAGAGGCTGGAAAGCTGCAAGACAGCAGCACCTCAGCATCCCGTGCAACCCCAAAAGCTGCTCTTCCAGGGCCCACACTAACCCATCTTCAAGGAAACCCCTGAATCCTTCACTTTCCCCTTTCAAAGGTGCCCGAGCTTTGCACTCTCCTGCCTGGCCTGATGGAGATGCCTGGGGGGAGCCACAGCAGACCTTCAACACCCCTTCCCTGGGGCTGGCTGGCCAAGGGGAGCAAAGCCTGGACAGGCATAAGCCAGTGTGGGTCAGGAATAGGAGAAGAGCCGAGCTCCACTGGTGTATGAGCCAGCTGCCCCATGGGAGGTCAGGCAAGGACACATGCTGGGGCTGCACAGTTTCAGCAGAGCTGGTTATTAATACCCCGTCTGGCCTTTGCAAAGAATCTTGGGCATTTCGAACCAGGGACGCTTCGTTAAAACCCTTCCCTTCCTGACATTTCAGAACAATAACAACATGAAAGACAATAAGCTGCCAGCAGGACGCGTACCTGTGACACTGCCATGGCTGTCTGTGTGCCCGGCCTCGGCTGCCAGCCGTCACCTGGCTTGTGCCAACTCTTGGGGAAAACATGAGACAGTCCCCTGCCTCCAAACTGCCTGGAGCAGTCCTGCTCTGCACCACGGGCGGATCACCAGCATGGTGATCCCATGGGGGTATCTTGTGCTGCCCCATGGCATCGGCCACCCTGCTGCCTACCTGGGCAGGGCTGCCAGCCCAGGGGAGTCACAGGCAGGGGTGGCAAGGACTGGATCACTCCCAGGGACAGGGGGACTGCAGCATGGGAAGGGGCCCAGGGCTTCTGCTCTGCTGCTGGAATCATTCTGCAGCAAAAGCCTCTCAAATACACACACACACGCATATATATAACTCTAAACACACAGACAGAGGATGACAAACTCCTGTCCCAAAGCCAGCAATGTGTGGCACCTGGATAAATATAACTCAGAGCTCATAGGCAAAGCACGGCAGCCTTTAATGCCTCTCTAGCCTTCACTCCCCATCACAACCCTCTGGGTATCCTCTGCCCTCTGCAAACTGAGTCTCAGTCACTTAACAAGGGCAGGATCCTCCTGGACCCTCTTCTGCCCTTGGAAGCCACTTTACAGTGGACGCACACATGCCATGATCATCTTCCCTGTGCACACACGCAGCCGCCAGGCTCTGCTGACACGTGCCCTGAACCCCTCTGTCCCACACAGGTCACTGTATTCAGTCCTCTCTGTGCTGTGAGGTGGCCAGGGAGATGGGTGCCAGCACAGAGGAGTACACCAGGGACACAGTGTGCCCACAGAGGCATTGCCCATGGCACCCACATCTGCGCCATGTGCCCGGTGGGAGCTGAGATGCTGTCTGGGTTGTAAAGGGCTTCCTCTGCGGGCCAGCCCCAGCTCACGGCCCAGCTCAGCATTCCCTCATTCCCTGTTATGACAGGCTGTGCCATAGCGTGGTGCAAAGCCGTAGTGTCCCTCCATTGCACCCTGCATCCAGGCACCCTGCTGCCAGCCTGGTCTGGAGACTTCTTGGGCCACCCCCCTTTGTCCCTGGGTGGCACGGCATGTGGGACCTGGGGGCCACAGCCCTGGGCACTGGAGGCAGGTGTGCCCACACCTGTGCTTGCTGTTGTTTTGCTCCAGCCTGAACTTTCTCCTCCTAGGGAATGAGCCAAGATACCCAAGAGGTGATAGCATACAAAGCAGGGGATTGTGGGTGCCAGAGGAACACCCCGATAACAGGCCTGATAAGGGCACCCTTGCTGCTGGCACCAGGGAACCTGAGCAGGTTTGTGGCCCTTGCTTTAGCAGCTGTGCTCCTATACTGGCATGGGAGGATGTGTGGATGCACATGCTCATGTGTGGCTGAAGTCCAGCATGGTGCAGGAGGACCAAGCAGCTCCATCTGGAGCCTGAGTCTGGCTCTGGGGCTGCTGGAGATGCTTCAGCCATGCTGGATCAAGCCCTGGGCTCTGCAGGTCAGGGTTAGATCACTGCTGGGGGTCTCAGACAACCCACATTCAGCATTTCCAGCCTGTCTCTGGAGGGTTCCTCCTGGCTGGGTGGTCTCTGACAGGCTCCCCATGCTCTTTCCTCGCTCCAGCGACGCTGTGAGGGATGCACAAGGTAGGGATGCTCGGGACCAGTTACCTACAAGGCTGATGCTCCTGCAGGAAACCGTCCTGCTTGGGGAGGGTGTGGGTTCCTGTTCAGAAAGGCCTTCTCTCTATGCCCTCACATGGAGGGCATCATGAGCTGCCCTCTAGGGAGACCTTGGTGGTGCCAAGAGGCCAAGCACACACGGAAACACTAGGTATGGGGAAGCCAGCTACCACCATGCTGGCTGGGCAACCTATCTCTCTGCAGACACTGGTGTGGTGGGCAGGAAGGTCTCTGACATCCCTCTGCAATGCCAGCGTTACCCTGAGATTATTCATCTGAGACCCAGGCACAAGCCTGACCGACAGTGGGCTGGGGAGAGCAGCCCTGTGACTGTGTGGCACCTTTCCCGGGGCAAAGGGGGGTGAGGGGAGCCAGCGGCATGGGAGGGGGTCAGCGCTGTGGGGAGAGAACAGCATCCTCCCAGGTGTGTACTGGTGTGTGATTTGAGCAGGGCCCCACCTGGCTCCGGGTGGAGAAGAGGAGATATGTGCCAACCTGCTCACCCACATCGTCCAGCCCATGCCAGCTCTCCTGCCCAGCCTCTCCTGGATAACATCTGGCAGCCTGGCCAGCCTGTGCCCTGCTCTGCTCTGGGCAGCAAGGGGACACTTCTGCAGGTGCTGTGGGACCTGCTGCTCCACTGAACAGGGTGGGCAATGACACACCCTTTGGTCTGTGCCTTGAAAGAGGCTAGGGGCCACCTTCCCCTGGGCAAGCCAAGGGAACGGCAGGGAATTGCTGTGCTGCATGGAAAGGCTGGAGGAAGAATAAATGCAGGTAGGAGAAGCTGGGCAGCACCACCTTTCCCACCATAAGGTCAGGCCAGCAAGCAAGAGCTGCCCAGGCAGCGATGCCAGGGTGGCATTTGTGGCATGGCACCATTTGTTCCTGTCTGTCGGGTGTCACTTTGCAGCACTGATGCAGGAGGAGGAGATGGAGCCAGGGCGTAAAGGGCATCTCAGGGTGGCTGGGCCAGGGAGTGCATTCCTGCCGGACGAGTGGGCTGGAGCAACAAGGATGCATTGATGGGGAGAGGGGGCTGTGTGTGGGAGCACGTGTAAGCGTGAGAGAGGTGTGGGTGTGAGACTGGAGAGCTGTCCCGCTGGCTGCTCTGCCCGCCCCGGCCCCGCGGGGCAGGTCTGCCCAGGGAGGGGGCTGGGAGAGCCACCCTTCCTGCTCAGGACCAGTGCACCGGGCATTTGTTTGCTTTGCTCTCATGGGACAGAGCTGCATGTAGCCTGACCCGTGTCCTGTAGCATGGGTTGCTGAGCCCTGCAGACCACTGAGATGCCAGTGAGCTTTCATTTTAGCGGCAAGAATAGCTTGTACTCCAGGGAGTAGCTGACCTTGGCATGCCCAAATCCTCCCACTGCCTGGAAGAAGATGCCAGGCAGCCGGTCTGCTGTGCCCGCCTTGGCTTCCATGACAGGCATCCTGTCACCCTGGGACTCCTACCCCGTGACCCAGCAGGCTTCGAGGTGATGTTCCCACAGGCCAGGCTTGCAGGAGCTCCAGGCCGGGGAAGCCCATCAGCACTGAGCTCAGCCGTGGCACACCATGGTCAGCACAGCTTGGCAGGGCTGGCGGTGGCATGTGCTGCATTGTGCACCATGCCTATCCCTGCCTGCTTCTGCGAGATCCAGCTCCCTCCAGTAAGGAGATTCCCCAGTGTGCCCTGGAGAGCAGGAGAGCCCTGCTCAGCCCCCTCCAGCCTCTCAGGATGAAACCATTTGTTCCTGGCTACTAGGCTATGACCAAGAGGGCCCAGCACAGCTGAGCCGAAGTCTAGTGATGCCAATGCCAACTGCACAGAAACTTGTCATCTCAGCCTCCTGTGGAGGCTCAAGTACTATCCTTCTGCCAGGGCACGCACCCAGCTCCAAGCAGGCAGGGTGCAGGTGTCCCAAGGACAGGCATGGATGGGCGGCACGGCCCCATTGAGGAAATGCTGGCCAGGATTTATTTCAGGCTTTGAACTTTAGCTGTGGAAGAGGTCGGAGGGGGAGCAGGCTACAGGGGTCTGCCCTGCTCCCAGCATCATGCCCCCCTGCCCTTCCAGCATTACATTTCCCTCTTCCCTGATCACATGTGGCCTGATCCTGGATCATGCCGAGGCTCAGGACACAACATACACCAGGGCATGGAGGACAGGCTTGGGCACCACAGCAAGGGGAACCAAGAAGCACAGATGTGGACAAACCCTGGTCCCTTGGCACTTCTGCTTGCTCACTACCTCAGCAGAGCAGACACTCACTTGCCAGGAGCACCATGGGTCCTGCTTCCGCAGGGATGTGTTCGAAAGTAGCCAGCCATGCTCAAATCACTTGCCTCTCACCCGTGGCCACCGTCACTATCTTCCCCAGAGGAGCAGCCCGGGTGCTTGGCTCCAACACGTGGACCTGACAGCCCACGCTGGGGACAGTGTCTTGCTCCCCCTCTCCACCCATGATGCCAAGTGGCTGCAGCCTCCCGGAGTGAAGGGAAATCTCTGGCTCCCGTTTACCTCCTGGCTGGGTGGGTTTGCTGTTTGCGCAGCCGGGAGCCCGGGCCGAGTGCCGGGTGCCTTGGCGAGCATCCTGGCCCCTCCTTCCCCACCTGAGCGGCAGCTCGTCGTTATGTAAGCGCAAGAAGAATGTCTCCACCGAGGATGGCTCAGGGGGAGCAGCCTGCTCAGCATGAGACGCTGGCTGGGGCAAGGAGGCATACACGTACCACCTGGGTGGCTCGCACGCGTGGGGCAGCTACGCGTGAGCCTGCCCGCCTTCCCGCGCTGGGCGAGGGGAGCGAAGGGTGGCTTGCTTGCCTGTGCACAGCCCAGGAACACGCCTACAGGTGCATGTACATGCAGGGAGGGGAGGGCATGGCAAGGTGTCTGCAAACATGCGGGTGCTGCTGCGCACCCCACTTGCATGCTACCTCACCCACAGCAGACGAACGATTCCTGGAGCTGCTGCCTGCCCTGCTAGTCACGCAGATGCCTGCCACGTACATGTGCCCTCAGCCCTGGGAGGGGAGATGCATCCATCCTGCTGAAGCCACAGGCACTCCAGGTGCTACCCCCCGGTATGAGAGCCCTGGCTGGGCCTACCAGCCCGCAGCACAGCCTTCTCCTTGCTGTCTCACTAGCCCTCCCGGATGGCTGGGCACCAGGTCTAGCCCCATCGCAGAGCCAGAGGTGCCAGTGCAGGACCTGAGACAGCTAGCTCTGTTCCCTCCCCATCCCTGGGGTCTCCCTCATCAGGGCCAGGGACCCTGCGGAGTGCCAGCCCTTGGGACCCCCCCCCTTCAGTCTCTGCCCACCATGCTGGAGCTGGGGAGCAGGTTGGGACCCTGCACTCCTGCCTTCCCCAGCCTTGGCAGGGTAAAGCCCAGCCCTCTGGCAAGCTGAGGGGGGGCCGGCCCCGAGCCAGTGCCCCTGGCGCAGGCAGCCCCCTGCCAGAGCAGCCTGCTCTGAGCCGAGAGGGCGCAGCTCAGTCAGGGACCAAGTCGCTTTCCAGGGATGGGAAATACCACCCAGGCCAAATTTGTCTCCACTCCATTTACTCCAGGGAGAGACAGGGAAGCTGCTGAAAGAGCTGGATCTGGCAGTAGGACTCTCCAGCTTCCTAGTCAGTTTCTCACTAACTCTAAATGTGGCTTCTGAGGCAGCACTGCTGTTTCCCAAGTAACAAGCTGCCCCTCTCTATGCAGGACTAAGTGCCTGTTCGACCCTGGACGGTGTTCATGCCCATGCAGGCAACGTCTGCGTGGATAAGATGTAGCCAGAGAGATGAACAGAGTCCAGAGGCCGAGACACAAAGCTGGAGGCTGTTGTCACTGCGCAGACAGACACAGGACACCAACAGAGGGGCACCACTGGCCATCACAGGGCAGAGCCACCCAGACCTGCGCCCAGGGACTGGGCTGGCACCACGCACGGTGGGAGAACTGGGCTCCCTACCATGCATGGCTGCCCAGGCTTCTCCCCACCTAGAGAAAAACACCCAGCGATGCCACCCTACCCAGCCCCAGGGTCATACGGGTCCCCCTGCCCCTGCCAGCCCAGGGGGGCTGCAGGCCCCATGGCTCGCACCCGCACTGCCAGCTCCTGAGCACACGGGTCCGGCTCCAGGCACGCAGGCAGCAGCCCCTCGGCATCCGTCGTCGACACCCACCTGTGGAAGAGCAGGAGGATGGAGAGCAGGGTCTGGTCGATGTTCCTGTTGCAGATGCCCTGGTTGAAGAGGTAGCAGGGGTCCCGCACGACGGGCTCCAGCGAGTCCTGGCGCATGATGGAGCTCAGCTTGTCGGTGTTGAGGTTCTTGCGGACCAGTTGCTCCTGCAGCTGCCGGAAGCTGCTGACGGTGGGGCTGCCCAGGTTGTTGTTCTCGCCCCCGGCCCCCTCCTCCAGCCCGCTCCGGTTGGCCAAGTCCAGGCAGCAGCTGCAGCAGTCCAGCCCCACGGGCGACCGGCACTCCTCCGCGGGCGACGAGGACATCCCGGGATCCCCCCGCGCGTTGCCACGGCGGCGCAACCGGGGCCCGCTCCCGGGGCCGCGGAGGGCGAGCGGCGGCAGCACGCGCCCGGCTGCCGAGCGCAGCGCACGGCCGCCCGCCCCGGCTCCGCCGCCCGCCCCGGCTCCGCCGCGCTGATTGGTAACGGCGGCCCCGAGCGCACAGGCCGCCCGCCGCCGCACCCCGCCCCGCCGCCGCCCCCCCCGGGCACCCGCCCCCCCCCGCCGATCCTGCCCCCGGCAGCCCGGCGCACCCAATGCGTGGCTCCCCGAGCCGCTCCCCGCGCCCCCGCCCCGCCCCGGAGGCCTTCCTTCAGGGGGGTCGCACCCCCCAACCTGGGGGCTGGAGTTGGCCCGGGAGGGGGTGGCAGGGGGCCACGGTGCTCCCCCCCGGGGCGGGGACCCCCGCCCCACTCCGCGCGTCCTGGGGAGGGGGAAGAGGGGCTTGGGGAGCTGGAGCATGCCCGTGGCCTCAGCCCCCGAGGCTCGGGCAGGGGCAACGCAACAGCCCCTGCGGCTCCAGAGCGGAGACAGAAAAGAGGGAAGAGGGGAATAAAGCCCCCAGGCTGGCGGAAACGCCGGGAGCTGCCCGGCTGTGCCAGGGAGCAGCTTCACCAGGAGCCAAAAACAGGGCACAGGTGGGATGCAGCCAAGGTGCCCAAGGACGTGGGGGGAAGTTTTGGCTTTGCCTGCAGGGTGCTGGGCACACAAGAAAGGAAAATTTCTGCAGCGAGGGAAAAGGGACTTCCATAGCACTCCTGCATCCCATTGGGCACGTCTTGCCCGCCAGCAAGCCGCACTGATCTCCACGGGCTGCCGAAGGGCAGTTGGGGCAGAGCGTGCTGCCCTGGGGGTGCTGGGACACAGGACAAAACCAGCTGAGATGTGGGGACAGCTGGGCTGCAACGCCCCAGACAAGGAATGGGAGTGTGCCAAGGTCCTGGAGAAGGAGCACAGGCAGGAACAGGGTGAGAGGGAGCAGACGGCATGCAGGGCGGCAGCTGGGCCAGGCCTGCCATCACCGGCGGTCAATGAACCCTCCGAGCCAGCTGGGAGATCTCTCACCCCTTTGGAAAGGAAAACATCTGGACAAAATGACCAGGAGCTGCTGAAGAAGGGTTGGCCGAGGATCTGAGAGGCAGCAGAGCTGCCTGAGGGAAGGAGCAGGCAGGCTCTTAAAAGCCCACTGTGGGCAGGAGGGGAAGCGAAGGCAGCGGGAACAAGTCTCTATGGAGAAATTGCAAATGGATTGATAGAAGGAGTTGCAGAAAGCAGCACTCGGAGGACAGCAGCAGGTCTGAAGTGCACAGAATTGATAAGAGATGAACCGGGTCAAAATCTGGCAGGGCAAAACCATTAGAAGCACCAGAACAGGGAGCCTGGAGGCAGAGCGGCGCTTGCATGAGATGTTAATAGGGCGTCTAATGCCGCTGAAGAAAAGGCAGAAGTGTTCAATAAACATTTATGTTCCCTATTTGGCAAGAAGGGGGAAGATGCATTTGCATCACATGAGGATGAAGTACTTTCCAGTCCATTAGTAACCAAGGAAGGCACAAGACAACATCTACCACAGATAAACAGCTGTAAAAGTGACCAAGGAGACCTCTGGGCAGCACTTGTCTCAATCGGGCAGTACCGGGTCAAGGCAGGGTTCGGCTCGCTGGTGGAAGCAGCACTAGCAGGGTGCTCAGGCGTGGGGTGGGGGTGACTGGCAGCCCTGAGGTGATGCTGGAACTAGGCGAATTCCTGGAGGAGGGGAGACCCCCAGGCTGCCACAGGGGTGTCCCCTCTCTCTGTGGCACCGGTGGTTGCTGATGACTGTTCTCGAGGTGCTTTCTCACCCCTTCCAGCGGTTGCCCAGGGGCTGAGCCCCACTGGGAGAAGGGATGCCAGCAGCACCAGCACAGCCTGGCAGTGGGGCTGGCGAGGGGGTCCCTGGGTGACCCCACTGCTGCCAGGGCCCACGGGAGCAGGAGGGTGCTGAGCTCTCTTTCCTTCTATCCCTCTGGCTGGAAAACGGCTCTCGTGAGCTGGGGTGTGTGTGTCCTGTCTGGTGCTCCCGCCGTGCCGCCGTGCCGCGGGCAGGACCGTGCCCCACACCGGGCTCCGTGGGGCGGGCGGTGGGGTGGGTGCCCAGTGGGAGCAGCGGGAAGCTGCTGCCATCCCGTGGGCACGGCGGGTAGGACACGTCGCCGTGGCTGGCACCTCTTCACGCCCCCGCAGACCCCGCCGTGGTTTTGCCCCTCCGCTGCGCCCGGCGCTGCGCAGGGCGCTGCCGGCGCCGCGTGTCCCTCGCCCGGCTGCCGGCCGGAGTCTGGCCCGGGGCCGCGGCTATTTTCAGCAGGTCGCATCGCCTCCCTACTCGTGGAAGAGCCCGGGGTGCAGGTGGCCGTCCCCGCTGGCTCCTCCTGCCCTCCGGCTGGCGGCTCCTGGCACCTCCAGCAGCCCCCAGGCCAGCATGCCTGCCGTGGGGAGGGCTGCCCCACACCAGCCCTGCTGCCCCCCAGCCGTCAGGTCCTTGCTCCGCATCTGCAACCGGCCCATGTCACGAGCTGCCATCTTCTTGTCTGCAAGCCTTGCGAGCCACGGTGAGCTCCCCAAAGCCCCAGAGCCACGTGGTGGGGACAAACTGGGAGCAGGCATCCTGCCCCGCTGTTGGTGGCAACAGCTGAAAAGTAGGTTTCCTATGTTTAGCTCTGGCCTTTTTGGGTCCTGCTGTTCTCAGGACCAGGACAGTGCTGATTTCTGCCTGCAAGCTCTGCACAGCCGCTTTCCTCAAGGGCACCCAGCTGCTCCATGCCCCCAGCAAGGCAGCTGGCTCCCCGGACTCAGGCAGAGGCACTGCCAGCCCCTGGTCAGAGCTGGCATGGGCCGATAAGCCGGAGGAAGCAAGGTCTCATTCAGGGCTGTTGCAGGCTTGGGGAGCAGGGGATGGCTCAGTCCAGTGCATCGCATGCAGACAGGCTGCCAATTGCGCTCTCAGCTCTAAAAGGGATCCCCTTCTCCTGGCTGAAATGTGGGGTGCTCTGCTCCCATCTCAGTGCAGGGATCCTAGCCCTGCCCCTGCTTCTCCTGCAGCCCCCTCCTCCAGCCCCACCCCCCCACCCCCCCACCCCCGCTGGAGCGGGTGATGAGCTGGGAAGGAGAGCACAGGGGGAAATGTGTGGGTCTGTGGGGGGACCCAGGCTCATTGAATGGCTCACTCCTCTCTGCAGCAAGACCCAAGCCATGCGCTGTCTGTCTGTGAGCTACAGGGTCTGTCCAGGTCCCACAGCCCATCTTCCCAATGCCCACTTTGGTGCAACCCTCCCTGCAGGGGTCTAGGAGAGGAGATATCACCCTGTCCTGATCTCAGGGTGTCTCCAGAGCCACCCCATCCCCTTGCAGATGCCTGCTGCAGCGAGGGCAGTGCCAGGCAGGGTCCAGGTGCAATCTGGCCATGCCGCTTTCCCCATCCCTTCCCTGTTGGTGCCTTGGAGTGAGTCGGTTTACGTAGCTGGGCCATCTGCTCCAGGGGAGCCCACCGGTTCCTGGCCACGCTGCCAGGCAGATCCCCCTGTGCCTCCGTGCGGTGCTAAGAATAACCAGAGCCATCAGCAGCCGTGATATTTGCAGGCACCCGCCGTGCCACCCCCATTCCAGCCTGCTGGGCACAGGATTCATCTGCTGCCTGACGTCAGACGCCAGCCATGCAGGGGGACGGGTGGGCAGTTTGGGGGGGACGTGTGTGGCTGCTGAGAAGGGGGCCTGTGCATGAATGCTATGGTAGGAAACGGAGGTACAGCTGCCTGCATCCTTGTACTCAGCATAGGGACCCAGGGAGCTGCTGGCCCACCCTGTCCTGCTTTTCCCAGGTGGGTGGTCGCCCCCAAAACGGGGTGGCAGCATCTGGGGGCACCCACAACCCCAATTCTCTGCCAGCTGCAGGGCTGGGGTTCAGGCAGACATGAAGCCCAGAGGAGAGCTGCGTCAGCCCCATGGTCCCGTACAAAGTGGAAAGGGCTTGCGTGGGTGCCCATGGCAAGCCACAGCGACTGTGGCACAGCCCTGCCATTCCTGAGGCTGGATCAGCAGCCCACAACCAGATGCCTCATCCCGAGCTCTGCAGGACCCCCAGGAGATGGGGAAGCCTCTGGAGCGGGATGATCATAGCTCTTCCTTCCTGCCTGGGCCAGCCCCACAGCTGCTGACAGAGCCGGGACCACATGCAAAGGGGCGGGCACCCAGCTGGGCTCTGTTGCCTGGCAAGGGGTCTCCTCCACCCAGGAGGATGAAACATCCTGGAGCTGCTTGTCCTGGTGCAGTGTGGTATGTGTGGCAGCTTCCCTGAATGCCTGAGCAGCCCCTTCCACTTTGCACAGGACCATGGGGCTGACGCAGCTCTCCTCTGGGCTTCATGTCTGCCTGAACCCCAGCCCTGCAGCTGGCAGAGAATTGGGACTGTGGGTGTCCCCAGCTGCTGCCACGCTGTTTTGGGGGCTCCCATCAAGCCCATGCTCTCCTGAAACCCAGCTGTCCCGGTGGGGGCGGGTTCAGGCAGGCATGGGGCAAGTGGAGAGAGAAGACCCTGCCCCACTGACTGCAAATGGGCGTGTGATGGTTCCCCCCAGCCTCTTGCTCTGCCTTCCCTTGTGCAGGGGGGCACAGACTATTCTCCAGAGCTCTGCCCAACTCTGCCCTGCGTACTTGCCAGCTCCTTCTCTCCCAGCTACACTGAGTGAGAGGGTGTCACCCCAGCGTGGTCACCCTCATGCCTACTCTCCTGAAGGCAAGCAATCCAGATGGTGAGGAACCAAGACTTTGCAGGGAAAAAATAATTTAAAAAATCCCCAATCTTTCCCTTTGACAAGCTTTTCTGGAGCTTTTCCCACACCCAGCCTTTCCTAGCCCAGGTCACCTCCTCTGCCCCCACCCTGTGAATTCCCTGCACAGACACCTCCTCCCCTCCCGGATTTGGCTAGAGGAGCATCTTCCCCCCAACCCAGCGTGTGTGCCCACAGCAAGTCACAGTGACTGTGGCACAGCCCTGCCATTCCTGAGGCTGGATCAGCAGAAGGCAGAGCTGCTGCTCCTCCTCTGAGGACCTGCACACTGCGTTTCTCCCAGCACCCAGATCGTGCCCTAACATGGGTGGGTTTTGCTGGGACACGGTGCTTCCACCAAGGGCTAACACAGCCCGGCAGCTGCCGGTGCTTGGCACTTGCATAAGCGGGCCAGAGCCCTTCCTCCCTGGGTGAGGGTGAGTCATGCAGCCCGCCGTGAGCCTCGAATGTTTTCGTGTTTGTGTAACACTCCAGCAAATCATTTAAAATGTCCTGACAGGTCCCGGCCAAGGAGCTCCTAGGCACATGGGTTTCCACGCGCTGCTCTTCCTCCCGCGTGGGGCCTTGCACAGCCCCGGGGAGCAACGCCTGGGCTGAACACTGGCAGCCCAAGGGCTCTTCCAGCTGCACAAGGGGGTGGTGGGTTATTTCAGTGTGAGAATTTTCAGCTCATTTGGAAAGGGTTAAAGGCAAATTGGCTTTCCCACGGGGTTGGTGCAAGCCTGAAATGAAATCTTGCAGTGAAAGAGTAAAACTACAGCACAACAACTTGGTGCTGCACCCTCTGTGGTGAGCACCACCAGCATCATTAACCACCCTTAGGCTTTGTGAGGTGCCCAGCAAAAGGGTGGTAGGAGCTTCAGGGTTGCACTGAGGTGTGGGGTGGATGTCTTGAAATAATTATGGCCACCCAGGGGTGTGGGTTTGCTGGCCAGTCTGGCAGAGTGCAGAGTGAGCTGAGGGCAGGCAAAGGGGCACAGCTGTGTGCTGCTCCTCCAGTTTGGAAATCAGGTTTTGGATCTGGCTGACTACTGCCCATGGCCTGAAACTGAGGGAAGCCACACCGTAGGCAGGTGTCCCCCTCGCCTGTGCCCAGAGCTTCTCGCTCTTCTGCCTTAATTTTCCAGCCTGCAACTCTTGCCTTCTTCCCATGTGCCTGGGGAAGTCATTGCCTCCCTCTTGCCTGCTGGTATTTCCATGCTTGAGGAATGTCACCTCATTCCCCCTTGGCCTGCTCCAGGTGAAACAAGCCCCAGCAGATGTTTAGGAGAAGTTTTCTCTTGTCCAGCTGGCAGGTAGAACAAAGAGGACATGGGGCATCCCTGGAGTTTGGGGAGACTGTGCTCATGGCAGGACACAGGACACTGGTGATGCTAGATGATACTAGCGTCATCCTAGGTTTGAAGGGGACACGGGGCAGCTGAGGTGTTGTGGGGGATGCAGGAGATGGTAGGAGCCATCTCACCTCTCCACATCAGTGTGGCAGCAGCATGCAGCAGTCTGGAAGGGAATGCAGACGCCGCAAGCCCCGAGTTTCTCCCAGGCATGTGCGTGCCTGCACACATGCACATGTTTGTGTGTGCTTCCCCTCCTCATCCTCTCCTCTCTGCAGGGCTTCTCTATTCTCCAGTCATTTTTGGCAGTCACGGCAAGCACCGAGACTGTCTTATTTTTGGTGGCATTTGAAAGAAAATATAAATATTCAACAAGACTTTTATGTCTTTCCCTTGGGACTTGCTAACTGTTTCCCCATGGCAATGAACTCCAGTTTTGAGTATTTTGAGTTATGAGCAATGCTCTTGGCTGTGAATCCATCTTTCCAGCTCTTTCAGAAGGAAACCTCTTGTCTAGATAGAAAGGCCCAAGTAGCTTGTACACACCGAGGAGGCAGCTTTGCAATAACCTATGGGACAGCCCCATCAGTGCTGTTGCTTCTCACCACATCTGCTGACAGAGGATGACCTGGGTCCACAGGGTGCATCCTGGCTTCAAAATTCAATGCAACATTTTGATGCAAGGTGGGAGATGGCCAAACACTCTTCCTTATTTACCCCTGACTTGAAAGCACCCACTCATTTACAGGGCAGCAAGTCCCAGCACCTGAACATGCATTGTACAGACTCTATGTGGACAATACCAGCATGGAGTGTGTCTGGACATCCCCTTCAGTCTCTGTGGTTGACGTGAGCTTGCCCTTTGGAGATCTGCCCCTTGGGAGCACCAGGAGAGCCAAGGTCTTGCAGGATGTGTCTGAGCGAAGCAGACAAGTGCCCTGATCTTGGGTCCTGAGGACGTGCCAGGTGATGGCTTCTCTTCACAGGGAAATATCTCAGAAAAGCCTCTGGGGCTGGAGGAAGGCCATCACACTCGATGCTCCTTGGAAGGGGAAGCTGGGCGTGCGGGTGCTGTGCCAGGGGATGCCAGCATACCTACCCCACCAGCTCCTTCACCAGTTTGGAGCAGCAGGTGTAGCATTAGCCTGACATGCTATTGCCTAGCAACTGCTGGTGTTGCAGATAAATCCCCTCACCGGTGTCACCACCGACCTGATGCTGATGTCCCAATCCTCTGGCAGGGCCCACTGGGGCCGTTGCTGGAGTTAGAGGAGATATATTGCCCTCCAGGTTCATATCTGGAGGCTGAATGGTCACATGGTGAGATCACAGGGTCTGCAGATGTGTTGTGTCTGGAGTGACCCAAGAGCACATTGGGGCTCTCCTGTCTTGTCCTGGCTGGGTACCAAGCATGTCCTCATTCTCTGAGCCTTGTCTGGAGAGTTTTTTTGGGGATACCACCCCACTTAGGCACCTTCCCAGCACATTTCCTTTGCCCAGCCTACTGCACTTACCTTTAAATCCCTGCTGTGGGCATGCAGCAGGCAGGCAGACTTGAAGAGCTCCTTGCCCCTGGTTATCTGTTGCAGTGTCCCAAGGAGAAGTGCCCTGATTTGGCCCTCACCCTTAGGGTGGGCAGCTGGCAGAGGGTGAGGGACCGCTGGGAGAGTCCAGCTGACCCTTCTCAGCCAGCCCAGACACACGCCAGCTCTGCAGGGAGTGGAGCTGCACGCTTGCCAGGGGTCCCCATGCAGCGGCACATGCAGAAGGGGAAGACTTGGCACAGGGTACCTGGGGAAAGAGAGGGGAGCTTTTCTGGGACCCTTGGGCACCCTGCCCGCAGTGTATCTTCTTTGGAGTGCCTGATGAGGATTTCGCCCACCCCAGAGTCCAGACTTCAAAAGTAAAAGACCATCCAGCTTCTCTGTCCATTTCAGGCACTGTAGCCTTATTTCCCATCCCCTCTAACCCCTCAAGCCCAGCTCAGTGCTTTGGTAGTTCAGCTCAGACATCAGAGAATGATGCCAGCTCCTGGATATCTGCTTCCTCCACACCTCTGATGTCCCCTATCTTTCCTGCACCTAACCAGGAGGTATTAGTGCCAATGCCAGTGCCAAGCTGAGTGGGGCTGAACAGGCAGCTGGCAACTGCAGCATCCGCCTGTTCTGGTGAAGAGGGTGACCGCAGCTTGGGGCCACCATCTCTGCAGGGAGAGCCAAAACAGCTACAGCCACCGCACTGAGCCCAGGAACCTCCTGGGATCCCACGGACCCAACCCCTCTTCACTGGTGCCAGCCCCACACAAAATCATCCAGTTGCCTAGGACGGATACTGTGAGAGCCTTGGGCAGCACCTGGGGAATGCTCCCCTATGCCTGACCAAGGAGGAGGACGTACCCCATCCCTTGTCGCCTACCCCAGCCCCCAGGGATGTGTTAGCATCTGTTAGCACAGGCCTTCTGGCTGTTTCCTTGTGGCCACAGAACGAGAGGAAGGAGGGTGAGTTATGGCCTGTTAAAAGTGCTTTCCCAGGTGCTGATGTGGAACACCTGTGGAGAGGGAACAGGGATGCTGCAGGGAGGAATGGCTCAGTGGATGGGGACAGTAAATTACCTAGGCACAGATCTGTGTAGCCTAGTTTCAGCTGTGTGCAAGGAAAACAAGCCAGTCCTTCCTTCTTGCAGCACTGGCCTGTGGAGAGAGGACTGGTTGGGTAGAGGATGGATGGCTCTTGTTTCTGCCTTCGGGGGTTATATGGCTGAGGCTAATGGGGCAGACTTGGCAGGACAAAGGCTTTCCTGGTATTGGGCTGGGTGCTGCCCACCTGGGCTGGTGCAGACTGCTGGTATTGGGTTCACTTCAGGTCTTGCACACCCAACTTGAGGCATCTCAGCATCAGAGCCTTGGGCCAGACCTTGAGCCAGCCATGAGTCCCATGGAAGACCCATCCCACCATCCAACCTCCTTTGCCCCTTGGGTGGCAAAGACCCTCGCTCGAGGCTACGTGTCCCACTGATGTCGTTCCCAGGCAGATTCCAGCTCCATGCCGTGGCTCTCCAGCTTGCCACCCTGACACTGGAAGCCAGGTCCCCTGGCCACCCCTGGCAGCCAAAGGAGCCTCTCCTGGCCTGTGCTCCCAGTGTGCTGGCACTAGCCAGGGACCGGTGTTTACCCCAGACAGGCTCACCCCCAGGGAATCCTCTGCCTCCCTTGCTCTGGGGCTGGTGAGGGCCCCCATTCCTCACTGGTCTCTCCTGTGAAGGTGAAAGAGCCAGTGTTGTTTACAGTCGCTGGTAAAGGAAGTGACACAGCAGCGGCGCTTCCAAAAACACGTAATTTGAGATATTAAAAAATTATCATCTCTTTAAAGCAATTTGCTTCCCTGGAAAGCCCCTGCAGTTACGGTATTGTTTCTTCCCTACCCTTGTTAATTTATGGGAGATATTATAATTCATCAGAAAGACAGAAGCAGGACAGCCATGGTTATAATTTTTAATTCCGTCTTTAATTAACACTGGTGATGGGCGGCCCAGCTGTGGCACTGCCAGGAGCTGCCACACAGTAAATTCCTACCTAAGATACTCACTTGAGTGACCATGGAGATTAGGGCTTTATTAATACGAATGAAGTTGCACTATGTTCAATTGAGTGTGGAAATGAACTTAATCGTGCTCAATGCTTGTCCAATCAGTGCCAAAACTGCTGGACAAAGTCTCATTCTTGCCAAGTTTTCCTGTGGTCAGAGGATGAAGATGGAGGCTGTCCAAATTTTGGGCATCTCTGAGATGAGCTAAGCCTGTTCTGGGTGCAGAGTATCAAACAGGGACCTGTGGCTCCAGCTGCCCACTCGAACGTCCCTAGGTGATGAGGGTCCATGGGAATGGTCCTGCTCACAACCTGGCCAGCGCAAAGCAGACCTGTTGCCTCTAGGTCCTTCCACTTTGGGCCAGCTGGCAGAACGTGGCCATGGAGCCTCGCCTGGTTGCGCTGGGGGTGGTCAAGGGAGGGCACAGCAGCAGTAAGAATGAACAGCCATCAGAAGCTATGCAGAGAATGAGCTGTACTAATTCCCAACTCTGGTGGCAGGGACCTGCACGTGCTGCCTTGGGGGAGGAGGTGCATGGGGCTGCATGTCCCTGATCTGTACCCACCCAAGAGTCCCACCTGGCAGATGCCCACAGTCATGGCTGGGATCAGGAGCTCACTGCCCCCCACCTTGGATCCGACACCACAGTGCATGCCCTGGACAAGTGAAAGGGAGCAGGGGACTGGGACACGACACTGACCTCTCTTCTGGAGGGTGCCATGGGGATGCTGCACCCTAGAACTCTGCAACCCATTGCAGAACTGCTGTGGAACCAGCTGTGCTCCAGCAACACCCACATGGCTGACCTGCACTCCGTCCCCCACCTGGCACCTGTTTCTGGGAGAAGATGTCCTGCTCCTTTGGCTGACCCGTGCCTCTGCATCTCACTTGGGGCTCCCAGTCGCAGGCAGCAGCCTGAGCTGGAACTTCTAACACCCAGCTGGTTGTTGGCAGGCACAGTAAAGGCTGTGCCTTGTACTCACTGTTGATGGGACAGGACGTCCTGGATGATGGAGGCCACCCAGCCCATCGGCAGCTTACAGGCAAGATCAGGGAGAGCTGCTTGGAGCGGGGCACCCTGGAGTGCTCCTGCGCCCAAGGCGGAGAGCTCAGCAGGAGAGACCGCCCTCTTCCACACCTCACAGGTCTGCGGCCCGGTGGCGGATGCGCGCTGCCAAACAGAGGCGGCTTACGTCAAACACAGCTCAGCTGTGCCATCAGTTACGCGCAGCCTTGGGAGCGCGCGGAGGTTGCCGGCACCGGCAGAGCTGCGTGCCTGGGAGCAGGTGCACGGTTCAGCAGCAGCTGGAGCAGGACCGGCTCCCCCATTCCCGCCGCGGTGCGCTGGGCCAGGCGACGCGCACCCCGTAGTGCGCGGCCCCCGGGCCTGCGCGCCTTGCAAGAACCGCGCAGGAACCGGCCAGAGCCGCAGGACAGAGCGGCCGGGGGCGGCTCTGCCGCACCGCAGCCCCGCGCGCCAGGCGCGTGCCCCGGCGGCCCCTTCCCTCCCGCTGGCTCTGCCGCGGGGCCGCGCGACCCGCCCGTGCCGGCCGCTCCCGGAGCTGCGGCACGCGCACCTGCCGCCTGCACGCGGGCACCGGGCTGCCAGACACGCGCGTCCGCCCGCACACCGGCGGCGCGGGCCGCTCGTGCGCCTGCACTAGGCCACGCCCCGCTCGCGCGCACCCAGGCCGCGCGTGCACGCGGGCAGACGCTTGCCCGTGCGGACAGCCACAGACGCACGCGCTTGCGGGCGCCCGCCCCTGTGCGAACACGGACGCGCGTGCGGGAGCTCGCGGAGGCGCGCGCCCGCGTGTGCTTTGCGCGCGGGGCAGTCCGGGGCGGGGCGGGAGCCGGGGCGGGACGGGAGCCGGGGCGGGAGTCTGGGCGGGGCGGGAGTCGGGGCGGGGCCGGGGCGGCCCGGGGCGGGGCGGGAGTCGGGGCGGGGCGGGAGCCGGGCTCCAGCGCGGCAGCAGCCGCTGGGTGGCAGCAAGTCCTCGGCGCTGGGCCGCCGGCACCGGGCGGGGGGTGCCGCGCAGAGCGGCGGCGGGGCTGGGGCGCCCATGGGTAGCAGGCGAGGGGCCGTGCTCCCGGCGGGCTCCGGGGGCGGGCGGGGGGAGCAGGGCCCCCCTGTGGTACGGCGCGGCGGGAGCCAGGGTGCCCTTAGCCGGTCCGGGGAGGCCTTAACGCAAAGGATGACTACTGGGGGGAAACAAAGCGGGGGGGGCAGCCTCGACGCCGGGGCAGATGCTGCTGCAGAGAGCCCTGCAGCGTGGGCACGGCACCAGCCCGCACACATCCGAGCGGTAAAGGCACCGTAGAGTGAATGATGCCCCTGTTTGGCCCATAACACAGCCCCTTGAGCCTTTGAATTACTGTAGACAATGGAAGCACACTGGCTGCAGGCCCTGTGGTGACTGCTTCTATAAACACAGTGAGAACAGCCCTTAAAAGAATACATTTTGAGAAATTCTGCAGCAAATGGCTTCTGATCATAACAATATACCTTGCACAGAAGTGTGCATTTGCACAGGTGTCAGCCTGACACCTGGACCCAATCTCAGGCATTTCACACCGCTCTGGCGCTTTTGGACTTTGCAAGAGAAAGGCCTGTTGGGTGCAGAGACGCAGGTGAACACAGAGCTCCTCTGGAAACTTTTCTAGTGGCTGCAGGGTGCCGCTCTTTTGGTTGCAGAGGAGGCAAAACCCAGAGGGCTTCGGCTTGAGAAGGTGAAGTTTGCAAGCATCTTTGCATCCAATGAAATATCCCAGAGGTGGTTCTGGGGATTAGCTCCATGGTACAGCATGTGAGGGGAGGGGCAAGGGGAGAACAGACTACTGAGCATGCACAGGCAGAGGGAGATTTAAGACCTGCAACACTGCCAACTTTCCCCAGACCCAGCAGGGAAAGAAGAGTTTGGAGACCACACAGGGCAATTGGAGCCAAGGGCCACGAGGACTAGGAGCAGCTAGGGCAGCATGACATGGTTCATTCATTCTGGCCACTTGTTTCCATGTTTCTGAGGTGACAAAATCATTGCGCAGGGAGGTGGTGTGAGGGGAAATCCAGGAGGGAGGAGCAGTTTGAGCCGCAGAGCCTGATGCCGGTACAGCTTTACAAGGAGCCTCATGTTCCCAGAAGGATTTCCAATCCCACTTGGGTGCAGATAGATGCTTTGGCAGTATTCCTCTGGGGATGTCTCTAAGTCTCAGACACAAATTAATGGGCTGTCATGAACTGAATGCAAGTCTGAATGGATTAGAGAAAGCTGCGGAGAATGTCACCTTTAACAGCTCACGTGCAAACCAGGTGCCTGAGTGGCCAAGGGAAGGTGAGGTGGGCGGGTGAGAGAACCGGCGTGGTCCAACCCGGCTGTAGCTGTGCAGGATTCACAAATGCCCCCAAAATGCTGATGAAGTAACTGGGGCCCCGGCAATACTGTCACATCAGTAGCAGTATTGGGGACTAATGTTTCCAGTGCAAAATAAGCCAGGTAGCGACAGGATGTGCTGTGAATGGGCCACTGTTTAAACAGCTGGGAATTGCTTGCCAGAAAGCTGGGGCAGAGCAAAAAAATAAGCAGCATAGATAGTTTACGAATGAGATAAAATAAAAATTTTTTATAAGTTTAATATAATTAAGGTAAATTAGCCATTACATAATGGTGAGACATGCACATTTAACAACACCCTTTGGGCCTGTCTTATGTGTGTGGCCTTTATGAGTAAGAGCTGCTGGGATCACATCTGCAGCACAGGCGGGTGCAGGGAGGCGGGGAACAGGGGGGAGCGCTCGCACGGAAACCTGTGGGGCTTATGTTCCTGAGCATGGTCTTTCTTGTTCATCTTCTCCAGACTCTGGTGGCCAGGCTGGGTCTGCCTGCTCCTCAGGGGAAGGAATAGTCTTCAGCACAAAGCAAGAAAGCAAGGCAGTACACTTTCCTGTCAAAGCCTCATTATTCAAATTCAAGCTTCTCTCTCCAGAAAACAGTATGTCAAGAAACAGCAAGACACCAGCACCAGTGCTCTCCTGGGAGAAATGTTAAAAGTGATATCTTAAGCACCAAGTTTATGTAACACAGGAAAGCCTTGTGGTTGTTTGTGCTTTGACTGGAGTCCCCAGGCAGACTTCAAAGGGTCCTCTCTCCCTCCCCAGCCCAAATTTCTTCACCCAGTGTGGGGTTTCATCTAAGGCGCCAAGCCCCAGGTGGCAGAGGGAGCCCCTTCTAAGCTGGGGGAGCTGGAAAGCCTTGGAGGGGTGGTTTCAGTGTTAGCAGCACATGACTAAAGCTAGTGATCAATCCTTTCTGATTGGGATTCAGCGTAACAAGCTCCCTTGCTTCTCTGCTCATGTTTGCCATACTGGCCAGAGTCGTGCAAGGGTGTTTGGCCAAGGCACTGTACCCTCAAGCTGCTGCCAGCACCCAGCTGGGCAGCCTTGGGAGGCTGGGAGAGGTCCTTCCTTACCCTAAAGAGTTGCTTTCCTTGGGCATTGCTTTGGGAGAGACGTGAGCCAGCAGTGCTCAGCATGACTAGGGAAGGACAGCCTGCCTGGCCCCTGTTTGCTCCCCAGGGTAAAAACAGCCCCAGCTGCTTGCTGCAGCCCAGTTGTTACTTCAGGGCTTCAGGGCTGCAGGGCTTCAACTTAAACAATGAGGGACCTCAAATCAGAATACGACACCAAGCAAAGGGTAAGCCACAGCTGAGCTGAGCTGTGCAGCCATCCAGTAATGTGCTGGCTTCCCAGGGACTACCCTTGGGAAGGCTCCTCTGGAGCATGGGCTTCAAGAGCAGCATGGAGCAGGACTGTCTCGCAGGTGGATGGTCCTCTCCACAGGATGATGAAGTCTCTGGTCCCAGGCTGATGGCAGGGCTGTGGTTATCCTGGGCTTTGGTCTGGACTTAATACTGCTATTGCCAACAGCAGTGAGCTGAACCAGAAGGCCCCTGCCCCAGAGGCTGCCAGGCTACAGTGAAGGTGCCAGGGCTGGTGAGGTTCAGAAAAGGACTCTGCTCTCATGCTTCAGAGCTGCTGGATTTTAAGACCTGCCCATTCTCCAGCAGAAGGGAATTCTTTGGCACCCCAGTCCTTAACACATCTGTGTTTGTGTGTGTGTGTGTGATACCTGGGGAGAAGTGTGCCCTGTTGGGAAATGAAGATTTTTTTTTTTCTTCAGTGTGTTCCTGCTGCTATGTGCTCCCAGTGTCCTGTCCTGAACTCACTGAAGATCTAGAGGCAGGGGTGATGGAGAGGGGTAGAAGTTACTCTATAATCAGAAAGGGGTGTTGCTTGGATACACTGCTAAGCAACCTCAGGGCTTTTCAGGGCTGAAAATAACCTTCTCTTCCTTCTCCAGTTCTTACTTTTCATTAGCATCAAACTTGAGTGGTATGCTGAGACCATGAACATTAGCCTGCAGTCTGGGATCATACTGTGGCCATGTGGAGCCCTGCCAAGGCTGAGCTGGAGGGCACCTGCGGGCAGAGCACAAGGAGAGTGACATGGTGTGACAGCACACATTTCTCTGGGGCAAGAGCTGCCCTCGACCAGTGCTTGTTCAGTACTGTGTTGCCCATTAATTGCCAGTGCGTAACTGAGGCACACCCAGTGTGTTGGGTGTGCATTGGATGTCCCACCCAGGGGGACCTCAGGTGATGCCTGATGGAGCTAACATGTCTCACGCTGAGCTGAACCCAGCCGAATCCCTCTCAACCTTGGTGATGTTAGTGCATGCTTTGGGCATACCCTGCCCCTGTCTGGGACTCCTCCCCTGCTCCCCCACATGCCATATCCTCTGGTGCTGAGGGAGGGTCACCAGGGCCATGCACAAGCATGTGGACAGACCCCAAATTCCCTCTGCCTCAGAGAAGTCCCTCCTTGTTAGCAGCGTGCTGCCCACTTCAGGTCTTGCTCCTGCATACCCGTCTGCCCCTGCTCTGGGCGCAGATGCCCCTGCAAGGACTGGCCTGTGCTGGAGAGGGGACACGGTGATGCTGGGAAGGAGACACCAGCTCACCCACACTCATCACACCCAGCAGCTGCTGCTGTGCACACTGCCGGTCTGACAGCTCGGCGCAGCCAGGGACACAGTGCCAGCTTCCAGCCCTGTGCCTACACCCCATCCTCTCCAGCTCAGCTCCAGCCATTGCTTACAGTATGACTTTCAGTCTTTTAATTAAATCTCCATGAAACACCCATTTGAGATGCTTAATTTAAAGTGAGAGCTAATTAATTTTATGGGCCTTTGCCAGTCTGTTTTATTTCTGAATTAATGCCTGGGATGTGATTGTAGGGAGTGCAGCAAGCAAGACAGCCACCGACTCTTGGAAACTGTCTAGACAGTCACAGCTCGTAAATGTGGCTGGTGGCTGGGTGTGAGGCTGGTAGTGCGCTTAATTCCCTCATCAGGCTTGTTCTCACTCCTCCAGCGAGATGCCCAGTAGAGCAGGGGGAAAAAGATAAAGGTTCTGTGTTGGGCCCTGTCCTGGCTGTGCTGTGCCCTGGTCCTGTGGCAGCGGAATCCAAGTCCAAGCACCACGTGCCAGGAACGGGATCTGCTCTGCAGCAGTGTCCCTGTTTCTCAGGGACTAGCTCAGCATGACATTGCCTCATCATGAGTTTGCCCCCCTTGCAAGGACCTTTTCCCCCCACTTTGGAGCATAATTAGGGCCAAAGCTTTGCTTTCCAGTGCTGGCCTTCACGAGGCACTCAACTCCACTGCAAAGACCCCCACAGCCATGCAAGCTTGGTGGAGCTTTTTCAGCAGCATCTGCTCAGCCTGGGGATACTCAGACCAGTGTAACCTGGCCTTCCTCCCCCAGGGTGTTGCTAATGCTGGTCCCAGTCTTGAGAGCACCAGCGTGGGAGCTAGCCTCCACCCGCTCCCACAGCCTGCTGAGCTCCATGGCCGGGGGGCTGCTGTGTGATGGCAATGCCCCATGTCACAGCCAATTGCCACCTGCTGTGGGGGCGCTGGGAGCCAGAGCACTGGACATGGCGAGCAAAACTCTTGCCTGGAGCAGCCCAGGACTGAAACGTTTTGGCAGGATTGGGGAAGGGGGAGGTTTCCCTGCTGGAGCTGACACCATCCCTGGGGCATGGGGGATCTGCCTCTCCCACACACCAGATCCATTGGGAAAGGGTTAGGAGCAGCTTTGGTGGAGGTCTGCAGGTGCTCTTGGCACTGCAACCCTACCCCTGCAGAGCATCCTGCCGATGGTGCCTCCAGCGTAGGAAACCAAGACAGGTTTGTTTTCGAGGGCCTGGCAGACCTGCAGTCTCCTGCTTTACTGCTGACTGTAAAGGGCTTAGTATTAAACTGTGATTGAAAACATGAATCATCTCTCTAATTAAACAGTGTTGCTCTGTGCCAGGAAATCTGTCTCTTTGTCAGGATCTTTGCTTTTAAAGGAGCATAAATCTCAGGCAAGGCTAAAGATTGGCTCCTGGATCCTTTATCACAGGGTGGCAGTGATTTATCCTGTGCACCTTGGCACCAGAGAAGGAATAAAATTAATAATAAATATTTATTTATAAGCCACAGTAAACCTGGAAGTGGCTAAACACCCGTAAGAGCAGCATTATCATTCTGTAAACTGAGCTTGCTTTGGCTCTGATAAAATCTTGCCGAGACCAGCCTTGTCTGGCAAAAGGTTTGGGATCAGGTCACTCTGGGGGTTGGCTGGCAGCAAATAGGCTCTTCCAGTGGGGATCTTGTGCTCCCCACCGTGTCAGCCAGGTGAGGTGAACAAGGAGCAAACACGGAGGCCACAGGGGAACAGTAGGGCACTGGTTCCTGCTGGGACCAGGCTGGGCAAGGGGTATGTTAATGCTCGTATCCCTTCTGCAGGACCAGGCTCTGGGCACAGCCTGAGCCAAGTGGATTAGGGGTCCTCTGGATATTACAGGCTTCAGGAGTGGGATGCAGGCACCCTGCATCCCCATCCTGACCAGACCTGGGTCTGCTGTGGCTGTGAGCTGCCTCTCCTTTTCCCATGCCTCTGTGTATATAACATGGGAGGGCTGGGGCTCATGCTGTCCTCATCAGTAGGCTGTAGTGGAAATGCACTGTTTGCAAAGAGCCTGGGCACTTGCATGTGATGGTAAATCCATGCGAATGCTGCTTGCACATTTCTTTCCAGAATATTGGGAGAGATGGAGTACCACACCAGGATGTGACCACCACGGCTGTGGCACTGATGCTGTTCCTTGTCACATCAGCAACAAGACTTTCCTCTGGGTGAGGCTTCCCAGGGTGTGCTTCCTCAGTGAGTAGGAACCCAGCTCCTGTGGTCCTGCTCCCAGCACAAAGGCTTTGACTTGCTCAGGGCTCCAGCTGCCCTGCACAGCTCCTGGGAGCAACCTCATCCCTGATATTTGTGCCATTAGTAAATGGCAAATGTAATGCCTCACTGGTGTTTACAGAGGGTTTCCAGGGTGTTACCTTGCATCCACCAGTCCTCAGGTCAACGTTGACAGGACCAGCAAGAAGACAGTGTGAGAAGGCACAGGCAAATGGTGCAATGTATTCACCCAGAAAGACATTCTAAGCTGCCATTAGCAGCATCTGAACAGTGCAAAGAAGAAATGTGGAGCGGAGCAGATCAGAGCAGTAGATACTGCAGTTGCAGCCAGGTGTTAATGTTTCTACAATGAGGAGGAAGAAAGCTCAGTCCTGAACTTCCTGCCCCTCAGCCTCCTCTCAGAGCAGATTTACTTGCATTGATGTCTTCAAGACAGCTCAGCAGAGCAGCGCCTCAGCAATGCACTCAGCAGTCACGCTTGCAAAATGGATACAGTGATGCCAGCAGAAAAGACCATTAAGTATGGTTGGTCCCACCCCCCCCACCGCCCCCACCCCCCAGGGAATGCCAGATGAAGCTGCTTACAGCCTGGGCTGCAAAGAAGGCTTGTGCTGCTGGCAGCACAGCTATTGCAAGGCATGTCCCCCAGCTCAGCTTTTCCACCTGTAGATGTGGCCCCAGGGCCCTCACCTGGGTTTTGAGAGGGTACCGAAGTAGGGATTTCACTGCTTTACAACCTGGCCTTATCATCCTGTTGCTGGACAAAGGCAGGCTGTGGAGTCCACCAGGATGCTGATGGTCCATCTCCATGCACTGCTGCGACTGTGTCTATTGCTGCCTGAAGGTTATGAGGTGACCAAAATGTTCTCAGTTTTGTACAAGGCTCGGGGCTCAGTGAAGAAGCTCCAGAGAGGGCTGGCTAAGATGCTATGACATCCTCAGCTACCTGTTTCTCCCACAGCAATCCAGGCTGTGATCTCTTCCCTGCAGCCCAGTATCCCAGCACAGTCCCAGTGAGCTGGGCTGGATGTTACCTTTTACTGTCTTCAGGCCACTAGGAGAGAGGGACAGCGGGGGTTGTCATCTCCAGAATGCCCGTTAAATTGGCTGCTCAAACTTCCCACTACAGCCTGCCTGATACCCCTGAGCCACTTCAGTCCTGCTAGAGTTTGCAGGGAGAGCTAGGAACCACCAGCCAGTCCTTCCTTGGGGTCTGGGATACATCTCCAGCCGCATCCCAGGAAGGAGATGGGGAACAACCCATCCCTGTCATTGCCCTGGGGACAACTGGGCACTGTTGGGGCTAATACCAGGGTGTTAGTCACCAGTCAGAACTCGGAACAGGGAGGGATTTGCACCCACATACACACACACACGAGCAATTTGCGCCAGCGAATGCCCAGTGCCAGGGGACAAACATGTGCTGCCAGTCACAGGGATGTGCATGTCCAGCGGTGGGGCACAGCTGCTCTGGGCTCTGTGCAAACCAGCCTGGCCCTTCCTGACATGCCGGGGTTGTAACCAGTGTCTCTTACCCAGATGGCAGCAAACATTGATGGGATAATTAGAGCTGAAACATGAACTGCAGCAAAGGACCAGTACCCTCCACGGCTATGCCTGGGAGTTGTGATGTCTTTGGAAGTCTTTCCTCCCACAGTACCAGGAAGGTCTCCTGCATAGACACTGATATAAAGCCTACCAGCTCCCTGGGTAATTTTAAGCAAGTGACAGGAAAGAAACAACTTTATTGCCTTAAAAAAACACCAACCCTGCACACTTCTGATGCAGATCACATGGGCGTCTGCAGAGAGCGAGCTGCAGGCTGAAAACCTGTGCAGGAGAAGGCAGCGGCAGACGGAGCCATCGCCTGCTCGTGAGGGGAGTGAGGCAGTGCTGGAGTTGTGCCTGAGCTCCCCGCGATGCATCTCAAAACACCTTTCTCCCTTTCAGCCAAACTTCCTTCAAACTTCAATTCACAGCCGATGTTGACAAATTGCAACACTGCCAGATATTTTCTCCTACTTTAAACAAGGGGTTTTCAGAGAAGAAGAGTTTCAAACCCCACTTGAAAAGAGAAGAATAACAGACAGGGGTATCACTGGCAGTACAAAAAGGCTGGGGGAGGATGAAAATGTTTCTGGAAAGTCTTTTTAGGGGAGCAAAGACTCAGGATTGCCCTGATTGTGTTTTCAAGGCAGCTCCTGCTTATGTGAGGGGTACGCCCTGGGTCAACTCTAATAGCCCTGAACATCTCAATTTCTGCCCACATTCACCAAACAAAGTGGGGGAGTTACTAGAGAGAGTTTTAACAAACACTTTTGGTGGTTTTATTGAACGTTTGCTGTCTGGGATACCTAGCATAGCCAGTACATCAGACCAACTCCCAGCCAGAGCAAATAGATTCAAGCAGCATGATGCGTATTTTTTGTTGGTCACTACTAACAAAACAGCCAGAGAGACAGCTCTGAGTGTTATATTCACGTGGGAGTCACTTGCATCTCTCCGACCTGGTTCTGTGATGGAAAGGGAGGTCTGGAGCTGTGTGCATGACACCCCAGTGTGCCAGCGACGGCTGTGAAGGCTCCACAGGGACGTGTGTGACCAGGAATGAGTGCTCTGCATGGCTTGGGGGAATGTGGGCGGCAGGACCAGCTAGGCTGAGCTCTGTGGTCCCAGGGAGCTGGCAGTGCAGTCCTGCCATACGTTTTGGGGACCTCCGCAGCCCTGCGCCCACTTCCCCCCACACACTTCCCCACCACCCTGTCCCAACTCTGTTCTGATTCTGTCAGTCTTGGTGCTGTTTGAAGCTGGCATTTCCAGGGTGGGCTGTCAGACTAGATGTGGTTTGAAGCAGAAGCTCCTGACACACTATTAGTACATGGAGATGAGGGGAAGTTTGCAGGAGCCATGGGAGCTGCAGAGCGAAGCTGTCAGGAGCAGCTTTTGGAGCAGGCAGCATGGGTGGGAGCGTTGGGGAGCAAGGAGAGGCATCCCTGTGAGGGCTCCAGCCCATCCATCCCCTTTGAGCACCCTGGAGCAGGAGCTGAGTGCTGGGGGTGTAGAGGGGCTGGGCTGGGGCACTGGAGGAGCCACAGCATCCAACACCCCCCAACACCATCCTCTTTGCAGGGCCCGGGCAGAGCCACGCTGCTGGGGTGGGTATGGCCCTGCCATACCCCCGCACGGGGCTGGTGGCAGATGGGGGGGCAACTTTGCCCTGACATCAGCCCCACTGGGAGGCAAAGCTGCTGCACCCTGCAGTGCTGAGAATTTTTGCTGCTGTATTTATGTGCTCCCGTCATGCACCACAGCCTCCCCCGGACTGGGAAGGGTAGCTTACAATTTTCAGCATGTTTCCTCACGCAAAACAGTGTGGATCGGGGAAAAGTGGGTCAGTGAAAGGGTATGTATGTGCTGGCACCTCCCTTCCCAGGCTGCAGCCCACAGTAGCCAGCAAGCCCAGCATCCTCTGGCAGCCAGAGCCGGCTCGTGACTCCTCTTGGGGTGTGAGGATATAAGAAGTACTGCAAGTTTCAGATTAATTGCAAGTTCAATGACTGTGTACATGAATATTTAATTATCCATATCTTTCATAAATATGCATGATATGCAAATGCAAGAGGGAGCAAACAGTGAGACAGACGTAGGCAGAAACACAGGGGGAAGGCAGACAGTGGGAGGCAGAGCTGGAACCAGCAGCCCTGCTCCTTGGGGAGCCCCTTGCCCCCGCAGTTTGGCATGCTGGGACCACAAACAAAAGGAGCTCTGGGACTGCAGGAGGTAACCTGGAGCTGGCAGCACGCGTGTTTGGGGTCATGTGTGTGCATGTTGGTGAGACCTGCAGGCACACATCTCTGCAATGTGCAAGTGTGCTTGTACAGTGCAAGATGGGTGGGTTCCTTGTGGCAAGCAGAAGAGAGGAAACATTTAGGACTTTCCTCTTGTCCTGGGATGTATTTCCCATTACTCCCTCTAGGACATGATCTCCAGAGATGCCCCAGGTCACCAACAGCTGGTGGAGTCACAGCCTCCCAACACCTTCAAGTTCGAGGCTGAAAGATGCAGTTTCAGCCCCAGCAGCATCCCCAGCCTGCAGCTTGAGGAAGTTTGTCGAATGGACCAGAAAGCCCCAAGGCACCAACCAAATTCAAACAACTCACACTGACAAGGGGGGTCATCACTCACTTTGGTCAAATCACCCCCTGCCAGCATCAGCCGTCAAGACTTCCCACACACTTTGGGCAGGGGCCGCCCAGGCATCCGATGGCAATTTGGTGGTCAGCTGTCATAGGCGTTGCTGAAGAAGGGTGCAGGGAGAGCAGACGGTAGGCACAGGAGCTCTTAGTCCAAACACATCCTCTGAACTGACCTTAAGTCATCAGATCTGGTCTTCTGCTTCTCTTAAGTGAGGAGATCAGGAGGGTACTTGTAGGGCTCTATCTGCCAGGCTTCAGGCCCAGGGGAGTCCATCCCACTCTCAGTAAAGCCACCCCACCTGAGCCTACCATTCAACCAAAAAAACTGCTGTTGATGTGCTAAAAACATAATTAAAACAGGAAAGCGGTAGCGGTGCAAATACCCGTACTACCAAGCTACTGAGGTGTCTGCACCAGCACAGGTTTGGATCGAAGGTTTCAGAGCTGGGAAGGAAGCTGGAGCTGGGAGAGGGGGGGGGCAGATGGCAAGCCAGGGACAGGGGGAGCTGCCTGCACCCCCTGCCCCAGCACTGCACACCTCCTCCAGCAACCCGGGGACGCAACAGGGCGGACATGGAGCAAGGGCTCTTAGGAGAGTCTTATCTCTAATTATTGTTGGGATTGTTATCTTGATTAGTGTTAGTAGGGCCTGGCTGCCAGAGGCAGTTACTGGGGTGTTATATATCTGTCAGCACAGCTCTTTTTGTGACTTGTAATTACAGGATGAAATAGCTTTTTTTTATTATTATTTTGGCACTAGAAAAAGCTATTATGATATGGGGATAAGACTCAGTTTTCTCATAGAGAACACTGTCAGTGGCAGTTGGTGGCTCCTGGGGCATGAGGGCCACGAGGGGGGGTGGGGGGGGTTGGGAAGCCATCTGTCAGCTGGGCCCCTGTCTCCCACCAAGATCCCATAACAGCCCACGTGGGGCTTTGGCAGGCATGCAGCACCCCTGCTGAGGTGGCCCTGTGCAGGCCAGGTCTCCACCTCTGTTACCTCCTAAGCTTTTGTGAAGTCAGCTCAAGACGAACAGCATATCCTGCCTCAAATTTTCTGGAAGGCTTATTTTGGTCCGAAAAAGCATTTCACATCAAAATATATGAAATGTGTACTCTGTATTCCTCCCCAGGAAGAAACAAATATCTCATGTTGGACTCTGCACTGGTAGAAGATCACCAGCCTAGACTTCAGTGCAAATGTGCTGGTGGAGAGTTAATTTCACCCCCAGGTCCTCCACAGATGGGGTCTCATGTGAGGAGCAGCCTGCTCTGCCTGCCTGCTAGCCCTCCTGCTGCAGAAAGTGATGAGCAAATGTTCTCCATCTGCCTTGTCCATCATCCCAATGTCATGCACACCTTGATGTGGCTGTCCATCAACCTTCTCTCCAACTGATGGAGCCCTGGCCTCCTCCTCTGGATCTTCACCATGTCCCTCTGGAGGTGGGTGCCCAGAACTGTGCACAGTTCTCTAGGTACACAGGTCAAGTGACGCCCTCCACCTTGCTCCCAGCACCCTCTCAGGTGGTATCAGAGCCTGAGTCCTTTTTTTTTTAGCTGCTGCTGAATACTGATTTTAGAGGTGTTCTTCCAAGGTTCCTTCTGATCTGAAACCATCAGCTTCAAGTTCAGCATCATATAGATCTGACAGATTGTTTTTCTCTGGGTACATTTAGGGATTCCAGCCAGGGCATCTGGTCTAACATGACTCACACAGTTACTTCAGCTTGATTTGCCTCCTCTAATTGTTCTGCTATAGAAAACCATGAGTGTCTCCAGCACCTTTGACAGTAAAGATCAACACAGAGAAATCACCAACCTTCTCTGCTGTGGCCTCAGCATCCCCAAGCACGTGTTACCCCTTGGACATCAAGCTGGTCCTACCAATTTCACTGCCTCTTGCTTTTCATTAATTTCTTCCCTCTGATGCTGTTTGTTTCTTTGTCTCTTTTTTTTTTTTTTTTTTTTTTGACAACTTGTCTTACTTTTACATAGTTTTCTTTCCTAAAATTGAGCATACACACACTGGATTTCTTTGGCCTGCACTCTGCAGCATTAAACCTCATTGTGCTGTGGTCCCTGTTACGGAGTGGTTCACCCATAAAACCTGGGTCTTGCGTGGCACTCCACACTAAGTCCAGAACAACATCTTTTCTTGGGAGCTTTAGACAATTTTGTTCAGGGATCATAATTTGTGTCCAAGAGTGTTATCTCTGCATCTGTCTCCACCTGTGTATCCTGACAAGACAGCAGTCACATTTGTACAGGGTAGCTGAAGTCTCCTGCTGTCATCTTCCACTTGAAATGTGCAGTTTCTCTAATTCTAGTTAACTTTTCTACACCAGCCTATCATTATTACAGTCTGGGATTTCCCCCTGAAGGCAGCCAGATTTGCCTTGCTTATTTATTGCTATGGCATGTCTCCCTCCAGGCTTTCCAGAGGCATACTGAGCTCTTGCTGCATCCACCCCCAAATCAGATCAGTCTGGACCTAGTGCCCTTCTTGCTGCCTTCCCATCACCTTAAATTTAAATCCCCCCCCCCTTCCCAGGCCGTCTTGGGTGCCAGCTAAGCTTTCCTGTCTCCCCTACCAAAAGGGTCCCCAGAATCTAAGTTGCTAAATCCCTTGTCTTTGCTCTGACTTCTCTCAGGCATGGGCTGTATTTCAGGGAATGCCACCAGCTTCACCACCTGCTTCTCATTCTCGGACCCCCCCCAGGACCCCTCAGAGCCTGCAGCTCTGCCCTGAGCCCAGCATAAGAGGAAAGACAGACAACAGCTGGCCCAGAGGGCCCAGCCTGTATCATTCCTTGCCTGCTCCACACCCTGCCTGTCCAGCCATGGTCCAGTCAAGGCACCCTCTGCCACAGTGTCCCAGGGCCTGGGGCAAGGAGCAGCGCAGAAGTGTCATTTTAAGATGTCTCACTTGGGAACAGCTCCCAGAGCCACACACAGGTACCATCCTGCACCCTCTTCTGATCTGCAGGCAGCTCAGCATCCCTACCATGCCAGCATCCCTGCAACCTGGCTCTCACCTCAGAGCAGGGCTCCAGGGCCCCCAGCATCCTGCAAACTGCATTGAGGGTTTTTTTGCATGCTTTGCAAAGCATTTCTGTGATCCATTAGATGCACAGATATACGTCAGACTCTCTGTAGTTGCTGTTGCTGGGCCCAGGTCACGGTGCACTTTGAAAGTGTGACCTGTGGAGCTGCTCAGAGACAGTGTGTCCCTCTGAGGCACGGAGCTGGAGACCCCAGGTGCTGGATGGAGCTGAAGGCTCTGCGTAGCTTTGGTGCAGCCCTACCTGAGCCCATGTGCTGTTAACTACAGTGCAGCTTCTGCATGCATCAGTGGACCCACTGCTGTCTATTGGGTTTGGTTTGACAGGTTAAAGAGGTGTCTCTTATTTATTCAGCTTAATTTGGCAGCTTTCTAGACACAACTTACCTGAATGGTGCTAACAAGATGCTCTGGACTATAAAATGCTCAGGGGCTTTCCCATCCATCCAAGCTGTGATCTGTTCCACATCTTGCTTTCTCAAGTGGCTCTGGCCACATTGCAGTCATCTGCCGGGAGCCCAGACACGTGACCTGTTTCCTCTCTGCGATTAACATGCAGTTTTGATTAATATTGGCTGAAACAATTTTCATGAAGCCTCATTCCCCCTGTGAATTTGCAGTGCAGCAGAACTTCCTCTGCTCCAGAGGAGAGGTGGCAGATATGTGTGTTCATGTTGGGCTTCCTCCTCACTTCCTAAGACAAGCAGAAATCCAGGCAGTCCCCACGTCAGACATGGCCAGCCTGCCACAGCTTTGCAGAGGAACATGTCTGGGCAGTACTTTGCTTCCTATAATCTGCCTGAGTTTCCTGATGCTCCCTCCCTTATGGTATAGGCTGGCTGAGATAGGAGCAGAGGCTGCCTGGTGGATGCAGCAGATGGAGAGTTTAGGGAGCCAGGGTGAGACCTCAGCCCTGACAAACCTGGGCAGGAAATCTGTCCTCAGGTGTATGGAATTTATGTTGATCATGCAATGAACAGAACCAGCTCTTCCCATGCTGGTGAGGACAAATGCAAGGACTACCCCAAGATGGGACAATTCTCAAGGCCAGTTTTGTCCTTCCAGAGGCCACACAGATGGCAGCTGCGACATTTGCTTTGTTCCTGCCAGAGCTTTTCCTCTGCAGTGGAGACCCACATTGAAGTATTTTCCAACCCTCCCTTACATTTTCAGTTGAACATCTTGCAGAAGAGGAAGAATTTCACCATGAAGCTTCATCCATCCATAAAAATGGCCCCAAGTTTAGCCTCTTCTCATCACCTATTATATCCAGAAAGATCATTGCACTCTCCCCAGCTGTGTGATACTTGCAGGTCCTGCACTTGTGTGCCAAGACAGAAGGGCAGGCACACTGAGAAGGACTGGCACTGAAGTATACAGCCTCCTGGGAAGTGTGCATCCTACTCTCAGCTTCTTGCAAGAAAGGGCTGCAGGAAAAATGAAAGCCACCAATATGCCCAAAGAGTTGGCCCTTCCCAGTATCACTGTCTTGAACCGTCTCTGCAGCAGGAGCAGTTTTTGTACTTTTGCACTTGCACGTGTCCTCCCTTTCACACACACCAGGACTGGCAGGTTCCTGTCCTCGATAGAAGGGATTGGAGCAGGGTGCAGGACTGTTCCCAGGTAGGATGATGACTTGTTTATTGCATATAAATAATTTCTGTCCAGCTCATCATTTAAACCTGGGACTTTTCCAGCAAAGGCTCCAGGTTATTTTGCCACAGTCCAGCAAAAGAAAGTGTGAGACTGAGGCAGAAGAGCAGCAGCAGAATGACTGCCTGCTCTTGTGCAAAGCAGGAGGCAAGCTTAGCCCCGACGGTGCTTTGTGCCACAGGGGAGGAAGGGAGGGAGGTCCTGCAGAGACAGGGATAGCCCTGGGAAGATGCCAGAACTGCTTCCATGGAGACATACTGAGAAGATGCAGACTGTTTTCAGCATGGAGAGGACAGAGAGATGGGGAGGTAACAGTGATAAAAGAGTTTCTAGGAAGGGAGAGCCAAAGGCCTGGGCTGTGAACAGGGAAATGGGAAGTTAGGAAAAGAAAAGCCAAGGAATATGCTGGGGAGAGGGCATGTTCTTCTGGATAGGACTGTGTGGCAGAAGGGGACCAGCACATGGGGGGCGGTGAGGCTCTGGAGGACTGCAGACAGTGATGCCTGGCAGCCCTTCCCTGCCTATACTTGCCAGGAGGTGGAAGCCCAGAGTCAGTGGTTTTACTTCCTTCTTCTCCCTTTGCTGCCTGTGCTGTGACTGCTGTGGTCCCTACCGCAGCCGTGCAATGTTTTATTGAGGCCTCGTTGCAGAGCTGGGCTGATGGAGCAAACCTTCCAGCCTGCTGTTCCCTGGCAGTCGTGGGCACGTCAGGCTGGAGCTGCTGCTGTTAAAAGATGCAAGCTCTGGAGCAAAGCGGGGCAGAAAGGCAAGCAGGCGTGATGCAATTACTGCTGACAGCTCTTTCGAGCAAGACCATGAGAGAGTTGACAAAGGCTTTGAAGTCCTGGACAATTTGCGATGGAAAAATCCCAGTCTCTAAAGCTTCCAGGTATGTTTAGCTTTAGGTATTATAGTTATGAGCGTACGGGCTCAGAAATTCATGTCCACTCTGAACTGCCAGTCCAAAGGTCTCGTTTCTCCAAAGTGAAGGAAGAGTTACCTCCCATTAATCTATCCAGACCTAGTCCAACTTGCTCTGGCAGGGCTTAAGGCAGAGAGCTGCTTTCTTGCTCCTCCCTGAAAGTGCTCCAGGAGAAACAGTATTTAATAACCACCGAGGATTAAAGTACCTTTAGGGGAACAGCCTGATCATAAGTTAAAAGCAGCTGATTAAGGCTGGGCAAAACTCAGTTTTTCCTCCTGCTGGTGGTGCAAGGCAAGCACTGAGGGTGGTGTTTGCAATATGAGCAATGTCTGCATTGACTGGATGGCTGCATCTCAGCGAGCCAAAGGGGCCAGTTAGGGGGCAGCTGGGGACATGGCAGCTGATGCCTGGTTCCTGGCCCCATCCTCTGCCCAAAACTGGTCCATACCTCCAAGCCATGAGCCCAGCTAGTTACTCCAGGTCTCTACAGGAGCCATCTCTGGCCTTCCAGTTTCTGTCTCCATGGCTTTGTCCTTGTTATTTCTCATCCAGCCAAAGTCTGGAAATCTTGTGGAAGAGTCCTGTTTTTTGTGAAATTTCCGATTTAAAGGGACTCACATAGATTCTTCCCTTTTGTTGGGCATTGGAGAGACTAAGTCTGAGCAGTGGGTCCAGTCTGGGGCTCCTCAGTCCTACAAAGCCTAGTTACTCTCCCCAGTCCTTGCCCATGCGAGAAGGTCGCTCTGCCTCATAGATGCAGCACAGTGTGCCCACAGCTGGTGAACGCCCAGCAACTCTCTGGAAAGGGCACAGCCCTGGTTCCCTCTGGTATTTGCTCTCTGCAAAGCTCAGTCTCAGGAGCGCCATCAAGAACTATAGAATTAACCCAGCCGTCATATATTTTAAAGTCAGGAGCGGACAGCCAGCTGTTCCTGGAGAAATGGGCAGCCTCCTGCAGTGAGGGACATCCTCGACCATCACCTAATCCCCCCTTGGGCAGGGATTTGTCATCCACAAGCACCAAGCAGGTCTCTGCCTGGTGTTGGAGCCCGCATGAAGAGCAGAGAGGAGCACACTGGGAAGTGGGAGCAAATAACTCAGAGGTATTACTGAGCTGGTGTGTTTGTGCTTGCAGTCAGCCTTGGGTGTGCTGCTGGCTGGCATGGGCAGCTGCAGCCTCCCTGTCCCAGCCCCATGCTAGCTTTTTACGCCTGTTTACATCTTGTGGTCAAGCAACCAGTGAGGACATGGAGAGCAGATGTGCTGATGTGTTCCCAGGATTGAAGGAAATCTTCTGTATCTTGGTGCGAGTCTGAGTTTCATATCCATTGCTGCAGTTAAGGGACAGAGATGCTAACAGCTGGCGTTTTTGCCCTAGCACTTTCCAGAGCAAACCTCTCCTGGGAGCTCAGAGCCAGAGCATGGCCTGTTTCATGCATGGGGTTTAAAAGCCTCAAAGCAGATGTGTGGCACAGCCCTGCCCCAATGTGCACTCACCAAAATAACCCATTCCCTGACAGTGACTTACCCCCATCCAGGTAGTCTCTGCCTCCTGACCATGCTTGGACTCACAAAATATTGCCGTCATCTCTGGAGGAATTGCAGGCTGCATCTCTGATATCTTGCAACAGACTGGTGTTAGCATCCCCAATAACATGTGCTGCCAGAGCACCTCATTGGAGTAACTGGACAGGGCAAAGCAAAATTGGAAGAAAAAGTTACATACACACAAGCCCTTCCCTCTTACAAGCCATGTGTCCATGGGTGACGCACATCACCAGTGACATGGATGTGCTCACAATGCGGGGCTCCCACATGCACAGGTATCTGCACATCTGGCCCCCACAGCTCCCCAGCAGCAAAAGCCACACACTTATATGTGAGCATTTGGTTAGAAGTTCCTCCTGTATTTGCGTATCAAGACCTACCCACAGTCCTGTGAGATTATATATAGCAATATGCAGACCAGGAAAACACTATGGGAAGGCATAGCATCTCTGAGGGCCAAAAAGGTGAAAACCTGATTTGCCCTGCCTCTTGCTCTGCTGTGAGTGCAGTTGCAGCAGTGCACTGCAGTGGAGGCTGAACGAGCGAGTGTCCCTCAGGGCACAAGACCAAGCCCCTCAGCATTGTTAGCTGATTGCACAAGAAGAGCCACAGCGTGGCTCACGTTTATAAATCTGTAGAGCACCAATTATATACTACAGCTGAGCTCCAAGAAATGACCTTGTCAATATACGGTCAAAATGGATGAAAACTGTCAGCAAGATCTGAACAGCATTAATAAGGACAGGCCCTTTTGTAGGGAGTGGACAGTCTGAATTATTAATTTCAAGCCTGTCCTACTTTCATTGTGTGAGATAGGGAGATTTGCCCAGCCAGTGGGCAGTCCCTCCTGCCTGGCTCTGCACTGACCATACAGGGATCCCAAAGACTGAGCTTCACCTTGGATGCTTGTTAGATCAGCTCTACTTGGTGGGATCTGAAGGCACGTGGCAGGGATCCCTGTCCTTGTGCAGCCCAGCGTGCCCAAGGAGGACAGTGAGTGATGGGAAGCTGCCCGGGACATGAGCCTGAGAGGCTGCTGTGGGGAGCGAATGCCTCTTGGGGTCCAGCAGCATTACAGAAGGACAGCACAAGGAAGGCTGCCTCATGCATTTATTTATAAGCCGCCAGTTATGTTACTTGGCCTCTTGAATATGTTTATCACATTTGAAGTCATTCTCGGGGGGGGTGAGGGTGGGGGGTGGGAGGAGGCTTGTCTGCAGGCACTCCAATGACTGTGTTGCTTTTCCCTCTCCAGGTCCCTGTTTGAAAGGGATTAGTTTAAAACATCAAAAGCACTTGCTTTAAGTTAGCGTTTGATGTTCCCTCAGGCTAGCTTTATTCAAGCTTACAAAGGAGGAAACATGCGTATAGCATTAGCCCTTCGCAGTCTGCACCCTCCTGCCTTGCAGTCCCGCTGGACAGCATGTTCACTCAACGGGATCAGTTTCAGCTACATCTATTCCAGGATCAACAGAGCCATGCAATGGCTGCAGCGAATCTCACAGATCCTTGGCAGTCTGCTAGCCTGCCGTGGCAAAGCCCATGGGTCTGGCATGCTTGCAGCTTCTGTGGGTTTTCTGCAGACCCCACTGTGGTCGTTCATGCTGACCCTCAACCCCTATCCCCCACTCAGTGCCTCTGGTGGAGGTTTCTAATGGATTGTTGTCAAAGGGACTTTTGGATTAGGTTTCAATTTCTCTGTTGCTTTTGCCAATATGCAGTAAGTAGTGCCAGTGTGAATGCATTTCTTGGATTCTTTTTTATGTTTTGTTCCCCTGCACTAGGCAGATCTTACAGTAATCCTCCTTTCTGAAAAATGCATTTAATATTTCTGAACCTGCCATTCCCTGTGGAGTGGCTGGAAGAAAATGGGCACATTATGAGCAATCCAGACCGAATAACTTTATTGTAATAACAGGCCATGGCTGTAACAAGCTGCAGCTGTTGTGAAGGACATGTGCAAGGCCAAGGGAGACAAAGAAACTGTGTACTCACAGAGAGATAACAGAGTTGGACTGAAAGATGAGAAAACCCAGGATGCCTGCACAAGGGGGGAGCTGCGTGTGGGCACCACACCAGGACCAATCCTAGGGGAGGAGGGAGCGTGTGAACAAGTAGTTTTAGCCTATCACCTTTTGCATAACAAAGCCTGCACAGCGTGTGTATCTTTTGCTGAGAGTATAAATTGCTGTAAGTCTTTTAATAAAGTGGCGCTAACTTGATCACATTGGTCATATAAGTTGTGCTCAAACCTTCTGCGTCAACAAGTGGTGCCCGAACAGGGACCCTCTCGTCGATGCTTCCAGGAGTGAAGAGATGGCTCAGAGGGGGTGGAAGAAGCCAGCCATAGCAGGCACTGCCCTCGTGCCTGGAAGACACATGTACACAACCGTCGGAATTTTGCCCTGATCAGGTGAGCGTCCGGGGAGGAGATGGGGTCCACGCTAAGCAAAGAAGAAGCGGCAGTGGTTAAGCTCCTCCAACATATCCTTTCTAAGAGTTATCTTATGATGAGGGAAGCCTGAAGAGGTTGCTGTCATGGGCTTGGCAGCGTGGATTAATCCCCTCAGTGAGTGCAGCCTTTGAACTAGACACTTGGGAAAAGATTGGCGCAGCACTGTGGGAGGACATTAGTTCAGGCTCTAAAGACAGTGGGAAATTCTCCACAATGTGGAGAGTGATCCTAGAGACTCTGAAAGAGATGAAAGCAGAATGACAAACTACTGCATCTGCTTTCGCTGCCTTGTAGGCAGAAGCTGAAGGCGCTAGTGCAAAAGACTCTGCTACTGCTATGACATTCTTGGGATCCTTGCTCCCCAAAAACAAAAGAAGGGACAGGGATACATCACGTGGAACAGTAGTGCGGCTAAAGGGCCAAGAGCCAAAGGAGATGAATCCGCCACCGCTTGAATCTCCCAGTCCAAGTTCGAGATAACAGTCCCTAGAACGCATGCACAACATCTGACAGAAGATGGCTTCTATCCACCTCTGCCTCCATCCACGCCTCCGTCACCCAGATCGGCATCTGCAGAATGTCGCTGTGGTTTGGAGAATGTACAGTTGCAAGATCTCATGAAAAAATTGGAGCAACTTGAGATGCAGGTGCACTTATCAGCTCAGCCTGTTCCTACAGCACCGCCACTATCTCCCTTCTCTACTAATCCTTTTTTACAGGGTGGAGTGGGGGTGGGCGGTTCTGGGAAGACATTAGCAGTGGGACCGCTACCACTGCCGGTTCCAATGGGAAGCGTGGGGGGTAATAGTAATCCAGCACGTCGATGGCGGGCAGTTATTCAGGATGCAATTATAGAGGGACAATTTGGACAGCTTGGGCCAATGGCATTTCCTGTGATAGTAACGCCATAGGGTAACGAGTGGGAACCCTTAGATTGGTAGGTAATTAAGAAAGCGAAATTAGCAGTAGCACAATATGGGTTGAAATCTCCATATACTAACTCAACGATTCAGCATATTTTTACGACAAATTTATTAACTCCGTATGATGTGCGTATGATTGCACAAACTTTGTTAACAGCTTCTCAACAGATACAGTTTTTTCAACGCTGGCAGGCAGCGAGTGACGCTGCCGTGGCCACGCCTCGTCAGCAAGGGGATCTGCTGTTTGGGGTGAATGCCCAAATGCTGACAGGCGCCAGCCCCTTTGCTAGCCCTCAGTGGCAAGTGGGATTCCGACCCGAGGTGTTAGGATTAACGCAGGAACTGGCTCTGAAAATTATTTTTGCCCTCCATGATGACAAAATAGCACCAGCATTTATGGGGATAAAACAGGGACCTGCAGAATATTATCCAAAATTTATAGACAGATTGCATGCTGCTGTCATGAGTAACCGTGATTTGAATGAGGATATGAAAACAAAATTTCTTGATATACTTGCTTATGATAATGCTAATGAAAAAACTAAGAAAGCTTTAAGCCTCCTACCCGTGCGGGCCGTTGGCTACTCAGCTGTTGGAAGCAGCTGAAAGAATGATTGATCAAGAAAAAGCTGCCTTTATGGCTGCCACAGTAGGAGCTGCAGTGAAACCAATTGTACAGGGAAAGAATAATAATGGAAAGCAAGATATGAAATGTTTTAATTGTAGGAAGTCGGGACATTTCAAACCGCAATGTCACATTACTCCAGGTGGAGGAATGGTAAACCTGCCACGAAAAAAGAAAGGTGTGTACAGTGTCAGAAAGATAACCATTACAGTAGCAATTGTCGGAAACAGGGAAACAGGATGTGGAGTGTGCCTTGCCCTCGTGCTACGACACAAGTCCAGGGTGCTTGGACCACTGCTCCGCCGCCACCTCTGGAAGTGCTGGAGTGGACCTGGCAACAGCAGTAGCTATTACTCTTACCGATACCACAGTTCAACTAGTTGATTCAAATCTTGTGGGACCTTTGTGACATAGTTTAAGTGCCTTATTAATCGGGCATTCTTCAGTATCTAGGAAAGGTATTTTTGTGGTCCCAGGGCTTATTGATGCTGATTTTGAGGAACAGATTAAAATAATGGTTTACACACTAACTCCCCCTATAACTCTTAAGGAGGGATTAAAAATTGCTCAATTGATTCATTTTGATGCCTAACGCAGAACAAAAGAAAAGGGGGATAGAAGGTTTTGAGTCTACCAGTCAACCTGATGTTTTGTTAGCCATGGACATCAGTCGGGGAAAGCCAGAGGAACAAATGGAAATGAGGCATCCTAATGGACAAGTGTGTAAATTGCAAATGATTATAGATACTGGAGCTGATGTGATGATTGTACCCTTTTTTAAGTGGCCTAGGCAGTGGCCTCTAATGCCAGCGGGTGCCAGCATTGTGGGGGTTGGTGGGACTCAAGCTACCTTTATCAGTAGAGATGTAATTGCATCTATGTTCTCTGATGGTAAGGTGGTAACTACCCGTCCCTATGTAATGCGCTTACCTGTGGCGCTAGTAGGAAGAGATCTGCTCAGTCAGGTGGGAGCCCAACTCATTACTTTGCCTTTTTAGGAGCAGCCACTGTTGAGCAGCCAATCCTAAAAATAAGCTGGAAAACTGATGATCCAGTCTGGATTGACCAGTGGCCGCTAAAACAAGACTGGCTGCAGTTTGTTAATAATTTGGTGCAGGAACAATTAGGTGCTGGACACATCATGCCTTCAACTAGTCCATGGAACACCCCAACTTTTACAATCCCAAAGAAATCTGGGAAATAACATCTGTTACATGACTTACAAACAATCAGTGCTGTTATGTGTGATATGGATGGCTTACAACCCAGGCTGCCCTCCCCAGTTATGTTAACAGTGAGTTGGGATTTGGTGATTATCGATTTGAAAGACTCTTTCTTTACAATTCCTTTACATCCAGAGGATGCTGAAAGGTTTGCTTTTACAGTGCCATCGATAAATAAAGTGGAGCCAGCAAAAAGATATCACTGGGTGGTGTTACCACAGGGAATGAAAAACTCACCTATGATGTGTCAATTGTTTGTTGCATGGGCTTTAGAACCCATTTGTAAGCAGTATCCTCATTTACTTATTTATCATTATATGGATGATATTTTGGTAGCAGGAAAACAGCTGGATTCTGAGATGATTTTATGTCAGCTCACACATAGTCTTGGAAAAAGGGGATGAAGATAACACCAGAGAAAATTCAAAAAAAAGGGCCATGGTTGTACCTGGGCTGGATCATTACAAATGGAATGATTCGACCCCAGAAAGTGAAAATTAACACAACAGTAGAAACATTGTCTGATGTGCAAAAACTAATGGGAGATATCCAGTGGGTTCTTAATATCTATGGAATTACAAATGATGACCTGAAACCATTGATGCTGCTCCTGGGAACATCTCTGCAGGCTCAGGAGCGCCGTCAATTGAATGAGGATCAGCAACAGGCGTTGCAAGTGATCACTAATAGGATAATGACAACTTATGCTCACAGGTGATTAGACGACCAAAGTCTTTCTTTTATAATAGTTAATTCAAGAGGTGAGCAAGAACACCCATTAGGGCTTATTATCGAGCTGGGAGAAGGGAGACCGTGTTTACAAATTTTGGAATGGATTGTTCTCCCCTTCCAGCCCAGAAAAACCGTTGTGACGCGCCCTGAATTGCTTTCACAGCTTATTATTAAAAACAAGCAGTGAATTGTAGATATCTCAGGCCTTGAACTGACAGTCATATATGTACCTGTGTCTCAACTATTTTTGGACTGGTTGTTGTCTGCTTCAACAGAATTTCAAATAGCAGTTGCTGATTTTTTGGGAACTCTCACTAACAGTTACTCTTTGGATGAACTCTTGCCATTGTTATCAGTGAATTGAACATTTGCCTTTGTGATCAGAGGTGCCTGTAAAAGGGATAACTGTTTTTACTGATGCTGGACAAAAATCTCAGCTGCAGTCACTTGGAAAGTAGGAGAAACTTGGGAACATAAACTACTCCCTGGAGTGACTGGAGACTCTTTACAGACTTTAAAACTCCGAGTTGTTATTGGGCGTTTCAACACTGTTCTCAAGAACCTGTCAATGTGGTATCAGATTCATTATATGTTGTGGGTACGGTACAGTGTTTAGAAAATAATACGGTGAAACCTGTGTGAAATTCTGTATTGTATACTCTGTTACAGTTGCTAATGCTTTTGAACCAACGTTGGGACGAATATTTTATTTTGCATATTCACAGTCATCAGCAATGTGGAGGTCTCGCGTTAGGTAACGCTCGGGTCGATCAGCTTGTCGCTTCAGCCTGGACAGGTCCTGTTGTTAAAACCTTTGAACAAGCCAGGTTATCACATGAGTTTTTTCACCAGTCAGCAAAAGTGTTGGCCAGGCAATTTCACATTCCTGTGGCTGATGCTAAAGAAATTGTACAATCCTGTCCTGATTGCCAAAAGGCAGGAGCTGGCCTTGATTTGGGGGTGAACCCTCGAGGACTCTGACCCCTACAACACTGGCAGATGGACGTAACTCATATCCCAGAATTTGACAGGCTTAAATATGTGCATGTCTCAATTGATACCTTTTCCCTAGCACTCTGGGCAACAGCGCAAGCTGGTGAAACAGCACGGCATGTATATCAAACATATGCATGCTGCCATTATGGCACTTGGAGTGCCTGCACAAATCAAAACTGACAATGGCCCAGCTTACATTTCTCAGAACTTTACTCATTTTTGTCAACTTTGGGGTATACGTCATACCACAGACATACCGCACTCCCCCATGGGACAGGCCTTTGTGGAAAGAGTGCACCAAACCTTGAAGGCGCTTTTGCAAAAACAAAAAGGGGGAGAGGTATTTGGCCTAGCAGAGCGTCTTGCAAAAGCGGTATATGTAATAAATTATTTACAGTTTACAGGTGATAGAGATGAACCGCCAGTAATAATACATAGTTTGTGTTTGAGATCTGGGGTAAACCAGTGTGGGAATAATGTTTTTGTTCAATACAGAGATGTCGCTACAGGAGAATGGAAAGGACCTGTGGAACTAAAAATGACTGGGCGAGGATATGCTTGTGTTGTTACAGACACCAGGATTAGATGTATTCCAAGTCCCTGGGTGCGGCCCTGGAAAGGAGATCTGAAGAATAATGAAATAGAGAATTAGGTTTAATTTTTATGTTTTACAGGACATGGGTCAATATTGACGGTAGCCTTATGTCCTGAGGCGCTTCAACGACACCAACATTGACTGAACTTGGTCTTGATCCCAGGCGAGCGCAGCCGCTCGGCACAGAACAGATCAAGGAACACAACACAGCTTGTAGAGAGCATGGTCTGAACTGTCAACCTTGCGTTTTAGTACATTGTGCATGGTGTGACAAGAAGACTTGGAGAGTCACATGTGCATGTGATCGGCATAGTGTGCTTAAATGTCACTTATGTAGTGAGCCGGTTGGTTGTCTGACTTGGTAAGTGTGTCAGCATATCGGCAATCTGCTATTAATATAGAAAGGCAAGCACAGATACTTGGAGAACAACAGCAGGTTTGTTTTTTTGTTTTTGGTTGGGTTTTTTTTTGAGGCTTTAAGCTTAATTGAGGACCTTGGGTAAAGGGGGTTAGCAGAAAATAGTTTTAGGCTTTTAAAATGTTTAGCTTTGCAGTGTATTAATCAGAATAATAAAATAGTTGATAGGATTTTTGGACTCAGAATAAACATTCCTCGAAGCTGGCAGGTGCATCAGGGCAATTGGAAAAAGGAGGTAAAATGATGGCAACACCTCAAACGTGGATCATAGTTATGTTAATTTGTTTTATACGAAGTAGTGAGGGGATTTTTGAACATTTTACCCAGAACAAATATTTTGGTAAGATGGGCAAACACAACTGGAGTAACAGATTTTTGTCTGAGCTTGCAACAAGCAGATAACCCTTTTTGAACCTGTTTGATTGGTATTCCATTGCAGGAGAATGAAACTGACTTTGATGAGTATTGGAATCCACGGAGCGTAAACGTGACTAGCAGAGAAAGCGGTTCTTGTTTAAGTCCGAACAGCAGATATGTTTGGCCCTCTATGCATGGCACAGCTTGGCAGAAAATGGTCGTTGAGAGTTTAAGTCAATCACATCATTTACCTTTACAGGAGTTAGACTTATTGGCTAGCATTGTACCTGTCGAATATGTTAATGTTGCTGCAACCGCAATACGAGGCTGTAAAAGCATGTCATCACAGCTCCAGCCAGCGAATGGTACAGGAGCGATCTGGTTTGGTGAACCGTCGCATAGTTGGCTTACATGGCAAGGGGAGCAAGGCTGGTATATAGGTTATCAAAATGTCACAGGGCATTCTCTTTGGAATAACTTGAGAACAGGAGGGTTACATGTAAGCACCACAGGGGGTTTTAAACTTCCACCAGGAGTGTTTCTGGTTTGCGGAGACAGAGCATGGCCCGGTATTCCCATGCAACCTGTTGGGCCTTGTTACCTTGGACAGCTAACATTGTATGCTCCTCACGTGAGAGATTTATTAAATGTCCGTAGGAATCATGAGAGATCGTGCAATTCTGTTCGAACCTTTGATGATAGATGTTAACAATGATGTACAGCTGCCATTGTTAGCCACTGTTATAGCCACATCCTTTTTCCTTCTGGGAGGAATGTCAGCCATAAATGCAAAAAATATACGTAGATTAGCATGTTGGGGCCAGAAACAATTTAATTTGACTTCACGAATGATAAGTGAGCTACTTACTGATGTAGATAGTGTTAGACATGCTACTTTGCAGAATCGAGCTGCCATAGATTTTTTATTGTTAGCACATGGACATGGCTGTGAAGACTTTGAAGGGATGTGTTGTTTCAATTTGTCTGATCACTCAAGAAGCATAGCTCAACAATTAGCAACACTGCCTGAGAATATGAAGCATGTTACTGAAGGACATGATCCTTTTTCTGACTGGCCTAATGGTCTTGGGCTAGCGGGATGGTTGCAGACTGTAGTTAAAGGAACATTGGTAGTGTTGATAGTGTTTTTGATTTTGATACTGTCTCTTCCTGTTTGTTTCAATGTTTACAATGCATGATGAATGGGTTAATTAAACGGATGTTGAGAATGGGGTCTGGATTGCTCAAAAACGAAAAGGGGGATTTGTGGAGTGGCTGGAAGGAAATGGGCATATTATGAGCAATCCAGACCAAGTAACTTTATTGTAATAACAGGCCGCGTCTGTAACAAGCTGCAGCTGTTGTGAAGGACATGTGCAAGGCCAAGGGAGACAAAGAAACTGTGTACTCGCAGAGAGATGACAGAGTTGGACTGAAAGATGAGAAAACCCAGGATGCCTGCACAAGGGGGGAGCCGCGTGTGGGCACCACACCAGGACCAATCCTAGGGGAGGAGGGAGTGTGTGAACAAGTAGTTTTAGCCTATCACCTTTTGCATAACAAAGCCTGCACAGCATGTGTATCTTTTGCTGAGAGTATAAATTGCTGTAAGTCTTTTAATAAAGTGGCGCTAACTTGATCACATTGGTCGTATAATTTGTGTCCGAGCCTTCCATGTCAACAACTCGCTGAGTATTTGGCCTCTGGGATCCCTTTTCCTCCTGATGCCATGTCATGCACATAATTTCTAGAGAACAACAGGCTTTGAGAAGGAAATAAATTACATCCTTACAGTTCCTCAAATAACAGGAGTTGCTCCATGAATGATGGGGTTATATCTACTCCTTCAACATTTAAAACCAAACTTAAAATGCTATCACTGAGGGACATGTGTAAAGGGGTAAAGACATTTACCCATAGAGCAAATGCCCAGCTTTGGTTTTGAAATAACAGTTCACAGGGTGGTTGGGGTTGGATGGGACCTCAGGAGGTCACCTCACCCAGCCTCCTGCCCAAGCAGGGTTACCCCTGGCTGCCCAGGACCATGTCTGGGTGGTTTCTTTGCATTTCTTGTCAAACTGGGTAGTTTACCTTAGAGACAGCTCACCTCTTTCCATATAGCCGCTTTCTGAGAGGATTTAATTTCCAGGATCTGGATCTTGCTACCCCTGTAACTCCCAGCCAGCCCCCATTGCCCCAGTCCTGCCGCCTCAACCCAGCTACAACCCTCCATCAGACCTGTGTGGGCATCCCTGTGTGCTAACCTGCCAGCACGGCAGCCACTTCGCTTTGCTGAGCTGTGCTTTTGGCAGGATTTCTGTGCTGAAAGGGCTCAGGCAAGCCCAGGGACAAGGCAAGGGCAGGGGCAGAGCTGCAGGCAGCTCCATCCCCTCAGCCCTGTGCAGCTATACGAGCTCTGAGCCTTGTAAAGCCCTGAGTGCTGCAAAGCTCCACTGCTAAAAGATGTAGTGCTGCCTTCTCCCTAATCTCACAGAAGTGCTTGTGTCCCTTGTAAGGAACCAATGCCAGGAGATACTGGCATTAATCTTGCCTTTCCACTTTGCCTGGGTAGATATAATCCAAATCCTCCCCAAGCCTGCTTTGTGACACAGCCACACATCCATTTTACAAGGCGGGGGGACTGGGGGACGGGGGACGGGACGGGACAGGGGGAGCTGGGGAAGAACAAGGCAGGACATAATTTTTGCGTCAGTGATGATGCCTTGAAAGGAAGCCTCTGGACTGAACTGAGTTCTTGAAGTTTGCTCCCATATCTGAACTTCACCACAGGAAGGCTAGGGAGAAAGGCAGGCTTTTACAGCTTCTCCACTTCTGTAGGATCTGGATTAATAAATAAATCAGCTTAGATTTCTTTCTAGCCCAGATCCCTTCTGCACTCTGGTTTGCTGCATGTTTGCATCACTGTGAGGCAGGAGGCAAACAGCATTGCACCCACGGGTGACCAGATCTCCTGGGTGCATAGGGCAGAGAGCACTTGGGCCAGCGCAGTGACCAGAGGATGTGCTTGAGATGGTGTGACATTGATTAATGGCATGGTGGTGCTGGGGCATGAGTTATGGCATTGTCACTGAAATCTTGGAATAAAGAACTTATCGACACCAATGTGATGGAGATAAGCAGACACTTCTTTATTAACGTCCAGGTGCGTGAGTGAGTGAGTCCTCTCACGATCAACACACACCAAGTTTCAAAATCATATACCTTATATAGAACTCGTTCATACATATTCATTAAATATTCATGCATAAACATAGTATTTCCCAAAAATCATTAACATACTCTCCTCCCATATCCGATTCTGCGTAGTAAAGGTTAGAAAGGTCTGGAAATGGGTCTGGGGTATTATTCGGGTAGGTGGTACATGAGTTGGTGGTCACAATCTCCCCCTGCCGGAATTACCTTTCACTTAAGGTAACTGTTTCTTGGCAGGTAACTACGAGTTGCTTCACTCAACTCTCCCCAGTTCCCATTAATTCTACATTTTGACATTCTAGTACATTCTCCTAGGTTACATATAAACAATCATCTCGAATCTTAAGTCTGTTATCTAAGTTCTAAACATTCCTACTAGGTGATTCTGACCAATCCCTTCGGCCTTGGTATGGGGTTATACAGAGAATTTCATAGCAGCTGTTGCTGTACAAATACAAGTTTCATTAAAATATTTCTTATAACTCTATATTCCTATTAAAATAACTCTATAAAATCAAATGTGTTTCTATAAAATCAAATATGGTTAATTAATTCTAACTAATAACAAATCTGTAACAGCATGGCTGGGGCAATTTCTGTTGCTGAAATACAGTGAGAAGACAAGCACAGGTTCTTCAGCCTCTGGAAACCCGGAGAGGAGGGAAGCTGGTGCTCCCCACCAAGCCCCTCAGAGGCAGTTGGTGCAAGACCAGCCAGCCCTGGTGTGGCAGAGAGCCAGCCTGCAACACAGGTAGCTGCAGCCGCCTGTCCTAAGGCACCCAGTTTGCTCACTGCAGGGACTTCTTCAGGCAGGGATGCAGAAGAAAGAGGCTTCCACCAAAGCCAGCAGCTCCCTTTCACGTGCCCAGAGCTGTGCTTGCAGCCCAGTGCGACCAGCACGCCAGCAGCCTTGGCAGGCTGTGCTTCCCAGCTCTGCTCCCACGGAGCTGGAGACCTGAAGGCTTGTTTGCCACGGCAAACATAAATCTAATTTAAATGTAAAGTTACCTACACCACAGCTCTGTGACACAGAGATCATTTGCAATGGGGTGACAAGCTGGGTTAGCAAATGTCTTTGTGCTCACTTCACCTCTTGCCATGGTTTGACTTTGTGTTCACAGCTGATTCAAAAGTTACTGCCCTGTAAAATCATAGACCGAACAGGTTAGATCTTTCTTGCCTGATAGAGTTTGCCTGTGAATCGGAGATCATTGCACCATGGGGGTATCGCAAGGGGATGCTGCAGGTCTCCTTGGCTCGGTGCTAACCAAATGCTCCATCAGTGAGCTGGAGGAGAAAAAGAGGTATTTTCTGGGATGGTTGCAGACTTTTAAATATTTCAGGAGTTCAGAGTTTTAAATATTGATAGAAACGAATCAGGTTTACAGCATGGTTGAGAGCCGGAGGTGAGCTGGGCTGGCTGGGTGCTGTGGCTGCAGGTTTTGCTCTCTGCAAGGGGCTCCCCACTGCTCCTGCCTTCACTCGGGGGCAGGTACGTGCGTGTCTGTGCGTGGGCAGGAGGCTGAGGTGTTGGAAGAGGCTTAAAAGTTGGTCACGGGGGGGTGAGCCTTGTCAGAAGGACTCTCTTCAGTCTGCAAAAGCACAGAAGCACATGGCAAGATTAATGTGACAGGGCATGGCTGCAGCTTGCCACTGAGCTGGCTGGCTGCATCATTACTTCCATTCCGCATCCATCGGCATTTTTGCCATCGCTCATACCCACGCTAACAGGCTCACCTCCCTAATTACCTTTCTTCACCGAAACATGGTGCTCAGAGGCCCCAGGGGGGTCATCTCGGTTGGAGGAGATTATACCCATGCTCAACGACTGCAGGACTCCCTAGAAACCCATCCTCTGAAACACAAGAGCTGCACATGGGGTGAAACTACTCCCTGCTCCAAGAAATCATGCCCAGGAGGAAGGAGCAAACAGCCCACGCAACCTTAACACAGGCAGAAAGGTCCTGCCACGTCTGTGAAGGGGCTGACATGTAAAAAGAGCACTTCTAGCCACCAGGAATGCCACATTCTCCCACAAAGGTCTTTAAGACCTTTTATTTAGAGATGCAGAGCTGGGCAGCTCACTGTGCTGTCCAGGGAGGTCGCTTGGGTTGTCCTTGGCAGGGCTGAATGTCACTGATGCCAGGGCCTTTGAGCTGCTCTGGGAAAAGACAGCCGCCTGATGGAGCAGGTAGGAGGACATTCTGCAGCACGACAGCTGCAGATGTGGGGATCCAGCTGTGTTTCTGGGTGCAGGCAGCAGTGAGAGTGCTGGCAGCACAAATGGCCTCACTCTCCTGCTGCTGTTTCAAAGAAAGTCCCTACCATCAGAGCCACGGGCACTGAGAAAATGGAAAGGTTTGGGCAAACTGCTGGGGTGGGAAGGGTGGGGATGCTATGCTGCACAGCCTGTGCTGCTGGCCGGACTCCACTGTCTGCACGCCTCTGGCATCATCTGTCCAGCTTCAGTGAGCAATGAGCAACCTCAGCGGCCAGGTGAAGGCAGAAGCAGAGGGGACAGAAGGAAAGGGAAGCCTCACATTGGCCTCTTGCTGGTTAAATCATGCCAAAGTCTTCATCAAACCTCTGCCTCTGCTCAGCATGACAGCTGTGAACCTTGGCAGATAAAGTGTTGCCCTAGCATCCTGCACATCCCATCGTCTTTGTCAGGGACAGAGGAGCAGGCTGTTGTGACTTGTGAGGAGCCGTTAAGTATCTGTCAATACCAAAATTGTCTCTCCCTGGAGAAGTACATGAGCACAATTGTTTGCAGCTCACACACCAAAACGACTGAATGCCTGGATGACAGGGAGATGGGATGGAAAGAGGGTTACAAACCCCAAGACAAAGGCAGCCATGAACTGCCCAGATAATTGGGTGTCTTCATGGCTGCCTCTTCCTAAGGACAGCGGCAGAGGCAGCCCTCTGCTCAGGACCTGTGCTTGTGGCTGACGCTGGCTTGGCTGCAACCCTCAGGCAGCTCCAGACTCTTGGAGCTGGGGACTGCAGATGGTCCAGGGCAGGGCAGAGGCTGGGGTCAGCCCAGCAGCAGGTCCTGGTCACAGTCCCCACCTCCTTCTCCGTCTTAGCTCTCCTCTGCCCTCGCACTGAGCCAGCACTGGATGAACCAGGCTGAAGAAATGATACCACTGAAAAATAATCCCTCTTTCTGGTTTTGGTTTTTTGTTTGTTTGTTTGTTTGTTTTTTCAGAGCGTGGGTTTATTTCTCAGTTGGATTTATTCCCCGCTCTGGTTCACAATGCTTGCCCCTGCAGCAGGGGACAAATGATTGAGGACAGAAGAATTAACTCCTCAAACTGTCCCTGAGGCTACAGGAGGTCTGTGCCACACCATGCCAGGAGGGTGGGGGCACCGACTGGTGGCCAGCGTCGTCCTTCCCCAGTCAGACAGCGTGGGAACTCAGCAGAGAGGCCGGGAAGGGATGGGAGTGCTCTGGACTGCAGCAAAGCCCATGCTGTGCCCCTGGCCGACAGGCACAGCCCAGCCAGCACTGGGATCCCAGGGTGCTGCTGTCTGGTTTGTTTAACAGCCAGCCTGGAAACAGGGAGAAATTCCAGTGTATGGGATTTGTTAATGATAGCATCTTTCCTCTGATTGCCCTTGGCTTGTGCCAGCCACCAGTCACCTGCTCGCCATCTGGGAATGACTCTGACAGTGTATTCTGTTTGTTTAAATACTGTTACATTTTATGGGCTGAAATAACCCATGTGAGGTTTAATTTTCCATCAGCTTTTGCAGCTCCAAAGGCTCAGTCAAAGCTGGTGAAGGTTCAGGGGAGAGCAGCCAGCATTATCCCTTCCCTCCTAGAACCAGCTTTGCCCAAAACGCGTCCAGGGGGTTGAGCCCAGGGCTGCACAACTATTGACCTCAAAAAGTCAAATGACAAAAAGTCATGTTGTTAGCTGAATAAAGTGTTCTGTTCTACTGGCTATAAAGTGGCTGGGTTTGTTACCTGGACACGGGGCTGTCTCCACCCAAAGAGGTTTCCAGCCGTTGGAGGGACAGAGCTGGGCTGCCTTGACCTATGCTGCCGACAGTCTGGCTCTAAGAGAGTGGTCACACTGGGGACCCTAGAAACCCCCTTCCCGCCTGTGAAGCTGTGGGATTTCTGACATGTTTCCAATGTTATTTTTTTTAGAGAATTCAAGGAAGGGGTTAGGTGTGAAAAATGGGTCTGACTTGGACAAGGGAAGCGTTACAAGAATGGTGATTTAAAAGGAATCAGCAGAAATGTAATCATAAACAAGACACTAGAATTAAACCCAAATCTTTCTTTTTTTTTAACCCCGAGGACTGGCACTATGTTGCAAAGCAGCTACTCTGCCCATGGGAGACAAGGAGTCTGCTTTCCCGTATGAACGGGGAGGAAGCCCTGCCAAGGAAACAGCAACACCAGTGAAGAAGAAATTCAGTTTTTAGACTCTCCTCCCACTGCATTGATATCAAGGGTTCCTGCTAAATCAGGGACATGCAAAGAAATACAATTTTGAGATCAGGGCAGCATTCCCAGCGGGCTCTCTGTGTTTGGGAGAACCATTCCCTGAGGTTCTGGTCCCAGTGAGGGGCTGCTCCAGCTCTGGCTGAGTTGCTGGGTGTTTTCACAGTGGAGGAGTGCATGGGGTTTTCAGTCTGATACAGTGGCTTTGTATCTGATGGCTGCTCTGCATCTCGCCAGCTTGGTATGCCAGGTGCCAGTTTACAGTGAAACAAAGACAGCATGGGTAAACAGCATGAGAGATGAAACCAGGATTCCTGATTTTAAGATTTGATGTGTGTTTATTTCTAAAGAATCTGGATTTAAACACAAAAAATGGGCAAAAAAGAAAATCTTTCTGATTGCAGTGGGTCTGCTCTTTTCTGGTGTTGCTGGCACTAGGAGAGATTTTATCTTTTCATGTGGGCTGCCTTTCAGATTCATAAATCTTTGCATTTCTTAAGTCCAGTAAATTTGCAGGCTTTGGGACAGTGTCATTGGAGGTGGGGTGGAAGCACAGCCCACAAAACACCCCTCAGCCACCCTGTGCTCCACGTGCTTCTGCAGAGAATGCAGCACCATTATTTTTTGTCTTTTCAAATGAACTCTGTGAGCCAGACAGGTGCTTTCCATTGCGAATTGGGCAAAATTGGTCCATTTTGACAAACTTTACTGACTTCAGCAGACAGGTACCTTCAGATAAGAAATGATTTTCAGTGGTGTGTTCCTGCCCATCCCTCCCCACTGCCTGTTAGAGCCACGAGGGTCAGGCCTCTGTCTCTTTTTGCTTATCCCTTCCACTGCTTTTCACCATCACGGCATAAGGCTGTTGGCTGCAACTGCACCCCCCACCCCCCCCACCCCCCCCCCCATGCTGGGCAATGCCCACCCACCACCACTGACCTGGCACTGCTTCACATTGGTTCTCCAAACTTCCTATGGCAGAAGCTGAGCCTGTGTGGAGTGCCTGAGCTCTTCGTTCAGAAGTGAGCTAGGAATACACTGGTGTGCCAGCCATGGGGACATTGTCCTCACTGAAGTGCTCCATAGCTGTTCTGTGAAGGTCACCGCAGCACAGTGGGTGGCTTTGCATGGGGACCCATGCCAGCTCTGTCCCGGCTTTGCTGCTAACAGGACCACGATTTCCTCTACCTCCCTCTGCTGCCTTGTTTCCCTGTATCTCACGAATCCTTGCCAGGTTCGGGATGTCTGTCAGCTTCCAGGGATAATGACCTGATTGTTGCTTTCTGCATTTTTCCATGGGACCACATGTGTTTGGTCAAGTGCTGTGTATTCAGTGCTGCACAGCGGCTCTGCCTTAGCGACCAGCTCCTCCCACCTTGTGGATCACATCCATACCTGGGTGCTGTGTTTGCAGCAGCCTGTCCTCAGGGCTGCAGAAGCTGTGAGCTATGGAAAATGCAATCCAGGGCATTAGACCTCCTTTCTGTTCAGAACACGTCTGCCTCCAACAAACCAGAAGCTATTTTTGCTTTCAGTAGCTGTCGGAAGACACTGCTGAGAGAGCTGCCACTCTTGCGTGTGCCATCTGGAGCATGTGACACCACTGCCCATAGCAGACAAGAGTGTTTTCTTCTTTCTTCTCCTCTTCGCTTTTTCCTTTCATCTAGGCTGTTGCAATTCTGCTGTTTGCCTGCTGTGATCAAAGGCAGCCCAGGTGGTGAGCACATCTGCCTCCAGCTCCTCCACATGGGAACAGGCTTGGCAAAGCTGCCACGGACCAGGTTTTCGTACTGCTTCAGCCCGGACACAACCATAATCTCCTCTCCTCGTTTCCTGCAGTCTGCTGACCTTCTCCTTCAAATAAAGGCTGAATGATCCCAAATCCCAGCTGTTGTCAGACAGTACCCCATCTTGCAAGCTGAGAGGTGCAGGACCAAGCACATCCCCAGCTGAACTCCTCACAGGTCCTCTGCGCTCTGCCAGCGCTGATCTGTCAGCTCCCTCCTTGGGCACCGTTTCACGTGCTACCACCAGGATAAGTGGTCGCACCGAACTCACATAAACCAACGGCACAGAGGGAAGTGAACCCAGGAGTTCTGTGCTGGGTGTGCTTTGAAACTGAGCTGCTGTCCCCGCCATACGCTGTGGCTCTGGTGAAAGGAGTGTGGTTCTCAGTGGGGACGCAGGCAGGGGCCACCTCTTGCCTGGGACCAGGCAGTGCCTGGCCCTCCCCATTCTCATGGTTGGAAATGCAACTGCAGTGATCCCTGACCAGTTAGCCTCATTTAGTTTTGTGCCAACATTGCTTTTAAACAAATAACTGCTTTCTCCCACACCTCCTCCCCTGCTGTGTTTATGGACAGCAGCATCAGCAAGCTCCAGTTTGGTCCCACCTCATCCTGCAAGTCTGCTTAAAGACCTGCAATAAGCAGTTTCGCGTGCACACGTTTCTGCCACACTGGCCCCCACGACCCTCCACTCTCCCCTTCATCTCCCCGACACTGACAGTGCTTCCAAAAAGTGGACCATCCTCTTTCTCATTAGCACACTGCTGCCTTCTGTGGAAGGGGTGGGAAGAGAAACACAAAATGAGATTTTCTCCACAATGGACTTGGTCCCAAGCCAGCCCTCTCCTATCCAGCCCAAGCCCTCCAGCCAGGTGCCCAGTGTCCTTGTCCTCAAGCAGGTCATTCCTTGAGTGGTGCCAGACCAGGTGCTGTACTGAGGTCTGCATGGATTCAACCTGCAATGTTTCCTGTTTACAGAATCAGCTTCTCTGTGGGGGCTTTGGCCTCCCCTGTAGAGACACAAAGCTTTTCACATTCAGGAACTTGGGCTAAAACCTTTTTCTCTGCCCAAACTGACACTCCTCTTCTGTTAACTCCTGTGGGGAGGTAGAAGTCTTCAGGGACCTGTTTGGATCAGACCATTTGGGTGCCCTTGGAATCCTCCCTAAACAAGCAGCTCAACACTTCCAAGACCATTGGCAATCTCTGTGGTCTTGTGCCTCAGCCCAGTGGTGAGGGTGGCTGGAGCAGGCACGGATATCCTGCACAGACCCCCACCCCTTACACTTTGCCAGCCCCTGTAGGCAGACAACCCTGGAGCCCACTGTGCATCTCACTCTGCCGCACCTTGCTTGGGTATGCCATTTCTAGCAGGGGGGATTTTACGATTTTGTTACCTTCGTCCCAAAAGACCTCACTTTTTCCCAAGTGTTTTCAGCCCCTGGTAAAGAGCTTTGCAGTGTTCTTTTTCTAGATCAACATGCCACAAGCAGAGATCGCATCACTCCCCTCGGTTTCCCCATGGGATGACAGCAGAAAGCAAACCAAAGGGGAGTGGGAGGGAACCAAGCTCTCCCACGGGGTGTTGACTGTGCAGAGATGTGCCAGGAGCTGGTGCCAGGCTCCCTGGTGCCTCCTCTATGCAGAGAAACACCTCCCTGCAGAGCCTCCCTCGTAGGCTGTGGGAAATGTTCCTCCTTCTCCCACATCCTTCCTCTGCAGCAAGCATCCCCGCTCGGCTGGATCCTGCTCTGGTTCCCAGAACAACGTGCCAGCCCAGCTCCATGTTTAGTCATGGCAGTGGGAGCTCTCTTCCGGCACACATGGCTGAGATCTTTCAGCTCTGGTCGGCATTACCTCCCCCTTCCTCCTCCTTGCAAACAGTCTTAGATTTTTTTCCCCTCCCCTGGGGCTGGTCCCCTGCCTTTCTGTGCTCTTAAAAGGGCTTCCAAGAGCTTAACACATTTGCAACCCACTAATGAGGGCTTTTCCCCCACTGCAGTTAAAAATCAGACCTTTTTCTAATTTGCAGCAGAGAAAGGCAATGCAGCCTTGGACTGGCTTGAGCCTTCACCGAAGCTGAAGGTGAAGGCCTTACCTGCTGCACCAAGAGAGCAGGGCAGTGGGGGGTGCTGGGGATCTGCCCCTTCTCTTCCTGCCACTGGCCTGAGCAGCCTCATCTCCATCCCGCTTCTGCGGGGGAAAGGGGGCCACATACCATCACGGGGGTGTGTTGTATTTCCACCTCCCAGCCACACTTGTTACAGTTCTCCTCCCCAGACTTACAAATCCAGTCCATTTAGCAATGGGTGTGAATTCCTACATTACATCAATTAAAGATCCACTTAATTTTATTTTTTAGCTTGTAGAGAAAAAACAACAGCACCAGAAAGGTATTTAATTATACCTCATGATTGCAGATTTTATATCTCCAAATTGGAGTGTACTGTATTTAATTCAATTAGATATTGTAAAACTCCCATTATACCCTTCAGATATTAATAAACTCAAGACCTTAAAACTCTCTTTTTAGCTCTTGCAACACCAAAGTGCTGCTATTTATATGTTTCTGAGCTGTTTCTAAGCATAACAGATTTTTATTACTTTCTGGCCATATGTCCAGAATGGGTAAAGTTTGGGGAAAAAAAGACCCCAAAAATGGGAACTTCTCTTTCTGTTTTTCTTTCCTCTGCCCTCTTCACTGAATGACTACATAAGCTGTGCGAAAAAAAAGAAGTGGGGGGTTAGTTGCTGAAGAGGTTGCATCAAATACCATCAGAGGCTCCTCTCAACTGTCAGAGTGCGGCACGGCATGGACCTGCAGTGTCCTGCAGAAATTCTGTGTGAGATGCTCTCCCTGGCCCCCAGATCTCCTTGCATTGTTCTTGGTTTTGGAAGTGGTTTTGATTTTCTGAAAGCGTTTTTTTTCTCTGTCCCATTCGCGAGCTGCACTGTGGGGGAGGTGCCAAGGTGATGAGGGGAACAGTGCAGGTGATGCTCATGTGGGCTCGTGGGGTAGAGAGATGGGCAGAGGACACACGGAAACTGTTGGGGTGAGAGATAAGGGGCCAGAGGAGCCTTTTTACTCCTGGTGGTTGGTGGCAAATATGGGTGAAGACTGGACCGAAACTTCCATAACTTGGTGCTTTTCCCACTGTTCTAAAAAAGAGGAGGTTTGGGGTGCAATGGTCATTAGGACCACGCATCTCTGCAGGCAGACAAGCCCAGGCTGGGTTTTTTTACAGCCGTGGCTGAGCATCACAGACCCGGCAGCGGCATGCAGCTCCACAGTGTGGGACCCTGGCATTGCTGCAATGTAGGAAAGGTTTTACCTAGCACAGGCTGATGCTGCCTGGGAAGCACATGTGGAGCCAACCCCCTGAAACAGTTAACTGGTGAGGCTCTGTCCATCATGCAGAAGGTACAGCCTGAAGGTGCAGGCCTTTTCCTCCCTCAGTCTCCAGCTTCTTGGCCCTGATTCAGCATGCCACGCCAGGAGAGCTGGAAGGCAGCCCATTATCCGTTGGCCATTTAGCACTGATGCTGAGGTGAGTGTTGAAGGTGTCACTGCCTCCAGCACATGTCACAGGGATGTGGGGATGCCACCGAACAGCTGCCTACTGGAAACGACTCTTCTTGTTAGCAGCTCTGTGGTGGAGAGCCATGAGCATCATCACCTGCAGCCCTGTGCACCAGCCCACCTCCACCATGTGTACCTCCTGCAGCATCCCTTCTGCCTGGTGTCATCGTTTATCCCTCCTGCCCCACTGTCGTGGTTTAACTCCAGCTGACAACTAAGTACCATGCAGCTGCTTGTGCGCTGCCTCTGCTCCCCAGGCTGAGATGGTGAGGAGAATCGGAAAAAGGTAAAACCTGTGGATTGACATAAAAACAGTTTAATAGTTTAAATAAAGTAAAAATAATAATAATAACAACAACAATAATAATTTCAATGAAGAGGAGAGAGAGAGGGGGGAATGAAACCCACGGGGAAACCCCCAAGGGATGCCCAACACAGTTACTCACCCCTGCTGAGTGATGCCCAGCCCGCTCCCGAGCAGCGGTCGGTGGCTCCCGGGCAGCTCCCCCCAGTTTAGGTACCGAGCATGACGTTCTGTGGGATGGAATAGCCCTTCGGCCAGTTCAGGTCAGCTGCGCTGGCTGCGTCCTCCCCTTGTGGCCCTGCTCGCTGGCAGCACACGCGGGATTGGGAAGTCCTTGACTTGGGGTAAGCACTACTTAGCAACAACTAAAACATCACTGTGTGATTAACATTATTCTCGTACTAAAGCCAAACCTCGGTATTGTACCAGTGACTAAGAAGAAAATTAACTCTATCCCAACTGCAACCAGGACACCTGGGTTTCCCTCTGACAGAGGGCTGAAGGGGAAGATGCTCTTCATAGCTCTGCTCCTGATCTGGACATAGATGAGTTGGGGTGGGGAGCGGGGAGGAGAATGCATGGCTCTAAAACCTGTTTCTGTGCAATTACTCTTGGACAAACATAAGAGCAGGTTAGAGCGTGTGCTGGGTGTCCCGGCTGCCTGCATTATGGGGAGCACTGAGATACAGCACAGGCAGCTGGGACATCTAGCAGAGGCTCCGAGACCCTGTTCCAGGGGCCAGGTTCCCTCCTGGCGTAGCCTGGGGGGCCAAGAGAGCCTTGAGACCATGAATACATCAGGGAGAGCAGTGCTGGTGGTGCGGGGAGAGCTGATTCCTGCTGAGGACCACTGGCGTGATGCATAGCAAATTTGACGTGGTGTCCATAAAGGCGTTTGATTGTTCTTAATCTCGGCTATTTATCAGTTATTAATGTGCATGTCTGAGCTGCAGAGGGGCATGCGCTCAGCTCGCTTAAATAACAAGAGGGGAATTTTCTCAGCTAGTTAAATCCTGGCTGTAATGAGCAGCTTCATGCTGTTGTTAATGGTGTCTCGCTCACCCTGTGGAGTGATGACAGCTCCCTGGTGCATCCCAAAGATCCTACACGTTCCCCCCAGCTTTCCCAATGTTTTCCTCTCTCCTTCCCCACTGCCACAGTCCCGGGTCCCTCCTTGCCCTGGGGCTTTGAGTGCCATATGGGGCTTGTACATTGAGCAAAGGGCTGCCTGCACCAGGCATCCACTTCCCTGCCCTCCTTGGGGACTGCACACTGGGGAGAGGCAATGGGGCTGGGAGATAAGGCACAGGCAAGGTGGCATGAACAGGGAACTCAGAGGCCCAGGGCTGAACTGAAAAATAGAAATTAACTGGGCTGTCATGACTGAAATAAAAGTTTTCTCCATTAAAATCTCCATTCCAGCTCAACAATGGATATCATTTGTCATGGAGAATATTTCACCTTCAGGTTCATGAAGTCAAGGAGCCATGGGCTGTGCTCACAGTGGCCAGCCAGGACAGGGTTTCCTTGCAAACCACTTGGATGTCCCCACAGATTTTTGCTCCACTGTAAGCCTTACACATCGACCTTACACTGTAAGCCTTACACATGACTACACAATGACCTGGGCCAGGCCACCCTTCCTCCGAGCCTTGTCCCCTCTTGACACAGCATCCTTCTTGTCCCCAGACAGTGCCCAAGCCCTGGGTGCATATTCCAATGTTCTCCACCAAGGTGGACACTCTCTCCTGGGGGGTACAGAGAGGAGCCTTGCAAACTCACCTCCAGTTCTTTGGGGCTCTCACAAGTACCTGGAAACAACATGTTTGGGAAGTGTCAAAACAAGCCATGTGCCAATTAAAAAGCTTTTGCTGCTGGGCTGAAGTGTTTTGTCAGCCTCATGCCAGCTGAGGCTGCTCAGAAGCTTGGGCAGCTCATTTACAGGCCCTCCAAAACAGCAAACACAGGTCCCCCCCTGCTCTCCACACTGTGCCAAACAGTAGCACACTACCAGGAGACCCGGCTGATACCTGTAAATCATATTGAGCTGCTTGCTGACATGCCACTCTGTCTCAGCCCCAGGGGATGGGGGTGACACTTGTGCTGGTTTCTGGGGAGCAGCGAGCATCTCCTGCGAGAGTCTGTTTGGGCAACAGGGCGACCAGTGCCTTGCAACATCTGGCAGCAGACCCAGGAAGAGGCAGGTGGATGTCCCTAAGCACATGGGGACTGTGGCAGGCAGGAGATCCACTCTGCAGGCAGGAAACAGGGCAGAGGAGTGTTTGTTGTACATGTCTGGCAGGGGCTAGACCAAGTCCTGGGGGTGTGAGGCTGTGCGTGCAGACAGCCTCAGGGTGCTTGCTGTGTACCCCAATGCTCAGCGTGGCAACTGCAAGGAGGAACCGCTGTGTGCTCACCCCTGTGGGCAGGGTGGCAGGATGCCCCGTGTCCAGGCAGATGTGTACACGCTGGGGTCCAAAGCTGCGACAGAGCATGCGGGCAGGGATGCTGAATGCTGCAAGGGTTCAGTGAGGGATAGTGTGAAGATGGCACAAATCCTGTAAGGAGTCTAGAGGTCTCCAAGACCTCAGAGGAGTCTCCTGGTCCTTCATGGGGAAGAACATGGTCCTTCACCTGGAGGAACAGAACATCATTTCCATGGCAGGGGCTGGCCCTAGTCCCCTTCGGTGGAGCACGACCTGGGGTTTGGCCAGGCATCGGTACCCACTGAGAAGAAAGGAGTGCCCCCACTACCCCACAGCCCTTTTGGCACAAACCTTAAATGCAAAGCAGATCATGAAGCCTTGAAAAAGGACCAAATCTTGTCTGTCTGACCCCGGCGCAGGGCCTGGAATCCTCTATGCTCCATTGCCTGGCTCAGCTCTGCAAAACCCCTGGCCAGACAAGTAACAAGGCAAGATGTCACCAGCATTCACACATGCTCACATTTGCAGCTGTTTTAATATTAGGCTTCCCATATGCGGCAATTTTTGCCTTCCCAGCAAAGTCTGTTGCACAGCTGGAGACGGTGAGGTAAGGAAGAGACACAGCACGTTGGGATGACATGCCCCTTGCCAGCATAGCACCCAGCCTGCTGCCAGCATATGTGACTCCATCACCAGAGCCCTCTCCCTCTGGAGGCAGCAGTTCAGGGACAATTCCTCCTCTAAATGTCATGGAGCCACAGCAAGAGCTCCCAGTGATGTGCCTCCCTCTAATTTTTTCCTTGAGTGACTCCAGGTTGGTGCAAAAGGAGTCAGTTGTGCCGCTTACTATCGCCAGTGCCCACTGCAGGTCCTTGCCAGGTAGCCCCAGCTGACCATGCCTCCATGCTAGTTCTGCTCTGGCCTCACCTGCTCCAGCTCCCCAGGGCCTGTGGGGACACCAGCCAAGACCTGCCACTCTGAGTGCACCTTCAATGCTCCCATCATCCCAAAGAGGTTCCAATGCCACCAGCGTTGAGGCTGGCTGGCCTCTCCCCCTCTCCCCCTCTACTTACCCCTTTCATTGCCTGCACTGCAACAGGCTGATGGAGTCTGGGCATTGGCTGCAATTTGTTCAGATCTGCTGCAGTTTTTGCCACATCTAATGTGCCTGCAGACATGCTTGATCTGACGGGGTTGGATCACAGAGAGGTGCGATGAGCCCACAATTCAGCCATACTTTCTGTAGCCCAGGTTCAAGTGTGAGCTGACCTATTTGTCCCTCTCCCTGCTCAGAAATCCCAGGTGGGATTTTGCTCCTCTCAGCTACCTCAAGGGACAGGTGATGGCAGTCTGTACCACACACAGATGGTGCATTTCAATGCTTGAATGCTCCCAGCTTGGTCTGCATTGGCCAAAATCAATCTGCCCACCCTGGGGGTCCCGGCGCCAGGAGGTTACGAGGACCCTCACATGAGTCAGTGCAGCCAGACAAAGCTGCAAGATTGACAGAGATGACCCAGTCCTACCAATGCATTAGCTGAAGCGTGATTGCAAAGTTTAGCGAACAAGATTGCCAAGGCCAACATTTTTGCTCATTCTGTCTGGAGATGTTGACTCAGTGGCCAGATCCCACAAGGATTTTTTTTCCCAGAGTTGGGATGAGATCCTGGATGACCTTAGGGTGATCTCTGGAGTGAGTCAGAGCAGGTTTGGTGAAGTCCAGACAACCATGCCCAGTTAGGCTGTTGCTTTCACAGTCCCTGAGGTCTAGTCGGGCTTCTTATGAGAAATCAGGATAAGCATGGGAATCTAGGCTGGGAATGAACCAGTAAAGCCTTTGGAAAGCTCCCTGCCACTTTCCCTGACTCATGACTGGACAGCTATGTCCAGTCCTCTGGTAAACACACAGAGGCAGAAACTCCAGGTGCAGGAGGGTGCCAGCAGACTTGCGTGGTCGGTTCCTTCTGCCACTCCCCAGGAATGGGGGAGTGCTTTGTCCCCTAGAAATAAGACAAGGACGTTTGGAGACCACCTGCCCAGCAGAGATTTTTGGTACCTGTTCTGCCCAGTCCCCAGACCCACGCCTGTCATGCATGATTAAGCAGCAGCATCTGGTTTGGTCGGTGTTTTATAGCTGAGTCAAACTGAGGCACACGTCCTGGGTTTACCATGACTGTGAGCCAGTGTCAGGGCTGACGATGTGACGAGGATCTGCTGCGCCTGTGCCCCACAGGCAGAGACAGCCTGCAAAGTCCAGCTCCTTACATGCATGTCTTGGAGTTAGTGTCTGGCAGAGCCAAGCAGGATACTGAAACAGAAAGTGTTTTGTAACCAAATGACAGGGGAGATGATAAGCCGGACACACATTTGTATTTCAGACACATTTTTGATGATGCTTTGACTCTAAAATGCTTCAGCTTTAGGATGAAAAATATCAAGCTATTAATTTATAGAGCAGAACAGAGCTGCTTGGAGACTTTGGGGCTAGAGGGAGATGATGTGCAAGTTAGAGAATTCTTTTGTATGCATGGTTGTTTTTTTTTTTTTTAAATCTTTTCCCAATTCCCCTGTGGCTTTTCAACTTACAAATCTGTGCACTTGTGTGGCAGTTATATCGACCGGCTCTATCATGTCACACAGAGCTCATTGACTTTGGAGAACACAACAGCTCATCCCAGTCCCCAGCCTGCTTGGCATCCACTTTCGGGGATGTCTTCTAACTAAAAGCTGACTTGAGTACACAAGATGGGAGCAGCGGGGACTGCTGAAGAGTGGAAAGAAGGTTAATTGTCAGAGCAAGCTGAAGAACCAGGACAGGAATAGCAGCATTTGCTGTAGACTGAAATACTTTGTCAGAGCTCAGTGAGGAACACTGGGCAAATTAAGAAGTCAGCAAATGAGAACCAAGAGGAACAACAGGGCTGATCTGGAGCCAGGACTTGGACAGCCACATCTGCTACTGGCTCAGGCTGACACAGGTAAAAATAGGACCATGGAAGTGATGGGCAGCATGTGGCAGAGAAAGCTCATCACAACTGCTGAAAAGCAGGAGCTGTTCTTCCCTTACCTGCTGGAACCCTGCCTGCATTTCAGCAGGTCTTGTCAGAAAGACAATCCAGGCAGCAATACCTACCCGGGCTCTCCCAGGCTGCCAACAGGTTCCCTCAGCTGAAAGTGCTCATGGAGCCCAAATAATCCCAAAGTGAGTGATGAAAGACCAGCTAAGCGCTGAACCAAAGGCTCACCTTCCCATTGCTACAGGGTTCAACGACTGGGAGGCCTCCACACGGCCATTGCTGAGCCTCTCAGCTGTGCCTACAGCAGAGCCCAATGTCCCAGCAGTGGGTGCAAACAGGCTGCTGGCCACACTGAGGCCAGGGTGGAAAAATGACACCTCCATCGCCTCTCTCACGTGCCCTTTCTCAGCACTGGGTGCAGCTACTCTCCTGTATGAAGGTCCACGTCTGTACACATGCACATTGCTGATCTGACCTGCTCCTGGGCATAGTGGGCTCTGCCTGGCCTGGGATGGACTATCCCAGGTGTACCACATGTGAAACAGAGCACATGGGCTGGCAGGGTCAGGGACTCACCCCTGCGCCCCCCTCCCCCCCGCCACGGCAGGCAGCAAACCCCCATGCCCCAGAGCGAAGCACATGGCTGTGGGTACCTGAGTGCGGCCCCTCCACCACTGCCATTAAGCAGGAGAGATTTCAAAGTGCTGCTCTGCTGTCCAAGGACCAAAGCACCTCCCTAATTGGTTGCACTCTCCCCAGAAATTAGCTGCTGAACCCACTAATGCTTTAACAAATTCTTCTCATGAAAGACTAGATGCCTCGGCACTGGGGGCTAGCTGCGCAAAAAGGCAATTAGAGTAGCCCCAGCCCCTGCCCACCTGGCTGAGGACACAGCTTCTCAGGCTGCTCTTTGGAAGGGATTTGCCACTCGAGCTCTCTCCCTGCCTGACCTGCCACGGATTTGCCCCGTGAATGTGGGCTGCAGACCCCCACCCAGAGACAGCTTTATGAGACTGGCTGTTTCCATTTGTCTGTCACGCTCTCAGCACACAAACAGCTCATGGATCTCCCCCTCACCCAAGCATATTCCCAGCTGAGACACTCCAGGGATCTTTCCTATTTGTGACACCTTCTGCTAGCAAACCAGTGATGTCAGCCACCAAAATTAATGTCACCTTGGAAATGCACAGCCTGAGTTCTCTTGCAGCTCCCCACCTGCCATCACCCATCCACACCAGAACAAGGTGTGACCGGTGAAGCACAGCTGCCTGCTTCTATCTGTCTCAGAGGAGGTTTAAATTGGATATTAAAAAACATTTCTTCACTGAAAGGGTTGTCAAGCACAGAAACATGCTGCCCAGGGAAGTGGTGCAGTCACCAGCCCTGGAGGGATTTAAAAGATGTGTAGATGTGGCAATTAGGGACATGGTTTAGTGATGGGCTTGGCAGTGTTGGGTTAACGGTTGGACCTGATGATCTTAAGGGTCTTTTTCAACCCAAATGATTCTATGACTACCCTATGATCCGATCTCTCCTATGATATTTTCCTTTACATGCCCCATCATTCTCCTGCATGTTTCAGTTCAGTTGGCCAAAGCACCATTTTGAGGGCTTATGCAACTCAGAAGCTGGAGAAATCCCAAGGATGTATTAGAATAGCCTGCTTGTCGTACCCTAACAAGACACGTGAGCCCTAAACTCTCTCCTCACACTGTAGTAGGTTTGCTCGTTGCATCACTGTTGTCACTTCAGCTGAGAAGTTCCTAGAGGGCAGAACATGTCAGGCATTTAAGAGAAACACCAACACCCAAAGGGTGTGGAGGAGGGCTCCACGCAAGATCAAGCTGTATGGCAAAGCATTCAGTGTTTGTGAGAGCAAGCTGCAGAGGGCCAGGTATCAGTGGGAGTGGCAAGGATGCTTTCAGTCTTGGTAGGAATCAATGGCCGAGGCACACATATGAGCGTGCCGTGGAAAGCTAAACTCTTAAGCAGGAGGCATTGTAGCATCTTTGTGCTGGTGTTTGAAAGACGGAAGTTTCTCTAAATTGGTTTTGATTCTGGTTCAATAAGAGGATTAGAGCTGAGGAAGCTTGTCTGGGCTGGCAATTCATTTGATGAGTTCAGGCAGCAATTCTGTTTGCAGATTATCAGGGAATAGGCTTTGCTTTGGACAAATTTCTTCATTATTCTCAATTATTCAAAGAACATCTTGCTGCATCAGCACTTCTGCTGATGGGCAGTTTGCAAGTCATGTGCTGTGCTTTTGTGCTATTGGCATTGTGGGGTCTCAGGTCATTCCATGGCATGGTCCCTGCACCACGATTTCTGCCTGAGACTTCAGCAGCAGCTAGAGGCAAATCAACAAGGTTTCATATTGGCTGCAGAGCTTTCCTTCAGGGTTTTCTCACACAGAGAAGGTGTGACCAGGTGGGCAACGTGTGACAAACGGCTGAGGAGCTGAGTGCCTGCAATTGCCTGAAATGACAAGCTACAATGGCTTTCTGAAGTGGGAAAACCTGCTTTTACAAATATTTTCACACCTTGTGAAGGAGATTAGCTAGCAAGCTGGGAAAGCAGGGTAAGTCTACCTGGGAGGGATTTTTCCCCCCAGCACCACTGGCTAGTCCAACAAAAGCTGCTAGCTACAGACTTAGCGTGCATGGATTAAAGGATTTTTAAGAAAACAGAAAATACGTGATGTGATTATTGCCATTCCCGAGCCACATTTCAGTAGTGTGACTCTGCATCACAACTGCCTCTGACATCTTCCGCTGCTACATGGACCCAAGGGCAGCCTTGGAGGCTGGCACCATAGCACACACCTCTGGCTCCCTCCTAGGCATTCATCTCCGCAGTGTACCAGGTCCCGGCATCATTTTCACTTTGCTTTGCAGAGATTTCACTAAGAAATACCCTGCAGCCAAGGGTCACCCACAGCGCCGGGGAGAGTGGCTCATAGGCACTAATTTTAACATGGCCAGGTCAAGCTGCCTGCCCCGCGTGGGGCTCAGACCTGCCCCACCGGCCCCGCACACCTTTCCCGATGGTCAAAGCCTTCTTTTGAAGACCGTTGTTTATAGTTTTTGACACAGACACAAGAACATTTGGAAATGCTTTTCAATGAAAGTAAACCCCAACATTTTCTTTTAATTTCTCTGTGCCAAATGAAAGCCAGCTCACTGCTCTATTTTTAGCTTCCCCATAACAAGCCGCATGAGCAGGCGAGAGGAACAGCATGTTGATGAGGGAGGTTATTGTACACTGAAGCTCCCATCATTCCTGTAAACAAGCCATGCTCAGAGAGATTTACCAGCAGCCCATGCCAGGGTCTCTCCACCTCTAGCAAAGGAGCAGTGCGATGCTCCAAACAGGCAGCAGTGAGCAGTGGGACTAAGAAAGCTGTTGGTTTCCTGATTGCTGTGAGCAAGAAGTTCAATTCTACCAAAGAGGCTGGGGCTGGACTGAGATCTGTTGGTTCCTCAGCATCATCATCATGTTGGGATGGAGTAGCCCAGCTGTGGCAGAGAGCCCACCGTACCAGGGGATTCATGGATGCATTTGGTCTCTCCACTGACTTGCTTTTGCCTTTGACTCCAGGTTTGAGCTTAGGTGTGCTGGGCAGAATTCCCATTATGAGAATGAAGAGGAGGCCCTGTTTGGGAAGCAAATGCTCCACAGACAGTTCTGGCCCAATGACTCATCCTTGAAGGAGATTATAAGACCTGAAACATGTCTAGGTGGCAAGGAAGGGCAGCCCTTCAAGCTCCCTGAAATATGCTACAAAAGAAGGAATAAGCTTGACCTAGATACATGAAATAACTTGGTCCCTGGGAAAGTACTGCAGCAAGAGTGAGAATTTCACATTCATTAAAAATACGACTCACTTGCTGTCCACAGATACAAACAGCCTGGAATTAGACATGCACAGGGATGAAACGGCATCAGCACAAGCTGAATCTCGATTATGAGGTGCCCTTAGTTGTGCACTGGGTCTGTAAGGCAGCCTCCAGGAACACTGCATGCTCCACCTGCCCTACTCCACGCCAGGGCACTCAGAGGTACCAAGAGCCATCTGCCTTGACCTGTCCTCCAAGGTCTTTTCTCAGTGTAGTTGGGTCCATAGCTTGCTCTCCAATGGAGGCATTGCTTTCAGGAATTCCTCTTGTCCCCGACGCGCACCAGCTCTAGCAGACTGTGGTGGTCAGATGGGATTGTGTCACACCAGCAGTCATGTCACAACACTGGCAAGGGTGTGTTAAATCTCACTGCCAGCCAGGAGCAATGGTAACGTGGGGAATCTCTTTTGGCAGTACCTGGACACCGTGGCTGGTCTTGCCCTGCCTGCTGGGATGGATGCATCTGTGCCCTGCCACATGGGAGGGGGACACCTTACTCCACTGTCAGTGGCCCACAGGGTGGTCTATGCTGTGTGGGAGGATGGAAGGCATTGGTGGTCACTGCAGGACTCCTGGGGTTACCCGTTAGCATCCATCACCTACACACTGTTCCCGGCACAGGGTGAGGCTACGCCTGCTGCATTCGCTGCTTTCGGGCCTGTCTTGTGCTTTCCCTTCAGTGTGTTGCAACAGTGTGTGCTGAAACAAGTCTGCTTGGGTATTTTCCTCGTGCCCTGGAGCAGGTAATGTGGACCAAGGAGCATGGAGGTCTCTGATCCTCATGCCGTGCACAGAACATGCCAGGACTGGCTGAGCCCACCTGGCAGGCGCTCATTAGCACTGACAGTGCCTGCTTCCATACTCCAGGTTCTTATTAAAGCTTGGGCACTGCCTCACATCCCCACCCAGGAGTGTGGGAAATGTAATTGTTCTCCGGGCACTGAAGAGCAAGCACACCGGGCACTAAATGTGGGCAATCTGAGCCAGGGAAGGGGAGTGGGAACCCAGTCCAACATTCATTTGGGAAGTGCAAGGAATTTGTGAAAGTCTCCCCATCCCTACCCACAGCCCAAGGCCATGTTACAACAGTGCTGGCCCATGTTTCCTTCCACTGGCACAGTAGTCTGATACCAGCCACACAGGCTCATGGCTCATCTCATGGAAGCTCTGCTCTGAAGCAAGGCGGCCTGCAAAGCCTTCTCCCACAACACTCGTCCCCTCTGCCATCGCAAGATGCTCTGCAGGATGCTTCCTAACAGCTCTGCAGCCCAGCTTTCTAACATTGAGGTTTTCTGCCTGCTGTTCACCAGATGATCTCAAAGCCAGCGTGCACACTGCTGGCTCACCCAGCCATGGCTCTCTGGGGCTGCTTGTTCCCAGCCCTGCTTAGGAACCAGGAGGGAAGGTAACAGGACCTAGTCTGGCAGTCTGTGTCCTAGACCCAGGATCAGGCAGAGGGGTAGTAAAAGCTTGTGTATATTTACAAGGAGGGAAAACTGCAGCCTGGGCTATCAGGGGCTGTTGCTCCAGGCCAGAGCTGGCTGAACCATATGGCCTGAACCCTTGCTGTCCCTGGGAACATCAGACACGGTCACTGCCATACTCCTGTTATTTCAGCTAGCAGCACAGGGAAGTGTGTCTGGCAGAGCTGTGCTGTGTCACAGGCAGCCTGGCCCCCATGGTCATCAGCATCTCCAGTAGTAACCTGGGTGACTCCCCAGCCAAAGGGGGACCTGCTGTCTGTCACCAGCCAGTGCATCCTAGGAAGGGGATCTGCTATCTGGGGGAGAGCAGGAAGCAGAGGCAGCAAGCAGCCCCACACTCACATGCCTCAGGAACCATCGCCCAGATGTCCCCTGAACTCTCTTCATCTCCATGAGGGGCTGGTCTTTGTCCTATTGCCAGAATGAGAGGGAAAGGGCTCAGGAAAGCAAGTTTTATTTGGGCTCAGTGCTCCTCAGTGCTGTGCACTGTTGGAAAGCGCTGGAGCATCGCAGGCGCAGGAAATCACCCCATCCCGGTCCCTGCAGGATGGCTGAGGCGATGCCACTGCTGCAGCAGCGCCGTGTGCTGCCAGCAGCCTTGCTGAGCACTGCCGAACCTGCAGCCAGGGTACCCACAGCAGGATGAGCTCAGGTGCCCACCCCTCAAGGGCACCATTACATTGATCTGATGTGAAAAGGTTGAGCATTCAGTGTGTTTGTTTTTTCCTGTTTGGCTTTGATGGCTCTGCTTTTCACCCTGTCCTCTCCTGGTCTTACGAGAACTTTATTAAGAACATACTTCTGGATGCTGGCTGTAGGTCACACTCGCACCACTGACAGCAGAGAGCTAGCCCTGTGTATGCAATGTGAAGGACATCCCCAACCTGCATTGCAGTGCTGCTCAAGGGAAAAGCTTTGCTTGAGATATAAATGTTGTTTCCTCACTCGTGTAGAGGGGAGAAGCTCCTGAACCCTGTGCCTGGAAACTGTTTCCCAAAGGTGGCAGAGGAACCCAGTTTCCATTGTTCAGAGTGGGAATGTACCATCTCTTCCATGCTCCCTCTGCCCCTGCCCAGGTCATACAGCAACAGCTCAGCAATCTGTGGTCACCCTGAGCAGGATCAGGCCCCACGTACAGGTCCAATTCAGAGCCCACAAAAGGCAGTGAGAGTCTTCCCTCTGGCATCAAAGGGGCTTTAGCTCAGGGCTGTACCTGTCTGACTCTCCTCACCTGACTTCGTCCTGTCGCTGCCCTCCCTGTGCCCCTTCCCTCCAGCTAGCAGCCCCATGAGTTCCTGCACAACAAGGACACTGTTTAGTGACTTCAGTGACTTTGTGCACTGGGACCTCTCTCAAGCTCTTCCTCCTCTATCACATTTGTGACATGGCCTGTGGTCCCAGGCAGGGACGCTGCAGCTGCCAGATGCCTGCCTGCAACATTAATCAGAGCAGGAATGGCAGGTGATCTGCAAGACAGACAAAGGGGTTTTATGGCCTGGTTAGCCAGTTTCAAGCAGAACTGTTGAAAGCCTTTTCTAAAGCTCAGCTTCCAACGATTATGATCTCCATATATTTAGATTTCCAGCACCTGGTGGATGAGGGAGCTGACAAGCTCTGTCTTGGATCCATCACTCATGTCATGCTAATGCTGTTCAGGATGGCAGCACTGCTCTCGGGGGGCTTTCTGCACTACCTGCCATGAGCAGAGCACAGTAGGGGAGCAGGGGCTCGCAGGGCTCCAGCCCAGGACACCAGAGCAGTGCTGAATGGGGATGGCTTTCCTCTGCAAGAACCTTCTGGGAAACATTTTTCTTTCCCAAAGCAGGGTGAAAAGTTTTGTAACCTCAGTATCACTGCCTGGGAAGAACTCAGCCTGGACCGCTTATCTATCTGACAAATTCCACATTGATTTGGAGCCATTTAAAACTTTGCATCATTTCCCCCCCCTCCAAAATGAGTTGAAATCAAGTGTTTCCTGCAGAAGGGTTTGGTCTTTTTTCAAACTGGCACTTCTTCAGCAACAAGGAAAAGTGTTGAACCTCAGAGACCCAGGCCCACAGAGGCTGTGCAGGAAGACCGTAGGGGCTCATCTCGCAGGAGCTGTGCATACCTGGGTGAAGGCAGGGAAGCGCTGGCAGGTGGAGGAGAATGGAGAAGGCTGGGTCCAGGGGAGCCAGCACAAGAGCAGGGAAGGGGCAGAGAAGAACATAGCCCCTTGCTTTCCAGGCCAGATGCTACGTGGGTAGCTCCCGTCCCAGGCTGTCTGCTTGTAGAGTGCAGGAAAAAGATGGGGAACCCTAAGCAGAGGCAATAAAAGGGATGTAAAGTAAAACTAGTCAATGGTAAACACCCATCTGGTGGGGCAGGCTCACTGGTTTGTTGTACTTCTGTGTTCTCCAGCATGCTCAGCCTCCTCTGCCTCCCCTTCCCCACCCAGATGTCTCCCCCATTTCAGAGAGGATTTGCTCTGCAAGTCCTAGGTGAGCTGCTGTTTGAAGGGCTGGCACGAGATTGATAGAGGCTAGCTGGCTGCTTTGTACATCATCTGAATGAAGGAGACCATCTCAGGGGCTTCAGTGTCCAGCACTGAAAGGAAATGGCGAAGGGAGAGAGGAAATCCAGGTGTGCGTGGTGGAGGTGGTGGAACAGGGGCAAGCAGAGGGCTCTGCAGAAGCACCTCCCAGGCTCCAGCCAGCCCCTAAACAGAAGAAGGTCTGTCCTCTCCTGGGGAATCAGTTTGCAGGGAACAAAAAGAGCTGAAGGTCAAGGCTGGGGAACAGGTTGGGGCTGACAAACCTGGCAGAAGGTGGTGCAGCCTGGTGCCGATAAGAGACCAGAGGATTTAGGTTTTCAGTCATCTCTCCAGGTTGCCACGTGGAGGCCAGCGCCAGGGGAGGATGGTGGGAGCAGCCTTTACAGAGCTACCGGCTGCACACACAGAGCTGTTCACATCAGGAAGGGAGAGGCGAGCCCAGCTGCACACAGAGCATGTAGGAGAGCAATAAGTGGGGAGGCAGGGATTCAGGGTATGGTGCCCTGAAATGTAAGTGAATTTTGCAGAGCACTGGTTTCTGAGCATGGAAATGAGTGAGCAGCATCGCACACAGACACACGCCAGCCCTGTTCCTTGCTCAGTGCAGAGCCCGCAGCTCTGCTGTGGGGTGAGGCCACCAGCAAGCTTCTGCTTTTAGCACCAACTCCCCAAATAAGGAGCAGATGCTGGTGTCTCCCTTTCATTCTTGCCCAACTCTCTTCTTGAGAGCTCTGCTGCTGCTGGCTGAACTTGGCTCAGTGCAGCCTCTGGTCAGCTAGAGAGGCAAGCCCTGATCTTGGGGAGGCGGGGGGGGGGGGCGTGATCCCTCAGGCATCAGCCTTTTGGTCCATTGGAGAGAGATGAGGCCAGGCTCCCAGTGTGTGGCAGCAGTGGGGACAGACCTCCCAGATGCCTCCCCCCCCCACTGCACACCTAAATAAGGCCTTTTCTAACAACAGCCCAACAAGGCAGAGCTGCTCCAAGACCCCAGCAAGGCTCCCTTTTCCAAAGCAAGGTCCCTCAGCAGCCCCAGATGAGGCAAGGTGATGAATCAGGTCCCAAGTCTACCTAAGAGCAGCAGGAGATGGAGCCAGATGCAGAGGTCAGGACACAGCTAACATGGGGTCCAAAGTCCATCCAGGAGGCAGGATGGAGACAAAGCTGTAGCCCACATCCAAGAGGCCCATTCAGAAGGTAACATAGGTCCAAGGTCCACTTAGGAAACTGAGCCCCAGACAGACCTGACCACCGGTAAACCTACAGCAGCCAAGGACTCAATGCCCACAGGCAGAAGCTATGGCTGGTAGCTTCAGCCTGGCGTGGTGGCAGGCAGTAGTGCTCCACAGAGAACAGCGACTGCCTCGTCCACCTTGTATGGGCTGCTTCATTCAGCAGTCTGTGCTTCTTCTGTCCTGCACTGGACCACTGGAGAGGCTGCCCGCAGAGGCAAGTTGAGCTGGGACAAGAGGGACGATGAGACCCGTCCTGCCTTGGGTACTGCCAGTGTGAGCCAGGCTCTGTCCTGACCAAAGCCACTGCAGGTCCTGGGGGACACTTCTGGGATACAAACCTAAGCAGTGTTTAGGGGAGGGGTGGGAAGAGGTCTTGCCTGTTGAAGAGACAATGATGTTCAAGGTACAGTTTTACTACCCAGGACAAGCTGAGGCTGCTGGCAAAGCTTCACCTTTGTTGCACAGTGTCGGGCTGGACCATGGCAAGCATAAACTCTGCGTGACCGCGCTGGAGCCATTTGCTTTGGGGTTTGATTCATGGCTGCTGGCTGCAGTGGCAAGTGGCTTAATGACATTCCTTCCAGGAGGCTCTCCATCTAGCCGACAGCAAATACTTCCCTGCATGAAGCGCGGCATGACAGCCACTCACTCTTTCCCTCCTGCCCTGGGAGGAAGAGCCCTGTGAACAGTGCAGATGGTTTGGTCCCAGGAACCCTGAACAGGATTTCCCCTGCTGAGAGGAGAAATGCTCAAAAAAAAAAAAAAGCACCACGGTGCTCTGAGACTGTTGTTGGAATAGGACAAGGCTGCCTGAGGGCTGGGAGTGGGTCTGTGCTGGGCTGGTACCCCGTCTTTGCCAGGGTAGCACCAGAAGGCATGATGGCAGCTCAAGAGAAGTGGGAAAAGCCTCTTTAAGGCTTCCCGCGCCGCCCCGGTTCCATGCTAGTCCTGTGGATGCAGCACATTTGAAGGCCTCCTGCCTTGCTAGCGTGCTGCCTGGACTGCTCAGGACCCCTGGACACATCCTGCACAGACCAAGTGCCTGACTGTGCCACTGAGCTCAGCAGCCAACTCTAGACATCCAGGGGGTACCTGTCTCCATGTGCCCTTCACGGCTGTGGCAGCAGGGCCAGGGCTATGGGAGCATCACCTCCTTTTGCCTCTCACAGCAGGGCTTCATCCCACACTCGAAGCAGAGCATCCCAAGTAAGCACATATCCCTGAACTGAGTGCAGGGAGCAAACACATCACTGTCAAGTCACCAAATGAGAACTAACGAAAATTTATGTCTGATTCAGCTAATCCTAACACCAAGGGGCTTTTTGCAAATGGTGGTGCCAGTCGCTCCAAATCCCAAAAGCCCTGTTCACTCCCATACCTGGTATGATTCTAAGCATTAATAAATAGACTGTACAGTACAAAGAGCTCTGTGCAGAGCCTCCTGAAGGTGCATGTGAGCGTGCATGTGAGCAGCATGGTAGACTTACCTAGCAAACCTGCCAGGCAACATTGTGACAAATCATGGTTCCATTGAATGCTCAGCACCTCACCAGTGCTCTGTGTGTTTGCTTGCAGCAGACACTGCAAATTTCTTGCGAATTTTTGCAAGACCTGAGTTGGGAATGCAACAGCCCCATGTAACTGGGCTGCAGCTTGAGACAGCCTTGCCAGAGGTGCAGAGCACAAACCTTTCATATCTAATGAAAAGGTATTTGGGGAAAAAAATTGTCCCCACGGGCAATGTTCTGGGACCACATGTCTGAAAGAGAAGTAAACAAGGGCTGAAGTTAATGTGTGCAAGGTATCATTTGGGAATAAGAGCAAAAAGAGCACAAGCTAACACAAGTCGTGAGGGAAAAATATCCCCAGCCATTAACAGGGGGCTGGAAAAAATGCTGCTCCCTCACACTTTCATCCCCATGGATGAGGAGTTTTACAAGGTACATAAACATTATTATCATTGTTTTACAGCAGGGGAATTGAAGTTTTTGGCAGAGATTTGATTTGCTAAAAATCACCAAGTAGCACCCAAACCTCCTGCTGCCAGATAAACGAGTTGTCTGCTGTGAGTACCGTGTCCTGACCAGCCCCAGTGGCCTCAGTCTTGTTTGCTGGGGTGCCCCATGCACCTTCGAGCTGGATCAGTATGTCTAGCTCCAACACGCTTTAGCCAGCGGCGAGGGCCAGCCTTGCGGCTGAGGCACATGTGTGGGGGATGTAGCATGCCTGAATCCTGGTCCCACTTCTGCTCCAGGCTCCTCATGCTCCCCTCTTCTTCTGTGACATACCAGACCAAGTCACTCTGCTCACTTTGCATAGGATTTTGCATATGATGAAAAATACAGGGAATATGTTCTGCTTTCCTGCACTTGCAGCCAGAGGGACTGAAACACTCAGGATACGAACCTCGTGTGCCAGTTTCTTCATGCCCTCATCGACTCCAGAGACCCTGTTGTCTACTGTAATGTTGAAGGTAAAGAGACCCAGGGTTTGTCTGATGCCAGCTCACCTGTCTGCTCCAGGGACACAGTCTTCTCTGGGAAGGGAAGCCTGTATCTTTACATACATAGCCCGGTGTATGGTACTCACAACAGAGGGAGCTGGGGGAAAGCAGTGCAGTTATCCCCAATAGCCCTCCAAGGGACCACTCTTACTTAAGAATAGATACATTATTTAAACCTTTTCTGCAGAGATAAATGTTAAGCAGAACAGGCCTTTCTTCAGCAGAAAAGTCATGGAGCAGGGGATATAACCGTAATAACACCTTCCATGTTGCTCTCCTTTTCCAAACTGTGAATATTCAGAGTGCTGGAGCACCCTTCCTCCCTCCCTCCCTCCCCTCCCAACATCGCGCTGCTCACCCCAAACCTGCCCTCTGCAGCTGGCTGGTGTTGCAGCCACCTCCTGGCCTGCCCAGCAGCAACTCATCACAGTACCTGCCACCATGGGTGCTTCTCCTGAGACCACGTAGGCCTTCAGAAATAGGGCTCCAGCAGCACACTGGCATTTCTGAGAGCTTTAACTTAGCCCTGGGAGGGAGGGAAGATACAGCACAACTTTACAATGTCATGCCCAGTGCCAAGAAAACCAAGAATTATGATTGTTTAATCTTTCCCATGCTGCAAACCTGAAAGAGTTTGAATGAGGGCAAGGAATAATAGTCATTTAATTACAGAAAGGCCAGTTAACCTGAGGCACATACACAACATGAAGGAAAGGCAGTTTGTGAAGGAAAAGCATGGAGGCAGCAACTAAATTAGCAGGGGTCAAATCAGTTCCCAAGCTCCGGGGTTTTTTGCTGACTGGAGGTCAGGCAGCAATTTCTTCCAGAAAAAGGGAACTGGAAAGCAGTTGACAGTGGCAACTCTGTGTCCATCCCTTCATGGTCACCTAGGAGCCTACTGCCCGCCGGCCTGGGACAACATGGCTGTGGGAGAATTCAATGGGAGTCGGGAGCCTCAGATTGTCTATTTTAGAAATCAAAATCAGTGTGGACAACACCTGCTTGACCGGGCTTCTGGGGGCCTGTATCTCCCCCATCTTTCAGATCCACCAGGACAGCCAGTGCCTGTCCCATTGCTGCAGAGGCTCAGTCGCTCCTGCAGCCCGCGCGGCACTCCTGCCTGCGGTGCCCAGGCAAGGCTGTGATGTGTCCCTTCAGAGCCAGGGAACTGGGCTTTGCCCCACAGTTTCAAACTTCACAGTAGAAACAAAAACTTCCTGCCTTTGAGTTGCTGCTCCGCAGCTGATCCCAAGCCATGGACCACAAATACCACAGACCCCAGACCCAAAAGTGGCCTGAGGTCGCTGGCCCAGGAGGATAACAGCATCCTGGATGTTTTTCCCACAGTTTGGTCAGCAGCTGCCTCATAGAGAAGAACTGGGTGTTCCCTGGAGAGATGAGGCCAAACGGACCCCACGGCCAGCTGGCCCTGGGGCCGGCACAGGGACAGATCTGTGGGGTTTGCAGGGAGGGTGGTGGTGCACAGCCTTTGCATGCTCTCTTTCAAGCCTGGAGGAGCAGGGGTGGCTTTGAGGATTGTTAGCGGTCTGTGCATCACAGGGATTTAGCAAGGTTTTACTCCCAGTATTGCATCTCTTTTTTCTTAAAACCCAGTCTAGGCAGAAAGCATGAAAAGCACTTGGCGTTTCTCTGCATGCACCTCATCTCCCAGGATTAGTGCTAGCTGGGCTGTTATGAGGACATGGACCGTGGGCCACAGCTGCAGACAAAAAGCTCCTCAAATTAACTTTTCAAACTGAAAATCCTGCAATGTGCAGAGCCAGAGCAGTGATGGTAATTTCTTTAAGGATGCGTACCGGGCTTGGATGGGGCAAACTCCCCAGAGTCCACGGTACAAAGGATTTCTGAGAGTGTTTCACTTTGGGCATTCCTCAGTAATGAATTCACCTGCCATGCACAGCCCCAGGACACCAACTTTCCCTGATCTGGATCTGTTTTTAATTAGTCTCTGCAATAACTCTTCTCCTAATTAGAAAACCATAAATATGATTCTAAAAAAAAAAAAAAATAGGTTAGGCTCTATGTGTAATGCAGGGAGGAATTTGTACAGACAGATAAGCTTTAAAGCTGGGGAGTGAGAAGTGGTTCTGTGCAGGAATTTCGACCCAGGAAGGTTTCAGATCTTTCTAAAGGAGAAGAGAGGAAAATAGACAGGGAAAGAATAAATGACACGTGTCTTTTAAAGCCGCTAATGGAAGATTCCCCGAGGCGACCAATCAAGCTGGCAACCCTCCTGTTTCACTTCTTGACAGGTTCCTATCTGCGACTGAGTTGTCAGCCCAGACATCTCTGTGCTTGGGCACTGGAGGGCTGACAGACGGCGGCAGGAGGGGACAGCAGGACACAGCCAGGACTCCACCGAGACCCAGGCTCAGAGACCATGCATACCTCCTAGCTCTCCCACCCTCTCCTCTCCCCAGCTGTTTGCTGAGACTGGTAAATGTTTTCTCTTTTTAATGGCATTAACTCTAAGTTACAAAATTGTTTGTGGTTAGTGACAGATTCAGCCAGGCTGAGATTTGCTTACTACGTAAAGCAGCCAATGCAGGCCAAAGGCACCATGATCCTCTTTTCAGTGTGCAATGTTTAAGCTGGTGGGGTCTTTGCCATCCTGGCATGCATAAATTAGCACGAAGGCATCAGCCACATCCCTTCTCCTGTCTTCCCCTTCCCGTGGCCTTTCAGGCACAACCAGCATGGCGGGTGCACGATGAGCACCAACAGCTCTCCGAATTGCAAGAGGGCTTATTTTATGTCCCTTTCATGTTCCTTTGGAGGACTGCATTGGCCTAAAAATGTGTTTTGGTCAAAAGGCAACTGAAAACCTTTCTGCAAGACTTGCAGAAAATCAGGCGAGAGCCTTTTGCATCTGGGGACGTTGGCGTGGGGACAGACCCACCGGTCTCACCGTGCATCCATGAGTCCCAGCAGAACAGCGTACGGCACGCTAAAAACAGGCGTGCAGGTCCAAAAGCACTCGCTGCGCACCTGAGAAAATTCATTAGCACTCGTGGGTTACCGCTTAATAGCCTGCATGATCGCATTGCCCTCTAGTGTCTGCTCCTACGGCAGGAGGTTGGCACGGCTCCCAGCGCTCTGCTCCGGGACCGTTTGTTTAAGCACTGGAAGTAAGGAGCTAAAGCTTGTGATTGCTCATTTTGGGCACTGCTAACCAGGCCCAGGCAGCTGGGGAAGATGTGCATGCGTGTGGGTGCTGTCGTCTGTGGCCTGTTGGTTCACATCTAAAACCAGAAGTCTGGTTGTTAAGCCGAAAGCAAAATGCCCCAGCCCTGGGAAACACGTCCAGAAGTGTTTCCCCCTCCAAGGCAGCCTTCACTGGGAGATGGGGATGCTCAGTAAAGAATGGAAGATGCATCAAAAAACAAAAAAAACCCCACATGTGGTTGAAGTTTCTTTGCTGCACCAAGCCTGCCCTGTCCCCTTGTGACACCAGGCACCCCACGCCGGCTGGCTGGTGGTCCTTCCCTGAGGAAAGGCGCAGACCCTCTTTGCCTCACTAGGCACAGAGGTGGCCCCCAGCTGGGAGCAGCCCCATGGCTGAGGCTCTCTTAAGGGAGAGGATCTCCTTGTGAGCCTTTCCGGCACGGAGGAGCACCAGGGGATGCCCATGGCTGCAGGTAGTGCTTCCAGCAGGCACCGGCACGTCAGGCTGCAAGCGCCCTGCTGCCCGTGGCTGCCGGAGAGGGAGATGCCTGCAGTCTGCCAGGAACCCAAGGGCTGCACATAATTGGCATGGAAAGAGCAGATGATTATTAATGACTGTGGCTCATATTTCACCCTAGAGGAGCCCAAAGCCTCTTATGGGTGGGGTGTTTAAGTGCCTTTGGTGTCGGTGTAGCTTTGCTCACTTTTAAGTTGGTAATAAAACTCCCACAGATGGTGCTGGGACAAGACCTGGGCCAGCTGCGCTGCTCTGGGCGTACAGGGTCCTCTTCCACTCAGGGAGATGCACAGGGCTTTTGTAGCTGTTGGGAGGCAGGAAGACCTGGCCTGCAGCCAGCATCCATGACTCTCAGCAGAAGAGAGCCAAGATAAGTGTCTGGCTACCTGGTCAGGTGCTGTGGGGGAGGGATGCCACTTTCCATGCATTTTGGGGCACGAGTAATTACAATGAGCTCTTAGCATCAGTTCTTCTTTGTGTTTTTCAAAAGTCCCCGACAAAAGTATCCTGTGCAGAGTCAGTTCATTAGTGATAGATTCACAGGTACGATGTCATCGCAAGAGTGAGGAAGCAGTGGCAATGTTCCCAGTTATCCAGCAGGCAGAGGAGCTGCCTTCAAGCACTTCATCCCGGAGCTATGGGAAGTGATCTCTTCTGGTCTGCGTTTTCGGGTGGCTAAGCTGATTGCTCTGAGCTGATGAGCACCCAGGTTCCTGTTGCCTGCAGCTGGTCTTGCAGCATCACTCCCAGTTCCTGCCTGTGCTGGGTCTCCTCAGGGGGTTTCATAGCTGCCCTCCAGGATTTCAAGACATTGAGGATTTTGGCCACACGATTTTAACTGCTCAAGGCAAGCCATCCAAAACGGACCACAGCCCCTTGCTGGGCACCTACACAAGAGAGAGGAAACTGTGACACACCAGAGCAATTGATGTGGTGGTGCACGCTGCCTTCTGGAAAAGTGGCTATACAGCACCCTCTGCCTGGAGGGGAGAAGGAGGATACTGCTGTGGAGAGCAGGGTGATGAGCCCTGACAGAGACACAGACAGTGAAGTCAGCTCCTACATGGGACACATGGACCACTCTTAATTTCCTTGCATCATTTGCAGCAGTTAATGTACAGTTCAGGAGGCCACATCCAACATCCCGCTCAGCTGGAGGCAAGGCAGAACCACGGTTGTTTATGGTGTGGGGCTGCTTGGGGGCTCTCTGAACCCCACATCTCCCCCTCACACAACCAAAGCAGTGCTGAAAGGGGAGGTGATGCACAGGGCTCACCACCACGGGACCTGACTGTGCTGGGGATAAGAGGTGCCTGGGGTGGCTGTGGCCAGCCAGGAGGATAGTTTCCAGAGAGTGAAACTCCATGTGGGCTGCAGGTTGAGGCCCGTTTCTGGGTCTGGGATGTGCTGGAGCTCAGCCTAACTTGCCACAGACAGAACCAGACCAGCCACACAGCCCCCATCAGCTCTCCACTTCATCCACCTCAAACATCTCTTGATCTGGGATACGTGGGATGTCCAACTCCCCCACTGGGTGCAGAAACAAAAAGATAAAGCAGTACTTCAAAGCCAGCCTGCAATCCCCTTTGATTCTGCAGGTAGATGGTGTGACAAAGACCCTCTTCTCTGGTGTGGCAAAGACCGGGCAGTGAAGCCCAGCTGGCACAGCCAAAGCCATGCAGATGGACTTCCAGGAAGCCATCAGCTTCCTCCCTGGCACGCAGAGCAGATGGCATTGCCCACCCCCACGATAAGGACAGGGGGTCCCCTATAGCTCTAATGTGCATTGTCCTGCCTAGGGCTGCCTGGGCTTTCTGCCTCCATTGGAACCCTCAGCAGGCCATCAGCAAACCAATGCATGGGGTCAGGAAGCGGCAGCAAGGCTCCGGCTGCCAGCTGAGGCCAGGGAACAGGCAGGCTGAGGTTTAATTGCCATACGCATGTGATCTAAAAGCCCTGCTAGTTCTCAGGGCCTCGGTTTGCCCTGTCTGAGTAAGAGAGCCTGCTCCTGCTATGCCTTTGCTGCGTGGTGCCTCACTGCAGCCAAACATGCTCTTTCTGGCAATCATGGTGTCAAAACAGAGCCATAAAGGCAACCATTCTTCTTGCAACTGTTGCCAAAAGGATCTGCTCCCTCTGTCCTGGACAGTACCAGCACCATGGCATCCTTATCCCCCTAAAGCCGAGAAGCATCACCTGCATGTCCCGATGGCACAACCCCTGCCAGCATCTCCCCAGCCTCGGGGCCGGGAGCTCTCAGCCATAGGGCTGGTCTCAGAGACGGGAAACAGAAACACGGATGTTTTGCCACAGGGTCAGCTGTGACTTCACAGGAGAAAAGCTTTTGCTAAGTGCTTTTGTGCTGCCATTTACATGCTGGATCTGGCCACTAAAAAGCAAAATGCCCTGGAAAAGACACCAGCTGGAGACAGGAGAATTGTCACATTGATGCACAGAGACTCCATCACATAGCACACCTGGAAAACACAGAACAAAGTCCTTGCACCTGCATTGCTATAGCTGGCACTGGGCACAACATGAGCACAATTATCTATAAAGGCTTATCCACATTTAAGCCCAAATTCATGTTGTCTGCCTCTGCTTTGCCGACAATACACTGTCAAGAACACAGCAGAGTTTAAGGATGCATTGCAGACTTTCACAGAAAAACACACTTTAAAATCCGAATTGTGAGCCTTGTATTCATCTGACCTACTCACCACCACATGATCCATGCAGTTAATCATCTGGATACTGAATAATTATAGCCTAGTGCTAATAAATAAGCAACAAACTCATAATTATCTGCAGAAGTTATTTGATGAATGATTTTCAAAAACCCACCATGAATCTAGCTAAATTTGGAAGGACTCAAAGCTGTCCGCAGCCAGGGGAATGACTCAGTGGGAAAGACGAGCTCTGGCCCTTTCATGACTCCATGACAGCAGCATAGGGTTATTGCCTACTTCCACGCTGTGGATATTTTTTTTTTTTGCACCCCATTAGGCCTCCATAAAGTTTCAGTTGCTGCTTGCTGCAGAGCAGTGCCCACCACTGCATCCTGGGTGTGAACACTGACAGCGGCTCTGGGACATCCAGAGGAAACCTTGCTTTCTATTGTAGGGAGAGAAAAAAAGTTAAAAAAAATAGGTTCTGGGGTATGTTTCTGCTCCTTTTTAGATTCCCAGATTGACTGGGCATCGTTTAGGCTTTGGACAAGACAAGTCTTTGGGGCTGACTTGTCGAGGGGGAATTTGGGCCCCCAATTTAGACACCTGTGCAGCGATGTGCAGTAGTGCTGCTCGCTTAGGTGGTTGCCCAAGACCTGGAAACCCCAGTGCCAGCCCTTCTGGTGTGGCTGAGAGCGCTGTCTCCATGACTTTTACCTTTAATGTGTGCAAGAAGGAGAGCCTCTGCTCCAAACGCAGGCAAAGCAAGAGCCTGCGAAGATGAAGCTCATGGATGGGCTGGCCTTGGATGGTCTTGCATGCTGCCTGAATCACCCGCAGCGATGCAATCCAGTTGGAGCAGGCTCAGCGTGTGCAGCTGCCTAATTACGTGGTACAGGGCTGGCACAGCACCGCGCCGCTGCACTGCACCTCTGCCCTCCAGCCAGGAGCAGCAAGGGCCCCAGCCGGTTCCCAGCCCCAGCTCCTGACACGGGGCAAGGCCAAGAAAGCTGCCTCTGCCCCAAGAAAGGGCTTGACATTGCCTGATCCCACCCTGAGGTAGCAGGAGCACAGGGTAGAAACCAAACAGGGGCTGGTGTCAGGGCAGGGAGTAGCCAGGGCTGTGTGTGCCCATGCACGTCCCTGCTGCAGCCCTGCTGCCGTACAACAGGGCGACTGTGGTGCAAATCCCAGCAGCGACCTGGAGGGAGGTCATGGAAGGCAACTTCAGCCGGTCCTTCTCTGCTTCCTGCAACAGGTACACACCTTGCAAAAGCCCGTTGTGCAGGAAGGGGCTTGAGGGTTCCTCTACCCCATCCCTGGTGTCCTCAGCATGGGGCTGGGGTCCCTGTTTGGACACGGCTCCTCCAGCGCTGGCCCCTGTGCTTCGTCCCACCACAGTCCCACACGCGCCAGGGGATGAAAGCTGAGGATGAAGCACACATGCTCCTCAGCTCGCCTTCAGCTCCTTGCATCTCAGTGCCACTCTGTCCACACTCCTAGCTGGTGGTCTGTGCTTAGGCTCAGCACATGCTTAATCCTTCAGGACCTCTCTGGATTGTGCTGCTGCTCCTAACAGGACAGGCAAGACCTGGGGGCCTGTGGCAAAGCTCTGCAAAGGCTACACACAGCCCCAGAACTCCCCCGCCCACTGCAGCCCACCAGGCAGCACCCTGAGGACCCAGGCAGGTCCCAACCCCGTGCCTCCCTGCAAAATGCCCTGGGAAGATGCTGAGCTGTGGCCACTGCCTGGCTCACTGAGCACTGACTGCCTCCTGATAGCAAGGTCCTGCCTGAGGAAACAGCATCCCACAGTGTGAGCAAGCTCTCCCTTCCTCCTGAGGTAGTGGAAATATATTTTTTCAAGCCTTTAAACTTTTGTGGGTGGATATAAAGTTAAAAAAAAACCACGCAAGCTACTGCATCATCTGCAAAGGCTACATCCAGGTACTTCTGTGGCAGCTGCCTGCTGCAGGAAGCTGTTATGCAGTGCAATTAGGGAGCATTCTTCCCAATAAGAAAATATTTTTTCCCCCCCTCACTCTGTGCTCCCCAAATGGTAACTCTTGGCTGGCTGATAGGTGTTTAGAAGTGCTCTTTCATTGACAAAGTGAAAAAAATATCTGAACCAGAAGGGTTCTCTAAACGTCCTTGTAGGCTGTGATTTGTGATTGTTTATTCTCAGCAGCAAAGCAGAATCCATTAAAATGGATGTGCCTGTTCAGGAGTACATTTCCCTTCTCCCTGTGAGGTACAATTACAATAATAAGCTGCACGAGAGTGAGATCAACTTTTCAAACAGCAGGTCTTGTGAGCAGCCAAAGCACCTCCGCAAGGGCCGGGACAGGACCGGCACGAGATTACACTCATGGAAACACACCTTCACCAAAGGGGCACCGCCAGCTTCCTTCCTCGAGCACCCTGCGGTCAGCAGGGCTCACGTCCAGGCAGGCAGTATCACCGTGGTGCCCAGCTACCTCCCTGCCACGCACGCTCAGCAGTGCCGTGCCAGACCATGCCTGGAAGAGTTGAAGGCTGCCAGTGCTCCCCTTGCTCCTCTGCCAGCGGTACTGTCTCTGCCTGCCAATACTTGGCTGCCTGAATTTTTGGGTCATTTTTCTCTTTAAAAACTTATATCTGCATTCTCTTTGCATTCATTTGTGAGCTGCTGGGAAGTCTAGAAACTTGCCTGACTTTGTAAGCAGAAGATGAGGTACATAAATACTCCTATGGCTCCAGGAACTGGAGCTTTAAAAATAAATAAAAAAAATGTACGTGAGACAGCCCCCTGCTCTGCAGGAATTTGGCACTGGCTGGAGACCGAGATCCTTGGATAGCTGCACACTGGTTTAGTCTAGCAGGAGCCTCTCAGGAAAACAAGAAGATAAACCACCTCAATAGCAATACTTCAGAGCTCTCTGGGGTAAAGTTTCTACCTTTTATCTCCGTCCAAGTTAAAAATATTTTTGTTTTGCTATGTCAGCTGAATGGACCATCAACTCTTCCCAGGGCCTGAGGGCAGCCAGGATGACCTGGGTGCTCCATTATGCAGACCAGCTCCAATTTGGGTCCCATTTAACTGGGAAAGGAGAGCTATCTGGCCAGCTTTCAGATCTCTGATGATGGAGATTCCACCACATCCCTCAGTAAATTGTTGGAATAGCTAATCACCCTCATAATGAGCTGTGTGCGTCGTATTTCTCATCTGAATTTCTGGGTGAAACTTCCAGCTCTGATCTCTTGTTAAACCTGTATTAGATGAAAGAATCTTTTCCCATCCAGTGTCAGCTCCCCACACAGGTTTTCAAGGGCTGGACTGAAATCACCCATAACCTTTGCTTCGGTGAGCAACTGAGATTTTGGAGTCTCATGACTGCTTTTAAGCCTCTCTGTGTAGTTTCAGCTCTTCTCTGGGGTGCTTCTTTACTTTCGTAGGTTCCCTTTGGGGGCCAGGCAGCAGCAGCAAGGTCCACCACCAGAACACCAGCACCAGAGCTGGTCTCAGCGCTGCCTCCCAATTCCTCTTGCCATGCCCTGCGTGGCAGTAGCCCCTTTGGCTTGGCATGATGCAAGGGCTCAGATTCAGTCAATACCAAACTCAGCTGTGGTATTAAAGTGTCCTCTGAGGTTTCTGTAAAAGTGTGTGCAAAAGCATATTCCTAAAATGTCTGTGGAATGAGCATTTCTTACGGCATATGATCCAGAGGAGGGTGCAAACAGTCTTACAGTGTCATAACAACTCAGAAGGGATTTCATCAGCATAGGTGTCCTGCATGATCTCTGCTCCTCCTGGTATACTACTCCTCCTCCATAGCCCCCACGTCTGGTCCTGACAGCCCAGCTGCAAAAGTCAAGGGAGAAACTGCAAGTATGGGAGCTGCACAGAGACTGGCAGTTGGGTGAAAAGCCAAAACTCAGTAATAAAGTGTGAATTATAAAAGCTATCTAGCTACAAGATAAATGCTATGAGAACAGATATGGAACAAAGGCAAGGGAAGGGAAACAAGATCCATCTTCATCAAGAGGAGGAGAGACTCTGACAGAGAGCCTCATGAGATTTGCTGAGTGGGTCCCGCTCCATTCTGGCATCGAGCTGGGACATAAGGGCTTTCCTCATCACCAGGCTGATGCTCAGCATTACTTGAGAAGGTGCTTGTCCCTAGAAGACAGACGCCAAGGAACCTAGAAGGAAACTTGGACCTGGGCTGGCTTTAAACCACCTCTCAGCACTGTGCTGACTGTGCACCTCACCAACCTTGAAGTAGTGCTTAAAAAGAAAGGTGGGCAAAAACCATTTTATAAGCGCAGTGGTTGTCATTAATTATTTCACTTCTCCTTATCAACTTACTCATTATCTTATATCACCTGATTTACCTTTAAAGATGACCCTTCTAGAGTGTCCTGGCAAAGCCTTGTCCCCATCATCTGAAAAGTCTCTGTTATTGTGAGAAGTCTGGAAAAGCAGCCACCAATTAGCTCAAACTTGTTATTTAGATATGAACTTCTGAAAAGACTCACTCCAGGCAGGGCAGAGCAGTGGATGACTGCACACTGCCACACTGGCCTTGGTGCTTGCTACAGCATCCACTGAAGGAGAGGGACTAGATCAACTATGTATGTGCATACCTGTGCGTAGCTTTGTATCCCTCCTCCTCCTCCAGACTTTAATATCCCATTAAGATTGAGCATTAATTTAAGAAGTCAGCATGTAGCTGCTCCATTCACTGAGAAGCAGGTAGTGCAAAGGGAGGAGCAGCAGGCAGTGCTCCCGGTTGGACCTGCTGGGTAAGGGTGCGTGCTAGACAGGGCATTCTTGTCCTAATGCCGGGGGGGAGTCACGCAGCTTGCTGGGCAGAGGGTCAGGAAGAGGCTGGAGCTTGGGAAGGCTTTGTCATACCTCAGATGAGGATGTGGAAGCTGACACCCTGTAATAAGGTGGCAGCAATAGGCACTGGGAGGGTCTCCCCCTTCCAGGCTCTGTCAACTCTGACCAGGTTCTCGCCTCCCCACCCATGACCTGGTTTGATGCATCCCCAAGTGCAAGGGGAGCACACAGAGAGTGGTACGGAGCAAGGGGCGAGGAGTTCATTGCAGGATGGTTGCACTGCTGCGTCAGTACCACGTCGCTTTGGTACTGCAAGTGTTTGCAGACAAGTCCTCCAGCACCATTTAGTAAAGCTGCACATATTAACTCTCTGGTTAAAGCATTCCCTCTGGAGCAACACCCACATCTCCTGTGTTCTTGCTTTGCTCTTTCTTCACTCCTTCCCAGGCTCATTATCTTCCCTGTTACAGCTTTGTGCAGGCACAGTCACCCCACGGCCATCAGCAGAGGGACCATCACCTCCCCACACTCTCACCCACTGTTGGGTGAGCACAGCCACAGCTCCATCCATCATTTTCCTTGTCACCTTTTACTGCAGACTCCACTATTGTGCTTCTCTTCCTTTCAGCATCACTGCCTCTCCCATTTGCCTCTTGCTGAATAGCAGCATATCACATTATTTCCGAGATGAGCTTTTCTTGCTCTGATTTGCATTTTGTTATTTTCTGCCATGCATCTGCCCAAATCTCATCTGACTAGCTTACCACAGTGGGATCAGAGTACCACTTTTGCTCTGTCTGGGCTCTTGAAGAGTGGTTGGCTTGGCTCCCTTCTGCAGAAGGGCCAGCCTCCCATTTCAAGTATGTGTCCAGCTTTCTTCCAGGTTTCAGCCACAGGAGACACACACCATGTCTTTTCCTAAGACCTGCTGCCTCCTGGGGAGGCCTGCCTGTTCACAGTACCTTCCCACTCCCCCAGATAGACATCTGAGTGTCACCCACCACAGACTCTGCTCATCCCCACACAGGCACCTCGGCAGAGACTCTGCGTGCCTCCTACAACCTCAGCCCATGGTGGTCCCCCACAGCCACTTCTGAGTCCATGCTCCTTTTGTAACAGCCTCTAATTTCACATCCTAGTTTAGTAAGTGACCTCAACATGCCTTTTGGCCCCTCCTCTATCTCATTAACAGAGATGGTGCTGTTTAGGGACATGGCTTGCTTTCTGCTGGTGGGCAGCAGGCTCAGGATGGCTGTGTGTGCCCCACATGCAGACACAGGCAGCTGCTCAGCTGAAACAGATTTTTCCCTGGCAGACCTCAGCCCCAGCCCTGTTTTCCTTTTGTACCTGCACCCGGGCTTGCGTTGTGTCTGAGGGGGGCTTTCTCATATGCAGCTTTGGATGTCTGTCAGAGGGAAGAAAAACCTCAGTAAAAATCCTTGGGAATCTCAGAGCCCTGGAAAGCAGCTCCAACAATGGGAAACCAAGATCGTGGCGGGAAATGTTTTGATAGTGTGGACATGCTCCTCATAGTACAGCCCTCCACCAAGCGTAGCATCATGTTCTGCAGTGTTTGACCTCAGGAGTAATTCTTATATTTTCTTCTTGCTTTATTTCCTACTGAATTCATTGAATCAATCGAATTGAATCAAAATAGTCTCCTTGGGTGCAAGGCTGGAAGGGCTGGGGCACCTGTCCTGTCTGGGTGGCTGGTATGGGTTCAGCTCAGGCTGCCAACACTGGCAGTGCATGTGGGCCAGATCAGCAAGGTTCAAAGCCGGTGGAAGACTCTCAGCCTCTTCGTGCACTGGAAGAGGTTTACTAAGGACTAGCGTGGAGGGTTAGTAACTTAAACCAGCTGTGGCTTGGGTGGCTTTAGCCCTGCCTCCAGCATGCTGGAGCACATCACCCAGGGCTGAGTGAGGAATCCGTCTGCTTCTGGGCAGCTGCAGAGGGGCTCATGGTCTGAGATTGGCTCATCTGTTACTAGCCCTTCACTGCCGCTGCGGTTGATAGTCACTGTTGTACCTTTTCGATGGCAAGCGCTTTAGGATGCTGGTGGACTGATTGAGCAACTTCTGTCTCCCTCACAGCTGGTTTGTATGACAGGAAAAGAGCTGTACTCACCCCAGTCCCCTCCTCTACCTGCTTCCTTGGTGCCAATGTTAGTCGGGATTGTTTTACCGCTGTCTTTAAAAGCATACTCTCAGGGCTGCAAGGATCAGCTTGTACGTACCAGGAAGTGAAGCTTTTCACCTCACATGAATTCCTCTCATGCATGTGTATGGTGAGGTACTCTTTAACTATGTGATTCTTGGCAGCTTTTTCCCTGGGACCCTGTACCCTTGGGTCAGGGCTTTCATGCAACAATTCTGTGTTTGCCCTCCAAAATGAGGCTCTAGCCAGGTTTTTCTTGAGCTCTAGTGAAATGCTGTGCTGAACGTAGAATTGCAGATGTCTTCAGGTGTGCTCCCCCCGGAGCATATAACTTGTCCATGTGCTCTGCAAGCATATAAAATATTTTTCCAAAATAAATACCTGAAAGCTGGGACCCACAGCCCAAAGATGCCAGGGAAAAGCACAGGCAGCATGTGATCCGTCTGCATACCTGACTGGAGGTACTCAGGGTGCTTTTTCTACCCCCAAAGTGCTTGTCAAAAAAAGGGCTCTACATGTATAGATCTGTTGATGGCCCTGGTCATGCTGTGCTCACCGGGCTCTGTACCAGCATGGGAACTCGGAGAATGAGCAGCGCAGGAGTGGCCACTTCCAAGCAGGAGCTCTGCAGCAGTTAAACTCCTGGCTCTGCAGGCTGGCACTGAACTGTCCATACCCTAACACATTTTGTTCTCCACCTGCAGCCACCAAGCATTCTTCCGTTTCACCAAAAAGCAAGAGAGGTCCCTGCAGAGAGTGGTCCCGTTCTCTAAACCACCTAGCCCCAATCTCCCAGCAGCATCCATCCTCATGAGTGATGCAGGAGCCCTATGGAGTTAGAGAAGTACAGTGAAAGGTGGTTGTGATGTGCAGGCAGAAGGGGCTGAGCAGAGACTGCCCTTTCAGGTGCATAACTTCATAGGGTCAGGGCTCTCATGAGTTTTTCTTGTGCAGTTTTCTAGGCTTAAAAAGTAGCCTGAACAGGGACAATCAAATTGTCATGCAAAGCTGTTCTGTGTCCCATGTGGATAATCAGCGCATTCATCTTGTGGATGCACAGCACTGATGCCTCTGGCTGTGGCAGCAGAGGCTCTTCGAGCCCTGGGCACGGCTGGGGTGGCCGTTGCTCCCCATTTGCCTGCTGCCCACAGAGCTGGGGAGCTGCTGTGTTTGATGGTCAGGCTGGGAGCTCCTGGGCACTGGTCCATAAGCTGGAAGAGAAAGCAGAGGGCACTGGCGTTGCTTTCTCTGTTCCTCACCCCCCTGCAAACCTTGCTTTAGTGGGAAGCCTGTGAAGCTGGGTCTGTTTAGCTGGCTGGGGAGTGGTTTCACCTTGGAGTCACTGTGGGGGAAGCAGTTATTGTACAGAGGGACTCTTGGGTTTAGTGAAGGTTTGACGAAACAAGAAACACAGACCAGAGAACATGTGCTTTATTTCAGTGGTGAGGGTCCTGGCTGCTGGAGTGACTCACTGGGGATATGTGGGAGTCCACCCCTGTGCCTTTAAAACCCAGCCAAAGTCTTTTCCCCAGTTATGTGTTGCTTCACATCCCTCTGCCAGTGCAGAGAAGGCAGCATTTTGGCTCACTGTTGGGACCCTGCCAAGGCAGGGGAGACCCAGCCGGGGTGTGTTGTGCAATGCCCCTGCCCAGCCCAGTCTGGGAACCAGGAGGACTGAGGCTTGTCTTGGCAAGGGGAGGGTTGGAGACACCCACCCGCCCCCTGGCCAGGAGCTTCAAAAACAGAGAGCAGCTCTTGCAGATGTTGTTGCAGGGAATTTCCTACTTTCTCTCCAGCTGCTGGTTTCGTGCCTCGCCTCTCCTGTGCCAGCTCCCACGGGATGGTTGCCTTGCCTCTGTGCCTCAGCTGTCCCACTGCGGCTCCCCAGCCATACAGAAGCAAAATCAAGGGCTGCTCCTGCTCTCTTGCTGTGGGAATGGTCCAGGCTCTCTCCTGCAGTGCCTCACCTTCCTCCTGGAGGCCTCCTCTTCCTCAGGAGGAGAGAGAGGAGGGCTTTCCCTAGAAAAGGTTCCCCATCAGCTGGGGCTGGAATTGCTAACGCTTGTGTTTGTCTTGAGCAAAACCACTTTACCTGCAACTAGCTGGGATGGCTGAACTCTGGCATAAGGGGAACGCAAACAAGCACCTGAAATATGGAGATGCCAGGTTTCAGGCCATCTTTTGAACTAGACAGTCCTCACTTACCAAACCTGACTTCTTACCCAGGTGAGAATTTCCCTTCCGGGGGTCCCTGGGGAGGCAGAAGGGTGAGATTACTCACAAGCAAGATGCTGCAAAAAGGATCCTGTTGACTGACCCTCCTTAAAGACCCGGGCTGGATTGGGAAAGCATTCAGGACTGGTTTGTGTGCAGAGAAGAAATGCACCATGCACTTGAGAGAACAGTTTTTCTTCTTCGGAAATCAGCCCTGAAAGCCTGCACGGGTGGCTCCGTGCTGCTGATGCGGGAGGAGGGTGTTGAACAACGAAGCCTTAACAAAGCACATGACACTGCAACTGATTCTTTGCGAGACGAAGAGGCGTTTGGCAAGTGGATCCTAAGCCAGAAGAGCTTGTTTTGTGGCAGTTGAGGCCTCTGGTTTACTCATCATGGGAGAGAGATGGAGTTCGGATCAGGCTCTGAAATTCCAGGCCTCAACATGAGGTGGTGCAAAGCATCCACTTCCCATCCCTGAACTGGGAGCCGCTGCTCCCTGTGCAGCAGCAAGGAGGAAGAACTGAATGCCTTTGGGGAAGAACTGGAGATAAAGGAGGTGCTAATGAAAGCTAGAAGAATGAAGTCATCAAAATATAAAAAGAAAATGAGAAGAGATTCTTCTGGGGGAATTCGACCATCCCTGCTCATCTCTGCAGCTGCCTGCCTGCTCTTCAGAAGGAGCAGGCACAGGGATTCAGAAGTTAAAAGGATTTTGTTCCCCTCTGTGCTTTGCACTGTAGGAACAAATTTTTGAGGGAGAATCCTGCTTTATAACCTTGTGTTATTTATTCAATAGGCATCCCAGGCATGCAGTACAACTCGAGTGTCTCCATTCCCCGTTTGTGAAACGCGGATGCTAACGCATACCAGCCTTGGGCAGGATAATCATGATTCCCTGAGTCCCAGCAACAGGCTCACAGCTGCATGTCACAAAAACTAAGACCATCCCTATTCAAAGTGCACAGGTCCTCCTGGAACGGCTTTCGAGCACTTGCTACTCCAAAGCAACTCAGTGGGCAGACGGAGACGATCTCCCCACCCCTAATGAAATGACTCACTCTGGGGCGGTTAGCACATTAGCATAAAGAGCTCTACCCTCCTGCTGCCCTTCTTGCTCAATTAAAGTGACATTTGAACCTGATCCTTTCTGTGTTTTGAACACACGCACAACACAGCTGTAATTGTAAATATTTGCCCAAGGTCACCTCTGACACCTCCAGCTTTTAATGCAGAGGCCCAACTCATCTCAGCACTCACCAAGCTGTGAGTGGGGCTGTCCTTTTCTGGTGATCTCTTAGGAAAACTGTTGGGGGGACTTAAAAAACCCAAAACAACAACAACTAAACCAGCAACATTCTGCTGTCACTAAGCTGTGGTCTGGTGGGTCCCAGCCCACTTAAGCCCCAGCTTTGGATCTGTTCTACAGATGGAGCCACAGCTGTGCACATCCGCGGTTTATGAGTGTGAGCGCCAGCGGCAGCTGATTCCTGGAGGGCAGAGGAAGGTGCTGAGGCTGACCTCCGCTGTGTCACCCCAGCACCTACTCCAGCCCCCTGTGCTGCCCAGTTCTGCCAGCTTGCTCACCCTCTCCTGTGAGGCCGTTGCCAGAGCTGGGAGCTGGTGTGACACTGTGATGCTACGTAGCTGGCCATCATAGCATGATGCCTGCTGTCAGGGCTTTATTTCTCCCTGGTGTGCTGTGGGAGGAAGCCTGGCAGTCTGTGAGCTCGGGTCGGAGCCGAGCTGCTAGCCTCCAGCTCCCCAGCAGCCCCGGTCACTGTGCAGAGCCCTGTGCAGCCAGGCTGTTGCCCATGGAGTCCTTGGGAACGGTGCTTCACTGTGATCTCGAGCCATCTGCTTGTTGTTAGTGGCCTCATTTCTGCTGCAGCCCGATGTGCCTTGTCCAGGGGCTGCATGACTGCGCTGCTGCCCTCACCGCTTTGCCCCTGGCACCAGCACAGGGTGTGCCAAGCAGCCTAAATCTGGCCCTGGCTACCTGCTGTGGCCGGCTAGCAGCACCGAATTCGGAAAAGCGGCTTTAATTTCCTGCCTGTCCAACCGAAGGAGGATCAGGCTGTATCAGGCTCTGATCTGGCTGTTTGTTCTCTTCTCTCTCAGTCTGCACAGATGCAAACGACAAGGACCCGTCCCAGGACAGCTATGAATTATGTGACTTGGCTGCAGCTGTGCAGGCTGTGTTTTTGCTGCCAGAAAAGCAGAGATAGGATTTAATGCAGAATAAGAGGCGCATATTAACTATCCTGCTGTCAGATCCTCCTAGGGAAAAGGATTTGTAATTCCTCTGTGCGGTGGAGTAGGTGAGAACAAGGCTGGCTGTGGCTGCGGTGCTGACCTCCACCATTCAGTAGAGCACAGCTGTCTCCTTCCACTGGGAAGCCACAGTGGTGACGACGGCGTGGCAGCGCGGTGAGGGCAGGGGACACGCCTGCAGGTCCCTGCGCACCAAACCCAGCATCTGCGAACCCCTTCCCCGCCACGCCTTCAGCAGCGCCCTGAGCTGGGATGGATTTTTCCTCGTGTTGATTTTAACGAGGCGGCTCATTTAACACTCTGGGCAGTCCTCACGTCTAAATAACCTGTGCAGCACGTACCCATGTTACTGAGGAGTAAATTACGTGGCTGGGTTCCCCCTCCCTCTCTTCCCTTTGATGTTACGCTGTGGGTACGTGTATGTGTGTGCATATGTGTGCTTTGCACGTAACCTGACCTCGCCCACAGCCCTCGGCTGTGCGGCAGAGGGCTCTGCAGAGGGCGAGGGTAAGACCCCGAAGGCGAGACCCCCTCGCTCAGCCCGCTCAGCCGTGCCTGCCCACGTTAAAGCAGCGGTGCGGGCCGCGCTGCGCCGCGGCGGGGACACAGCGGGAGGGGGGGCGGCCCTGCGCGGCGGGGCGACACGCCACGGGTGGGCGCGGGGGGCGCCCGCCGGGCGGGGCCGGGCCCGGCCGTACCGCGCCGCTGCCGGCGGGACCCCGGTGCCGCTGCGGCCTCACCTGCGGCGGGGCGAGGGCGGGGCGGGGGGCGGGAGCGCGTGCGGCCCCGCCCCCGCCCCCCCGCCCCGCGCCGCCGCCGCTGCCGCCGTCTCCTCCGCGCCGCCGCCGCCGCCGCGCCTCCAAGATGCCCGGGCAGCGGCGGGGAGGCTGCTGCAGCCCGCCGGTAGGTAGCGGCCCCGGGGGGAGCGGGGCGGGCTCCGGCGGGCACACGGGCTCCGCGGGTACCGAGCCCGGTGGCGGGGCCCCGGCGCGGCCCTTCCCGGGCGTCCGGAGGGCTTGCGGCAAGTGGCGGCGGGGCGAGGAGGGCGGGAAGGCGGCGGGGCGGGGGTGAGCTTCCCGCACGTCCTGGGGCCGGTGTTCGGCATTCCTGCTCGGGTCTCCCGGCTGCGAAGCGCGTTTGCGAACCCGTCCCGGCACCTTCTGCCGCTCGACCGGGGGCCCCTTCCCTGCGCCGGGGGCCGTACAGCGGGAAGCGCCCACTGCCGGGCCGGCGGCCCGAGTTGCCTGCCCGGGACCCCCCCGGCTTGCCCGGTGCGGCACGGCACGGCGCGCCCTTCCCGCCGCCAGGCCGGCGGCTGCGTTTCCCCCGTTCGTTTAAATCCCGGCATTTCCCCGTTCCAGGCTCCCGCTGCAGCGGGCAGGGGCTCGGCGGGTGGCCGCAGCCTTCCACCGGGTCCCGTTGTCCTCCCCGGCAGCGTGGCACGGCTTCAGCCGTGATAAAGTTTAGTTAAATGGAAGTTCAAAGGTAACGGGGTCCATCCCGGGGCCGGCGTCTTCAGGGGTCCCACAGGCCCCTCGCGGAGCGGGAGTGACGGGGCAGGCACGGGTGACCTCTCTGCTGGTGCAGACCCCGCCGCTGCGCCGAGATCCTGGGCAGCGCTTCTTGGGGTGCCACTGGTGCGCTATTGCTGGTGTTTTTAGAGCTGTTACCGCTGGTAGCGGCGTGGAGTGTGTTTTGCTTGTGCTGAGAATCTGTTGAGCTGTTAGAAAATGCGCCTGGATGACGTGCGAGAGCTGAATTTCCTCATCCTCGCCCTTTATTTATGTGTCTTGCCTCCAAAAACATACCATCCGCATATTTTATTGCTCCAATGTGCACAGCTAGAGATGGTTGTAGTGTAGCTCAGGCGGTGAAGGGCTGTTCTGCTGAACCGGCTGTGGACTTTCGGAAAAGGGCAAATGGCTCTTGTTGTTCCATAATTTCCTCAAGTCTTGACATGCCAGGGTGTGAATGGCTCCGGCTCTGCCTGCCCTGCCTGGCTCTGGCCCAGGCCTCCTCGCGCTCTCGAGCGAGCCCTGGAACCTGGGCTGAACCTTTGTTGTTGGCAGGCAGCTTCAAGGAGACCGGCGCTGCATGAGGGAGCTGCAGCAGCCGGGGCCGACTGAAGTGCTGCGTGCCATGCTGGGCATCACTGGCTGGCATTGCCACAGCGGCCATGTCACCACCACCCACCCACGGCAGTGTCTGGCAAAGCCGGCGAGCGCTGGCAGCCCTCTGCCCTGTGTGCTTGTGGTCGAGCGGGGGCTTGAGCTGCTCCTTGACTCTTACAGTGAGATTGGGGTGGCCGCCCTTCCCTCTCTGCCCGCGCTCCGGTGGGGCACGGTGGTGCTTGGTGGTTGTGCTGGAGTGGGGTTGTGATGGAGCTGCTGGTGGTGGGCAGAGCCCTTGGGCTTCCACAGGTGCCGTGGTGGTCACTGCTGCCTTTCGTCTTCCAGGAGCACGCTCGAAACTCCTTGCTGGGCCCTTGCCCCTAACCAGGGGGTAATAAAGCTAGTTGTTGAATGGGAGGGAGGGAGGCTGGTTGTAGTGGTCTCCCCCCTCCCCGGGCAGCGGTGTGGGAATGCTCTCATGCCCAAGGGGGTGTTCCTTAAGGATGCCTCTGGGAAAAGACGGTGAGTGGGAAAGAAATGCAAGGAGGAAGAACGTATGTCAGCGACAGCAGCAGTTGCATCGATTCAGGCAGGTGGTGTTATTGCTACAGAGCCCTGGGTGTGCCGGCTGCTTCACAAGCGATTAGAGACAGGTCTGTGCCCTGCGGAGCCTTTTGTGGCGTGGGGTGAAAGTAGTGTGTGTGTGTGTGTGTGTGTGCAGCCGGGGTCCTGAGAGCTGCACCGCCTGTTTTGTAAACCTGGCTTTTTCTAAAGAAATGAAGCTGCAGCGGGTCATAAATTCCCTTGCTTGAAGAGCGTGCTGGCAGGTGGGCTGCGCTCCATTGGCCTCGTTGGCACTGGCACAGCTTGGGGAGTGGGCTGGGTGATGTGCTAACAGTCTGTATGTCGTTGCATATATATATATGTGTGTGTGTGTTTGTAAGCAGGGTAGGATCATCCTTGAGACCATGTGAGATTGATAAATTACTTATTTTTAAGATCAGGGTTGTCTTGTCCCTTGATCCTCTCCTCGAGGGGATTGGGAGGTGTGTTTCCAAACCTGTGCCTGGGGGTGTCACCCTGACCCCCCTGGGCTGTGGCTCTCGGTGGGTGGCTGTGCAGCCGGGGCTCGGCTCGGGGCTACCGGGCTGTCTGAAGCGGAGCGGCGTGGGGGGATGTTGAGCCTGTTATCTCCGAGGTCGGCTCCTGACTTCTGGCAGTCATCATGTCTTGGAGGCTGGTCGCTGGAGAAACTCTCTTGGCTGTTCCCTCAGAGATGCTGGAACCAGAACTTTCTCTGCAGGCTGTGCAGCCAGTTCTTTAAATGAAGCTAATAAGCAGTGTGATTATTTTGTACCTCTGGAGGGAGTTACTGCTTCCAAGAATGTACCCACTTCTGCTCGCTTGAACTCTCTATTAGTCTGGTGCTCCCCTCTTTGGGGCGAGCTGGCAGTGTTCCAGGAGGGTCTGTGGCTGCGAATAATACTCCCCTGAGCATCCTCCTCAGGAGGGACAAAGAGCCTTGGGGAGGTTTGGGGTCAGGGTCTGATCACTTTGCCAGGGCTTGATTTGCTTGGTTTTAGTGTTCTTCCCATGGAAAATACTGCAGCTTAATGAGTGCCTGGCTTTTGCTGTCATCTTTTGCAAATGAGCAACTCCGTCATCTTCTCCGATTAACAAGAACAAGAGGACATGGCAGGGAAGCCGATGACTGGCCTCCCTCTGCTGTCTCTTCCAGCATGATCACTTGCTGGTGCGGAGCCTGGGGTCTCGAAAATGCCAGGGCAAGGGAGGTCACCAGCGGGGAGAATGGGGGATCTGTGCGCTGCTGAAAGCTGCCTTGTGCTGTGCGAGGGTGGCGGGGCCCTGGCAGCCCAAGCGGCGCTGAGGGGAGAGCATCTCGTCTTGCCCCTTGGCTTCTGTGCTGCCTTCCTGTTTCCGTATGCATGGCCGCTAGAAAACATCACGTTAGCTCTTTTGACAGCAGCCCACGACTTGCCTTGCGTCCGCTGGGTGCAGGGGGGGCTGGTGCCAAGCCCTCAGCCTGCGGTTTGCCGCGTCCTCGGAGGTGATGCGGGGCAGAGCTGGGTGCTGTGGCCCTGGTGTTGCGGGGCACAGGCGGTGGAGCCCTGCCAGCAGCAGTGAGATGTGCAGCGTGTGTTGGCTTCAGCATCTGCCCTTCCTCCCTGTTCTTGGTCCCAGCCCCGAGCAGACTGGGGAGCATGGCCGGCAGCAGAATAGCCCCTTTTGTGCCTCTGGACCTGTTGGCCTTTCTCAGGAAGTAGCTTATTGTGTTTGCTGGCAACACCAGGCTCCATCATTGCCTCTGCACCATCCCTGTGCATGGGCTGCCTTCAGCCCTGCTGGTGGTGGGGTCCGAGCGGGTCCTGTGCCCAGGAGGCAGGGGCCAGGACGGGACATCCTTGCCCTTGCTCAGCTGGGGCTCCCGGCTCGCAGCTAGGGGGCAGAGGGCAGGACCCCTGGCAATGCCCACCAGCACAGCAGGGAGAGGAGTGGGGTGCTGCCCCCCGGGACCACCCTGGTGTGGGGATGGAGCTTGGTGGCATACGCAGCTGCCCGTCACCCCCTTGGTTGCAGCTCCCTGCCCTGCACAGCCTGGCCATGCTGGCCCCACGCGGGGCACTCCCGGGGGGCTGGGGAGTGCCCCGTTGTGCTGCGGGGCCTCGGACTGGGGTCAGGCCAGCCTGCCTGCCAGTTCAGACCTCTTGTCTCCGTGCCCTCTCCCAGCTCCGTGGTGCCAGTCTGCCTTTGCTTGTTCCCACGTCACTGGCTGGGCTTGGCTTCCACCCCAAGCACGCAAACCTCTGGGTGCCGGCAGGGCAGAGGACATTGCTCTGCTCCCTGCCCCTGTTCCTCTTTTGGTGTTGGAGCTCTTCTTGCAGCCGGGCTCAGGCTGTTGTCCCCCTTTCCCTTTCCCATCCATGTCCCCCTTTCCCTCCCACCATGCTGTCCCCTTCTGGCCAGGGATGCTCACAGGGAATGCAGGCTGGTCCAAATGGCCCCCAGTGCCACTCCAGTGGCTGCTGCGAGTGCCTGGGGCCAGGGAGGGGACACCGTGCCATTGCTCCCCCCAGCACACAGGAGCAGGGGAAAAGCCTAGCGTGTGCCAGGGCTGCCCAGGGACAGCCCGGGCATGTTTTAGGCTGTGCTGAACTAGGGGAGTCTTTTAAACTGAAGTGGAAATGGCTGTGGGGTTCGGGGGTGTCTCCCGGTGAAAGCGGCGTTTGTTGTTTCAGTTGGGCTGGCTGGGATGTGCCCAAGCAGAGGAGGTGCTGTGCTCGGTAGCCAGCTGCAAGCAACCTGGCCTGATCTGCGGATGCCTGCTCTTCCCTGGCAGGGTGTTCACAGCTGGTTTTTTTTTCCTTTGGGGCATTTCCCGTGGGATTTCCTTGCTGTGAAAGGAAGAGGGTGTGGATGGGGTCTGGAAAGTGGTGGTCAGGCAGAGTGCCCTGCGGGCAAATGAGGATGATCGCTCTTCTGCAGATTAAAAGTGATGCTGGATGTTTTGCTCTCAAAATTTAAGTAGAGAGACCAAGTAGAAGAGGTGGTAGTGTTGGAGGGGTTTTTTTTGTTTTTTGGGGGGGTTATGTTGTAAACAGATCTTGTGGAGTTGGTTGCTGCAAGCTCTCAGGTCTCAAAACTACATAGTTTATGTATCTCTGTCTGGCCTCTCTACTTGAGGGGGGAAAGGAAAACCTAGTAGCTTATGAAAAGCCAATGTGAGAAATAATAGGAATCCTGCTACGTCAGTGAGAAACTGAGGGCACTTCCAAGAGATCCTCTTTGCAGGCTGTGCAAGAAAGCGTTTAGCAGGTCTGCGTGCCAGCTCTGCACGAGTGACTTGGCACATGTCAGAGCTCCCAGGGCTTTGCCTGCTTTCTCTGACATGGCTTGGGATCCCAAAATGAAAGGGGCTCTGTGCTTCTGCAGAATATTATTACTGTTGTTTATAACTGGAATTCATGTCTAAGAGGAAATGAATTGCTAGGTCTGCTTGTTTATTCCTCAATTTGCAGACAGAGAAGCTAGACCACATTGGGGTAATGGCCTAGAAATTAAATTTCATTTTAATATGCAAACCCAATTTCAAGTTGATTGACTGAAGGGGGAAAAAATTAACTTCAGACAGCAGGCAGAGACCTTCCTGAAGTAGGATTCAAGCACAGCGTAATAAATGTGAGCTGGCTGAAGGTCTGTATGGGAGTAAAGAGAAGATGTGTGCATGCACACCTTTCTGAAATGCAGCTGTGCAGCATCCTTCAGCAGTAAGTCAGATGACGTGGAATAAAACAGCTTTTTCCTTTTTTCAGAGAGGCGCAAAGCAAGTTAAATGTGTTTCATGGTCAAGTATCAGGAGGACCCTGCTACATCTGGTTGTATAACTGGGCTGATTAAAATTACGCAGGCTAAGGCCATCTAATTATGCTCAAGTACCTGAAGCAGGGGGTGGGCTGGGGTGGCCGTGGAGCACAGGAGTGCAGCGCTGGCACTTGAGCAGGCTGGTGTGAGGCTGTGAGCAGCCACTCTGGTTCACTGCCCTGCTGAGTGTCCAGGGAGGGAGGAATTTAGAGGGGCTGCTTTGAGCTGCAGAGCAATTTGGTTTAATTCTTTGTTAAGGAGCAGGCTGGGCTTCTGGCCGGCTGCTCAGGCTGCCACCCGTGGCGCCCACCCTCAGGTGTTGATACTGAGCCCTGCCACGATGCTGCATGACAATGGCACTGGTGGCTGTTCTGCCTGTGGCCCTGCTGCCCGAGATGCTGTGTCTGTCTCCCTCCCCAGGGCCGGGTTGTCCAGGGCTCCAGCGTGTGTGTGTGGGACCTGCTGCCCACGTGTCTTGCCCAGCAGCTTCTCTGTGGTGGTGGCTGTAAGCAGGTGCTTTGGGAGAGAGGGAGCGGGGCAAGTGAGGATGGCAGGGGTCTGCAGTCCCTGTGCAGGGGGCAAAGGACAGGCACAAAAGCTTTGCATCCCTCCTGTAAGTCCTCCAAAGCCTTGGAGCTGGACCTGCTGCCCATGTGAAGAAGCAGATGTGGATCCAGGCTTCAGAAGTCCTGCTTGAGGGGATTTATCCTGGTTGGACCTGTCCTTGAGCCAGTACGCACTATGTGATCACTGCCCTGGTATCCTGGCTTCAGGTGAGGTGTCTGCACCTATTACTTCTTCTACTTTTTGCATTCAGCTGAGATCTCATGCAAGAAAAATACCTTTTTTTTAAAAAAAAACAACCCCAAACCTGTGAGATTGGTCAGATGCTGGCACAGGCTGCCCAGAGAGGCTGTGTAGCCTCCATGGAAATGTTCAAAACCCCGTGCGCCATGGTCATGGGCAGCCTGATCCAAGTGACCCTGTGTGAACAGGAGTTTGTCTCCATCCCCCGAGGTCACTGTGGACCTCGGCGTTTTGTGACTTTTACCTGGTTTCTCACCTGAAGGTCTCTGGGAGCGTGGTGGGCCTGATGGGATGGCGCGGAGCCCTGTGGTCCTTGGACAGGAGGGATGCAGTGGATTTGGCGCTCACCTTGCAGCTGGGAGAGCTGATGCCTATGCACTGTCATCTCATAGGTTTTGGTGGCAAGAGGCCTGCATCAGCCTGGTAGTCTGTGGGGTTATTGCTAGTGGTGGTGTCTCTCTTCGGAGCGGTTTGCTTGGGCCAAGCGGAGCCCGGGCATGAAGGGAAGGGCCAGTTGCCAAACTGTTAAAAGGGAATTTAATATTGGGGATGTGCATCAAAGGGGGAGTGAGGTGTCAGCGGGCACGCTCCCAGCAAAGGAGGGATGGTCGATTACCCTCTGTTTTAGGGACAGTTTTTCTGGGAGCCCCCTCCTCTGGGGTGAGGAAGAAGGGGACAAGCTGTTCCCGCGAGCCTGGTGTGGTGCAAGTGGGGGGATGTTGGCCAGCAATGTGGCTGGGAGAACGATTATGGAAAAACAAAGAGGGAAGGCAAGATGATGCTCCAGGTTCAGAGATCATCCAAACTGTTGGGTTTATGGCTGGGGAGGGAAGAGATTGAAGGAAACAGTAAACCACTTCAGGGCTGGGGTGTTGCTGAGAGAAGGGGCCCCCCAGGGGTATGGGTGGGCCTACGGGTGCTGGGTGGATGTTAGATGTTCCTGCTCTGCAGCCTGCTTCCTAGGCCAGAGGAGAGAAGAACTCTTCCCCGCAGTTACGGGTGTGCTGAGCAAGGAAAGCATCCTGCATTTAGGAATAATTTTAATCTTTTAGCCCAGTGCCCATAAAGACTGTGGTGCTGTCTAAAGGAGTTGTTCTGCATGGTCAGTGTAGCTCTGCTGCCTGCTCAGCTCCTCCAGAGTAGCTGGGGAAATCAGACTAGAAGCAAGGCATGGATTTTCAGTGGTGTGCATGATGAATTGCTGGAAAAAGAGAAGTGGTGATGCTCCAGAAATGTGCTGTTGGGGTCCAGAGGCATCTGGGCAATGGGGGAAGTGCCAAGGCAAACCTGAGCTGGAGGCAAAATGTGGCGGCTTCTGTTAGGTGTGTGACCAGCCCAGCACTGCTGCCTTGATGAGAGTTGCCTGTGGGTTATACCTGAAGTGGGGTGGAAGAGCTGTGCTGCCTTTTCCCAGCTCCTCCTGTCTGTTTTGCATGGTGGGATGCACCAGGTACAGAGGAAATCCAGGAACTCTGAACTGTTGCAGAAATATACTGGTTCAGGCCACATAATGACATTTTGCTTATCTTAAAGCATCCACTGTGTTCTTAAAGCTGGCACTTGGGAGCTGCTAGAGTCCCTCCCGAAGCAGGCTGCACACATGTTGGCTCCTGAACCCTCTCTGTAAACATGTCAGGCTCGTTTAGGCAGTGCCAGGGGCTTCTCTGTTGATCACTTTGCTTTGTTGCTCATATTGCCTTCCCATTGCTGCAAGCAGCTCCCCCAGTTCTGCGCAGTTTGTACAGGGGTTGGAGCACAGAGCAAGGATCCTGGCTGACTCTGAAACTCTGCTTGCAAGATCCTGAGCTGCTGCAGAGTGCTGGAGAATCAGCCAAACTCAATTGCATTTCTTTAGCAAATTTGCCCTGATTTCTTCTGGCTTGCACTTTGCATCACAGTATGTTTGCAGCATGCTGGGACCTGGCCTTGGCGCTCTGTGCTGATGCCTCTGTCTGCCTGCATTGCTTTTTTCCCCTCCCAGAAATGTGCTCTGATTTTTTTTTTTTTAAGTTTGGTTTTTGTTTTTGTTTTGTTTTTTTCTTGGAGGTTTTCCCTGGCTGCGGGTGGCTCCATCTCTCACTCCATGGTGCTGGAAGCTTTTGTGTGCCTGTAGAAGGGATGAATGGGCTGGCTTTGTCATGCAGGAAGGTGGTGGGTACCGAGCTGCATGACTCGGGGCCTTTCTGTGATGAGCAATCCAGGTCATAATAATCTCCTTGCTTGGTGTGTTCCTTCTCCTCCATGGCTGGTGGGTGAGAGATGTCCTCTGGGATCTCTGCAGGTGCCACAACCATGCCTGAGGTCCTCCTGAGCCCCTGCTTTTCTGGGCTTTGCCCCTCAGGCTTGCTTTCCTCCTGGGAAATCTCCTGTTTCTTTATCAGTGAGGGCTGGCCTCTCCCAGGGACAGGCTCCTCTTCTTCATCCTGTCTGGGATTTTTCTTCTCAGCTCCTGAATCCAGACTTCACCGTTCCCTGGCTTCCCTGTTCTCCCTTGGAATTGTGCTCCTTCCCTCCGCTCCCTGAAGCATCTGCCCCACCACCCCAGTTCCAGGCTGCCCCACCTGATCTCCCTGCCCTCCGCTGCTCTCCCTTTCTCCCTCCCTGGCACCTGTAGCTGCTGTGGATAAACGCTCTGCAGCTGTTTCATGGCTGGATCAGGAGGATTTCTCCCTCATGCCCTGCAGAGATGCTCTGTCCTGTTCATTGCTCACAGTACAGGTTTATTTCAGCTCTTCTTGTGTCTCTTCCCTACTCCGCTCCCCTTTCCCCACCATCATGTCCTTGCTCTCCCTTCTGCCTTTACAAGCCTGCTGCAGTTGCTCACCCTGTCACTGGTGGCTCCCAGGCTGTATTTCCCCATCCTTTCTTCTGCCAAGCCCCTGCTGCCCTCCCCACACAGAGTGCCTCCCGATTGCTCCTGCTGTGCCAGGGCTGCCCTGTGTGTGCTTCCCACTCTGCTGCTTCCCTCTTCCCTCTGCAGCCTGGGCACGACTCCTGAGCTTTGCTCATCCTGCAGCGAGTGCCTGGGAGGCTGCACGCGTGGGCAGAGCTCGCCGGGCACCGGCTCTGCAGGGAGACAGCAAGTCCCTGCATGTTCGCATAGGGAGCATGAAGTGCAAAGCTGGGGTGCCAAGCACTGCTGGTAAGGAGGAGGCTGCTGAATCTTATGTGCCCTTGCTAGCTTGCTCCTGGGCACTGATGCCCTCTGAACGAAGCGCAGGGATGCTCTGGCTTCTGCTCTTGGTATCCCAGACTTTGGGCTGCCGGTCAGTGTATAGTGTGAAACTTAATTTCTGAGAAGAATATTGCACTGGCCTTTGACTTCGTTATGCTTTGAAAGGAGGGAGCTGGCTTCTGGTTGTCATCAAAAGATGCTTTTTTGGGTGCAGGCTGCTGTCACCTTCCCAGCCCTTGTCTCCATGTGTGACATGTCTGCATTTTTCTGGCATGAAATATTTCAGGCTTTTTTCATCCTTTTTATCTGATTCCTGAAGTCCTTTAGCAGTGCTTCATCTCATGAATAATCATCAAGCAGCTTTATTGCCCTGTTTGTCATGAGGTTCTGCAGGGGTCAATAGTGGCAGTGTGACCTGCGTCACTGATTGAGATGGCCCCAGGGCTGGTGTCTCCTCAAAGCACAGGATGTGATGCCCTCTGCCATGCCAGGGCTGCCGTGGGAGAGGATCCAGCTCCCACACTGGCCCTGATGTCCTCGCTGCAGATGGGGATGACAGTGGGCAGGAGACAGGGCTCAGGTTCCTCCCCACTGCCTGAGAAGCTGCTCAGTCCTCCAGCCCTTGACTGAGAAAGACCATGGTCTGGGCGTGCCAGGTGGAATTGATTTTATGTATCTATGTATCTTTAAACAAATTTTTCTAAAAACTCTTTCACTCCTGCCAATACTTTTCTTAAGCCTCTGGCCACTGGTGCAGTCCCTGTGTGACCTGCAAAGTGCTGTGCTCCCTTTAGCATCTTGGGGACTTGCATGCCTTTATTATTCCTCACCAGCCTTGAGCTTTGCCATCCGCCTGCGGAGATGCGGCAGGCTTCCCGCAGAGAATCAAGGCAGTTGGATGCTTTCGGAGGTGAAGGCACCTCTGCGTGTAAACCCCGACTCCAGGGAGCCTCTTGCAGTGTCTGTGATTATTACAAATGCAAAATACAGAGCACTTTCTTTTTCTTTCAGATCATTAAAAGAGCGCTTCAGTGTTATATAGCAGGTATTGTCTGTGCTGTGCCTCTTGTCGCTAAAAGCTATCCTCTGCCTCCCTCCAGCAGCCTGCAGGCAGGGAGGGAGTGGGGATGGCAGGAGGAAATTACCTTTGTAGTTACCTGCTTCATCTCATGAATTGCATCTAAGGAGAGCTGAGAGGGGTGGCAGGGAGATTTGTTGCCCCTGCATGCCAGCAAAATGACCTCGGTTGCCCCTTGAAGCAGGGAGGAGGGCTCTGTGTGGTGCAGCATGGCGGAGCCATACTGGCTGGGGAGCGTGGGCTGCTGTGCCGTGGATTGGGGTGACGGAGGCAGACGGTGGGTTGTATCCTTCAGAGGATATGGTGGGATTGTGTAATTACTCAGTGTGCTCTGGGGTGCACCTGGTGCTTGACATCAGAGTGGTGGGTTCAAGGGTTGTGCCCTGGTCTTTTGCCACGATCTGATCTGTTAGATGACCTGGTGAGCTGCTTGTTTCTAACTCAGCTGCGTGCGCTCAGGACCTGCCTTGCTCACTTGGTGTTTAATCCCTGTCCTGGCACAAGCTGTGGGACATGACAGATAGTGTCCTGCAGCAGCGTAGCCTTACTGGTGTTTTGCTGATAGCCTGGCTTTGATCAGGAAACTCCTCCTTGAGCCCAGGGCTGCTCCTGGAGGATGTGGCATGTCTCATTGCTAGTGGAGCGTTCTGTGATGTGCCACGCAAAGCGCGAGGAACCACCGTTGTGGGTGTTTGGTGGCATCCAGAGCAGAGGGTGGGACGTGGGGGGCAGGTGGTGGCTCTGCCATACTGGTCCCCTGTGTGTGCTGGAGCCTTCTCACTCTCGCTGTAGAGCATGAGCTCCTTTGCATGGAGATGGTGCTTTGTAGCATGCTGCACTGATAAATGCCCAGGGTATTCAGGGCAGCACCAGGGGGTTCACATGAGCAGCTGGAAGCACGTTGCTGCTGCTGGAGCTGGTGATGTGTGCCCATGCACCTCTGTGTCCAGTAATACTAGGCCATCCCTGCTACCTGGGCTGGGTCTTGCCTGGATGCAGGGTGCAAATCTTTCCAAGCAGTGCTGTGGTGATAAAGCCCCGCTGAGTTGGGAGTTGCAGAAAGCAGAGCTTTGTGCTTGCAGGTGGGTGGGCACCACACAGTGGCAATGGCACCAACAAGCTGGAAACATCCAGCCGCTGCAAAGCCAGTGCTACTTGCTCTCCAGTGGTCTGTGGTTTGAGAGATGCAGGAGGTGCGAAGGTGCCAGCAGGTCTGTGCCACCACAGCAGGGTGTGTGTGGTGCCCGTGGCTGCGCCTCTGGTAGGGCAGGGGCTGGCTGCTGGGCTTCCAAAGTGCCTTACCATGAGGCCCGGGCCAAGGGCTCCCAGCATGGCAGCGAAGAGGTGCAAATACAGTTGGCAAAATGATCTCAGTGTTAGGTGAAATCCTGTGGGGGAAAGCTGAACCAGTTGAACTGGTGCTTTCTTTTGATATGAAGGGTAAAAACCCTTATGTGCAAAAGTGATTGAGGGCTGGAGAGCCCTCTCCAAAGGGATGCTAATGGTTGTGAGTCACCTCGGAGCACCGAGCACTGGAGCCTGTTGTCTTGAAAGGCTTCAAATGACCTATTTAATGCACTGGCAAAAGGTCCGGGGAGTGCTGAGGTCCGTCTGTCATTCTGCAGTGCTGGGAGGAGGACTGGGAAATCTGGCTGGCGTACAGAGCACTCCCAAGGGGCCAGTGTAGGAGAACCGTTTAAAGAATTGCTGTGATCTGAAAACAAGCCTTGGTTTGTCCCTCTCTGAAATGAAGAGGTGGTGCCTGCAGCAGCAGCGGACCTCTGAAGTCCTCTGGTCGGGCTGTGGAGGGAGGAGTGGGGTCTGCACCCTCCCCACTGGAGCCCTGCAGCGGCATGGGAGCTCTCCTGCACGTTGGCTTGTGCTGTGCTGGCGGTGAAGCGGGGCTGAGGCGTGGGTGCGAGCTCCATCCCCAAGCCTTCTGCGCTGGGACCCTTGGCATGTGGGTGCACACAGCACCCAATGTTAAGCCCGGGTGCTGCCCAGAGCTGCTGAAGCTGGGAAAACCATGTCTCTGAGACATGTCCCTCATGTGCCAGCCTTCTTTTGCGAGGGGAAGTCTGAAATGGCCAAGTCCTGGGCTGATCCCTCTACTCTGGTGGCGTGTCTTCCCTCCTTTTAAATAGTTTGTGTCTTTTTAGCTGAGGTCTGTGGGCCAAGTTACGCCAGTCTGGGTGCCTCTTCCTGAATGTGGCTGGAGGTGGGGGGGAGGGTGTGAAAGTCAGAAATATCTGCTACCTGCATTGTTTCTGCATTGGAGATTAATGCTAATTATTCCCCCATTGTCTTCAGTTCCTGCAGGAAGCCTTGTTTATCTTACCCCCTTCACCAGGAATGCAAGTGAAGGAGCCTGTGCAGATATATTTAAACTTTCACAAAGCAGCACAATAGCCTTTGAATTTCCCGACTCCGTGGCATCTGTCCTCGGAAGCATGGCCGTTGAGTTTAGTGGTTTGGGGCTGTGGAGACTGGAGCGGGCACTGGGCTGGGGCAGCCTGGCGAGGCTCTGGGCTGGCTTGCGCAACTGCCGGTGAGCAGCGTGTGCGGCTGGGATCTCTGCGGGGAGGATGGAATAGCCTTTTTCCTGCTGGCAGTGCTGAGCAACAAAATGGGACTGAAGCGACATCATCTGCAGCTTGCTTTTTCATGGGCTCGCGAGGCTGACGCAGCGCTGCGGCACACATACTTTTCGGAGTGCTGTCTGAGCTGCTGTCTGGAGACACACCATAGCCCTTAACAGGCTGAGATGTTGATGGAAACCTTGGTCCAGGTGGCAGCTCCTGGCCCTTCTGGAGCCATGCCTTACTTGCGTGGCCCCATTCCAGTTCCCTCCCTTCTCCTGTGGGGCTGCTGGTGCCTGGGAGTGTGGTGGTGGGATGCCAGACAGTGGGCTGGCACTCTCAGGCTCTGTGCCTTTGCTGGGATGGGGCTATACCATGCAGGAGGAACCCCGTCTTTGGTTGAGGATCTGTCTCCCAATAAATGTCCCTTCAGTAGCTGCCTCGTTGTTTGCATGGCACAAAGGTCCCAGGATACCACCAATGGTGGGCCAGCTCCGTGTCGTGCCACGCTCGCACTGCAGCAGCAACAGTTCCTTCCCAGGCTTGGGTCTGTGCCTTCTCCCGTCTCTTTCTTGCAGTGGACTTTGCCGTGAGCCCAGCCTCGCCTTCGCTGTGGTCGTTTGTCAGCACCTTCTTAAACCCAGCTCCCCTGTGGGCGAGCAGCACCGGTGTCCTGGGCTGGGACTTGGTGGCCTGGTTGGAAATGCTGGAGCAGGGCTAAACCCGGCGTGGCTCGCGGGGCACAGCCCCTGAAAGGTGCTTTCTCATTCCCCAGCACGGTGCCAGTGCTGCAAGTGCTGGAGGGGGCTGCTGCTTCTCCAGCCTCCGGAGAGACTGAGGGGTTCACCCTTGAAATGCGCATCTCCACGGCCGCCCTGCTGCTTCAGGATCGGTGTGGGATTTACGGGCAGCTGCCTGTGCTGCCTCACTTCTGGAATAGTGAAGGAGCTGAGCTTCTGCGGCTGGTGCAGGTAGAAAGCAGGGTGCTGGGTGGTGGTGTGGGGGGTCTGCTCGCTCTGTAGCTAATGGCTGTGGGCCCTGGCAGTGCCTGACATGCGATGTCGGTTGGGTCTTTGCCTGCAGCAGCTCTTTGCAGGACTGGATGCCTCTGTGTGGCATCCGTCTGGGGGCTAGAAGCCATGACGTGCTCTTGAGCCCAAAAGGTTATTACAAAGCCACCAGCTAATGCTGCACTGCATTTGCAGCCATGCCCTCCCCTTGTCCTTGCAGGACCAGGGGCCTCCAGCTGCTTGCAGGGATGTTGCTGGGCTGGAGCTGCATTGCAGACGGCAGCTGAGGAAGAGGGGAAGGACGCAGAGCTGCGGGGTGCACTTGGAGGATGGTTTGGATCAAAAAGCTGCTGCGATGTGTGGTCTGGCAGGAGCCAGCTGGGTGCGGGTCTTTTTTTTTTGAGGAGCTGCTGTTGCTGACACAAGTGACTTGTTTCGCTCGCCCACCTTAGAGCAGCAGCTGGCTGTGCTGGGCACCAGAGGAGAAGCTGTTAGACCCGGGTGACAGGAGAGCAAGTTATCTGCAGGAGAGGTGAAGGAGGGGGAGGGAGAGGGAGGTGGCAAGACGAGCAGAGGAGAGGCTTGGCAGGTGGGGGAAGAAGGATTTGCAGGGGGATGTAAGGAAGGGCTGCTGGTGCCAGGGCCGCGGGAGTGATGGACGTGTCAGTCTGGTGGCATGCTAAGTCGCCAGCTGCTTTTCTCAATGATGGCTGGAAGTGGCTCGTTGCATCTGTGCCAGCCTTGGGAAGGTGGGGCTGCTCCCACCGCTGCCGCAGCCCTCGGAGCCATGCGCCTGCAGATAGCCCTGGCTCCGGCACAGTGGGCTGGGGCTGCCAGCGTCGCCCCGGGCTCTGATGGTGGCTGCTGGCAGAGGGGCAGGGGCTGCCGGGCTTTGGCAGTGCCAGGCAGAGGCACGTGGCAGGGACAGATGGGCACGGCGCGTGGAGAGGGCTGCGATGGGCTGCTGCCTGCAGGAGGGTGAGCCTGGGTGATGCAGTCCCTGGTTTTACTGATTGCTGGAGTGCAGGGGGCCCTGGGGAGCTGTGGTGTTCAACAGGAATCAAAAGCAACTGTGCTGCGCTCCAGGGACCTGCCAAATCGGAGGGGAACGGAAAGATGCCTTGCACCTTTTTGCATTCTGTTGACCCCCGGGCCAGTGAAAGAGGTAGCAGGGAAGGTTTCCACGCCGTGCCTGTGGGAATTGCCTCTCAAGGCTCTGGGAGGATGATGTACAGCATTGCTGTGTGGGGTTTCTTTGAACTGCTTCAGCTGCTGAGAAATCTGTACAGTGGGATTTCCCGTGTGTATGGCTGCAAGAGCTGGTGAGCAAATTGCAGGAAATCTCTCCCTGATCTGCCTTGCATGTCATAAACTCCAAATACGAGATCCTTCGGGAGCCTTTGGTGGGCACATGCTATGCTGAGGTCCCATGGGAGCGCTTGGGGAGCTGTCACCTCGCTGAGCACATTGCTGAGCTGGGCACCATTTGTAGGAAAGAGGTAAAATCCCTTCAACCAGGATGTAACTGGAGTGAAAACGAGTTTTGGTTGGTGCCTGTCTGACATCTTGGAGGTAAATGAGGTCTTTCCCTAGTGGAGAGTGTGTGGGCTTTGGCCCGAGCATCCTTGCCCCATGCAGGTACCCCAAGACAAGCTCCCTGGAGTTGCTTCTGCTCCCCTGTGAGCTCGTCCAAAATGTGAGTAGTGCTGGGCTCATGCCAAAGGCTTTGCCTCTATGGGTGAAGCATTCGGCTCCATCTGCAGAGGGCTGTCGTGGATGCTGCTGGGTTCGGGGTGCTTTCAAGGTCTCTGTGAAATATATATATATCTCCGATAAAGTGCCGTGAGGCTGCCACCTGATTCTGGTGAATGAGGAGCCTAGCTTGGTGATGGCTTGTATTCTTGTGCGGTCATAACTGACTACTTACCAATGCGATCTTTGTGCTTCATCCTACGCCGTAATCCTATCGGGCTAGGACTAGACAAATACGATGTTAGCAGCTGATGGTTTCACATTGGGTTAAAAACCCCTCCTAATGTCACGAGCTCTCCCCACATTGTGCTTCCCAGCCCACGGGAGTGTGGCTCATCATTTCTGGGCGAATCAGAGGTGGCTGCAGGTGGGAAGGTTTCATGCCATTGCCAGAACAGATAGTGTAATCAATTGATTTCTGCACAGCTGTAATAGTATTATTAGCCATCTAAAACAATCGGCTCTGGCGCTGGCAGGAGGAGAAGGATGGCAGGGTGTGCTGGGCGTGGAAGGTGCTGAGCTGGGGCAGTGAATTTGGGGGAGCGTTGGGGGGAGCCTGCTGGGGTGAAGGCTGTTTTCGTACCTAGGAGCTGCAGGGATCCCTGGGGGCTGGTGGAGGCTGACAGGGCTGCTTGACTAATGGAGAGATGTTATCAGGGACAGAAGAGGGAGAAAAGCAGGGGTGGAAAACTGAAGCAGCTGGGAAGGGAGCAGCTCTCAGGGCAGCCCAGATGGGAGCGGTGGCCAGGGGTACGTGCTGGACCGGTGATGCCAACAGCAGGGCTGGAGCACCCTGGCTTGGGGCAGTGACTGCCTGTTGGTTACTAAGGCTTGTGCGGAGTTTACACATTGGGAATAATCCCCTTTTTAGGACGGTGGGGACCCTGACCAGCACTAGTGGTGTGAGCCCCTGCAAGGGGCACGGACTGGGTTGCCGGGAGCCCTTCCCAGCCCTGGGAGCTCCACTCTGTCACTGGAGCTCAGGGGAAAGAGGGTGTTGTGATGAAGCGAAACAGTTTCATCCCATCAGTCAAGACAACGTAGGCAGTTGAAGATGAAATTCCCCAGGGGAATAAGGTACTGTGCAAACGGAGAAATTAAAGAGCAACAAATCACCAGCGTCCGGTGGGCGGCAGCCAGCTCTTCTGAAGGAATTTAACAATGAAGCAGCTGAACTGCCAGCAAAAAGTAATCTCTCATTAAAAGCAACTGCTGCATGGGAGCACAGCCTCTTTTGCTCCATCCTTAATTTAAAGAGGTACAAGAAGAACTGTGGGAATTACAGAGCAGCCAGCTTTATTTTAGCACCAAGCAAATTGGCTGAGAAAATAATTAAAGCTTATGTGGAAATGCCTGTGCTTCAGTGTGATAGATTAAGGACAACACCACATGGCTTTTATACAGGAAATCCAGTTTAATCGGGGGTTGGGGTTTTTTTCTTCTTTTTTCGGCATTTTGATAAGGTGATTGGGGAGAGCGGTTGGGAGGTGAATTATTTGGATTTCAGAAAGCCTCGGACAAATTTGTGCAGTTATTAAGGAAACTGTTGAGGCAGGACTTGGGGGGGGAAAAGCCAAATTCTGTTCAATTGTGCTTGGTTTTACTGGGAGGGAAGAGCAGGCGAAGGGGCAGGCACTGCAGCGGCCTGGCTGAAGGATGCTCTTCGCCATCTGGAGCTTTAAGCTTGAAATTTAGTGTTAAATATGCAGAGCAGCTCCACACGCACCAGCTTATCAAGGTTGCAAGTCAAGCACAGAAAAATTAGGTAACGCTAGGTCTAAATTGGCTGGATGAGCCTGATTGCCTTCTCTCTCTCTCTCTCTCTCTCTCTCTCCTATCTTCATTAGGTAGGAAGCTGGTGCTAATTACACAGTCAGGGGCTGTTTTTCCATTTCCCCCCCTAGGATCCCTCTTTCTCTTGGGATAGACCTGTGCCAAGGGCGAACTTAGGGCAGTTGATTGCGAAGGCTGATCTGGTGCTATCGGCAAGGTGGGGGAGTGGAGGGAGCACCCCCCCTAAAATTGGGAAGCGGGTCCCCATGCTGCAGGAGGGTCCTGCCTGGCCGGAGCGAGGAGCAACCTCTTGGGGGTTGGGATGTGGCTGCTGGAAGGGGTGTTTTATTTTTCCCTGAACAGGGATCCAATTTTGAGCTAATTTTCCCAAGGACAACAAAAAGCACCCAGACAACTGCTGCCCAGATTTTATATCCTGCTGTTGTGGAGCCAATTAAGGAAAGGGTTGCCTTTTTTTTTTTTAAATGTTTTTGTGTGTGGGTGGAGTAACGTAGCTTTTTTTAAGCCTCATTCTTGCACGTGGCTGAGCAATTTGGACTGAAGTTTTTCTGGGGAGTGGGGTGGGGTGGAAGAAAAAAAAAAAGTGGTGGTGGTGGGGGAATCAGGCTTGATGTGGAAAATACCACCCTGAGGAGTTGGCATTTCTCTGAGCAGGTCTCGAGAGCAGAGGTGGTTTGCAGTGTGGGGCTCTGCAGGGCTGGCAAAGCCCTGCCCTGTTCTGGTGCTGGGGGGAGACCGTGACAAACTTCAGGTGGACTTGGCAAACACTGGTGAAAGTGGGGGCTGGCCGAGATGAGGAGGGTGTGCTGGAGGGGAAAATGTGACCAGCCGATGTATGCTGTTGGGTTTGAAATTCTCTGTAGCGGTTTAGGAAAAGTGGGTGCTGCTGTGGCCGGCTGGGCAGAGGCTGGTACTTGCTAGGCACTAGGCACCAGGCACCTGTCACCTGTCACCACAAACAGTAGCAAAGCCAAATGCTGAATGGTTCGTCAGGCTAAAACCAAAACAGTCCCATCCAGTTATACAGTAATTACATGCTGATGCCTGGAGAGCGCTGAGAATTGCATCCTAAATGAATCAAACCCGTAAGTCGTGGGGCTTGGGAAGTGCATCGGCACTCCCTGTGCCCTGTGTCTGGCTGTGGGCAGGGTGTCAGGGTCCACTCAGTGGACTCGTGATGGTTCGTTAACTATGATCTCAAAGCGCAAAAATCAAGGCAACCACGCCAAGGGGTTATGCTTCAATTAAACAGCACAATTTTATTGTTTGCCCGTAAAGCGGCGTGCGATAGGTAGAAAGGCAGAAAGTGAATAAAAGGTAAAGTAAAAAGAAAAGGAAAGAGGTTTATAGCTACCGCCACGGGTCCAAGGCGTCCATATGGTCCCGGGTCCAGGCAGCGTCCCGCCAGTCCTTCCGATCGTCGTGATCCTTGGTGGGGAAGCTCTCCAAAGTTCAGTTGCTAAGAAGGCATCTTTTTATGCCAAGCAACACACCTTGCTCCTCCTCTGGTCCATGGACTGCCGCCAGTCTCCGCCCTCTCGAGCCAGGTTATCTTGCCCCAGAGGAGGGCAGCTTCAGACCAGGAGGCGTGTTCTTGTATTGTTTTCTGGTTCGTTGTTATGACCACGGTTGTGATCCATCTTCTGGACAGCTGTTATGTGGCCTTATTCAATCCCAGGCTGCACGGAGCGGCATAGTACTCCTCGTACCGTGCAGTTCTCTTTCCCAGGGTCTTGGTGTCTTGGTGTCCATGAGGACCACGTTTCATCCCCAGGTCTCAGTTGGCAATGTTGAGACAATATTGTTCTCTTTAGACTGACTCTTACGCAGGGGTAGAAGGACGAGCTTCAAGAGGTAGCTGTGGCCAAGCCCAAGAAATTAAAAGAAATGGCAGCTGTTGCTTTTAAACACAGGTAAAATGTGTCATATTGATTTTTGGTACCCGAACTCCATGGCACAGGGCGTGCTTGGTGTGAATGTGTGTCCAGACAGGTGCGCCAGGACGCGTGCGTGCCTGGCAGAGCAGTGTCTGCTGCTGATGTCAGAGGGTTTGCATTGACTGGGGGTGTTTATGCCTAGTGTTGCTTGGTTTGTCCCTATGGGAGGAAGAGGAGGCCTGGGGTGCAAGTGCTGTTCCCTGCTGCCTGGCCAGCATGGGGGCTGTGGGTGGCACCCAGCGGGCTCCCACTGCCCTGAGCGGCGGCTCTGGTGAGGATGCAGGGACCGCAGCCGTGCACATCTCTCCTGTGTTTGTCCTCTCTGTGGGTCGTTCTTCTTGCCCTGCCTGGCAGCCAGGAGGCAAAAGCGGGGGGGCATGGAGCAGGGGATGTGTGATGCCTGTGGGTCTGTGCACACCCCCAGCACGGGGAGGGTAGGTCACAGTGGTGTAGGTGGGTGCTTCACCCACGTCTCAGCCACTGTACTGGCTGGCAGACACCCACCTAAAGCTGCTTGTCATTGCTGTCGTGCTGAGCAAAGGCACGTCACAGGAAGGACGCTGCATGCCTCTGTGTGTTACACAGTGGGAGAAATCCCACCCAGGCCTTTCCACGGAAAAAATGTTTTTCTGTTACTGCTTTGTTAGCTGTTGCTTGTAGTTGCTGCCTTGCCTAGGGGCCAGTGCGAGCGTGGCTGGCCGGCCCTTGGGCACAAGTGACATGGGTCTGTTTGTAACACTTGTTAATAGTTTATAACACTTATATTTAGGGAGTTAATGATTCTAAACAAAGCTGATTTTAATCTAATCAGCTATTCCTCGTGCCACGTCAATCCTGGACATCAAAGCGAACATCAAAGTGAGAGGCATGAAAGGCTTCGAAGGCAGCACCAACTGCTTTGCCCAGGTGCATCTCTTGAGCGAGCTTCCTCATCCCTGCTTTTGCTCCAGCCTGGCTCTTGAGGCCCCCTTCTCAGTTATCACAGATCTAAAGGATGTTGTCCCAGCAAGGAAAACAACATTAACGTAAGAACTGCCCTCAGGAACAAAGCAAAAGGCTGTTTAAACTTTTTGCATCTTTTCTACTCTGACTGCAGCAAAGCTGGACGCTTCAAAGGCGCTGGAGTGTGCAGCGCCTGCTCTGTGCGAGGCACTGGCAGTGAACATCTCTCGTGCCGCCCGGCAGGGGCTGTTGGGGAGCTTCTTGCACCAATCCTGATTTTCAAATTCTTTCCCTGATGCTGGTCTGACTCTGAAATGAATTATCTTCTTATCCTTTTCCTTTCTTTTCCTGTTTTTTTTATTTGTGTTTTGCTGGCTGGAGAGAATCTGTGCATGAGCTGGGGAGCTGCGGGGTGCTCTGCTCCCTGTGCCAGGGCTGTACGTGCAGCCAGGAGTGTCAGGCTCTTATGGCAAAGGCAGCTGCTCTACCTGGAGCATTGTAGCAAAGTAAGGGACCAGCCTTGACCCAAAGGCGGTTTGTAAGGTTTTAAAGTGTGAGTGCCCAAGAGGAAGTGCCAGGGAGCTGCCCGTAGCTGCAGTGATGGTGCTGGGGGTGTTAGGGAAGTGCAAGGGGAGCCCCCTCGTCCTGCCAGCTTTGGAGCATGGTTGGGGAGCCCAGCAACTCTGGCTTGCGGCAGGGGACGGCTGCCGCTGAGTGTGCGAGAGCTGCTGGGCAGGCGGCCAGGCGCATTTCCTCCCCACCGCTTTCCCATGGTCAAGATGGGCTCCGAGGCTTCAGAAAAGCACCAGGAGCCGCAGAGAGGAAGCTGCTGGGAGCCTTTGTGCTCCTCAGGTTTTTTGGGTGCAGCTGCTTTTCCGCTGTTTCTTTCTGGGGAAAAAAAATTAGTTAAAAAAATGTGTGCAAGGCTGCATTTGGGCAGGCCTTGATAAGGTTGCTGCAGCATTAATGTATCTAAACATCTAGTAGCTTAATTCTATGAGCATCTTGAGCAGGTGGTAGGGAAGAGCTCAGGATCTCCTGCAGGCACTTGCAAATCCTATTTTGGGCAATTGGGAAGCGGTGGTGTAATAGGCAGGGGCTGGTGCAGGCGGGTCCCAGCAGGGAGGGGATGATTGCCATTTGCAGGCACTGGAAGTGGCTGTTGGCTGGGGTGGGCAGGCAGAGCCCCCAGCCATGGTTGGGGATGACTGCCAGCATCGCTTCTGGCAGGGGCTGGAGCTGGCCCTGGGGCGCGCTGCAAGTGCTCTGAAGCTGCTTGGTGGGAAGAGGTAGATTGGAAGATACCTGCAAAAGGTGGGATCACTCCTGCCCTAGTGGTTCCTGGGCTGCAGGTGCTGGCTGGCCCCACTGCCACCTGCCCAGCCTGCCGAGGGCGCTTCCTGGGGCTTTCTGCTGCCCAGCTTTTGCTTCTGCTGTTGCATCCCATCCACAGTTAGATTACAGACCCTTTTGGCAGGGTTTTTCCTCTTCTACCTAAAGGGGAGCCAGTGTACCCTGCCAGGGTGTTTCTGGAGTGGGAACTGGGCTGGTCTGGGCACCCTGTTGCTTCTCATCAGGTTGGCTCCTGCAGCAGCGCTAAGGTGGGGGAGCAGCCCCTGGCAGGGACCCCTTGTCTGTGATCCCAGGGTGGGCATCGCAGTGGGCATCGCTTGCAGTCTGACTCACCGAGGGAGATCTGGAGGCACTGTGTGTGTGTGTGCACGTGCGTGCTGGGTGTCGGGCGTGATCTGGAGCATGGGCGAGCAAGGAGAGGCTGAATCCCATCCGGTGTCACTGCATGTCATCCAGCTGCCTCCCCTTGCCTTTGGTGTGGCGTGGGGTAGGGCAGGTAGGGCTGCGGTATGGCAGGGAGAGGCTCCACTCCTGGGCTTCAGGGCATCTTTGGTGGGAGAAACCAGTGTGCAGGTGCAGAAAGGCCATGCTACCAGCCCAGCGAGTGGTGGGACAGGCAGTCATCCTCAAACAGGGCTCACTCATGGCTCATGATGCTCTTAATGGGATGTGCTGGAAGGGCATGGCCATGGGTGGAGGCTCTGCTACCCAGACCTTGACTTTGGGTGTTTGTTTGGTGTCTATAGGCAGCAGAGCAATGCTTGGCTCTCAAACCTGGCCCGTCGCCCATCACTCAAAGCCTTAACTCGTGGGTTTGTGGGAGTGGGATGCGGTAATGCCCAGCACAGTGCTGCTTGCGAGCGAATGAGATGAAGAACGCTCTGTGGGTTGACGAGGGATTGCTGGGCCTGCTGCTGAATTCGGGGTGCGGGAGTTGTCACCGATGATGGCTGCTGGTCTGTGGTGGGACAGAGGCAGTGACATGCAATAGGGATGAAACAGCCAAAGAAGCCGGGCAGGTGGATCTGGGGAATGACAGTGTGCTGTTTCCCCTGGGTGATTGCTGCCACTGTTTGCCTCTTCCTGACTTTGATTTAATTAGAAAGCAAAGTCTCATTCCTGGTGAAGGCTGCTGGGATGCGGGCTGGAGAAAGGAATGCACTTTGGGCTTGAAAAAGAGGCAATTGCTTAGGGCTGGGCACCCTTGTTCCGGGATTGCCACCTGCTAGCCACCCAGCTTCACCTCTTCCACCTCCAGGGCACAAGCACCAAAGTTCCAAGCTGTTTTCCTTGTAGGCATCCCCCTTGCCAGAGGCCATCTTCTTGTGAATTTGGAAAGAAATCCCCAGCCTGCCCCTTCTGTGCTTCCTGGGCTGGGAACTGTGGCCGCCCAGCTTGTGCTGTCCGCTCCAGCGTGTGCCCCAGTGCCGAGCATCCCCTTGCTGGCTTGGCTCCAGCTGTGTGGCCGGACCCTGCCCTGCTGCCCCTTTGCAGGTAATTAAACACTCCCTCTTCCTGGCGGGAGATGTTCCCAGCCGGTGCCAAGCCCAACCAGCAGCGTGCTCGTTTGGAGCAGAGCAGCCCCTAAGCGCTCCCCTCCACCGGGTCGCTGAGGGGGAGCAGTGGGGCTGATCAATTGATGGCTTGTTTGCCTCTCAAGCAGAGCAGAGCTGGAGGCAGCGGGGCTGCCGCAAAGCCCACCCTGTCCCCCTTCTTGATAATCAGCCCTCCTGCTAATTAGTGGTGAAGCTGGGGAGGGAAGCATGTGGTTTCTCTCCTTAGCACCTGCCAGGCTGCTGTTACTGTCCCCTCTTGTTCCGGAGATCTGCCAGAAGCTGGCGTGAGATCTGGAGGTGGGCTCGCAGCCTGTGCCCGTGGCGCGGTCGCTGGGTTTTGATGAAGACGGGGCTGCTGCCGCCCGCTCCTCCAGCACGGGGGAGAGGCAGCTCGGTGGCTGCGTGGAGGGGACAGCGTTCGGGAGCGTGCTGTGGTGCTGGTGGAGGCAGGCCAGCCACTCGCCGTGCAGCTTGGTGCTCTGAAAGTGGGAGCTTGGAAACACTGTGACAGCAGGTTCGGTCGCTTGCAGAGAGCCTGTTTCCATCATGCAGAAGAGGGGATCTAAAAATACGAGCTTGTTTGCTGCCAGCTGGAGTTGATTTGGGCATCCCTGTTGCTGCTGGAGTGCAGCAGAGGACAGCTGAACTGGGAGCCTGCAGACTGTAATTTTGCTGCTCTTCCTTCCCTGCCCCGCTCTCGAAAGGCAATGGCTGGGGGAAACACGGAGCAGGAGGACTTGGAACTCCTGACCCACTTTGCTCAGAGTTTCCAGGACATGATTCGCCTTTTCCCTTCACCAAAAGGAGACGGGACTGTGTAGCTGCTAGGGGAGATACTTAGAGGTTTGTCTTTGCTGTGCAGCAGAGCCTTTATGTGTGGGAAACCAACGTGGCCCTCTGCTCCAGTCTTGGGCAGCACTCACTAAAAGAAACACGAATCATGTGATTTCTCCTGGTTTTGTCTTCAGCCTCTCTGTGCAAGTCCTCTTCCCTGGCTGGGTTGGCAGGTGACCAGAGGAGCTTGCTGCTGCCCCTTCTCCCTTTCTCTCCAAACAGCTCTCCTGTTCCACAGCATCTCTGGGCACTGGTCCGAGCTGGTGGCTCAGCTCGCTGGGATGGGATGGTGAGAGGCTTCAGCCAAGCCAGGGTGCTTGCATGAGCCTGGCTGGGCTGTAGCAGCAGTGTTGGGGTGCAGAGTGCACTGGGGGTGTTGCAGAGGTGATGTGTCTGACTCCCCCAGGCTCCTGTTTCTAGTGGAGAGGAGCTGTCCTGGAGAGCTGCTGTCTCATGATGTCTCTCTGTTCTCCTTTCTCCCAGGTACCGGACCGCCTTCCCTGGTTTTTGATGCTGAATCAGGATAGTTTTAACTAAAGATGGAAACACTGGAGTCAGAATTGACCTGCCCAATCTGCCTGGAGTTATTCGAAGACCCTCTCTTGCTGCCGTGCGCCCACAGCCTCTGTTTCAGCTGCGCCCACCGCATCCTGGTGTCCAGCTGCTCCTCCAGTGAGTCCATCGAGCCTATCACCGCCTTCCAGTGCCCCACGTGCCGCTATGTCATCTCCCTCAACCACCGGGGCTTGGAGGGTCTCAAGAGGAATGTGACCCTGCAAAACATCATTGACCGCTTCCAGAAGGCATCCCTGAGCAGCCCCAACTCCCCCAGTGAGAGCCGCCGTGAGAGGACGTACCGCAACAGCCCTACCATGTCTGTGGCCGGCGAGAGGATCGCCTGCCAGTTCTGTGAGCAGGATCCCCCGCGGGATGCCGTGAAGACGTGCATCACCTGCGAGGTGTCCTACTGTGACCGCTGCCTGCGGGCCACCCATCCCAACAAGAAGCCCTTCACCAGCCACCGTCTGGTGGAGCCTGTGCCTGATGCGCACTTCCGAGGACTCACATGTTTGGAGCATGAGAATGAGAAGGTGAACATGTACTGTGTTGCTGATGACCAGCTCATCTGTGCCTTATGTAAACTGGTGGGCCGCCACCGGGACCACCAAGTGGCATCCCTCAGCGATCGCTTTGAAAAGCTGAAGGTAAGCAGCCGTTGGCGGCCGCAGTGAGCCCATGGGCCAGGCTGTCTGTAGGGGCTCATGTTCGCCGAGGGATGGCTCTTGGAGCAGAAGCTGGTTCCAGGTGCCCCAGGTGGCATCCGTTATTTAAGCCAAACAGCTCCTGAAAGATACGTGGGCTGCAGGACGCAGCCTGTGGGCTCCTCCGGGGCCCTGGTCCCAGGAGGCTGGGCTGGGTCTCGCTTAAACAATTAGAGCAAAATCATTGCTAACTTATTTTTCTCTGGCTGACGTGTGTGCACCAAGCCCAGGGGTTGGACCTTCTCCCCACATGGCCGACAGCAGCACATCATCAGGCACCACGGTGCCCTGGGGCTGTTGCCCCAGGAGTGTGGCTTTCCCCTGGGGTTTGTCCTATCCTTAGAGAACTGGAGTGGCAAAGAGTGGCCTGGGGGGACCTGCAGGCACAATTCCCCAATGCTGTTGTGCTCGGACTGTGTCTATTCAGCTCTTGGAGGATGGGAGCAGGATGGGTCGGACTGTGGGCATTTCCTTTTGGAAAGCTGCTCTGCAGCTTCCAGCCCACAGGCTGCAGTGTGTGGGAACCCTCCTGCTTTCCATAAAACCTCTGCTGCAGGGTTCACCCATGCTGGAGGACCGCTGTGCCCTGAGAAGTGCTCGGGGGAGTGCTTTCATGTTCTCCTCAAGCCAGCATGTGCAAAGCTTTTCTGCTGTGAGAGAGGAGCGGGCCAGGCTCTGGGAAGTAATGGGATATGAGTGGGTTGGGAGCAGCCCTGCGGAGAGGGATTTGGAGATGCTGGTGGATGAAAAAGGGACATGAGCCATCAACGTGCACTCACAGCCCAGAAAGTCAGCCGTGACCCAGGTGCATCACCAGCAGCATGGCCAGCAGGTCAAGCGAGGGGATTCTCCCTCTCTGCTCCGCTCTGGTGAGACCCCCGGGAGCACTGCACCCAGCTCTGGGGTCCCCAGCGCAAGGAGGACACGGACCTGTTGGAGCGGGGCCAGAGGTGGCCACAGAAATGGTCCGAGGTCTGGAACCCCCCTGCTAGGAGGAGAGGCTGAGAGATCCGGGGTTGCTCAGCCTGGAGAAGGCTCCACGGGGAGACCTTGCTGCGGCGTTTCAACATCTGAAGAAGGGCCGAGAGAGACTTTTTACCAGGCCTGTAGCGACAGGACAAGGGCGACAGTTCTGACCTGAAGGAGGGCAATTCAGCTTGGACATAGGGAAGAAACGTTTTTCGATGAGGGGGCTGAGGGACTGGAGCAGGTTGCCCAGAGAAGCTGTGGATGCTCCATCCCTGGGACTGGTGAAGGTCAGGCCTGGGGGGGGGGGGGGGGGGGGGGGTTGGGCATCTTCATTCATCTAGTAAGAGTTGTCCCTGCCGGTGGCTGGAGGGTTGGACTAGATGGTCTTCAAAGGTCCCTCCCAACCCAAACCCTTCTGTGATGCTGCAAGGCAGTGATGGAGCTCCACTCTGCTTCCCGAGTGCCCCAAACTCCTCCTCTGTCCTTCGCCCTCCCATGGGATCATGGTGCTTTGGCTCTATGCAGATCCCATCCCCGGAGGGGCTGGTCTGAGCAGCCCTCTGTGTCTCCCAGAGGTACCATGTCAAGGGAGGGTGCAGTCTTGTGGAGGAGGTGGCTGGAGGCTGCCCAGGATTTGGAGGCTTCTGAAGAACCCCACCATGGTCCAGTTGCCTGGGGTCTCCCTTCCACCTGCTTCTTGCTGAGACCAGTGTTGCCAGCAGCAGGGAGCATCTTCTCTACGACAGCCCATGTTCTCTGTCCTAATTTCCCCTGAGCTGAAGCTGCAGAAGCAGGCAATCATTCTCCAGCCCCCTTCACTTGGAGCACGTATTGATCTGAACTGAATTACTGCTCTGCTGCTCTTCAGGTAGGAGAGAGCAAACTTCCCAGGGATCCCTCTGGAGTACTTTGAAGCTTAATTTTTATGCAGTGGCTGTGGTTGTACTGAGTATTATGTGAACCTGTATGGACGATATTTGACCTATATAAAGTTAGAAATCCCTCTCCCCTGTGCATTCTGTGTGAGTCTGCAAAACGCTTTTTAATTCCTTAATATTAAAAAAAAAATAATATATAGCTGGTCCCATTAGAGGTTGCGTTGGTGAGGCTGTAACTGTGGCAGCAGTCATATTCCTGTTATAAGTGTTCTCATGTGTGTTCAGCTGCTTCTTCCTTGGCCCTTCGTCCCTTCATGTTCTGGTCTTGTTCTGACCAAAAAATGCTTTTCTTGGCTGTTTGTCGTCTTAATGTTTCGAACAAAATCAATCCATCTGCTCTTGTGTTTAAGGGCAGAAGAAATACTTCTATCACTGTAGCAAAAATACAGAAGACTTTTTTTTAATGGGTAGACCAGATTATTTTGTTTCCTCCCTTTTTTTTTTTTTAAAAAAAAAACCAACTGATGCCTGGAAAGAAACCTTTCTAGATGTCCAGTTTCCTGGGTGGGTTTCCTACCTGCCCTTCTCTAAAGTCTCCCAGACCTGGTGTGACATGCCCAGTGACATCTGCAGTAGCAGGAAGAACATAATTGTAGGTTGTCCTGTACTTTATTTCTGTCTCTCCCTGTGTTCCAGCCATCGGGTCTGTCTTTTGGTAGGTGCTGCCAAATAGCATCGGTGCCAGTGCGTGCCTGTGAAGCGCCTGGGGTCCGTGGTGGCTGATGTTTGCCTTCAGACCTTCATTTGCTTGTCTTGTCTTTGCATCACTTCTCACCTAAGCTTCCCCCAGTGTGCAGAGCAGTGCCAGCAGCCTGGTCCATAGTCCAGGACATTCTTTTTCCATGAGGAAATGTCTCAATTAGCAAATTGGAAACCTTAGAAAGAAATGACCATGTATGTTTACACACAATAAAACCCAGGGATAGAAATTAAAACCTCTTAATAATTTCTCCCTAATCTGGCCCATGTCAGCCAGCCAGGCATATTCATCCGAAGACAAAAACCCTTGACAACCTAAATTGCTTCTTCAACCAGCCAAATTTTGCGGGTTGCCAGAGCACTGTTTTTTTCTTCCTTTTTTTTTTTTTTCTTTTTTTTTTTTTTTTCTTATAAGCAACAGTCTTAAGTGATTTTGGAGGAGGAGGGAGGATCTCCTGTGCTGGAAACATTCTCTCTGTTCTTTCCCAGGCACGACCGCTGCGTGGGGGCACCTTGGTCTGTAATCCTCGCCTCTGGCTGCACATCGGTTGGGCTTTTTTTGGATGGCTCTCTTCCTAATGCCCTACCTCTGGTGCAGCTATTGCATGGGATTGATGCCAAGTTTTACCAGCAGAGTCAATATTTTCATTAGTATTTTGTGTTGTTTTCCTCATATGGCCTCAGTCTATAGTTCTGACTGCGATGCATGCTCTGGAAATACTTGCAAGTATCTGAAATACTTGAAATTATTAAAAACATTCTGGGATGGGAGCACAGGTGGGATGCTGCTGCCTGGGAAGCTGCTGCCAGTGGGGCTGGCTGCTCCCCATGGCAGCTGCCTCGCCCCCAGGTCTGCCCGAGGATCCCCTGTGCCCCATGGCAGGGCTCTACCTCATTCCTTTCTCTCTTTCAGTCATTAATCGGTGAGTTACGTTGCAGCCAGCCTGCTCTTAAAGATCTGTGGTACGCTTGGGCATTGAGCAGTGAGCAGTTGCTCTTAATCTCTGGCTTTGATCCCATAGCTAGAGCAAGCTGGAAACGCCTTTCAAGTTGGGTTTTTTTTGATGGAAAATTGGGTTTTGAACTGAGTAACTTCATTTTGTCAAAAGGGCTGTGCTTTCTACAAAAATCTTTGGTGTTTTGGTTTTTTTTTTTCCTTTTTTTTTGCCCCCTCTTTAGAAGAGCTGCATGCCTGAAAACCATACCGTTGTGTTTAAACCATAACCCATCCCCCGGCACTTGCCTTCCCCTCCGAGTTTGTTTCGAATCAGAAATCTCTAGTGTGCACCTGCAGCGTGACTTTCCCGTGGACGCTCTGCAGCAGTCTGTCCATACCATATTATACACCCCAAGGTGTTTTAGGAAACATCTTTAATCCTTTTTAACACGTTATGGCTTTTCTTTGTGTGCATCTTCAACTCCACTTGTTTATATCATAAAGAAGCTGGAAAGGGTGAGCAGTTTTCCTGAACTGCAGTAAATCTGAGTCATGAACATTGCTGTGCCAAGGTCTTGGGTCTGGTCTGTGGCTGCTCACGTAATGCCCGTTAGTTTGGAATAAAGTAGTTCTTGCTCTGATACTGCTGCTCTTTGCCAGCACATAATTCTGCACCTAGTTCTTTGCAGCCCAGGAGCTGGTTCATCCATAGGGGCAGCCCTGTTTGCCATGCGCGTCACCTCGGACGTCGGCCACTGCTGCCAGCTCAGTCAGCTGTTGGCAGAAATGATGCACACGCCAGGGATGCTGACAGTGTAGGATGAACCACAGTTATTTCCAACCCTGGCCATCCAATGTTGCTAGATTTTCTGTGGCAAAATCATCTACCTGTTCTTGAGATGATGGAAAGGGTTATCCCAGCTCCCTTCCCCTGTGCTGGGACTCACAGCTGGCCCTTGTTGTGAGATGGGAGCCTGGGTCTGGGAGCATCTGAATTTGAGAGGGGAACACGTGGGATGCCACACAGGATGGGGTGGAGGTTGAAGCGCTGGAGTCACCAGTGTGCTGTGGGAGCATGTCCAGCAGCTTTCCAAAGCTGGGATGCAGTGGTATTCTGCTTCCCCGGGAAGGCTCCACGCCCAGAGTTACCAGCTACGGAGAGCGCAACAGAAGGGAAAAATAGTCTTTGGTTTGTTATAGAGTGGCTCTTCTCCAGCGCTGCACTGAAGTGCTTGGAGGCCTGTGGCTGTGGACGGTGAAATAGCAGTAGCACCCTGCCAGGCGGGTGGTGCAGGTGAGGACAGGCGAGTTGGTGATGCGGGAGGGACCTGGAGGAAGGGCAAGAGGCGTGATGCTTTCAAGGGGTTGGATTTCTGCCCATGTTTTCTGCTTGCTTTGAAGTTTCGGCGTTTGCTAGTAGCAACCTTTTTGAGTGGGTCCTGCCACAGTATGACCCGTGGTGCCGAGACCCGTGCTGAAATACTCATTTGTAATCCTGCGCTGACAGACACTTCTCAATCAGAAGTGATTGCCTTGTGCTGCTGCTTTTTGCTCATTTACAGCTGCAATGGGTAGAGAAAGAAATGCTCCTTCCCTTCTCCCTCACCAGGCAAGTTGGCATTCATGTGAACATTCGCCCTGGTAAGGGGGCTTGGGCATCTCTCTCTGCTTCAAGCTGGCCTGCCCAGCCAGAGCCTTGAGAGAGGGCATGTGCCAGGCTTTTCAGGCAGAGGCTGGGCACGCTGCTGGTCAAGGCTTTGTTTGGTGACATAATTCCATTGGCACAGAGCAAGGTGGCTCCAGCACCGTCTTGGCTTTGAGGCAGCACCCGTTCAGCTGGGAGAACCTGGTGGTGCCTTCAGAAAGCAGATCTAGGTTAGCGTTGCATATCTGAAGGCATCTTCCTATCTCTTGTCCTCTTGCAGCTCACCTTAAAGGTCACTGGCTGCCCAAAACTCCCCTAGCATGGGCTCCTGGGGTGCCACCTATGTGTGTCTTGGCGTGTGCTTTGTCAGCCTTGGACTACTGCTCCTGCCAGGTTGCTCAGCCCTTTTCACGGTGGTGAAGCATCCTATGGACTGGGTTCGCTTGCTGGCAGCGTTGGCCTCTGCTTCCCCAACCCAGCGGGCAGCACGGGCACTCCCACTGCCTGAGCCTGGCTATGAGTAGTCGAAGTGCTTCAGGATTTTGGTGCGTGTTTTCCATCTCTGTGTGTTCAGGAAGGATCAAGATGCTGAATGCAATCAGCGGCAGAGAAGTCTGTCAGCTCGGCTTGCTAGCTGAAAATCGACATTAAAAGATTAAATTAAAAATGTATGCAGATTAAGAGCAAAACTAATGGCTTGACCTAGATAAAGCAGGCGCCTAGGACAGCAGCGCGTTATCTGCCGAGTAAAATCTTGGACAATTATAAATTCAGATTGCTTGAAACTTGTAATTACAGTCCTCTGTGGAGCGCTGCCCTGCCCCGTGTCCTGCCTGCGCCAGCAGTGCTGCTGCTGTGCCAGGGCTGGGCAGGGGTTATGCTGTGCAGCGACTCCTGCAAGGGGGAGATTACAGCAAGAAAGGCTTTGACTGAAGAGCTCTGGCTGGCTCCTCCGGTCTGTGATTTGTGGTGGAAGGAGTTTTCAGAGGAAGGATTTTGCCTTAATTATTCGCTGCTGTCCTTCGCTTCTCCATCTGCTCTGTTCCCTTTGCAGGAACTGGCTAAGGGCTAGCTCAGAGGAGGCTTTTCCTTTGCTGTTGCTGAGTTGTTTCTAGATTGACAGGCTGGAAATATTAAAAAAAAAAAAAAAGGTGTTTTGTAACACTTCTATATCTGCTCTTTGCTAAAGGAAGAGCAGTAAGGTGGAAGGCCCATCATCTGTTATGCTTCTGAGGGGTGCGCTGCCTCCAGCATGCTTATGTGAGTGGGGCTCCGGATTAAAAAAAACCTAAAAATTCCCTGTGCTAGACAAATTGTGTGCAGAAAAGCTGATTGTTATTCAAACGCTCTTAAGCAAATGGTGGCATAGAAAAATGGCAAAACCCCTCACCTTCATGCTGCAATATAGAACTTCTTCACCTTGGGACTCGTGAACATGTTCTCACTTGCCCTGTGAATCACTGAGATTGCTGCTTAATTTATCATTTACTGTACTGCCATGGGGCTAAACTGAATTTTTATATACATATGTATGTATATTTATATATATTTCCTCCACACAAAGAAGAGTTAGCTGAGAACAAAGGTTACAGTTGTGACTGCTGTAACTCCTACACAGAACACGAGGGGCTGTTAGCAAAAATACAGAAAGCTCTGGCTGTGCTGTAGCTGGCGGCTTCTTTACCCTTAACCAGCAGCAGATACGCTTCTCCTGTGTCTCTTTGAGACCTGCCTAGAGAGGGAGATGCAAACCCAGCTGCGGCTTGCTCCAGCCCAGGTTTGCAGCAGTGGGAGCTGGAACCGCCCTGCTGCTTTGGGGACCCTGGCAGCATGGCACTTGGTCACCGGCAATGCTGCAACCCCTGCCACACTGGCGGAGTGGGGCTGAGCCCCTCTTGGCCACAGCCCTGGCTTAGCCACGGTTCAAGCTTGCCTACAGTGGTTGCGGTGCTGGTGCAGGCAAGTCGATCCCTTGGGGCTGTGCTGGGGAGCCAGGTGCTGGCACCACAACCTGCCACAGCTTTGGGACCATGAGCTGGGGCTGCAGCTGCCCAGATCATCAAGAGGCACCCTAGGGCAAGCAGAGCCCCTGCCTTCACCTGCCAACTGGCTCCTCAGCCTTACCTGCCGCTTCTTTTGCTTTCTGTGCACAATTCCAGGCATCTCTGCTCCCTAGCAAGCTCCTGAGACTTTTTAGCATTGGCTTCTTTCTCCTAAGGCAGGTAGTGTGTGTGTGGGAAGAAACACAGAGTGTTTTTATTGTTATCTTGGGCTGAATTTGTAATCTAGTGTCTGTTATAAGTGATCTCTCTGAGCAGGGGGGAGCTGTGGTCCAAAACATGGTCCCCAGCATAGGGTTATCGTCCCCATCACTTTGCAGTGGCCCTCAAGTGACTTGCAAAGCAACAGTCATTTAACAGATGTTGAGCACGGGCAAATGAGCATCTTGCCTGATCCCTGATGCAGGTGAAGGCCTTTGATCATCTGCCAGGCTCCCCTATCAAGTGACTGCCCTGGCCTCCATCTGGCAGTTCAGTGTGCCCTTTGGAAGCTGTGAAGCAGGAGACAGTTGCTGCTTAGGGCTTGGATGCCAAAATTGGAACCACTTGAGGACCCCTTCATGGGAAATTGCAAAAGGTCCTAGGAGGTCTGTCACTTCTGCGTGAGCCAAGGGCTTCTGCAGCCATGCTCAGCCCTGTGGAGGGGATGGTCCCCAGGACCTGGCATGTTCTTCCCATGGAGGTGGAGGCTGCTGGGACACAGGGAAACTCCATGCACTGGAAGCTGTAGCGGTGAAGATAAGGCTGGCAATAAGTAAGGCTGAAAATACAGCTTGGAGCAGTGGCCCTGCTTTCATTTTTTTTGGTATGCCAGCAGGAAGCATCAGGGATGCAGGGTGGACTGCGTGTTGGTCTGTCTGCCTTGGAGCTGCTGCCCAGTGTCACAGGAGCCCTGAGAGGCCGGAGGAGGCTCGCGAGCATGTCTGGGGCTGGAGACATCTTCCTGCAGCCTGGGCTGCCCTTGCTGCTTTGCTCAGGTTTCACTGAAAACAGTGACGTTGTGCGTTGGGGGAGCTGCTGTGGGTGTCGCACCGGGGTGGCTGGCAGCATGGCACTGCTGCAGCAGAACGTTTGCCTGTGGAGCACAAGGCATACGGAAACACAGCATCTTCCTGGCTGCTCTGCCCTGCAGTAGGAGAGGGATCAAAACGTGGCTTGGTGTCTGATCAGCTCCCAATTCACATTTTCCATTGGCACGGTAGGGTGTAAGTGGTGGTAGCTGCTTAAGTGCTGTTGGTTTCTAGGTCATGGGGACCAGCAATCAGCTCTGTGTGCTTTTATTTTTTTGTTTTGGTTTGGTTTTACCCAGAAATCTCCTGAGGACAGCTTTGGTTATTTTTTTATTATTATTACTAAAAAGAACTATTATGGGTCTTGAGATAGCAGACCTGAGAAGCTGCGTTGGTTAGCTTAATCTCTCGCTTTTTCCACAACTGCATTCACATCCAAGATGATTTCAGTGTTACTATCTCAAGAGCAGCTTGAGCTGGAAAATGAAAGTGTGAAGCTGTGCAAAAATCATTTGATGGTGCTTTGTTTGGGATGAGGCTAAAATCTCCAGCCTTCGCGTCCTGTGAGATAGCAGGCTAGAACTGAAGTCTGTGGAAGAAGCAAGATGGGAAGCAGGTGAAGTTATTTTTAAATAACAGGTGTCACCTTCTTTTATTAAAGTCCCCCCTGAAAAGTGCCTTAATTTCAGAAAGTGGCTGGTGGCCCATCTGTTCACCTGTTGCATCAGCCTCAAGGAGTAGGAAGTGATGAAAATGATGGTTAAGGATATGAATAAGTTTCACCCTCGTTGGGCTTGATAAACAGAAATTCATTATTCTTATCAGCTGTGTGAACGTGGGGACAGTGGGGCATAGGAGCTGGGGATCATATGAAGCTGTGGGCGTGGGACACTGCTGGAGAGGATGTTTGTGGAGGCTGGTGGGCTTGGAGAACTGACTTGTTTTGGGAAGATAAAGGCAACAATGAGCGTGCTGTTGGCCTTCTGCCTGCTGCTGCTTAGCGCAGACCCCGTGGTTACGGGATGTGGCAGAAGGTGAGTGGCTGTGCCTGGGGCAGTAAGGTCAGAGGAGGAAGGAGAAGGCAGGTGTGGGGTGCCAGGGCATCAAGACAGCAGCTTCTTGCTTTGGGAAATGTCTCACTTAGGAATTTGCCAGCTTTTGGTGGGTGAGGTACTGCCAGGAGCGCCAGACAGTGTCTTCCATGTGCTGGCTTTCGGGATGGGTTTCAAAGGTTGCAGCTGACATGAATGCTGCATCTGCAATCTTGCAGCCAGCCTGCTGCAGCCTCCCACCTTGAGGGCTCCTCCAGGCCTTCGGCATGGCAGCAACAGAGCATCGGATATGCTTTCAAAAGCACAAAGAGGAGGAATAAAAGTCCCTGAACCTTCCTGCCATCAGTGTTGGTAACATGCTCATGATGAGCTCATGTGAGCCCTGTTTCTTTTCATGCCTAAGGATGAGGCTAGAGGATGCTCAGACCACGTTGTCACTTGCAGGGACACTGCTAGCATCTCCATGCTATCCCTTGTATTCCTTATGAGTAGTATTTGCAACGGTAGTTTGCTTTTATTTTAATTAGCAGCAGTGGTCAGACAAGGTTTTGAAAGTATCATCAGGCAATGCTGAGGGATGCTCAGCTAGTCTAGGGGCTGCTGTGCTTCTGGTGCTGCTTTTCCTGTTGGACAATGGCACGTGTTGTACCAGTGCAGTCTGCGCTTTCTTGCTGGGTACCCAGCTGAAGGATGCTCTTTGAAGATGTAAACTTCTTCTTTACTCTGTAAACAAACAGGGCTGGCAATGGGATGTTTCCACTCCAAGCTGCCCTGTGGTGCTTTCATCAGGGGGCTCACCGGCAACAAAAATGCATCCCAGTTACTGAAGGGGGATGGGGAATTTCTTTAGCAGAAGTTGTTGCACGGGTAAATGAGAACTGAAAAATTTATGAGCATGTCAAATTGTACAAGTGTGGCAGCGCCAGATCGTTAGGTATTAAATTCTTCCTTAACTGTATACCTTATGATGATTGACTCTTACATGGTGATTAGTTGGGTGGGAGTAATTCTTGTGGAGGTGCTGCTTGTGCGTCCTGCCAGCACCAGGCAGGACATGGAGGGAGATGCAGGTGCTGGAGGTACCTAATTTCCTGCTCAGGAGGGCTGTGGAGGAGCTGGAGTGTGTTGCAAGGGAAGGGGCTTTCTCCCTGCAGCAAGAGCCTGGGCTTTATGGCCCTTGGTGAACATTTGCTTGCTCACATCCTACACCTTGGGGCTTGAAGACTGCCAAGAAGGTTCACGATGAGCAGAAAAAAGTCGCTGGTCCTTGCTTCCTTGGAGAGGGATCTGTTCCTGTGTGCCAGGAGGAGGGAGACATGGAAAAGAGCAGCAGGATGCCAGGGAGCAGATGCCTGGAGCTGGCCTGTCTGCGCTGGAACCTCGTCGCTGCCTCTGACCCGGCTGCAGCTGCCTTCCCGAGACCGTTGGCTATGCTGGTGCCTTGATCATCTGGATGACAGTCTGGCAACCTCAACCCAACACGGACTTTGGGAGGTGCTGTGCTTTGGCTGCGCCAACAGGTTGTGCTCCTAATGCTGTTTCACACAACTCTGCCAGGCGGTGGTTGCTCTGGGCCTGAGAGACTATGTTCAAATGCTGCAAATAATGATATCTTAAACATCTGCAAAGTCCAGCTGTGGCTTTTACTGGGCTCTTCAGCAGCTGGCGTGGTGTCTGTCAGACAAGCTTATGTGTGCGGTGACAGGTTTAGCAGTTGAGTTTTTGGTGCTGTTTCTGGAGAAGGGGAATGGTCTCTGACATCTAATACTTAATGCTGCTTTCCAGTATAAATGAATCTATGCCAGTCCTTGAGCCATGGCCCCGTAGTCTTTTCAAGCCAGCTTATGTTCCCATCAAACCTAATGTTTGTTCTAGTCATCCTTTGTCCTGTGATTTAACACATTTCCCCCCCCCCCCCCCCCAACAGACTTGTTAACAATACAGATACTTTTATGTTGTAGTTTTCTATATAGCATCTCTCTGGGTACCTCAAATCTGTGTTGTCTTTTGCAGTTTCTAAATTCCCATTTATTCCTGATGCTTCTCTCCATGTTCTCTTGCTGTTGCTCTGCAATACAAACTCTTTCACAGAAAACTTATCCCCTTGCATGGTTTCCTTCCCAGAACAGGTACTTTTGTTTCCTGAAACAACTGCAAGCCATTATCTTTTCAAGGCTTCTGTTTTGTGATGTTTTTAAGGGTGTGAGCTGGACTTCTATTCTTTTAGTTCTGCATGAATAAGTTGTGGGTTTTTTTAAATAATAAAAAGAATTAGTGTAACTCCAGGTCCCATGGAAAGTCTCCAGCGGTGGAGGATTCCCTGCATGGGAGGTGATGCTCCACTAGCTGAACAGTGTTACCTTGTGGCCTGTCACCTGGGGAGCTCTTTGTTGGGGTGCTGGGGTACATTTTCTGCTTCTTGCTTGCTCTCCTTGGGTTCCTGTAAGATGGCTTTTCTCCTTGCAGATCTGAACCTTGCTTGAGGGCAGGATACTATTTAAGACTGTCTATTCTCAGCTGTTCTGTAGTTCTCTAGCTTCCAGCAAGCTCGTGCTACCTGTGCCTTCCCCTGCCCCCTTCTTTTTCTGAGCTTTTACTCTGAATTTTCCTCTTTGCTTTGTGGCTTTGGTAACCCAATCCCTTGGAGCCTTCACTTGGTATGTCCTGCAGTCTGTCGTGTTCCTGTGGCTTTTCCTGAGCTCTCGGCAGTGTTGCTGGCATCCTCGTGCTCTGTGTCCCTGAGCCCTGCGCTGCTGGCTCCCCGGGGCTCCCCAGGTCCTTCCCTGCTGTGCCCTGGACCCCGCAGCTGCAGGTCCATCACGGGGGGCTGGGGATGGGTGAAGCTGTTCTTTTTGGACTTGTAGGTGCATTTCCCTTGTGACACTTGTATGCCAAAATGTTTTCTGTAGCATGTCCTCGTGTTTCTTCAGCAGGGTCTGGTTATCTGTGTTTCTTTTTCTTCCCCGAGCTGCAGGTTGTTGAGCACTTTCAGCACCTGCCTGGCCCTGTTCAGAAGTACCTTCCCTGGCAGGTGACCTGCTTGCGCTTGTGGGTGTGAGCTCCGGGCTCCCTCCGCCTGATGTGCGTTTCTGGAGAGCCCCTGGCTGCTGCCTTGTCTTTCTCAGGACTTTTCCCCTCTTTCTGTGCCTGGCACGGTGTAGTGACTTCAGCCACGTGGGTGACAAGCCCTGCCCGAAATCAGACCGCAGTGGGCAGACCTTGCTGGGAAGGGGAGAGGGGTCTCGGGCTGCTTGTGCTGGAAGTGTGGGTTGCTGCTGAGGGCCGCGGGCCGTGTTGCCCCTATGCCTGCTGTGCTCCCTGCCTGGCTCTGGCTGGCAGGGCTGCTGCTGAGAGGCCCCAGCAGTGCGCATTCCTAGGGGTGCAGCACTGGCCCTCTCCATCCCACTGGCTACCTGGAACCCTCGGCTCACCGAAACAACCGGCAGTGTTGCCAAAAGATTAATATTCCTGCCCTGAGTAGCTGTTGTTTAATATTCAGGATATATTGCATTATGGGCATAATGAATATTCAAGAGTGCAGATTAGCATAGCTCAGTTAGTTGTGCTCTGTGTGCAATCGGGAAGGCACTGGCTCTTGTTAGGCCTGTGCTCAGCTATTCGTGGCGCGTACTCTCACTTGGAAAATGTGTCCCAGCAACATTCAGTATCTTTAAGTAATTTGGAGAATGGGTTGTGTGCACTGGGGCGAGCATCATATGAATTTCTTAGCAGGCTTGAAGTCATGCTCTGAGATGCTGAATATTGCTATTATTATCACATTAGACCCTTAAATAGGCTTACAGGTGTTATTAAGTGATTTTACCATGACAGCTGACATGCTTTAAAAAACCTACTTTGAATATCCTATCAGTGTAGTTTGATCTGCCCTTGTATAGAAATTAACGTGCAGTAGCAGTGCATCTGCTGATAAAAATCCTCCTGTATTGTGTGTGGAAACAGATCTCAGGACCTTGAGATGAGGGATGTGTGGGGTTACCTGCTTTGTTCTTCCAGCTGGCTGTGGGCTGGTTCCTGGAGTGTCCTGACTCCCACTTTGGGCTGCTTCTTCCCGGTATACTGGTGCTGGGGTGACCGTCCCATTGCAGGAGGGCGCAGGCTCCCTGCTGCAGAGCCGAGCATGTCCCAAGCGGCTGGCAGGCTCCGACTTGTGGTGCTGTGACCATTTGCTTGACCTTAAAAATCCTTTCCAACCTAAACAGTTCTATGAAGGGCTGGTAGATCAGCCCACCTGGTTTTGATCTTTATCTATAAACAGGTATGTCTGTGATGAGGAAAGCAGAGGTGTGTCCCCAAAATCTCCTGAGCTGGCTTCCAGATGAACAAGTTCTTGCACCTCTCATTTTCAGAGCTCCTGGTGGGTGGTCCACGGAAGGCCACATCTGTGGCAGCTCGAGAGCCCTGTCCTTGCAGGAGGTCGTGACTGTATGATGATATACGATGCACAATGTAAGCATACAGCTTTTATGCTACCAATATGTAGCATATAGCATCTGTGTCAGAAGGTGGAAGCACCGCCATGGGCCATGCGGCCAGGCTGGATGACAATGCTGGGCTAGCATGGAGAGTGAACTCTTGCTTACTAATTAAACTAATGAGGCAGTCAGTCCTCCTGACCTGCCTTTCTCTTGTGGTGGGGCTCTGGCTGTAGGCAGCAGGGTTAGGACTGCCTTCAGATGCTTGAGGTGTCTGTGTGAGCCATGTTGACTTGAGCTGGGCAGCCGAATTGCCGGTGTTGGAGTATAGATCAATGTCCTTGTCTTTGCTGCTTGGAGCAAAAGGAGTCTTGGATGTGAAGAGCAGAGATGTTTCTGATCGCCTCTCTCTAAGGTGTGGATTAGGCATTTCTTCTGTGCCTGCCTGTTGCCTGCCTTTCGTTTGGTTGGCTTGGGGGAATGTGTTTGATGGGAACCTGCCCAAAATATGTTCTTGGGAGAGGGGTACCCAGCAGGGTCACTGGTGTGTGCTCTCCACAGCGCCGGGTGGTGGGTCGTGGCCCCTATTCCCCTGGCCTCGTGTGAGCAGCGCTTCGCTGAAGGTGCTCGAGAGCCTGGGTTCTGCACAGCTGAGGGCAGGCGTGCTCCTGCATGCTGGCCAGGGAGCAGGCTGGGATGCTCCTAGTGTGAAATGTCTTTTCCACCTGTGAAAGCTATTGTATTAGTCAGCTGCATCCTGCTGTCTTCTCTGAGCACGGTCCTTTTGGAGCCCCATCAGGCTGGGAGGAGGGAGCGGTGTGCAGAGTGGCTTTGGCAGGCTGTGCTCACTGGACGATGCTCCCAAGCCTCACCCGTGCTGCAGACTGAAAAGTGGCCGGCCTGGCTTCCTGCTCCTCCTCCATGTGCCAGCAGCCCTCTGCTCAGGGATGGAAAATGCATGGCCCAGAGGAAAGGAAAATGCGTGGCCCAGAGGAAATGCGCTTCGTCTGACGCAGCTTGTTTGCGTCCCTGGCCAGCTGGCCGTAGCAGAGGAGAGAGGTTTTGCAGCGTCCCCCGGCTGAGCATCTGGCACTACAGCTTTAAAGGCACATCTGGTTGCGAGGGGCTGGGATTTGGGCATTTTAGTTTTCCAAATCAGCATGATGTGCAGCTGGATCCTTGCAAGCCTGCTGAACCCCTTTCCGCTGTTACGGGCATCTCTGATTTATGAGATAGGTTCAGAAAATGCTGTGCAAAAAGGCGTGTGTTGTGCAGGATGTGCCAAAGCTATAAATTGAGATTCCTTCCTTGTTTCTCTAAAGGGCTTTTGGGAACCAAACATCTAGCATCCAAGAGAAAACGTGCCTGGGTTGTCTTTCACCGTGTGCTGTTTGGCTTTATTTATTTATTTTTATGATGATTGGAAAATAAAGATCACGAGGGGAAGGAGCCCGATGGAAACACCCACTGCAGTTCCGTGTCCTGGCAATCATCTGATGTTTCTGGTGGAGTGATCCGTAAAAATCCAGTCTTTAATGTAAAACATAAAAAAAAAAAAAAGGGAACAAAAAAAAAGCGCCCCCTCTTTGGCCTCCCAGGGAAGGAATTATGTCCTGCCTAAAGCTCTCCCAGTGCTATGAAGAAGGAGATGTTTCTGAGGGCAGTGGTTCAAGGGTAATGGGGTCTGCAGCATGGCGCCTAACAAAACTGAAAGCTTTTTCTAAAGTGTATTCGTAAAGGCGTATCTCTTACCCTGAGTACTTCCATACTCCTTAAAGTGGTATTCTTCCTGGATAACTGGTGTGGGGGACCATTTTTTATTAATGCTGGGTGGAGGTTTCTGAGTTTATTGGTGCAAACATTTAAAGCTGGGTATTCCCTGATGGTATCTGCAGGTGAACTGGGTGAGGGTCTCGGGGAAGCCAAAGGCCTGTAGCAGTGTCAGGGGAATGCTGTTTTATGAGACTAATCACTTAGGTTAAAGCCATGAGAACTGAAGTCTGAATTTCTTTTCAGCCACACCTTGCCTTTCTTATTGGAAAGTCCTGGCACCTGGATCCTCGGCAGGAAGCCAAGCAGGCTGCAAAACTGAAAGATGCTTAGAGATGGTGTCGTGGAGGAAGGAGCCTGAACCGAGGGGTGCCTGTTTTAGGATCGCTGTTTGCAATGTGAACACATTGATGTTGTCTCAGATGTGTGAGGCAAGGGCAAGAGCAGAAGGCTGTGCATCTGAGGGGCAGAGATGGGAGGTAGGAGATGTGTGATGGCTTTCATTGCCTTCCCCTCCCAGGTGCTCTCGGGCACTGGCCCAAACGCTGTGGTGGGTGTTATCCTCCAGAGGTAGGGCTGGTGAAGGAGATGCAGCTGTGGTTGTTGGTAATCGTTGGGCTGTGGGTTGAGACCTGCACCTGCTCTGTTTCTAGAGAAGTGATGTAGCTTTTCTGACTGCTTAAGTGCCACTGGATTGGCTGCTAGAACTGCATCATGGGTAGTGGCCTCTTCCTGTGCTTTGCTGATGCTGCTAGCACATCCGTCAGTGGGATCGAGACCTGGTAGAAGTTGCAAGAAACTATATCTTCCCTGGGACCCCTGTGTCTGTCAGCTCTGGAGGCCACTAGATCATCCCAGCACCATCCATCCCTTTCAACAGGAAGTTCACAAGTCCCAGCTGAAGCTCCATCATGGAGGAAAAAAATACCAGAAATGTCACTTGTCTGATTTGCCAAGCATGTGAGTTGCGTGGCCAGAGGAGTTGCAAAGGGGCAGTACTGGGTGTGCAGGTGTGTGTTGCTGCTGCCTGGGCGAGGGGGAACCTCTTCTGGCTGGTGCCTGCCTGTCTTGGCTGTTCACCTGAAAAGCAGCGGTGCAAGAGGTATCAGCAAGAGCCATTCAAGCGGCTTAAACTGGTTCTCACAAAGCAGCGGCTGGCTCAGCTCTTTACTCTTGCTGCGCTTTGATCTGACAAGCATTCACTAAGAAAATTAACTGTAAGGTCTTTGCTTTTGTGAAGCCCAGGTGGTTTGGAGCACAAAGCGTAAGCTGTGAGTACCATCTCCCCCAGGTGTGCTGTGAGAAGGGGGGCTGTGCCTCCCGGCGTGGCTTCTCGGTGCTCAGCCTGGCTGCTTCTCATCCGGCACTTTGATTCCCTCCTTAGTGGGCAGAGCTGCTGCTGGGAGCGGTGGCGGGTGCTGGGGGTCCTGCCTGAGCAAGGACTGGGCTCCTGGAGGTGACCATCTTCTGGGACTGCAGCCTGGAGAGGTTCTGTACTCCCCTTGAAGCCTCCTGAAGCCTTTTAAGTTGGAGGAACAACTTAATCTTTGCCAAGATGGCTTAAATTAATGTCTTGATGTCACAGGCACAGGTGCTGTCCTAGTCCCTTGTCCCTGGCTGTGAGCCCACTCTCGTGCTGCGCGGTCCTTCCCATACTAGCTGGATGGGCTTCCCTCTGCCAGCTGTTCTTTGGGCTGCAGTTGTTGTCCTGTCCCCCCGCAGCACTCGAACAGCTTGTAGACGTTCAGCCGCCTGCTCCTCGCTTGCCTCTGGCAAGTTGTTAATCACACTGCCTCAGTTTCCCATCTTTAAAACGGTGCTATGTGAGATTGGCATTTGAAAGACATGCGATGGCTGAGAGAAGCTCCTGCTAAAGGGCAACACCATCTTCTGAGCTCAGAGCTGAGCTGCTGAGGGGAAGAGCTATTGATTTTTCTTTACTTTGGTTTTTGAATGGAGTTGTCAGTTTTCCACCTAACCGTTATGCGCCATTAATGATTTGCTGTCTCAACTTTTGTTCCAAAGTCTTGCTGTTCACCTTTCTCGAGGTGAAGTGTGTAAGAGTTGGCACCCAGGAGGCACACTGGAGAGCAAGGTACTTTCCACCTCTCTGGGTCATTGGTTGTCAGCTCAAAAGGAAAGAGCAGTATTGTGCAGGAAGGCAAAGAGGGGCTTCACTGGTTCACGTGGTGTGGAGACCTTTGGGGCTGCTTTCTGTCTCGTTGTCTCTGGAGAGCACTAGCTGTGCTGGAGGTGCTCTGCATGCACAAGGCACGTGTATGGATGTGTCCCCACCCTCGGTGTGATGCTCCATCTGCTCTTCCTGGATTAAGAAAAGTTCAGTTAATTCATCATTCATTAAACAGAGGGAGAGCTTTGCCTGCTCCTTCTCTTGATGTATCTTCATGTCCCGTGTCTCAACTCACACCTATAAATCGAGGCTGACTCAGAGCTGTCCGCGAGCAGGGAGCGGGCAGCTTGGGTTGGGTGGGACGCAACCACACCTTGAGCGGTGCGGCCGGCCCTGGCCCCATCCCGGCAGCCTGCTGGGAGAGTCTGCTCTTCCCCCTTGGGCTGCTCCTAACAGCCCTTGGCATTGTTTCTGGAGAGCAAGCAGGGTGGAACGCGGGGAAGCCCAGCGCTTGCTTGGCAGGCGTTCAGAGTGGCTCTTTGGTCCTTCTGTGGATTTTTGTATGCACGAGGAAGCAATGACTTTTCCTCCAGTGATGCTCCTGCCGGGAGGAGGAGAGGGGAGTGCTGTGTCCCACCCTGCATGGGCGAGGAGGTTGCTGGCATAGGCTTGAGCTTTGCTTCTGCTGGGATTCACCCTCGTGCATGGCCGGGCTTTCCCCCAGCCATGTGCTCACGCTGTGGCATCCGTCTGCTGACAGCAGCCAAGAGGTCACAACGTCTGCTGTCCTCAGCCCCGCCTCTGCATTTGGAGGCTGTGGAAGCTGCGGGATGCGGGTGAGCCAGGAGGCACTGGGACTTGACCGCCTAGCCCGGGGCCATGGAGCCACACATCTGCCACCCCCGACCCAAGACCCAAAATGCCAGTGTCCGCTTGCAAGTCGAGGCTGGGCTCTGCCTGCTCCTGCTGCTGGAGCATGTGTTTATCTGCAGCAGCTGCTCCTGCACTGGCTTCACGCTGGTGTGACACTTGGCAAGTCGCCGCTTTGATGCATTCCCAGTGACAAATTACTCCTTGGATGCTCGCAGGCTTCCCACACCATCTAAATGTCAGCTCTTTACAGTGCATCAGAAGCAAAGAAGATCCACATCTGTTAAGATTATCTTTGCAATGACACTAGGTTTGAGGGGGCTGGTGCTATTCCTTCAGTGCTGGAACCCTGGCAGGGTGGTGGCTGTTCTGCTTTAACGTTACAAGAAGAAAGGGTGAATTTCAGGATTTCGGTAGCAGGGCCTGGCAACAGGTGGTGTGTGCAAGGCTGAAGGGACCGGGTGCACAGGAGTTTTCTCAAACCCAGCCCTGGGCACGAGCTGCACTGTGCTGCCTTGTTCGCCAAAGGGGTCAGAACTTTTCCCATAGGAAACATCCCTCCGGTCGGGGCATGCAGGTGGGTGTTGCTGGGGACCCGTGTGGGAGCTGGGCTAATGCAAACAAGCGGCAGTTGCTTGGGACCGGAGCGGTGCTCCGAGAGGAATCCTGTTGTCTGTCCGTTAGCCAGCTGCTTCTGTTGGAGACTAAGAGCTGGTTATTTATTTCTTGGTCTTCATTTCTTGTTTTGACTTTTTGAGACATCTCCTGTGCTGTGACCAGAGGGTCTGTGCCCACAGGGGGAGCCCGGCCCAGCCCAGCCCCACGGGGCGGCTTTTCCCCACCGGCTCTGCTGGGCTGCGCTGGCTGTTCTGTGCGCCCTGCTTCCTCTTCTGCCACCTCATCGCCAGCTGTCTGAGCCCCAAGACCTGATTCAGCTGTAGCATAGCTGTTACCTCCTAGAAGAGAAATTATTTTCATGAGCTCCTTTGAGTGTTCTTCCCGATGAAATGTGAGGCGAATGCATCAAGTTTTCCTTGCTGCTCACCTGTAGCACTGTCATTGCTCATGCACTTGAAGGGAAGTAAATTGGAACCTTGATTTTTGCGTTGCTTCCAAGGTCAGCCAAGGTGCTGTCATCCTCGGCGGCAGGGATGGTGTGGTGCTTAGGTAGCACCTGTGCCTTCGGTTGCATCTTCCTGCAGCTGTGGGCTGGCACAGTGGTGTTGCCTTCTTGCCATGTGCCCCGTGAGCTGGCACAGCAGGGATCGCTGCAGGCACTGGCCGGTTGCTGTCCCTATGGTGCCACTCCAGCAGCAGCCAGGCAGGATGAGGTCTGTGTGGTGTTGGAGTGATAGTGTCCCATTGATGCTCCCAGCCAGAAACTGTTGCCGGGGATGTGCAGGGGTTGTATGGCCACTTGAAAAAAAAAAAAAAAAAAAAAAAAAAATCATGTTAAAGTTTAGGATTGGGAGGAAGGTGAAGGGAGGGCGGCACAGCCCTGGGGCAGGTCCCCGGGGAGGCAGAGGGCACCATCCTCAGTAGGGACCCTCTTGTCCCTGTGTTGCTGCAGTGCCCCTGCGCTGGGAAGCCCATGCATCTGGCCAGGATAAGATTTGTTCAAACGCCTCCACACCACCCCTTGGTTAAAAACCAGCCTTTCCGTTTAACCTAATGCTGCTTGGTTCTTAAAGCTGTGATTTTTAATTTGGCAGTGTTGTCAGTCCCAGCAGGGAATGTGTTTGGGACCAGTTGGGAAACAGAGGGGAAAAAAATTACCAGAAGGTTTTTTCACTTCTTTGATCTACCTTTTTAATTTATTTATATTTTTTAAGAGAAAGCACAGCGAGAGAATGAGTAGGCTCTTGCAATCTGTTTGCTGCTCTCTGGGTATTAGAGGATGACACCAGCTGGGCTGGTTAAAAAAAATCTTAAAACCAGAATAATTGCAAACCCATATTACCAATTAAACACATCACTCGCTGAACTCTGGAGTTTAATCAGTTTTCCCCCTTTTTCTTTTTTTTTTTTTTTTTTTTGTTTCTCTTTCATTTTGTTTCTGAATTCTGGTCTGAGGCTGTGCTAGCCGGGGGTTGTGCATCAGACAGATGCTGAGTTATTTTACATTCCATTCAGGCTTAATTAACGCAATACATAAGCATGTTGGTGCTGCTGTGGCTGCAGGATTGTGCTGTAACAGTAGGGCCAAAAGGAAGGGAGGAGGCCAAAACCAGCAGATCAAACCCCCTGTTTGGGAGGTGGATGGGTGAGGCTCTTGAGGCACTTGCCTCCTGGTTGCAGAGCTGGTGAGTGTCCTCCCCCAGCTCTGTGCCGGTTGTCCTTTGCCAGATGGAGGGAAATGATGTGCTCCTGAGCAGAGCGACGGGGCCAGGCTCTGCTGTGTGCGCCTCTGGGCTGCCCTGTGCTGAGGGGGTTTGCTGGATCCCTGCAGCTCCCGGGGCTGCAGACCCTCCCCACAGACACAAGCATCTCTTGGTGATCCTTCAGCTGCAGCCAACCTCCCTTAAAATGTATCTGCCCTTGGGTGGCTTTTCCAGCACCTCTTTCGGAACCGCTGGGAAACCTCCCAGTGCTGAAGCCTTTACCCTGAGAACTGCAGAGATGGTGAATCCCTATGAGCTGCACTGGGCCGTTACAGGGGTGCCCGCTGCCTCACAACCAGGACCAGGTGGCTATGAAGGGAGGATTACAACGCATGACAGCCCTGGTGATTTGGGGGCATGTGGCAGCACCTCTCCCCATGCCCGGAGAAGCAAAACCCTCCTTGCCCCGCTGACCTGCCATGCTGCAGTTCAACATATTTTTGGGACCGCCACTTGCAAGGAGGGCAAAGGAGGGCTGGGAGCAGAAGGGTGCTGTGCTGGAGAGGAACCAGGCGAGCGTTTTGGGAGGCTGCAAGAGCTCGGCTTGGTGCAGGGCAGCTGCTGCCGTCCCTGGAGAACGTTGCAGGAGGGCGGGGGGGGATGAGCAGCCCTGTTGCGCACTGAAGCCCAAGTGCATTTCTGTGTGTGCATTGTGCATCCCATGCTCAAGCTCCTTGTCCTTTTCAGAGGGTGGCAGAAACGAAAGCGCAGAGCGTTTCTTTGCTTCTTTCAGTACTGAGCGCATGCTTTGCTCTTGTGTGGCTCCCAGGTGTGTCGGTGGGGGATGAGGCTCTCCCAGTCTCTCCTCCTTGTTCCTGGTGTGGGCTGGCTGCTCCTCGAGCTGCTGCCTGCCCTGTCCCAGATGTAAATGAAAGTCCACAGCACTGCTGTTGCGAGCCAGGCCACCACTGGAGAGAGCGTCTTTAGCAGCGTGGAGTGCTATGAATGTGCCCCAGTGAAATCGGGGTGGCTTCAGGGTCCGTGTGAGGGAAGGGTGGGTGAAAGGGTACAGAAACGTGTCTGCGGGGTGGCTCTCACTGCTGGCCAGCTTGCTGTTTGCGCTGCCTGGGAGGTGGCTTCAGGGTGGATTTTTGTTTGGGTTCTCGCCAGGTGCCTGGCTCTACCTCCTGGCCACCACAGCACGTGCCAGCGTGCCCCAGAGCCGCGCCGGGTGTGCTGCTGGTTGAATCATATCCGAGAGCCAGGAGGGCACGTGCATGACTGGGCTGTTTTGGGCCCAGGCTCTCCCCCTGGGCTTACTTTGGAGAGGGGTAGCTATAAACAGAAGGTATCCCTTGGCAGATGGAAATAAAAATGGTTATTTCTGCTCATGGAGGTGCTGGACCAGCTGTGCCTTGGGCCATGACTTCTGGGGTGTTGGCCGGCTGGCGTTGGCCTGAGGACACCGCTCTCTGATGGAGCATGAGGTGGACGGTGCCTTTGGGTCAAAACTCTGAGAACAGGGTTTCGATGTGCTGAATTTGTGCCGCTTGCTAAGAGGGGTTTCAGTTGAAGCATCTCCATGCAGTCCAGGAAGGATTTGCTGGAGGACACACATGCTTCCCTGAAAGTCAGTGTGGGCCAGTCTTTCCCATGAGCCGTGGAAATGTCCCATTTTGGCATGCTGAAGCCTGCCCACACTGCCTTCCTCTTATTTCCCTGCTGCTTTGCAGCCTCTGTTCCCATGTTTCATTCTTTGCTGCAGGGTTTGAATGAGTCTTGGAGCTTCTTCAACGTGCTGGTAATGGGCAGCCCCCAGTGAGGTATTCCACTCAAGCGCATCATTGAAATAAATTGTCTCATAAATTATCAATGGAACCAGCTTCCCTGCTCTAGCATCGCTTGGTGGTGCCCTGACAAAGGCAGCCAGGCGGTTTTAATACAGCGACGTGGACAAAGCCCCTTTTATATGGGACCAGAGCCTTGGGAAAGGAAGGTGGGAAGCTGATGTGGGAACCACCCCCATTCCCACCCCTCTTCCCCTGCCCCCTATCCCCTTTGGAAGAGGCTTGGCAGCAGGAGGGTAGGAGTGAGCTTTCTCCAGCCTCGCTTGACTCCAGCTTGGTTGGCCTGGGCCAGGCAGGTATTTTTCGCCTCTTTTGTCGGTCAGAGCAGGAGGGTGCTCTGCTGCAGGGCTGCTGCACCACAGGGTGGCGGGGGCTTGGCCAGCCTGAGCAGCAGGACAGTGTGGGCTTTGCACGTGAGTATGCAGTTATTTGTTGAAACATAGCAAAGTATCCCAACCAAAGCAGTGCAGTTATCCAGGTCTACAACCACCTGCTTTTTTTTTTTTTTTTTTTACTTTTGTCTTTTTTTCTTCCGTTTTACCAATGGGCTTTGCTAAGAAGCTTTTGTTGGAGCATTATGTACTCTTGCTTGGAGGAGCTGAACATCTCTCTTGGCTGGAGGACACGTCCCATGGAGAGTTGCTGTTGGACGCACAACAGTTTCTGGACATTTATGAATGAATTGGTGTCCTTAGCCTGAGTTTGTTTGCGTTTGCAGTGGACCCTTTAAAAACAACTTAGAGGTCTGTTCCCTATCAGAGTTTGCCTCAATAACAAGGTGATGGAGCATCTTCCCTTTGCATGTAATTAGGGGACAAAAGTGTTTGCAGGGAGCAGCAAGGATGGTGGGGACACAGGGTGCAGGCAGGGGAAGCGTTACGGCGTGGGGGCTGGCCAGGAAAGCTCTAACGATTTTAGTTGCATATTGCAAGGAGGAGAAGGGGAGATGTATGGGGCTATAGCTGTTTCTCCTCCCCCAGGGATACTGTGGCTCTTGGGCTTTGTTTCTTTTATACATAGAAAAGCCTGGCTGCTTCAGTGTCGAAGCGAGCAGATGAGATGCGCAGCTCGGCAGAGTGTGCAGGCATGGTTTGGCAGCGGGTCCGAGGTGGGACGACAGCTATAGCCTGAGCTTTCACTGCAGTGACAGACTGAGTTTTCCCTCCCCAGGGCAGGGAGCTTTCCTGTGGGATGCGAGGCTTGGACCTGTTTTGAGGCTTTACTTATTGATGTGCCAGAAACCTTTCCCTTATTTCCGTTCTGCTTGTGGCTGGAGAGGGGGCAGGCATGCAGGCAGTGTGCCATAGTGGGCCGTGACCCCTCGCAAAACAGCGTTTCTGTAACAGATGGGCCACGCATGATATTGGGAGGGAGTGGGATGTTATTCCTGGTGCAAAAGTTGTCTTTTTTTTCTTTTTTTTTTTTTCTCTCCTCTAAAATGGGACGGGAGGGATGAACTGAAATCTTCTGAGGCCAGCCTGTGCCCATACAAATCTGTGGTGTGTGTGGGGTCCGCTTGTGCGCAGCCCGTCTCACTGAGCTCTGGCAAGGGACTTTGGCAGCATCCACCGCTGCAAGCAATTCTTGCAGGGTCCCTGGGAGTTTCCTGGTGAAAAGTGAAGCAAAGAGAAATAAAAATTAGTTTGCACCAGGATCTGGGCATGATTGGTGCTTGAATCTGTTTGGGCTGTACCAGAGCCTGCAGGAATGTTCCTTGGGGTGGCTGGCTGCTCTCGGAGGGCGGTGTGAGGAAAACAGAAGCTGAAGCCAGGCACTGCCCCAACTTGCGTGTGCTTCCATTAAATCCTTGTTATGCCAAAAAACCCACCCTGGAACTGGTGCAAATTTTTTTTTTTTTTTTTTTTTTTTTTAGAACAGGATGATCTTTTAAAGTGTGATGCCTCTGTGCACAGGAAGGTAATGGAGCTGTGTGGAGAAGCCGGTGCTGGCTGTGCTGCTGTGGCCGCTCGGCGTGGTGCCGGAGCTGGAGGTTAACACGGCAGAGCTTGGGTGTGTGTTGGCTTCTGACTGTATGGAGCTGGTGGGAAACTCACTGCCGATGGGTGCCCCACACCCCGGGTATGGCTGGTGGCAGAGGAGGGGCGATGAGGAGGCAGGCAGCAGCTCCTGGGTGCCTGCAGGAGGGAAGAGCCAAACCCCTGATAAACCAAGAGGGAGAGCCCCACGGTTTCCCCATAGCCAGGCGGGTGGGTCACAGCAGCTTCCCTGGCAGGTCTTCCAGAATGCCCCATCCTGCTGGGAAGAGCTGCCCATGGCAACCATGGGCACCAGCTCCCTGGCCATGGGGCTTGGCCAGGGCAGTGCAGTGCCCGCTGGCTGCAGGGCTGGAAGGCAGCTCGGCACAGCTCCTGCTCCAGGGAACTTGCCTGGCTGCAGCGTGGCTGAAGGGCGGTTCCTTCCGAGCATCGCTGTGGTAGCGGCACACCTGCTGCTGGGGTGGTGTGGGGGGCTCTTGGGTCTCAGGGCACTGGCACTGCTGCCGGTAGGTCTCATGGATTATTTCTGGGGTGACGTGGCAATAGCAGACTGGTTTGCATGCTTCAGGATCTTCCCTAGGGATGGGTGTCTGGTGGGGGTCCTGCTGAGGGGGCCAGCCTCGGCTCTGAAGCCTCACTCTCTGCTGGGCTGGGGCACCGGGGTAGTGGGGAAAAGCAAGGAGAATAGAGAGTAATAACAGTGGCGGCTTTGGAAATAATTTAAATCTGAGTCGTGCCCAACCAGGGAGTTACCCACAGCTGGGCTTGCTTTAACCTTGGACAATTTTTCTTGGGTAACTGAAAAGATCCCTTACACCTATAATAACATCTGTTGGTGAGAGTTATTTAATGCTCAATATCTGGTTTTTAAACCGTTGTAAAACACTGCAGTCAGAAAATAGAAATAAAATGCTAATTGGGCTGGTTTCAAAGCCTGCGACAAGGCCTCTTACAGAAGATGTATGCTCCCAGACATGCTTGCCAACACATATATTAGCAGTGTCAGAGGGAACAAAAAGTTCCTGTTAGCAAAGATTAGCTTTTAAAAAAAGATAAGGGGACTGCTGGAAAAAAAAAAAACCAAAGGAAAGAAAAAACTAGATGAAGGTTTTCTGAGTGACCCTCTTTGTGGACAGCTCTGCCAAGAAGATCAATGTGGTGGTTTTATTTTTGTGCCTTGACACTGCTAAATTTTGAAAGCGTCTCTTGACCTGTTGGTGACTGTGCAGGAAGGAAGCTGCTGGAGAGGGAAGGGGCTGGGGGAGCGGCGGGGGGTGGGCAGCTTCCTCTCCGTGCCAGCCTCCCTGCGCGCCAGCGCGGATCTGCTGCAGGAGACAGCTGAGTGCGGCGCTTGGGGATGTGCTTTAGTGATGGACGCGGCAGTGCTGGGTTAGCGGTTGGAGTCAATGGTCTCAAAGGTCTTTTCCAGCCTAAATGGTTCTGTGATTCCGTGTCGCAGGTGCCTCGGCTGATGACAGACAAGCTCCTGCGCTCCTCTTGCCGAGGCAAAGTGTGCGGAGAGGCGAGGCTGCAGTTGCGCTGGTGGTGGGAACTCCCCTCACTCCTTCCGTGTGCAGAGGCCTCCCAAATCATTGCTCTGCTGCTGACCTTCCTCTGGGAGCTGCTGCAAAAGCTTTTGGGCTTGCCTGACCCCAGTCCCAGGCCCACTGTGGTTTGAGAGCAAGTGTGAGAGCTGAGGAGCTGGGATGCTCTGCAGCAGCTCCCTGTGCCAGTAATGCCTAACTGCTTCCCACCACAGCCTGGTCAAGCTCCAGCCTTCCCAGTCCCCAGTGGGACTGCAGCTGGGGCAAGTGGTGTCTCAGTGCAAGGGCTTATCCCAGTCATCTGTGGGTTTTTGGAAAGCCCACCCTTGGGGAGGAGAGGGGACATAAGAGCCTCAGCCTTCATGTCAAATAAAGGACCACAGTGCTGGTTTGTGTATTATGCTGGGACTTTGGAGAGAAGCTCAAACAAAAGCTGACTCAAATGCACTCCAAAGGCTTGCAAGAAGAACTGAGGCACATAAAGCGTACCCACGAGGTATTTATTTTCTGAAACTCTTGGGATTTTCCAGCCCGTCTCATGACTCACTCGGGCACTGACTCACCAAGACCAGCGCTTGGGCTTGGCAGCCTGTGACTTTCCGCTGCTGTCCTGGAGCTGCTAGGGCAGGGAACTGCTGGTGGGGATGCCACATGCCCCCCCAAAAGCTTTTGTCTCACTGCCACACCCAAGCAATGCTTGCTCCAGCTCCTGCTTGCTCTGGCTCGGGGCTGCAGCAGCTTCCTGCCCCCCTGCAGGCTCTTTGACTTTAGCTCTTGCCAGGCGAGAAGCTGGCTGCCCAAGGCTCAAAGCACTACTCAGTCCATGCTGGAAGACCTTGTGCATGGGGAGAGGGTTTGAGCATGTGGGGAGGGGGTCAGGCTGTGATGCTTTGGGCTCCCCTGTACCCAGCCATGCCAGGAAGCAGATCTGTTTCCTTTCTGCCTCAAAGTATCTCTGAGAAATAACCAGCTTGACTTGGGGATTTAAGTTGTGAAGGGAAACCATAAGCTTTCTGACCCCAGCGTGGCAGGGCTGTTGACATGGGCAGCTGAGCAGAAGGCAGCTGGCTGCAAGGGGCCTTTGCTGTAATGCTCGCCCCAGCCTTTTGTGGCTGGCTCTTGGGTTTGTAAGGAAATGCTTTCCTACTGGCAGCTCTCTGTGGTGTGCTGGAGCTCTCACAAGGCCATTAAAAAAAAATTGCTTTGGCAAGGTAAGCCTGGACTGAAGGGAGACCTTCAGGAAGAGGGCAGTGTGCCTGTCTCAGAGATAAAGCAAAGCAGAGTTTGCAGCGAGGGGTAATGATGCTGCTGTATGAGGGATGTAGGGGAGAGGAGTAGCAGAGCTGTTGGCCCCCTTGTCTGGAGACCTTTCCCACTGATTAAAATGTGCAGAGGCTGCTCCCTAGGGGGTCTTTCCCCCTGAGCTGGGCAGAGCCCCATCATTGGGAGAGCTGGAAGCTCAGAAGGATGGTGGGAGACTCTGGCAGCCTAGGTCTGCAGTACTCCCAGGCAGGACCTGTGGCTGGGCCATTGCCTTGGCACAAGGAACTGGAAGCAAGTCATAATGACCCCTTCTTTCTGCTTATGGGGGCCAGCTGGATGTCCCTTCCCAGCACGCTGCCCACCAATGCTGTGGGCGCTCCTGGGTCCCCATCGCTCACCAGCCCCCTGCTTGGAAGCACCGGCTTTCCACGAGGCTGCTCGTGGCTGCTGCCAGGCTGCTGGTAAACACCCGAATATAAACACAGCCGTGAGAGAAGTGCACGCTCTCCCTCCACCCGCTCTGCGCTTGCTGAGCTGTGGTTTGAATGCTGCCAAGTGCAGCTACGTGTCAGTTCAGCAGAACCAAAGGAAGGTGCTGTTGCTTGCTTTTCCCTTTGTATTAGTTTCCACCGAGGCCTGTTTTTCATTTAAATGATAGGAGCCAGCCCACATTGGAAAAACACTGCTCTTGAATCCATTGATGCAGGCAATAAAAATAGTATACTGTGGAGCTGCTGTGTCCTGCTGCACGAGCGTGATTTACTTCTTGTGCCCCCTGCAGCAGAGGAGCATTGCAGCTGGCTCAGCAGCCAGGTGCTGCAGTGGTCATGACTGGGGGGAGAGGGTCCTGCCGCACCTTTGCTTGGGTCAGAAACCCTTGAGCAGGCTTCTGCTGCCTGGAAGCTGGACCCAAGCAGATTTGGGGTGTGAGCTGTCAAACACCCTCAGGGCTCCCCGGGCACTGTGGGGGGACATAGTGCCTGAAAGGCTCAGCACGGTTTGCAGCACAGAGCGGAGCAGGTCTGCAGCGACTGTCCGGGCTCAGCTGTGCCTTCTGGTGGGCACGTTGCCCATAGTGCCCAGAAACGAGGTTGCAAGGAGTTGCAAAACGAGGCTGCGACACCCAGACCAGCACAGTTGGGAATTATCTGGTAGGTGATGGAGGGGTCTCCCCCCTAAGCAGGATGTCTGCTGGATCACACTCTGCTCTCCACCTCTCTGGGCATTGATATTTTTTAAGTCTGCAGCCACAGGAATCCTGGGGCTGTCAGAGAAGCTCAGCTTGCTTTTTAAATACATAGTTCTGCAACCTTTAAAGACTCAAGATGGGAAGCAGATAGGAGGAACGCTGGGTTTCTGTAAAACTTGTTGGGGGGGGGGACACTCGGCTGATGGTTATCAATTGTCTGGGCTGGTGGTAGGAGCGAGGTGAGTATGGCAGGAGGGAGGCGAGTAAGGGAGTGATGCTTAATCCCATTTCTGTGCAGGGTGCTGCCCGTGGTGCAGCAGAGGCTGTGAAGGGCTGGTGCTGGCTTGGATGAAGCACAGTGGATGGCTTTGTGCAGGGCAATGAATGCTGCTGGCAGGTGTAAACTGCTTATTCTTCTAGAGCTGCCTCAGCCACACATGAAATTCAGCAGGTTTTTCCATTCTGAACTCGCCAGGATTGTGTGCTTCCTGAAGCCGGTGCTGCACATAGCAGCGAGATGCTTTCCATGGGGCTTTTATTATGTGGTTTAAGATCTATTTGATGCATTAATGTGCTGTGTCAGCCCAGCTGCAGGTCCAAGCCCAGGGATTCGGTTTGTGTTTATTCCGGATGCTCACCTGCCACTTGGTTAATACTTCTTTGTGCTGCACAGCCTCAGCAGCTTTATGTGAAGCCTCTGCATTGTAGCGCCGCGGCTCTGTACACCTGTACATCATACAGGAGGCATGTGCCTCCTGTACAAAGGCATTTGCCTTTTCAGCGTGCATCCAAGTCTGCGGTAGCGTATGCTGCTGGGCAAATCACTAACGCAGCTTCTTTCTTTTATTCGATCGTGTTTTCAGTAACTTCACTAAATCACCACTCTTCAGGGTGAAATTTCCCAGCATAAAAGGCTGAAATTGGGTGTGAGCTCTTTGATTTGTGGGGTTGAAGTTTTGGAGTGAGGTGGGGTGGGGTTTTTTTTGGTTCTGTGTTTTTGCAAAATGATGTGGTTGTATCAGAGAACAGGGCTGGAAGAAGACGAGGATTATCACAGGCAGTTATGACAAGTAAAATAAATCCAGATGCCTCGTCAATAGACAAGCCCTCTGCTTTGCAAAGACCAGTTTCACCAGGTCCTGCATCTTGTGGGCCTTCTGCTGTTGTTCTGCTCCATTCCTGGGCTTTTGTGAGGTCTGAAGTGACATCTGCTTGGAGATCGCTGTGGTCCCAGCAGCCAAAATCCCCCCAGGCCCCTTTCTTTGGGCACTCTTCTCCCTGTGCCTGGTGGACAGGGAGGTGCCTGGTGCTGCGCAGACAGTCTGTGCCCCAGTGTACTGGGCAACAAAGGCAGGGGTCTGCACCCTCCCATGCTGCCCCTGACTGTCCTGCCTTCTGCTTATGTGGAGCAGGGACAGGCAGGAGCTGAGCTGGAAAGGAAGAAAAGGGAGAGCTGAGGGTGGCTGGGGCAAGGGCAGTGGTGGCACTGGGATGGCAGAGCCTGGGCTGCTGGGTGTGAGAGATGAGGACACTGGGGCAGCTCGCCAAACATCCCTGGGGGATGCACCGACACCTCGCAGCAGCTCGTCGCTTTGGTGTGTTTGGGTTTTCTCCAGAAGAACAGCTAACGCTGCCCTCCAGACTTCAACCTTGACTGGTTGCATGGGTCCTTTGAGTTTTCTAGGGAAATAACTGAAATTTTAGGGCTTTTCCTCCTCGGGCTTTTCCTCCTCGTGTGAAGGAGGAAAGAGAATTTTTCCCTTTTCCATTATTAGAAATGGACAGTTTTTTCTTGAGGTGGGAACAAGGACTGGCAGGAGCTTTACACTTCACTGGGTGAAGTTTTAGCCAAGTTAAAGCAGCTGAAACAGGTTTTGGCATGAGCAGTTACCCTACACTTGGCTTGAAGGCTCCAGTGGTCCCTCCCCTCCACGTTTTCCAGATGTTGTAACTTGCTGAAGAGTCTGTGTTTGGCTGGTTTTTGGCCCTTCTCCTTGAGGTGGCCTTCAGAGAGGCTGCTGGGCAGCATGGCACAGGCTGAGGAGCTCCTGGGACCCTCAGCACTGCCTGGGCATGCCAGCTGGTGTTGGGGTCTGGCTTTTGGAGGGGTGACCAGGGTGCCGGGGGCTGCCTGAAGCAGGGCTGGACACATGGTTGCTTTACCCAGACTGCCCAAACACGCTGTCTTCAGGTGCTTTGGGGCACCTGCCAGTGCTGTGCTGTGCCCCTGGCCCTTGAGCAGCGGGCAGTGCAGGCTGGGGAGGGCAGCTTGCAGCAGGCAGGGCTGTTTTCTCCAGGAAGGGAAACCTGTTCAGACGTTTTCTCTCGTGCCCGTTGCTGTAAGACATTGGAGCTTGTGTAATCCACTGGGCTGGTGCCTGAGATCTGCTGGATAAGCTGAAAAAAAAAAAAAAAAAAAGGCGCTCCACGGCCCATGTTTGGCTGGGGTAGCTGAGGGAAGCATGCAGCAATGTGCGGGAGGGGGCTGCAGCCTCAGCCCCCCTGCGCCGGTGCGGGGCTCGACCCATCGGAGTCATCCCCGACAGTGTGCTGGCTGCGCCGCGGAGGTGCCTGGGCTTTGCTCTCCCCAGCTGTGCTGCTGGTGAACTTGCTCACCGGGGACTTGTGCAGCAGCCACGAGGCTGGCTGGTCTGGTGGGACTCATGGATGCAGGAGCTTTGTCAGCGCAGTGTCCGCTACACGTCTCTGGCAAAGTCTGCTGCAGCATCCCTCACGTTGATGGGGAAAAGAGGGTCCCCAAACAGCACTAAAGCTCTGGCCACAGAGGAACCCCAAAAAGCGCTGTCTGCCCCATTGCTTAGTGGTGGTTTTGGTGGGTTTAGGCATTTTGTTGGCTTTGGCAGCAGCAGAGCAGCAGTGAAGGAAAAAAGCAGGCAGAAGGAATGGGACACTAGTGCTTGCACAAAGAGTTAAAAGTCTTCTCCCAGCGTAACCCTGCTGAAGTCAGTGTGTTTACCCTGAGGCTGAGTTTGTACTGGTGTGCGTCTATCTCAACATCTCCAGCTCTGGGTTTAACAGTCTCACCGTGGCTTAACATAAGCAACAAATCAGCCAAAATAAGCCCCATCCTAGGCAGTTGGTTGGCGTGTTGTATCTGCTTCCAAGAGAAACCTGAGGGTTTGCATCCTTTTTCACACTTTGGCAGCACTCACTATGTGCCCTGCCAGCAAAAGCTTGGCTGGGCTGGCTGACCCATGGGCCTGGCTCCTGTCCCTGCAGCCAGGTGCTGGGGCGGGGGGTGCCAGCAGCATCCTCCAAGCTAGCACAGCTGAACAGCTCCTTCTCCCCGCGGCACGCGTGGAGCAAGACAGGGAGAAAACTCAGGGCAGGTTCTCTGTGAAATGGGGAATGGCTCGACTAAACATGGAGGTCTTGAATGTGCCCCTGGAGGCTTTCATGTGCTGGTACCAGAAGGGTGGAAAGGTTTATCCAGTGCAGGCAAGTCCTGCACAAAGCAGGGATTGGGGAGGAAGCTCTTTAGCCAGCAGCCTCCTTGGGCTTTACATGTGTGCCCCTTCTGCCCAACTCATCCTAGTTTTTCTGTCCAAATTTGTTCTCCTGCAAAGAGTGGCAAGGAGGAGAGACCTTACGCTGTAATGGTCGCCCTCCGGCCCATCCTTTGCTGGTGGCTGTGCTGCACTCCCTGCCAGCCCTTCCGCTTAACTAACGAAACAGCCTAACGGCACAAGGCAACTGCAGATGAAGTTAAGTCTCCCAATGGGCACGTTGTGCTTAATTGTTCCCATTTGTCACCGTCCTACCTTTGCACAGTGCTGGGATATGGGTTTCTAAATCAGCCTCGGGTTCTCTTTTTGCTCTGGTGGACAGGCACATAGCAAATGCTCTGATGCAAAAACATTTTCCTGCAGTGGCATGCAACGCCTTTCTTCATTTGTCTTCAGGCTATTAGGAGGGAAAATAGCTGGGTTCGTTTCCTTCAGACGAGCTGTTCGGTAAAGCGATGTAAATCTAAAGTGAACAAGACGGCAAGGGCTGCACAGGGACAGAGGCTTTAAGAACATCTCCGCCATCCTCTGGGTGTTCAAGCATGTCCTTGACTGGGGGAGACTGCACTGCCCAGTGCTGGCCTTGCCCTTCTGCCACCGTGTCCCACTCCGCGCCCGCTCTCCATCAGAATGCGCCGGAGCGCAGGGCTGGGGCTCCACGGAGGCATGGCGGGATGGGACGGCTGCTCAGCCGGTGGCCTGTCCAGCAGCAGCCCTGGCTCCAGGGGGGACAGGCGTGTACCTGCCTTGCTCAGCAGGTGCCCCCTCTGTGTTGTGCAGGGTTGGCAGCCACAGCCCCCTCCCTTGGCTGGGGGGTGCCCAGGGGAGCTGCTGCCATCTGGGCAGGAAGGAGCCTTGGCAAGGGGCAAGTCAAGCCCTTGGGAACGTTCTGCTGCTGCCTCTTACGGCCCCGGTGCCCGAGTGCTGACAAACAGTGGCAAGGTTTAGGGATGTCTTTCAAAGCCTGATACTGATGTTTTGTGACAATTAATCTTGCTATTTATATCAGTATAATTAGCTATGTTATTAATATTATCAAGGCGCCACAGTGCTAATTATATGTCTGCTTAACATGTGCTATCAGTGCTGTTTAAAATCCAATGTAATTCTGCTTGACATTATCCCTACCATTAGTGTTATTTGTTGTGTGCTGCGGAAGATAATTTGATGCTTCTAATTGCTGCGATACCCATTAGGCAAACTGTCCCCACTCAACCAAGCTTTTGAGAATGATGCCACCAAGTGGTGCAGCTTTCCTAGGGACATTTCCCTGTGCCGTCTTCCCCATTTTGGGGATCCCCTGCCCGTCAGGCTCTCCCTTGGAAGGAAGGGAGCCCTTGGAAAATCCTGCCACCAAAAATAAAGTAAGTAGATCTTTGCTCTGGGGTCTGTAGGAGCTCCTCTGGTCTTTTGTGTCCCCTTCTCCCCCTGCCAAGAGCTTGAGTATTTCAAATTGGCAGAGAAATACAGCTGAAATGTAGGAAACCTGACTTTAAGGAAACTTTTCCATCTTCTGTCCTACAGCACTGTCTACCAGCAGCACAGGGATTTTCTTTCTCTCCTGTCACGCAGCTGGCAGTTGCGTTTGATGGCCAGGCTGTATGAAGCAAAGACAATCCTCCCAACACCGGTTCTTCCTTAGGGGCACTGGCAAGGCAGAGTGGGCACTGGGAAGCTGGTGAGGGTTCCCGCTTGCGCCCGTCATGCCTTCCATCAGAGGGGTTTGTCACCACCTGCCATTTTTAAAGATCCTCTCCCACTGCTAAAAATAGGGGTTTGCAACTCTAAATATGGCGAAAGGTGCCTATACATCTATTTTGGGACCAAAGTAATGGTCTAAATATGCGGGTAGGTTTCTAGCCTGTCCCTGCTGTGGCTTCTCTGGTGCTGATGTGCTGTGGGAGTGATGCCCAGCTGCAGTGGGCACAGATGCTTGAGGTCCCTGCAAGTGCTCGTTGCAAGACTCTGAACTTTCTAATCCTTTTCCTTGCCCTGTGCACGTCTCCTGTGGCTTTACCTCTTTGGAAGCCGCGTGCCAGGAGGGCTCCTGGGGAAACCCAGGGCTTTCTCTCCCCTGCAAGCAGGCACCCTCATCTGGATGATGGTGACCTGAACGCCAGGTCCCACAAGCATCTCTGTCCAGCCCATCCATGCTGCCCACCCGTCTGACTCCCAGAGAAGGTTTTAAACTGGGATAAATCCTTCAGTATAGGGGCAGGTATAGAGATGCATTTTTTCACACCTGCTGTTCATGCCTCGGCCTGCTCTCCTCCCTCATCTGCAAACTCCCCTTACTTCTGCTGCAGAGACAGGGGGAAGGAAAAAAAAAAAGGCTGTTGAGTGTGCGCAAGAGTTGGAGCAATGGGGAATTAAAAACCATCTGCTTGAGCGTTTGATCATCTTGTTTGATCCTCAGAGCTGGGAGCTGAGTTTTTTAGGGCACACTGAGAGAGGGAAGGCACCAAACAGTAGGCTCTGTATTTTGTTATCATTCATTTGCTGCCCTCTTGGTGGCACCTCTCTAGCAGGAGACCCTGAAAGAGGGAGCAGGCATGAGGGTGAAAGGTTCTAAGAACAGGGGGCAGGAGCAGTTTGGGGCTGGAGGAGCAAATACTTAAACAGCATTGGGGATGTCTCTCCTGCCCTGTGCTGGGATGGGCTCTGACCTGTTGCGAGTGGGTGCCGGGAGGGTGGTCCCTTGGGCCAGTCATTCTGGTGCTTCTGACTGCTCAGCTTGGAGATGCTGAGCCCTGGTCATCATCGGTGGGATGTGCCCCAGGGGGGGTGGGATGGGTGCTGTGGCCCCACAGCAGGCAGCTCCTGCCCCCCTACAGCTGTATGACAGCACTTCGCTAGCTACAGTGTCTGGGATGGGCTCTGCTGTGGGCAGAGGTTTTCGGGGAGCTGTTTTGGGTTAGATCCCCCTCTGCCTCCCGCCTGGAGGGAGCTGTGTGCGTGGCCTGGGGATTGAAGCTCTGAGCCTGCTGGGCTTTCCTCATTGCTCAGCCCCTCCCCACCACTGGGTTGAGGCTGAGGTGCGATGGGGGACCCCAACCAAGCCACCAGTGTTCCCTTTGGCCTGCCTGGCAGCAGGGGGCTGGGGCAGAGGAGGGTGGGCAGCACATGTGGTGCCAGGGCTGCCTCTGCTCTGTGGTCCTGAGAGAGAGTGACATCTGGGTGCTTCTCTGGGGTCTTCTTCCCCTAGTGCAGGCAGGGAGGTTTCCTTCCCATTGGGTTTCTCTTTGAGCTCTTCCCCTCAGCATGAACCTGCCCTGTCCTTGGTCGTGGGCACCAAGTGCTAATGACCCTTCCCAGTGCTGTCCTCCTCCTAAGCCCTCCTTGCCTGTCTCCAGTGTTCGCTCCCTTCGGGCACGGACCCACCTGGTGCTCGGTACAGCTCTGCCTGGGTCAGACCCTAGCTGCACTCGGGTCCTGGCCGGCGGAACTGGCAGAAGCAAACCACAGGGAGAAGAGTTGAGTGCCTGTGCTGTGGTGGGTAGAAGTGCCGTGGCAATGAAGACCATAAAAGCCACCAGTGCAAGGAGGATGAGAGACAAAGTAAGTGCACAAAGTAGGACTAACAGGCAGGCCAGAGGATGAGCTGCTTGCAGGTATAATTTATGTGTTTTATTAGCAATTAATATTTTAGATTAAAATCACATTCTGCAGTGTTTTGGCTTAGTAAAGCTAAACTCTGGGTCGTGGTCATAACACAAGTCAAGCTCCCCTTGAATTGATTTCTCCCCTGTCATTTGTCATCGACTTCTGATGCTGTATCTTTCTCATCTCTGCAGAATTCAATACATTTTCTGCAATAATTTGTGATGCAGGAGCTTTAGCTTCACTTTCAAGCTAATTTTGTATTTGTAATTCAAAACATATCTCTCCGGTGTTTCGGTGTGAATTCTACTTCTAATTCTTTTTATGCATTTCACATTCAGTTTTGGAGCAGCTGAATCTAAATATTGATATGCAGACCAGGCAGCGAGGAGAAGTGGGTATAACAGGTATCTTCCTTGCAATTTTTCATTACTTTTTGCTTGAATTTTGCTAATATGGTTTGGGAGGTGTGATAGAAATTGAATGAAGTAATTAGTGAATCTTTGATAAAATGGTTATCTATCTGGGGAAAGTCACAAAGGGTCCTTTTTATTGTTGAATGGAAACCAAATGTTCCTTGCAAATGTATGAACCTTCCATGAATTTATCTCTAGCACTTTTCCTAAACTTTCTGGTGAGTGCTCGTTGAATTTCATCTCTTCATTTCTGCAACAGAAGCTTGATTGTGTATTAAGTGCAAATACAAACTTGTGTGAATTATGTGCCAAATTCCATATTTCTTTTTTGCAGTCTCAGATTGGGTGTTTAAGCTCTTCAGGTGATGTCATTAATTTGGAAAGGCTGTCAGACCTTTCGAAACTCAAGCCATGCATCGAGCCTTGTCTTGCAAATGGCCCGTGGGGTGATTTCTAGCTCCTTAGGATGCATCACACAGTCACTTCAGCTATCAGACTGTGTTTAAAATGCTGAAAAGAGCTGATAGAGTCCGCTGTGATTTCATATACTTACTTATTGCAACTTTTACTGAGGAAGGAATTGCAGGCACTGTGCTGTTTAATATTCAGTCATGAAAATGAAATAGGTATACTAATAATGCTTCTTCCCATATAACTGTATTCTCCAATTTTGAGAGAGTAAATGCAGGTGAGCTTTTGACTAATGAAGCTTTCTTGGTTATGAATCACATTGAGAGTGTCAGAAGATGAGGCGTGAAGGGTGTCTTCAGTCAGAGCAGCTCAGGATATGACAGGCAAAGCATCTGACCCTTTTGGTAGAACCCAGATGGTTCATGGGCACTGAAACACTCCTGGGGGATCTTCCAGCGAGAGGGCTGAGCCCAGGGCAGGACTGCAAGGGAGGGCAGAGGGAGGGTGGAAAACCTCATAGGAGTGAGTAGCCTGAGGGGTGGAGCTGGGTGTCTGTCTGATCTGGAGCTTCAGTTCTCCAAGGGTTTTAAAAAGTTCTTTATTTCTCACAATACTGCTGCTCTAACAACCCATACCACTCCTTTCTTTTTTTGTTTGTTTGTTTGTCAAGGGCACATTTTTTTCCCCTGTTACTCATAATTCACATTAGGACTTCCTGCATCTTCTCCATTAAAACTTCCATGTCTTCGGTGATGGTTGTGCCTTTCATGAAGGCTGTTTTCCATCTGCTCTGTTACAAATTTGGATGTTGTAGGAACAGGTTCCTGAGGGATGCTGAGCCCAGGCCTTTTGCATTGTCCTGCCCACACCTGCAGCCCACCCAAGCCATTGGGGTCCCACTTCACTGACTGCATTTGTGCCTTTGTAGACTTCCCACAGCTCCTCCTTAGATCTTCCCCACATGTTGTTCTTCCTCATAGTCAAAATTCATTTTAGTGATTTGTGTTTGAGGATATTTGTGGTCTGTATTTTTTTCCTTGGGGAACTTAAATGGCAAAAATATTTGTTGATGCTCTTAGTTAGTTTGTCCTCTTTGGGCTTTAATAATTGATCCCAAACATTATCAGTGATGCTTAGTCTCCTGCTATTCTGATGCTCCCAAGGAGCCTCAGATCAGTATTTGTCAGGCTTTTTTTTTCTGGAAATCTCACCTCTGCGTGATATTCTCACATACCCGTAGGAATATTCTTAAGGGCTTTTCATATCCATACCATTATCTGCAGCAAGAGTAGTTAACATAATTGCACTACCTACCATTAGTGAGCCCATGAAGACTCATGTTTGCTGGAGTTGATCTCCACCCACCTTCCCCTTCCCCAGCAGCTTCTAAGGACAACTTTTATGTTGTTCTTTGTCTTTGTGCCATGTATTTATATAAATCCTTCAAAGCATGCGTCTTCTATTCCACCAGTTGATTCTTCCATGAGGCTATACATATTTATGGGAAGGAGGCTGTGTTGTCTACCTTTTCTACTCTGAAAGGAGTTTTGTTCACTTTCGGCTTCAAAGCCAATGGTAATAGGGTACCGCTACCTGCCATCCTCCTCCTATTTCATGTCTGACAGTCCTGCCTCAGCTGTAAAACAGAGTGGCTTTGCAGGGTGTATTTTGTCATGGTCTGATCTGTTGTTGAGCTGCATTGCTGTTAGCTTTGTCCTCCAGTTATTCCTTTGCCTTTCTGAATGGGGTCCTCCAGATGCTCAGCATGTTCTTCATGTCTGAGGTTGTTAATCTGCTTTATAGGCTGTGATTTGTTGCAAGTCCTTTGAAGTCTCTGCCTTCCAAGGGTTGGTTGTGTGTAACTTCTGCCTAACCTTGATCCAAGTGTCAGGTGGGTTTCTGCCCCGTCCAGCTCGTGAGATGCTGCTGGTGTAGCTCTCTGGGCATGGGGCCATGGAAGCCTTCCACCTCACAGGGGTCTTGTGGACCCTTGGAGATCTGGCAGGCCCTGCAAAGCAGGATTTGTTGACCTCCGGTGTCTTTAAAGTGCTGAGTATCCCAAGGAGCAATCTGCACTGCTGCCAGCACACAAATGCTGCAGCCGTGTCTCCGGGAGGTGAAAGAAGCTTGTTCCCTTGCAGCCTCCAGAGAGTGATCAAGAAAAATCCTCAGGCTGTTGCTTTTCTGGTTAAATGAAGCTGGTTTTCTAGCAAGCTGTCAAATTTGTCATCTTATCACCTGCATGAGAGGGCAGGGAAGGGGACGGATGCTTGCTGGGGTGCCATGGCCACATGCTTCAGCGCCTGGAGGTCAGGGAGAGCGGGAATGGAGAAGGCACATAGTAAATCACTTGATTTTGAAGGTTCCCACCTTTTTGCTATAAAGCATTTTGCAGGGGTGTTTTCCTAATTGTGACTTGTTAAGGAGAAAAACTTTGAGATTATGTTCTGTTTTCCTAATTTTTAATCATTCTGAGTGGGTTTGTTCTTCCCAGGCTGGAATCTCATGTGTGGATATGCTTGCATCCAAGCCAGTCCATTGGATGTCCTGTCTCATCAGTGGAGAGAGGTGCTTCTGAGACACTCCTTTTTGATGTCTCACATTGGGAGATTGGTCTTCCGTTAATGATTTCTGCTTCCGACCATTACAGACTTGGGAAGCCCAAACACTTTGTTCAGCTGTAGAGTTTATGCTATAACTGCCCAAGTCCAGTGAGTTTGTTCCCACCCTTCCCTCCTGTCAGAATGGGTCCAAATTAAAATAAAATTTCCATTTCAGTCTATGGAAAACATTTGGTTTGGCCAAACCTTCTCCTACACCCTTGTCTCAAGCACATTGACCCAGTGCGCCATTGCAGGGAGAGCATTCAGCATTGTTGCCTAGGCTGCTTGCGCTTTCTGCCACGGTGACATGAAAGGACAATAAACTCAGTGAGCCCCGATGAAAACAAAGAGCTGCAGGAAGCCTTAAAAACGTTTCAAAGTCCCCAGTGTTCATCCGGGTCTGATAACACCTCCCTGAGCTACAAACAGGCGCTTGGCTGGAGCTTGGGGTGCTTTTCTGAAGATATGTGCAGGGGTGAGGTGGCTGGTGGGAACCAGCACTGGGCAGCCACGCTGTGCCCTGGCAGCTGCTCTGGTGGGATGCTCAGGTCCGGGGTCACTTGTGCAGCATGGAGGAAGAAACCTTGAAAGGACCGAAGGCTGAAGATTTCAGGTTGAAGGAGCAGGTGGACAAACACAGTGTCTTCTTTCTTTTCTTGGCCTCTCTCCTCAATTTTCATGGTTTCCTAACTGTGGCAGAATGAAACAGAGTAGTTATTAGTGGCTTATTTTTCTGACAGACAGGATTTCTCAGTGAAGCAGGGATGCAGGTGATGCTCAGTTCCCTTGGGGATGGCAGAGCTGCTTCCAGAGTTTCTCCCGAGATGAGCCCTGGGGATTTCTGGGGCTGGCGTGGGTGGACCATGCCTGCGGAGGGGCTGCTGGGGCTGCTGCCAGTTCCAACTCCTTTAGCACACCATAATCCATCCCTGTGCGTGGGCTCAGAGGTGGGGAGGATGGGGAGGTTGGTTCCCCAGCAGCCCTTCCACCCCTTGGGGTGCACAGCTGCTGGTGGTACCTACAGCGGAGCATTGGAAAATGACCTCTCTAGACCTCCTGGTGCTGATTTGCCACAAACTAGGAATGACTTGCCATTCTGGAAATTCCAGGAAAATTCCTGGACAAAGGCATTGCTTGGAGCAGTGGAAATCTTTTCCTTCTGCTGTCTTTTTAAAGGAATAAAAGCAGTGGAAGATACACAAATAAGCTCAGGACTCACTTTAGTTTGGGAATTTTTAGATCAAATGTAACAAAGTTAATAAGATGTCTGAAAATCACATTCTTTTAAGCTGAAAAGCACGCAGCCTGAACCGTCGAGTGAAGTCTTGGAGTATTTAAATAGGACAGCTCAAACAAGCAGATAGTGGTTAGATGGCTTCAGGAATAAAATCCGTCTTGTCACAGTTGGGATGAATTTAATAAAATATTTAAACAATTTTCAACACTGCTGCAACGACACAGAAAACTGTGATAATATCCAATAGTAGAAGAATTACTTTGAAAAGATTAAAGGATGTAAGCACTGAAGGACCTAAATAAGCCGTATGCATTTGTGCTGTGTTTTTGCAGAAGTGTTTGCTGAGGGAGCTCTGTAGTGCTTCGTTAGCTCCTTTTTGTGGCTGGATGATTTTAGGCTGGAAGGTGAGGGAAGCAGGGATATGGTCCAACCTTGAATGTGACCTGATCTCTGGGACCTTGCTGGGCACAGGGATGGAGCCCCTGGGGCTCCAGGCTCATCTCTGTGGTCAGGGTCAGCCCAAAAGTGGATCAGAGAGGCTTCTGTAGGTGCTGGGACCAACCTGACTGCACCAGAGCCAAGGTCTCCATGTTCCTCTGGCTGCACGGGTGGGTTTTTCATCCCACTCCACATTAGCGGGATGCGGGGATGCTCCTGGGAGTGCACCCACGTACTGCTGTGCTGTGCTGGCAGTGTGGCTCTTCTGTGGGTGATGTGCATGGCAGGGTGGCTTGGTGTTGCTCCAGGCTTCGTGTACAGCCTGGTCCCCAGGTTTGTCTCTTTGCCACTCACCGGCAAATCAAAGCTTTTTGGCATCACCAGTAACTTGTTCTTCTGATTTCTTGATTTATTTGTAACTTGTTAATGTTTTGGAGCTCTGTCACATTGCTGAGTTGGAGTGGCCAGAAAGGAACCCCATCTTGGTGGAGGCCAGCCCTCCACCATGGCAGCATCCTGGCAGGACCATCCTGACATCCAGAGAAGCAAATGCTCCAGGGTGGCTCCACTGCCCTGTTCAGCTGTAAACCTCAGGCACAAGCCACTCCCGAGCATCACTTCTGGTGAGTGTAGGGGGAACTGGGTGACAGCACAGATGCAGTCAGCTACCTTTGGGTGGATGAACGCCGCTGTGCATCCTCTGCCCATCTTACCGTCAAGCCAGCACGTCTCAGAGGGCTGACTGTGGAAGCAGGTTACTGTTAGCGTGTGCTTCTCAGGCCGTCTGATCTCCAGTACTGCCTGCAGTCTCCCTGGCTGGCAGGCGGCAGTTACCCCCGCCACCTCCTTGGCAACCAGTTAAGAGGGAGAGATACTGTGGTACTCCCGCATCGGTCAGGCAGCCCTGTGCTTCTGCGTGTGCCTTTTGGCACCTGGAGGATCTGGGGTCTTGGATGTGGGCTGCCAGATGCCCCAGCCCCTCTGTAGCCTGGAAGTGGCTGTCATGTAAGATCTGTTGCAAGATGCCTCTGTCAGTGATGAAGGACACAGAAGAGCGACCACCCAAAAAGCTGCTGTGCTGTGCCCTGCACTGACTTGTCACTGGCGTGAAGGAGACTGGCCTCTGCTGGAAGTGTATTGGGTGGAAGTGTGAGAGCTGAGCTGTCCTTTGGGCAGCTCCTGGTCTTCTCCTCCAGCTCCCAGGAGAAGGCACGCAGCCCGGGAGCTGCAGACTGCCCACAGCGCTGGAGAGCGTGCTGTGCCTCGGCAGGCTGGCCCTCCGTGCACTGTGCTCGCGCGGACTTGCTGCTAGAGCCCTTGCACCTCGTGGTGGCTTAGGGAGAAGGTTTGGTCACCCCGTAACAGGGAAGGGTGTCAGCTGGCTTGTTCTTGTCCTTTTCCTCATTTTACCCAGGAAAACAGGTCAATGTTTCTTGCCAGGGAACAGCTTGTTCCTTGGGAGATGTGTTTGTGTGGATGAGCTCCAGCAGCAAGAGGTTATCCATCACCAGCGAGCCATTCCTCTTCTCTCTGCGGTGAGGAGGAATACTCATGCCAAGAACTTGCAGGTGCAAGGGCTCTTACAGGATCTTTGCATTAAGGAATATTTTCAGAAGCAGAGCCCCTGTTTCTGTTACGTAGTGCAGGGAAAGAAAGAGCAAACAGGGGAAATGTGGAGTCCTAGAGGTGCACACTAAGCAGCCAGACAGCAAAACTTGCCAAAATGATGGTTCAGACCGAGTCTGCAACTAATCAGCAGCTTTGGCAAAATGACAACATTAAACTATTTCATGTGATTCTTTCCCCCCCTTGGAACTGTGTGGGATAGCTTTGATTTATAGGAGAATTAGTGTGCTCTCCCCACCCCGTTCCTCAGGTTGCCTTTCTGTAGGAGCAGAAACATTTTGTTGTGTTCTGGGGAAACGAGGCCAAAGAGCAGGTTTCTGGGAGGAGGTGAGCGTGACCCTGGGTTGCTGCCATTGACAGGCAGCAAGTTTTACCCATGGACATTTTCTTCCTCTCGTTTCTTAGCTGAGAAACCAGATGTACCTTAAGAAGACAAAAAGCTCGGTGTGTGTATGTGTGTGTTGGTAGATGTTGAAATTGCCGCTGTAGTTGAAGATGTGCTTCAGTTGTTTTCCCGTGGTACGTGAGCATGTGCCATGGGGATGCAGCGATGCTCAGGAGTGGTCCCAGACCTGGCAGCAGTAAAACCATGCAGAGATCTGGCCATTTGCCACATTTGGAGGGCTGAGAGGAGTGCATTGGGCTTCAGAAAGATGTGCCAGTGCAAGTACACAGCTGGATGTTTGTGGGAGGTGCTGTCCTCCTTGGTAGACAAGGACTGTCACTGGCAGAGGGCAGAGAGGGCCCTGACCAAGCTGCTGCACCCTGGGGGAAAGGTGCAGGAAATGCTTTGGAGCCTGCAAACCTTTGTAGCACGATATCCTGGGTCACGTCAGTGTTAAGGTCTCTTTTCCAGGAGCTTCCAGCCCCAAGAGCTGTGGAAGGCCGCAGCGATGCTGCCAATGGATGTGTCCGGGCTGTTGTGGGGAGATGGGTGGGGAGGGCATGCAGTGCGGGAGGGGCCACCTGGGGAAGGGAGAGAGGAGGTCAGGGGCCAGAGGAGGGAAACTGGCTCATGTGTTTGCGTGCCTGTCCCCTGCCCCAAGCACGACTCCTTTACACCTCATTACAGTGTCTCCGGGGCAGGTCCCAAGGGGAGAACCCAGAGGCCAGGGTTGTGCTGGCTGTTACCCCATGCAGGGATCCGCAGCCCTGGGTTGCCTCACTGGCATGGCAGACATGGGTGCTGCAGCCCTGCCAGGTTGGTATCACTCACCCAGGTTGCCAGGCTGCAGGGTTCGATTAAACAAAGGCAAGGGAAGCGCTCCTTCAGTTTATGGAAGGTCTTTCACCATGAGCAGGTGCCCCTTGGCAGCTCCAGCTGGCATCGGGGACAAGTGCTGGCTGTCCCTAGCATCCTCCCAAAAAGCCAAAGCCTTGCGCAGCACCAGCCCCACGTCTGGCGTGGGCCCCTCTGTCATGCAGCGTGGCTTTGCCAGGAGGACAAGATGTGCTTGCAGAAGCGGGTGGTGGTACAAATCTTGGAAGAGGTGAGCAGCTTCGCAGGGCAGCGGCTGCAGGACATGGCTTTCCCTGCAAGGTGTAAAGCTATCATGGCACTGGAGCTGCTTCAGCAGCACTGACGAGCATCGTCATACAAAGCTGACAGTGATACCAACCTGGGTGAGTGAAAATATGACATGTCCTTTCATTTTAAGTGCCTCCTTGCTCCAGCCGTGCAGGATTTTCCAGCTGCCTCAGTGGTCATGAACCACATCTGTGTAAATCGAACAGGCTTGCTATAGCTCTCCTTGCGAGCAATGCCGGCGCAATTTCCCTCCTCCCTCTCCTCCTGCCAGAGTTCAGAGCTCATTTGAAGCTGCGGGAGGAGAGGAATTTCCTGAGAATGATAAACAAGCCATTCTCATTGCCATGTCTTTGCTGCTGCAGAGGAGGCTTACCCACTCCCCTACCTCGGAGCCCCTAACTGTGGTGTCGTTAGTGGCCATGGGCTAGTGACAGGGCAGCAGGAGCACCTGGGCAGAGCGTGAGGAGAAACTCTTGCTGCTCCTCCTGCTTTCCTCCAGTCCCTGCCTGGAGGAGCTTTGTCTGTCGTCACCAGTATTTCTCCCATATCCTTCCTACGAGGGAGGGACAGCGTGGCTGACACATGCCGCTTTTTGAGTAAGCGCATCTGAGGCAGGAACCTCTTGCTCTGCTCAGCACCTCCCCTGGGCTGCAGACCCTTCCCACCCCTGCGGCCACTGGCATGAGGCTCGGGGCAGGTTGCAGGGGGCCACAGGTCTCCAACTTGGCCAACCTTTTGATGTTGCTGCTCTTCAGCTCGGTCAGGCATGTGACCACGTGCCTGCCTGCGTGTGCTGGGCAGGGAGCGCTTCCCTTCCTGCCGCTGGGGTGAGGGAATTTGGGCTCCAATGAAGACTTTTACCTTGATGTGTAGCCAGGCCCTGGGGGAGCTGCTGAGAAAATCACCTGCAGCACCGACGTCCAGAGAGTAAAACCCACAACAATTACGTGAAGGGTAAAAAAACCACCTTACTGTCTCCTTAGGTGATGGGTTTGGAGAAGCCTGGCTGCCTCCCCTTGGAGGAAGTGCGTTTCTCATTTAGAGGGAGCCTGACAAGAGGACACCTGGCAGCCTTTCTTTGGGAAGCGAGGGCTTGAGATCGGGGCAGGAGCATCCTGGGGAGGGGGGTCCCTGCCAGCACAGGCTTCTGCCCCCACGTGCCCCCGGCATGGCCTGGGCAGCACCGGCATGAGCTGGCGGAGGGTTGCCCCTTGGCTTGCAGGCTCCGACGGGCTGCGCTTGGCTTACAGCTAACTGGGACGTCTCCTGTTTCAGAGGCATCAGGCCATTTGATCACCCACTGGGCACTTTCTCCAGCCAGCATCTAGATGACTGTTCCCTGTCCCTCCTTCAGCCACAGGCTTGCACCCTCCGTGGCGAGAAGGTCTAGGTGTTACAAGCCAGTGGCCAAAGCAGCAGCGCTTGTCAGATACTGCTGAAATAAACCTGTATCACAATGGGTGACAGAGCTGCCTGCAGGAGCCGGGTGCTGCCTCCTCACCTGCCGTGCCGCTGGAGTCCGGCTGCGCTCGGCCGTGCCTGCACAGGGGCTTCGGAAACCTGTCGGGGAAAGGAGTGAAGCCCAAACCCTCATGGCCTTTGGGGGTCCGTGTGGTGTTTTCTCATCCTCAGCAGTGATCAGGAGCCCCACGGATGCACCAATGGAGGAAGCCATGCATGAGTGGCGGTGGGAAGGAGGAGTAAATAACGTGTTGCTGCTTTGGTGGTTGGGCAGATTTTTACACAGGGTTGTCTGCTCTCATTAGGCTGGTTTAGGAACATGCGGTAATGAAACGCTAGAGCTGCTGGGAACCTGCTGTGCCTGTAATGGTGTCCCATGGGGGGGTGGGGGTCTGGCAAAGCCTAGCCAGCTTGGGGAGGTGTTGCATTACAGACCCAGCGTGCTTCGTTATCTCTTGTGGGGCAGGATGGAAGAGGAGTTTGCTCCCTGTAATCAGATGAGTGCCAGCAATGCTGGTCAGCTCAGTGCAAAAGAAGATGCTCAAAAAGGGCCAGTAAAATGCAAATCCAGTATGTGCTCATTAGGCGGTGGCCCAACAAACAGCTGTGAATTTTACATTCAGTTAGCCCTGTTTACTTGGGGTTTTTCTTCTTTTATTTTTCTCTCATAAATTTAAATCCCCAAGGAACCACTAGATACAGTATGTGCTAGTGCAGTCCACATTGAAACGCCGCATGGAGGAGCACGTGTCTGTGGTCCTACCTGTCCTCCCTCTGCTCCCACATCCCCGCTCAGCCCAGCAAGGCTGCAGCTCCGGGCCCATTCCTTCCCCGCCTTTGTCTCCTTGCACACTGGAGCACGGCCACCGCAGTGGTGGATTTTCCCCATCGGAGCAGGATCCAGCCCCAGGTCTTGCTGGGCTGAGGTAACTGTGCTCACTGTGCGTGGGGTGAAGAGTGTGGGCTGGGGACCCCCCAGGACTCCAAGGCTGCTCCGGAGCCACTTTGAAGCCAGCGGGAAGGTGAGCGTAGAAAGAGCCGGGCAGGGTTTAGCCCTGATGAACAGGTTCAGAGCTGCTCTTAATTGCTCTGACTGGGCAGGGGACGTAGAGGGGGATGTTACAAGTTGTCTTTGCAGTGCCCTGAGTCACACCCTCGGGTGTATCCTCGCCTGTTGGTGACATGCTTCCCCTCGGCCCCTGTCCCCCTCTGTGTGGGTGGCTGGCTGGGGGGTGACTGCCCGCGCCCCTTTGCCCAGCTCGGGGCTCCTGCTGTAGAGCCTCTGCAGCACAATAAGAAACACTGTCAGAACGTCACCGTAACAAATCATTTGATTTTCTAGGTCAGCTCTGCTGGTTAGGGTGATACCAGGCACCAAAAGCTGGCAGTTTATTTCAGCTTTTACTCAGTATGTTTTGCTCCAAAGCGACTTAAAATGCATTAGTGTCACAAGGCGGGAGCGCGCGGAAGCCGCTTGGCAGCTCAAGTCGTGTCTTCCTGTCACTTGCCCTATTGTCTGGGGAAATGCTTTTAGCAAAGGCAGGCAGCTGACTTGCTTATCATATTTAGCTCTGGATTTATTTTTTTGATTTTTTTTTTTTTTCCTGGGGGATGAAAATTGATTATAAACATTGTCTCAGAGGGATGTGTCGCTGCCAGGGTTGACGGTGGTAACGGGTGGGTGAGTGGGCCCCATCCTCAGTGCTCTTGCTGCCCAGCGGGAGGGGAGATGGAGCGGGAGCACCTGCCGGCGTGGGAGCAGACCTGCCGTGGCTGTGGTGAAGAGCCAGCTCTGTGCTGCGCTCGCCAATTCATGGGTTTTCGGTTTGGCAGTGTGGAGGCAGCTGTCGTTAGGGGAGCTGGGAGGATGCTGCACAGCCACCCCGTCACCCTCCCTCCCCAAAATAACCTCAGAGGGAGGCAAACCAGGTCAGGACTGGTGCTGCTGGGAGCTGGCTGTGGCTGGCCCACGCCAGCTGCCGCTTCTGGGAAGCCACACTGGTGTTCCCAAGCCAGGCTGAATCAGTGCCCCTCATCCCTGCAAAGGCAGGGGTGCCTGGGGCAGAAGCTCAGTGCAAAGCAGCGTTTTGGTCAGGGGCAGGACATCCAGTGTTGTAGCTGCAGGATGCCATCAAGGACTTTAGCTGTGGTTTTAAAATCTGACCAGCTCCTGCAGGAGTGATCATGGCAGGCTCCAGATACCCTGGGCAACGTACTGGTGGCATCTGGCTTTCCTGTGCTGCTCCAGATTGGGGAGAGGACACCCAGAAGCAGTCCTGCCCCATGCTGGGAGACCTCACAGCACGTCCTCAGCTGCAGAGGGCTTGGCTGTGCATCCCCAGCCTGGCAGAAATCCCACACAGTGGCCGCAGGTGCCCTTCCCCTGCCTGCATCATGCTAGTGGAGGTGGTGAGTGGGGGGGAGGCATCCAGGGACCCGTGTTGGTGCCGCTTTGCAGCCTCAGTGGTTGGGGCTGGCATGCGGGGAAGCATTCTGCAGCCAGTTTGACTTCTGTGCGTGTGTGCATGCACATGTGTTTGTGATGGGCACATGGTTTGTGTTTGCGGTATGTGGAGGGAGCAGAGCAGGGACACGCGTCCTTTATTGAAAGCAATTATAAAGGAACAAGAGCAATGAAATAAGCCCTGAGTAAATCACTGAAAGTGAGCGCTCTCCAGTTTGGGCTGCCTTTGCATGAAGATAAATGTGGAAGGCTGGTCCTGGAATAAGGCAGAGCCAAATGACAGCCTCCTGTGCTGCTCGCCCATCCAAGCAGCTCTGGGGCTGGTTGCAAGTGAGTGTCAGCACACACCAGCAGCAGCAACCAGTAGCCTTTGCACTCCCGTGCCTAAAGCTTCCCCCAGTTCCCCCAGCTATAGGACACGTCAGGTCCTCCCGTCCCATGCCCAGGGGTTCCCACTGGGGGAGAGGACTGGAGGCTTGCGTGGCTCAAAGCACATGGGACTCGGAGCCCCATCATGTAGCAGCTCCGGCCACTCCGGCCACCAGGTCTGTGCGATGCTTCCGAGTGGGGACCCCTTCCCCTGCCAGCCTACTTGGGGCCCAAAGGCTGCTCTGCTCCTGTCTCCCAGTGGCCAGCTGTGTTTCCCAGTGTGGACCAGCTTCCAGATGGATGGGTGCAGTGGGGACCTGCCATGGAGCACGGCTCCCAGCAGCGCAGGGAGTGCAGGATGCAATCCTGCCAGGACAGGCAGGGTCATGTTTGGCAAAGCGCAGAGGACCAAAAGGAAGCCTAATATTTATAATTCCTAAAGTTGTCTTGAACCCTGAACCTTGATGCTATTTACAAACAGGAATAGAGAAATCCGTATTTAGATCAACTGCTTGTTTGATATTTGGAGAAAAAGGAAAATCAAGTTGCTGCTCATCATGCACACAACTAGATAAAATAACAACATCAGTGCTTGCACATCAGTACCATGTTATTCAGCTCCTTCAGTTGGGGGCCAAGTGTATTTATTTTGCAGCTGGTCACCTGTGGGCAAATGGGGTGCAGCTGCTGAGCTGCTTTGTCAAAGCTGCCAGAGCAGGTTTGGTCCTGGCAGGGTGCGCTGCAAACCATACAGCCGCAGCTGGCTCGGGCTGGGAAGGGCTTGGCTGCTTTCCCAGGGTGGCCTGTGCACTCTCCCTCTCTGGCCCTGCCATCCCCGGGCAAACGGGTTTCCATCGCCTGGGTGGCCCAGCCCCTTCATCTCCCTGAGCACCAATGACTTTTGCTGAAGGACATGGTGATGTTTCTTATCTCTTTTTCTCACTTCTCTCCCCAGCTGTAGAGATATCAATGATGCTGTATTTCAGGCCAGAAGGTGAATGTTTGGGGAAATATGAGCATGTTATAATGCAATTAAAAAACACCCCTACAATTGCTGTAATTTATATACTACCTACAAAATATCCAGCTGGTGTAATGAAAGCTTCTAGTATATTTTATTTGTTTCAGCAAATCAAACAGAAGGAAATGGTTCCATCTGCATTTTCATGCGCTGCACAAGGGTTTGCAGCCCTCCAAAACCAGGGAGCAGCAAGAGCGGGTGCTTGCTGCTGGAGCCAGTTAACACCAGTAGCATCAGCATCATGGCAGTGTCAGCCTGGGCTTGGCGAAGGGGTGGAGGCTCAGGGGCAGGTGTCGTGTGTGTTTATGGATGGGGGAGGAGTGATGCTGTCCCCTGGAAAACTTGGGATGCTGCAAATGTGTTTTGGACTTGTGTGCTTCAAAGTGTGTATCTCGAGCTCATCTCCCCTCCCTCTCCTCCCTGCCCTCCATCAACAGCCCTGGAACATTAAAGCAGATCGGTTGCAATTTCAAAGCTGCAACTTCAGTGCCATCGAGCTGGTGATGAGGAAGACAATTAGCAAGTTAAATGTTCAGTGCTTTAGTCAAATTATGTTTAATAATAGTGAGCTACAAGGGAAGAGGGTGGCAGGAACTGTTAGCAGCTGGCTGTTTCATTGTCGATACAACGTTGTTGTGCAAAGCACTTTCCACTTAATGCAGGCACCCTGGGTTTTATTTCGTTTTTCAGTCCTGTTTCTGTGTTCTGCTTCACCCGCCGATGGCTAGCAATTTTCAGGATTGCAAACAAGCTCAGAGTATTTTAGGAGCCAGTGGTTTTTCAGGAATGAATGCTTTGCCTGTGCTTCAAGACTATGATTCAAGTTCTCTTGGCTAACTAGCCCCCAAATTATCTGTGCGTGCAGAGAAGAGCCGTGTTTATGGGTCTGCCGGAGTCTTGATGAAAGCCTTGGACTGCAGTTTCTAGCCAAGGATGAATAAAACACCACAGGGATCCTCTTCCAGCCCTGAAGTTTAAAATATTAATATGATATCATTTTCCCAACAAGCGTTGCAACAGGTAGTGAGCACTTAGTTATAAAATATTTCCTCTTAGTGGAACCACATATTTTAATGGAAATGCGGTGTCACTGAAATTATTGATCTCCAAAAATATACGAGTCCACTGTGTGTCCACAGGTATCGAAATCTTTTCAAACGGGCTCTTTCTCCATGCTCTGCTGGATCCCGTTGTGCACCATGAATATTGCAGCCTGTGGGCACCAAAGCAGGTGATCACAGCCTGGGCAGTGATCCACTGGCAGCGATCCACTCCCAGGAGCAAAAGGCAGCGGAGCTGGGAAGGGAATCGCAGGCAGCTTGCGGCGGGGACCACAGCCTTCTCCCAGGGCTGTTTGTCTCCAGTACCAGCAGAGGATGAGGAGGGGAGAGCAGGGATGGAAAACAGCAGTTCGTTTGGAGCAGGCAGGCTTCCAGGCTGGCCATCAAGGCAGAATAGCTCTTCATACTCTTATAAAAAGGTGGGACCTGGTGGGAGGGAACGACTGGGCTCAGCCGGGTTTTGGCAGAGCTGGGCAGCCTGGCGGGAGCTGGGGAGGGGGTTGCCCTGCTGCCGGTGCAGGGCAAGCTGTGCCATGGCTCTGCTGGGCTGCCACGTTGGCCTCTCCACCTGTACCTCTTGCTCCGGCAGAGATGGTTTGCAAGGGAGGGAAGTCACTCTACTCTGATGGTTCGACAGGCTCTTGTTTGGCTTCCTTACCTTGTGCAAAACAAAACTGATGACAAAAATAGCCATGCTGGCTTCTTTCCTGGTAGAAACGTGGGGAGCATCACACTTAGTGTCTCCTGCCTTGTCAGAGGGTTCAGCAGCAGCTAGTGGTTTGAGAACATTTTTGAGAAACTTAGATATTCCTGATGTTTTTCTGGCTACCTGTAAAGTTTTCCAGGGAATAAAGGAGAAACAGCTTTGCGACAGGAACACAGCCCACCCCGGCTTCTCAAACCATCTCCAAAGGGGCAGATGCCCATGCTGTCACCTCCAGCTGGTGACATCCTCAGGGCCACCACAGTGCCGAGCCCAGTGGCTCCCCCCTCTCAGGCCAAGCCCTCACACAACTCACCCGTGTGGGCAGGAGCTTCCAAGTAACTCAGGAGCCTTTGCCCAAAGTTATTGAAGTTGTCGCTCCCTCAGGCACCATGTTGGGTGGCAAATGGTCTTGGTTGCTAACAGGGGGCAGGGGACAGTCCTCTGACTTTACTGATCTTTTTGTTTTCTCTCTTTCTCCTTCCCCATTTCTGGACTCACAGCAAACCTTGGAGACGAATCTCACTAACCTGGTTAAACGCAACAGCGAACTGGAAAACCAGATGGCCAAGCTGATCCAGATCTGCCAGCAAGTGGAGGTTGGTGAGAGCAATCAGAGGAGCAGGGTAGTCATGGGGAAGGTGCACTGGGAAGCTCCTGGCTTGAGTGGTGGGGTGCGTGGGTTGCTCCTGTGTCCTCTCCCTGGGGGCTGCCCTGGGAACAGAGATCAGTGTGTGGTGGGAAGCATTGCTGACGCCGAGGGGCTGAAGGGAGGCTGGATTCATTCAGAAAGCTTAGTCCCAGGTGGTGGAGGACACGGGGATGGTTCCCCGGGGTCTGAAGGAGAGGGTGGCATGACTGGGAGATGCTGGGAAGAGACACAGGCTGCTGGGCTGGCTCAGGAAGGGAGGACCTGCTGCCTGCTCTATGCACAGAGGACAGCAGGTGCTTTTGCTCAAAGCCCGGGTGACACCGAGCGTGCAAACACAGCTGGGCTCCTAGGGAGGGGCAGCAGAGTCGTGCCTCTCGTAGCTGCCTCCTGCACTTGGTGTGGCATTGCCGGCGGCTCCCGTTCCCTTTAGTGCACAGGTGGGACGCGCTGGGGACGAGTGTTGCAAAACTTCGTCTGCAGCTGGAAGGCATTAGTGAGAGTTTGCTTTGGATACTCAGCGTGCTATAGCCTGCACCTTGCCTTCAAAGGCTGGGGCATCTCCAGCTGCGCTCCCAGCAACAACAAATCCTTTTGACTGTGATGCCTCGTGCTTCAAATTCCCTGTGAAACTCTGAGCTAGTTACACCTCCTTTCTCTTGTCTGGGGGTGCTGTTGAAGTAAACTAGTTAGCATTTGCAGAGCACTTGAATATCAAAGTGACAAGCGACCCGGGAAGGCCCAGAAGGCAGCACAGGTTGTGCCTGCAGAGCAGTGTCGGCGCAGCGTGCCGCAGCCAGGGCTGCCCGTGGAGCAGGGCCAGCTGGCCTCGTGGCCAGCTCCAGAAGGGACTTGTGGTCACGTAACAGCAGATTGTATCAAAACCACATCCCCAGGCAGGTGTGGAAGCTGTGGCAGGGGTCCTTCTCATCTCCAGGGTGCTTGTACTGTATTAATTGTATTTTTACTATTTCCTTTTGGGAAGAAGAGGCTGGGTTGAGCAGAAGTCCTCTCCACAGCGTGATGGAGAGGAGGGAAGCAATGGGTGTCTGCAGGTGCTGCTAAGGAAGCAATATAAAATCTCCATAGCTGCTTCCAAGCATTTAATATTGGGGTGTGCTCTCACCTCGGATGTGTTTTGGCTGTAGCAGCTCCCCATCCTGGGACTGAAGCCAAGCAGCTTGAGTCAGCCTGCAGGTCAGAGGGGGATAAAGGCACAGGCAGTGATGCTGGGAACATCTGGGTGCAGGGCTGAGGCAGGTGCTTTCCGCTGCTTTCTGGGACACAGGGCTGTCATTCCCAGCACTGATGCTTCTGGGGGCTGCCGCATCCACCGGTGAGCTGGGGCTGTGCCATGTTTGCAGGCAAGCCTTCCGTGCTGCGGAGGGTGTGCCTACAGCTTCCACGGGCTTGGGTGCAAGCTGGGGCTGCTAGTGAGGGCCCCTCTGTCCAGGGGAATAAAGGGGTGCTGGGGTGATTTGGGGACCCAAAGCAATGCTGATGAGGCTCAGCCTGCTGGTGAAATCAAGACTCATTTGAGTCTCTCTTTCCTCCTAAGCACTTTGGCATAGCCTTACTTTTCCTATTAACGTGAGAGTGTTTTCCCGATCTTTGCTGTATAAAGAGGACTTCCAGGCATTGCCTCCAGCTGCTGTATTCCCATTTTGCTGTGTAATTAGCTGCTAGCTGGGGCAGAAACCCTGGGAGAGCCTCTCTCATCCTGCTCTTCCCTGAGCCACCCAGGCACTCCATGATGTGAATGTGGAAACAGAGGGTGCCAGCCAAGGAAGACTGAAAGGGATCAGCCCCCATGGGTGTCTGTCTCAAGATGCATTGTGGCAATGGCTGTCCCACCCAGCCCTGAATGTGCGATGGAGATGCTGCCTCTTTCCCAGCATCTGGCATCCCATGCTCCTCCATACTGGGAAGCTCTTACCAAGTCCAACTTGAAACTTCCCTGCTGCAGTTTCAGCCTGTAACTCTGCCGTGTTCTGTCCGCTGTGGACACCGAAGGAAAGTTATTTTGCTCATCCCTCCAGCAGCCTGTAGCATACTTGCAGACAGCCCATCCTCCCTTGTCTTTTTTTGGGGGGCTGAGATAATTTCAGTATTAGTTTGGGGATTTTTTTCCCAGGTTTCTTCACAGCACAGTCCTTGGTTTCTCTGCAGTCCAGACTGTCCCCCTTTTGTCCACACTTCCTTGGAGATGCAGTGCTCTGAACCGGTGCAGTTCCCCAGCCAAGGCAATACTCTGCTCTCCTTCCAGTGCTCTGAGGAGAGAAGAAAGGGTTATTTTGGTTGTCTCCAGGCTATATTTCCATTTCTGTATCCCAGGGCAGTGGCTGCTGTTTTCACACCTGTGTCTCCCATGTAATTTTTGAGCCATCCCACCTCAGACTGTCTCTGCAGGCTGCTGCCTGGCTGCCATTCCTCAGGACAGCGAGATGCCCTGCGCTCATCCTCGCTGAACCTCACCCTGCTCCCTCAAGCTATTTTCCTCACCTTTCTTGTGCATTCTCGGTTCAGGGCCAGCCTCACCCTGTGGCAGTGTAGGCAGTGACTTGTCCCCAGCCCCTTGATGTAGTCAGGGATGTCTCTATCCTTGCCATGACAGCAGCTTCCCTGCACGGCTGATCCAAACCTTTCTGCTGGATTGCAGCGGGTGGTTGTCTTCTCTGCTTTCCTTCCCCCTCCCAGGCACATGCACTCTGCCTCCCTGCATCCTTGCTGCGATTGCAATCTCTCCTGCCTGAGCTCTGTAACAGAATGGCAACATTCAGGCTTAAGCCAGCAGCAAGTAGGAAAGGCTTTGTAGAGGGGATTACAGAAAGCATCGGAGGAAGAGGGGAGATCACCTTTAATCCTGTTGAAGAAAGGGACTCTGCTGACCTTGCTGCTTTGACCACTCGATCTATAAAAGTCTTTGTGTTCCCAGTGTGCAATCGGGCATCTTTTGTTTGCATCGCCAAGGGAAGTGTTTGTGCGAGCTGTGTGCGGGGATTGTGCCAGCAGACTGACGCTGCCTCTTGGCTGCAGCTCCGGAGTCAGGAGTTCATAAGCGATGCGCTCCTGTGGAAAACATTCTAGAGGAAGAACGCGGTTAATACCTTACTGTTGTTTCAAAGTGCACATACCAATTAATAGCAAATTAATTTGCAGCTTCGTTTACTGAAGTGATACATGGAGAGAAGCTGTTGCAATTAGTTTCTTCTTAATGGGCTATTGATTTCTTTGGTTGCTAAATTAAGCAGCGATTCCTTGAACCCGCACCTTTCCAGAGAGTAAAAACAGGCTGCTGCAGGGATCACTGACGTAGATGTGGGGGGAGTTTGCCAGTGCCTGAGCAAGCATGACCGGCCCTTGCTGGGGGATGCAAGCCATGCGGCTTCCCACAGGACTCTCCTGAGCTGCCTCGTGGGGATGCTGCGTGGGCTGGCTGGAGTCGTTTGCCCGTAGCGAAGCCCGTGGGGATGTGTTTGCACAGGGACCTGCAGCTTGTTCTTCTCCAGCCGCATCTCAGGGAGCAACTGGGGCTCTTGGGTCAGGAGGGTGCTTCCTAACCCCTGTGTTTCCTGCAGGCAGCATCAGCATTTTGTTCTTTGCTCACCAAACAAGGTCCTTGTTGCTGTCCTGATGATCTGGACAGAGGAAGAGATTGCAACCCCCCTTTCTGAGAGTGCTAGCGGTGCTGTGCGTGCCACCAGCAGCTGCGAGCCACTGTTGGGTGCAGCTCAGTGCATGAGGAGGAGGGAGTTGAGATACTGGAATAAGGAGCAGAAAAATCACAGCTGGGTTTTGCAGTAGTGCTGGCCTTCTTCAGTGTGGCCACACTGATGCTCCCTGTTGCTCGTCTTGTCCTGCTGCTCTCTCTGCTGGTGTGGTGGGGAGAAGAAGGATTTTTGGCTCTGCAGTAGGAAAGGCTTTTGTCAGGGGTGTCTCTCTCTTTGCCCGGGCTCGATTGCTTTGAAGTGGTGTGGTAAAATAGGTAGAAAATGGATGTCTTGCAGAGAAGGAGCCAGAAGGTCCTTGCAGATCCCTGGTGACAGTCATCAGCCCTCACTGCTCTTGAAGGTCATGAGGTCATGCTTTGACTCTAAGACCCACCAGGGATGGAGCAGGGATGCATCTGGATGTCCTTCCAAACCTTCTCCTCCTCTGGATCCAGCTCCAGCATCTTAATGACTGACCTGCAATGAGTTAAAAGCTATTTGGTATTCCTTTGTGATTCTGGAAGTTTCAGACCTGTAGACTGTCATTTTCTACATAGTTTAGAAGTTTTCAGCTTTGTTGGTTGTTCTGCTTAAAATAACAGTTGAAATACATTTCTCAGCCTTACTAAATATACAGTCCTGCCCTTCAGAGGCACCTTTTCAGAGAGCACATTAAAGTGTGAAGTAAAAAATATCTCGGCCCCTCTACGCTCCCCCGTGAGTCCGAATGCAGGGGATTTTGCTTTTGAGCTATTTGTGGACATCGCATACAGGCAGACACATGCAATCCCAGCATACTCTGCCCATCAAGTTGCGTTTGGTGCGAGTCCCACCGCATGTCCAGGACACTGTGCCAGTAGCGCTCTGAGGCGCAGAGAGGGGCCGTCCAGAGAAGGGCGTCACGAGTGTGCCCAAGCCACTGAGCCTGTGCTGCCTGTTGGCGTGGCAAGGGGTGACTCCTCCCGTGCGGCGCATGGGAGGCTGCTGCTGCGAGAGGGCGAAGGGAGTAAACCCTGTGGCCGTGGTCAAAATGTGGACCAGAGCCAGCGGGTACCAAACCTACAAAGAAGGCTGAGTTTGTAAAATGACAGGGTGGGTAGCTGCAGTGGTACCCACCCCATGTCCCCATCAGGGGCAGCAGTAGGAGATGCTGGCTGTGTCGCTGGCGGTGGGGCAGGGGCCCTCTCTGCTATGGCAGCCACAGGGCTGGCCTCAACGCAGGCTGGTGCATGTCCCCTGGGGCACAGCTGCTTTGATACGTAGCCAAAACCTGTTGATGGTTTTGAGGGTGACAGCACTGTGGTGGTGGGATAGGGTCCTCTGCTCCCTTTCTGAGCTGGGTTCCTGCTGCCTGGCTCTAGAGAAGGAGGAGGAGGAGGAGGTTTGTCCGTGTGTGGATCGTGCCTCAGCCTGAGATTATGTTCTTCATCCCTCCACGAGCTGCAGCATGAGCCCTTTCCAGGTTTGGGTTTTACCATTTGGTTTTTATTGCAGGGCTGTGTTGTCCCTGGCACATTTCCCTGTGGCACACACACATTGAGAAGGGTGTGTTTCCCCGCTCCTCCTACGTCTAAAAGCTCTTTCCCATGTCCAGCTCTTCTACAGTCGTAGCGGCCCCTGAGCCTTCACCCCCAAACGCAGCATTTACCTGGGAACTAGCTCATCCTAACAAGAAGTGGTTTGGCCAGTGTCTAGCTGTGCCTGCGTCAGGACTTTTGCCAGCAGAGCTGTATCGGGTCTGAAATGCTGTCTCCGTGCTTGGCAGGCACTTCAGAGGTGGGACCCTGGCCTCGAAAAATGCTCCTCTTTTGGACAGAAGGGAGCTGGGGAAAGGGACTGTGGTGGCCTCTGCAGCTTCATCTGCCTTCAGCCTCCCAGGGAGTGAACACTGGCTGAGCTGCACGTTTCTTGCCCGGCGCAGGTTTTCAGATTTCGCGTTCATTTAACCAGGAGCTCGGGATTTCTGCTTGGCATGCCAGGCTGGAGGGGGAGCCTGGTGCTTGTTGAAGGACTCCCCCTGCTTCTCCTCCTGCTGTTGTTTTTGCAGTCCTAGTACCCAGGGCTCACTCTTTCTGGCAATAGCAAGCATCGGGGCTGCAAACACTTGCAAACAACCCTGATTTTGCGCTCCTGGGAAATTTGAGCGATGGCTATCTCTGTCTGTACTTGTGCCTCAAGAGGCGGGCGCACTGTCGGCATCCTCTGCCACAGCCCGGGTTGCAAGGCAGTGCTGTTGCCTTTGCTGCCCCCAGCACAGGTTGCTGCAGGCTCCAAACCCTGGGTCTGATTTCCCCCCTCTGCTACCTTGCAGCAGATTTGGAAGATTATCCGCTGTTTTTTCTTGGTGGAGTTATCTTTGCAGACCATCAGCTGTCTCCCACTTCAGTGTTGCATAATCTGCTGGCCGTTTAAAAAAAGATCTTGTATCAAATGTGTTTAACTCTGGGTTGCCTTCAGACTTCTCCACTCTTTCACACGGCTTTGAGAGTACAAAATGAAGAAAAGCTATTTATGTCCTCTAGTACACTACTTAATTTAAGCGATAGAGCTCAGTTCCCTCTCTATAAAGTGTATTTCCCCTTTCCTGTCCATCCCCCTGAGGATGCTGGTCTCTCCCGGAGACAGAGGACTGAAACCACTGCCTGTGCTTTCACTGCACTCTTTGCATGCCTTCCCTTCAGCTTCAAAACATAAAACCCCAAAAAACCAAAAAAACAAACCCTGTGTATTTGAAGCCTGAAAGAAGGTCCAGCAGGGATTAATTAGCCTAAATTAAGCAGGACACATGCAGCTTTTTTTGTAGAAACATGCCACTGTTCCCTTCTGCCCCCTGGGGCTGACGCCATGCTCACTTTGGCTTGGAGGGGTGGGGGGGAGCCCCCCTATGCCTCCAGCATGCTGACCCCGCTGCTCCTGCATCCCGGTCATCCCATCTCTCCAAAAGGCATGTGCTCCACCATCGTGCGGCAGCCCCAGCTCAGATTTGCCTTCAGCATCCCAGCTGCTGACTGCCTTGGGAGGGCACCTGCTCTCTAAGGTCACCAGTGTCGTACCCGGCGCTCCTGGCATGTGCCTGGCCCCTGTGGCAGAGCCAGGCTGGGCACCAATAGCTCTCACACCCACAGCAGTGGTGCCTGGGCGGAAGCACCGGTGGCCTTGGGAGATCAGTGAAGAGGGATATCATTGATGGAACTCCTGCTTGCGCTTCTCTACTCTTCTTTGAAGTCTCAGGGGACAAGTCCACCATCATGTCCTGCTGCCTTCTCTTGCTGCTCCCTGCCCTTGCCTTGGACTGTGAACATGTGGCTTTGTAGCCTGGGGTGATGAGGGTTTACCAGTCCCTTCTGCAAAGATGAGAAGGCCATCTTGAGTGGCATCTTCCAGAGCAAAGCTTCAGAATTGGTCACTGAACAGTCCAGACCAAACGAAGGAGCAACATGTGCTGGTCTTCCCTTTTAGCAGTACCTCTCCCTTCATGACCAAGGAGCTGGAGTGTCCCCTTGCAGCTTTCCCCAGAAGCACACTGAGAGCCACACGGCCTGCCAGCGATGTCCTGCCTGACTGGGGGGTAGCTGGGTGCTTAGCAGGGGAAGGAGAGCGTATGTGTTCTCCTTGAGGTCCTGTTTTGGTAGATGCTGAGCAGCAAAATTATCATCTTGGCCAACCATCTGCATGGCAGAGGCCACAAAGAGACCAGACCTGGTCTGGAAGAAGCCAGATTGTGTCCAAGGTGGTTGGACAGGTCAGACCTGAAGGTGACTTCTGGGAGGCTCTGGCCAGTCTGTGTCATCTTCAGTCCCCCAGTGGGACTGACCCAGGTCTACACAAGGTCTCCTCGTCTCCTGGCTCAAGTCCCTCCTCTTGGTGCAGCAATTCTGGAGGGAGTACTGGTTGTGCTGTGCAGCACATTTTATTTCTTTGCCACTGAACCATACATATCGGGAATGAGGTTAGGGAGGGAGGAATATCAGCAGCAATCTGGAAGATGGCCGTGATCATGAAAGTGCTGTTTGATGCTTGCTCTGTTACCCTGCTGGGGGCCGGTCCAGTAGAAGCTGTGTGTCTCACATTGGGAACTGTGGTTAGTAGGGGATGCTGTAGGGAGAAGATGATGGGTTTGAGCATCACCAGGCTCCCCTCGTCATGAGCCCAGAGGAAAATCCATTAGGGGACGGTGCCCCAGTTTAGGAATTGAACTGCAAGCGCAGTAAGAAATTTGCCTTGAGCTGGAGAAAGCTTAAAGAGTTATTATGGTCTTGGCACACATCCTACCAAACCTTTGCACTATGAAGAAATGGAGCTTTTTAGAGCAGCAGGTGCTGCCAGCAGCATCTGGTACTTTTTTATTTTTTTAGGGGGAAGATTGCTATTTGTAAAAGGCTTTACTCAAAGAGAGGCTCCTGAGGAGTGCTCTGTGACTAGCAGGTACTGTGCTGTGCCTGAAAATAAGGGTATGGAGGCATCCATGGAGCTGGGGGCTGCCACCCTGCCTGCCTGGCCCTGCCTGCCAGGTTAGCAGCACCAGCGTGGTGTGCCCAGCTTCCCTGCACTGTGGGTGGAAAGCCACCCCCGAGGCAGTGCTGGAGCCCGTGGACCCTGCCGTGAGCATCCTGCGGTGCCAGGAGGGGGAAGGTTTTTCCTCACTGTGGCCTCACACCATGCTGCAGAGCTTGAGGCTGCAGCCCTGCACAGTGAGCGGCCGGAGCAGAGGCAAGGCGGCTACACCTGCCCGACTTGCCCATGGCTGTTGCTGCCTGAGCTGGTTCAGCCCTTTCATTGAGACCCCACACGGGTCCTAACCTGCCCTTTGCAGCCATGCAGCTCCCCATGGGCTCTGCAGGCGCTCCCTCCCTCTGCCCGCACTGGGCGGTTGCTTTCAGTCTTGCTTTTGCAGATGCTTTGAAGCTGTGGCTGCCCTAGCTCTTACAAGCAGGTGCTCTCATTCATTTTTAAGCCTCTTCTTGCTTTAACGAGCACAGGGATACTGCCTCGGTGTCGGTGCACAAGCAAGCTGAGAGGCCGGCAAAGCTGGCTGCTTCTGCTAGAAGCCTGTGCTGCCGGACTCGCAGCAGGACGGGTAGGGCAGGGTAACCTCCAGCTGAGGGCAGGGTGGGGGTCACGCAGCCCAGGCAGCGCATCTGTGGCTCTGCAGAGCCCCCCAGAACGTACAGCCTGCCCAGGGAAGGGAGGCGGGGAGTTCCCTGAGCATCCCTGTGCGGGGCCGGTGCAGGCCAGCGTGGGGTGTTAGCTCTGCCTGGTTGGTACCCCAGCTATGTTGGAAAGTGCTGTGGCTATGGGGGTGCAGCACCCCGGCAGGGCTGAGCCAGGCTGTGCTGCAGTGGCTGCTCCTGGGCTGCCATCTCCCTGCAGCCTGTCCCCTGACTCTCGGGGAGTCGAGGGGGGCAGTTGCGACGGAGGAGTGCCTGCCCCACAAGCCACCCAGCACAGCCCCATCACCTGGCGCTGACCTCAGACGTGCAGCTGGGAGGGCTTCACACCTTTCTCCAGCCTTTTTCTTTCCTCTAGCTGGTGCGGCAATGGATGCAGGTGAGCCAGCCTGCTTCTGTGTTGCAGGGCTGTTATCTCCTGCCCAGCTCAGGCCCTGGCAGCTGGCAGAGCCGGGGCTTGGCATGGAGGATATATATTGCATCTCTCCCTGCCTGAGCTGAGTGCACTGCGGGGCTGGGGGCTCAGGGACGAGCATGTCCCTCCTAACAGGGTGTGCTTTTGCTGTTCCTGGCCAGGTGAACACAGCCATGCATGAGGCTAAGCTGATGGAGGAGTGTGATGAGCTCATGGAGATCATCCGCCAGCGCAAGCAGGTCATCGCTGTCAAGATCAAGGAGACGAAGGTAAGGAGGACTGGCTTGTGTATCCACGGTTCAGAGGTCCTCTCCTGTGCCCATGGGGTGGCTGGTGCAGGGTCTGCCCTTCCTGTCTGGGCACAGCCCAGCAGTTTGGCAGCCCGTGATGCTGGGGTGTCCCAGGCACACACAGGGGCTGCTAGCAGCCTGTATTGCCTTGCCCGGGAAGGAACTGCTATGGGCAGCCATCGGTACACACAGCTTTGCCTCCCTGCTGCTCCAAATGGTGTGCATGTCCCGGTGTCCCTTGCTGCTGCTGTCCCCAGGGCTCTTCTGCTGAGGACAGTGCACGAACTTGACATGGCTGGAGGAAGGAAGGGGCGTTGATTAGCATGACAAATGGGTACAGTTGCTTGGATCAGTCCAGACAGCTTCCTTAGGGCTTTTCTAACACCATGGTGCTAATATAATAATGTAGAATTAATATTGAAGGGCCATCCAAACCTGGCACTGCAGATAAAGAAGAGGCTACATGCTCTGCATTGCAGCATAGCTGTAGATGAGCTGGTTTCTCACCCTTTTCTTTGTGAGGGGGTGTTTGGACCCTTCCTCCAGCGGTCTCAGGTGTTCTGGCTTTTCCCAGTGGCTTCTGTGCGACGGGGAGAGGCTGGAGGGATGCCCACGGGAGTTTACAGCACACTTGCACAAGCCCTTTGGCTTTCTTACTGAGCTGGAATGTGCATTAAGGTCCAGCTCTGCATCCATCAGTGCCAATAGCTAAGCCAGGGAGCAGCATCAGCCCAGATACAGATTTTTTTTTTGCAGGCAGAAGTTTGGGAGTGGGTTACACTGCATGTGTACACAAGAGAGACGACCAGCATGGCTCTTGGACACCCTCGGCAGCAGTGGAAGCTTTAAGATGCCTGCTTTTATCCCAGTCACTTCAAGGAACATATTTTATGTAACGGTGCCTTCTGCTGGTCCATCTGTCTGTCTGCCTCTCACTTCCCACCCTCTCCCCCTGATGTCTTTTGACCATGTTGTCCCGTTTCAGCCATACTTGGCAGGGAGCTGGAAGGCTCAAAGATGTTACTTTCCTACAAACTGGCAGCTGGGTAGAGGAGGGAGGCCCTGATTAGTGCCCAAAACCATCAGCAGAAACAACCCGCAGCTGCTTGTAAATTGCCAGGGTAGGAGCAGCAAGCTTGTGCCCGCATAGCTGCAAACCCAGTGCTGCACCACTGGGAGATGGATGTGGGGATGGCGGTACTGGCAGTATGGGGGAGGGGACTGCATCTGGTTTCCAAAGTTACCTGGCAACTGGAATAAGCCTCTTTGCTGATGAAATAGGGCTAGAGATGGAAAAGTGCGAGTTTGCAGCACTGCAGTGCCCCTCTGTAGCCCCCTGTGCTGCGGGTGCTGGCTGCAGGGAGGCTGGGCAGGTTTCCTTCATTGGTTTTGACACCTCTGAGCAACAGTTGCCAAGTGTGAAGGGGAAGCAGCCTTTCTGAGCAGCCCCAGCCACAAATACCTGAGAGTTTAAAAAGCTCCAAACACAAAAGAAAGGAGGAAGTGCTGGAGACTGTGGCTGGTTTGAAGTGCTCCAACTGCAGTGAAAAATACTGCTTTCCTGCTGAATTGCCATTTGGTTTTCCATTTGTTGTGGGCTGCTCTTCCTGAGAAATGGCCCGATGGATGCATGGAGCAGCCCAATCACAGTGGCACAGGGTACTGGGAAGAGTGGCAGCCCCAGGCCTGAGAGGGACTGTGTATGGAGGCAAAAATGTTGCGACCGCGGTTTGTGTCCAGCCAGAGAGCAGCCCTGGGAGGAATGGGCTGCTCCGTTCTGGGGCTGCTCTGGTAGCTGGGAGGTGGAGCCACTCCGGCTCTGCAAGGCAGCGAGAGGGATGTAAGGACCAGAGCAGCTGCCTGAAGTTTATGCTTGGTCATGGGTGGGAGCGAGGGATGCCAGGGGAAGGTGCCTGGCAGATGGCGCCTCCTGTGCTCCTGGAAGACGCGCCTTAGAGGTAAGGAAGCCATGCCCACACCGGGTGTCTTTTAATCCAGTAATCCTAAAAAAGGATTTGTCCCAGATGTGTCGTGCATGTGTCTTTGGAAACACACCAGAGATTAGATACCGGGGAACCCACGTGCAGCTCCAGGCTGGGATCACACCTGGCAGGGGTCAGGTTTGTGCACTGCTGGGGCTTGGATACCAGCGCCTGAGGCTGGGCAGCATCCCATAACCCATGCTGGCCCTGAGGTGGTGGGGGTAGGTGGGAAGGACCCAGGAGGCAGCAAAAATCACTAGGAGGATGCAAGAGAAGGAGCAGGAAGGAAGCAGGCAGCTGGGCTGCCCTGAAGAGCACTCTGCCAGACACGGATCCAGCTGCAGGTGCCAGCACCCGTGTCACCCACTCAGGGCACCGCAGGTGCTGGTGTCACAGCCCGGCCCAGCTGGCCTGGGGCCAGGGCACCTGCACCTCCTTTTCCCTTAGCCACAGCGGATGCTTTGCCTGGGATTAAAGCTGCAGGCTGCCGTCATTGTGGGGATGCAGCCGAGGAGAGCTGGGTCCAGGCACACCAGTGGCTCCTGGAAGTGATTGTGGTAAAGGTAGGGGCTCTCCTGCCTCTCCCTGCCTGAGGCCGACAGCTACTCCAGAGCTTGCCAAGTCCTCCCTCGAAACAAAAGTCGTGTTATTTCTCCTCCTTATGCTCCTTTTGATAATTCTTTTCTGACAAGCTTGGTCATAAAATGAACCATCCATCAGCCAATTAAGCCCCAGCAGGAGAATTGCTTCCTTTTGCAAATTGCCGTTTTGAGCTGTGCCTGCCTGCTGCTAGCGAAGATGAGCCCATGCTTGTCCCCACTATGTGCCAGTGGGGCACGGCTTGCTGCAGCGTGCCACTGCCTGCCCTCATCCCCCGGGATGCTCCCCAGGGTGGCAGCTCTCTCTGTCCCCAAGTCGTTGCTGAGGCGCTGGGAGTTGCAGAGCTCCTGATCGGTCCGAGAGACCCTGAGGTGTTGAATGGACATGTCCCTCCTTGTGCTCTAAGCAGACATGGAGTGACCTGTGCTGCTTGTCTGACCCCCTTGCTTGGATGTCATTCATCCAAGCCAACATGTTCTTACTTAGAAACAATCTTGCCAGTGTGGTGGGAGCGAGAAGGACGTGAGAAGCAGTGGCCGTGGAGTGATCCATGCCATCATTCAAATGTGTGTCGCTGACTTTGTCCATCCATGTCTTATCCCATAAGCCGGCCAGGTGCCCTGCTCTTTGCATGGCTTCCCCCAGCCTCCCCAGACACTGGCACTGGGATGAGCTGGGTGTCTGTGGGATGTGCTGGAGGGAAGGAATGTTGTGCCGAGGGACCTAGGCAGGCTGGAAGAGCCGGGCCCATGTGAACCTCATGAGGTTCAACAAGGCCAAGTGCAAGGTCCTGCACCTGGGTAAGGGTGACCTGTGGTATCAATACAGGCTGGGGGATGAGTGCGGAGAGGGATTCAGAGATGCTGGTGGATGAAAAAAGGGACATGAGCCATCAACGTGCACTCACAGCCCAGAAAGTCAGACGTGTCCCAGGTGCATCACCAGCAGCATGGCCAGCAGGTCAAGGGAGGGATTCTCCCTCTCTGCTCTGCTCTGGTGAGACCCCCGGGAGCACTGCACCCAGCTCTGGGGTCCCCAGCGCAAGGAGGACACGGACCTGTTGGAGCGGGGCCAGAGGTGGCCACAGAAATGGTCCGAGGTCTGGAACCCCCCTGCTAGGAGGAGAGGCTGAGAGATCCGGGGTTGCTCAGCCTGGAGAAGGCTCCACGGGGAGACCTTGCTGCGGCGTTTCAACATCTGAAGAAGGGCCGAGAGAGACTTTTTACCAGGCCTGTAGCGACAGGACAAGGGCGACAGTTCTGACCTGAAGGAGGGCAATTCAGCTTGGACATAGGGAAGAAACGTTTTTCGATGAGGGGGCTGAGGGACTGGAGCAGGTTGCCCAGAGAAGCTGTGGATGCTCCATCCCTGGGACTGGTGAAGGTCAGGCTGGGGCGGGGGGGGGGAGGGAGGGGGTTGGGCATCTTCATTCATCTAGTAAGAGTTGTCCCTGCCGGTGGCTGGAGGGTTGGACTAGATGGTCTTCAAAGGTCCCTCCCAACCCAAACCCTTCTGTGATGCTGTGTTTGCAGACAGCCTCGAGCCCTGTGGATGCTGGGGGGTGGCGGTACTGCCAGGGTGATGGGGAGCAAGGCCAGGTTTCGCAGGACAGCTGCAGGAGAGTGTTGGCTGTGTGGCAGCTTGCAGGGTGCTGGCAGGGGTGTTTCTGGATTCACAGCTTTATTTGCTATCGCTGTAATTCAGACTATGTGTGAGTGTTAAGTGTTAAGTCAACAGCGAGTCGGAGCCCATGACTTCTTGCTGCGGTGGAAGCAGGCTGCATGTCTGGTCCTGATAACAGTGGTGGCAACAAATCCAAGTGTCACGCAGTAACAAGTGGAACAAGCACTACCTGCTTCATCTGGTCCTGCTTCCAGCTGCCGGCATGCCAACCCTGCGTGCATACATGGCAGTGCTCCTGGGAGCTGGCAAGCTGGTGCATAGGGAGCAGAGTGATTAAACTGTCCTGATGTACTCTGCTGCCTCCTCCCCCTGCCCCTCTGTGCCTACCTCCATCGCCCAGCTGCTGCTGGGCTTGCAGCTTGGCTCTGGGACCCATGGCCGTGGTGTGGTCAGCCCCATCCAGGATCTTTGTGGGTGCAGGGAGATGCTGCAGCCCCACATCACACTGCGGGGACATGGGGCAGGGAGCTGATGTCCTGCAAAAGCCTAGGAGAAGGAAGAGGGAGAACGTGCAGGGTACTTTGGCCACCTAATGGCTCTGCCACTTCTGCCAGCAAGTGACAGCTGCCTGGCCGCATGTTGTTACCTCCCAGGTTTAACCTGAGCTGCTTCGCTGCTTGCATGGAGCCTGCACAGGGCTGGCTGGGGCCAGTAAATGTCACAGGATGGGTGCCAGGGTCTCGCAGCTGTTCCTGCCAGATGGATGGAGAAGGCAGGTACCAAGGGCGTCATCACCTCTGACGAGTGATGTCCTCGCCTCCACTGCCAACGCAGTGGGTGCTTCCCGAGGGATGCCTTTGGAGAGCTCACAGTGCTGGCTGGAGGATGCTCGAGTGTCCTCCCCTTGCCAGTGATTCACCCCAAGGTCCCCTCCTGCTGCAGCCTGGTGTGCTGCTCCGTGGTCAGCGCTGGAATGAGTGCAGCCGGGTGGGTGCCATGCTGGGCCCACAGAGCTCCATCACCGGGCACCCAGCCGTGTCACAGTGCAATGGAAACCCTTAGGTTTTGGGGAGGGATGGAAAGTCATGGCTTTTTCTTGGCTTGATGTGCTCAAAGCTCATCTGTTGGCTTTTCACCCTTGGTCTTGTTTATTTTGAACTCCTGCAGAGGTGCCGGGGGCTGTGGGAAGATGCCCACAAGTCGTGCAAGGGGAGCAGGGCCCTGCTGTCAGCCAGGGGATTAGCATGCTACTCAATTGTAAATGCACTGACAGCACTGACACCTTGAAAGAGCAGCTTGAGCAGCCTCCCATCACCTTCAGGAGCTCCTGCTCTCGCTTCCTGATGGATTTGCTGCAGGGCAGCTGTGGCCAGTGAGGAGCTTCAGGAGCTGCTGTCACGATGCCTTCATGAGGCCTGCAGAACGCCCTGCTCCCTCGTTAATAAAAGGAAATACTCTGAAGATGCACAGATGAGCAACACAGTGTACCAGTTGCTCCTTTCGGAGGTGGGCTGGGAGAGCTGCGGGTGGTCGTATGGAGCAGAGAGGACATGGCTAAAGCTCTGCCATCACATTCTCACAGGATAAGTCCAGCATGATGCTCAGTCACAAGCATCAGCTAAGTAAGTGAGAGGAAATGGTGTCTGTGGTTGGTGCCGCAGGCGTGCGGGAGGACCGCTCGTTTCGGTTTAAGACATTTGTGTGATGCCATTCAGGAGAGCCTCATGTGGGATGCAGCTGCGGAGCATGGGGCAGGGATCTGAAGCAGGATTTATCATGTCAGAATCTGCTGTTTCAGGTACTCCCAGTCCAGCTCCATCTGCCGAAATGTGTTTTCCCCTCCCCTGGGTGTCTGCAGGATCCTTTGCTGCAGATGCACACAGGAACAAGGCAGTGGGGACTTATATTCCATTAGCAAGTACCTCATTGTCCCTCTCAAGATGCTTTTCCAGATACAGAATTACTTCTAGCTTGCCTGTCAGTGCAATTCCCAGGGTGCTGATTCACCCCCTTTCTTCTGTGTTTTCGTTGGTGCCAACGTAGGGCCCAGGACTGCTCCTCCCAAATCAAAATACTGCCTCTGGCACCAGCAAAGCATCAGAGAGCCAGAGAAGTGGTACAGTGCGCTTTAACATGTGGTATTGACCTCAGCCAGCTCGAGGCATTCCTGAGCTTCTCTGTGCTCCCAGCATAAACAGGAGAACTACCCTACAAATCTGTCGGCTCCTCTGTAACCCCCCTTTTCCCTCCACCCTGCTTCTGATGTGAAGTCGGTGCCAGGAGTGGCTGCATGAGCGTGTGTTCATGTAGAGACAGGAGGGCAGGAAGGGGGTTACGTCTCATGATTATTTTGTTGCCAGAGCCGTAGACCCTACAGAAATATGACCATTGCTACGCATGAGCAGCTTCAGGGCTGACCTGGGGCTTGTGCCTGCCTTTTCTTTAGCTTCACCCTGGCTGCGTGCAGGAGGTGGGAGTTTCAAAGGTGGTTTCCCTAGTGCTCCAGCCCAGCATTCCCAAGACTTGGAGATTTTGCCTGAGAAATAGTTTCTCCTGGTTTCTTTGCTCTCCTCACTGCTGCTGAGCATTGGTACTTTGCAGGAGAGGGAAGAGGTGCCATCAAACCTGTTCTCTTTATTCCTTAATGGCTTAAGCCTAAGGTAAAGCCATCAGTAAATATCTTCTACAGAGCTTTGCAGGGAAAGGGCCGAAGCGTCAGAGGTGCTTTTCCCTGGAGTCACTTCACGTCCCCTTTTGAATGGTGGCTGGGCCAGGTCTGAGCTTCCACCAGCCACGGCAGAGCCCTCAGCCCTGGCCCCCAGCATGGGCTGTGTCGGACTCACAGGACACCTGGGTGGCCGGAGACAGCCCGTTCAAGCCACATGCACTATTTTTGGGTGCAAACTGGCGCTTGGGCTGGTTTTGCAGCTCCTGCTTCCCTGTGTTGTGGGTAACTCCTCTCCTGTTCTTACTGCAGCACCTCACCTTTAATTGCAAAACAATTTGCGGCTGCAGATGTCATGTTTTCCAGCAGCTCTGCTGGGGCTGAGCCAGCATGAGGTTTCCTTGCTCTGTGCTTTGCAGGAGCGCTCCTCTCCCGGCCACATCTACTGAGAACTGGCACAGGGGGGATGATGTTGCATTTGCACGGGAGGAGCAGAGAGAAGATGCATCACTTTCCTACGCTGATCATGCGTGGGACCCTTAGAGCAGTGCGGAAGCTTTTCCCTGGGGCTTTCCCACCCACAAGCAAAAATTAACATGGAAAAAAATAGAGAAAAGAGGGGAAAAAAAGGAGAAAAGAGAGCATTGCTGCTCTTCTTCCCCGGAGTCTTTGGAGACATTTCCATGCTGTTTCACTGCTCCTTGCATCCCCTGAGCAGCCCCTGCGTTCGGATGGGGTTTGCTCTTCGCTTTTCAAGCGACACCTTTGTTCCCCTCTGCTCCTCTTGCAGGTGATGAAGCTGCGGAAGCTAGCCCAGCAGGTCGCTAACTGCCGGCAGTGTCTCGAGCGCTCGACGGTCCTCATCAACCAGGCAGAGCATATCCTGAAGGAGAATGACCACGCACGGTTCCTGCAGACAGCCAGAAATGTGGCCGAGAGGTGGGCTGGCACTGGCACGCTCAGCTTAGGACTCCAGTGCTGCTGGAGTGTCCCCTGGTCGCAGGTCCCTGCCCAGGGACACTCCATCCTACCCCCTGCAGCCTTCAGCCCTCAAATAAATACTGGGGTCTGGGGTGTCGCTGGTTCCCGTCCCTCACCAGACAGGAGTTGCATGGCAAGTCCTAGCGAAGCCAAACACCTACTGTGGGAGCAAACATCGTTCCCGGGGCAGGAGGGATGTGGTGGAAATGCCAATCTGAAGGGAACCTGGCAGGCATTCAGGGCTGGGATCCCCTAAGGACAGAGCCACCCCACTGCTCTGGGGACCTGTCCCCAGGCCAGGTCACTCTCCTGGGACAGGAGCAGTGGTCAGTAGGCAAAAGCCGGTTTCCTGACTGTAATGTCACCGTGAGGCTGCTTGCACCCTTTTAATCCCCCACCTTGTCGCTGTCAGGCATCAGGAGCAGTGTGCACTCTGATGCGTATTGATGGTGTCTTCTTTTCTTTCAGGGTCGCCATGGCAACTGCATCCTCTCAAGTTCTGATACCAGATATCAATTTTAATGATGCCTTTGAAAACTTTGCTTTAGATTTTTCAAGAGAGAAGAAGCTGCTGGAGGGGCTGGATTATCTAACCGGTGAGTGCACAGGTGCTCCCGTTGCCTGCACACCACACCTTCCCTGCAGCCCCCTCCTCTGCACCCAGCCGAGGGCCGGCAGGCGTATTTCAAAGCAAACCAGTTTGCCATTCATTTTCACCACTAAAGAGTGCCTGGTTAGCTGTGGCAGAGCAGAGGCTATGCTGTCACCAGGACTGACGTATCCCCAGCCTCCTGTTGCACTCTGCCTCGCCTTGGGGACAGTGGAAAAGTTCAGAAAGCAGGTCAGAAATGACCCCCTCCACGACCCTGGGAGGAGGCTGATGCCCATGAGGATCCGAGAGGGTCGATTACAGAGAGGCAGTGGTGAATTAATCAATTACTGTACTTCTAACACACTGCATCCTTTAGCATTTCCCTTTTGCTGCCCCTTTTGCAGATCTCATGGTGATAAATTATGAACTTCTGTGGGCAGAAACCTTGCTGGGCCTCTTGGTGGTGCCTTGGTGCCCACAGCACAGGCTAAATGCTGCTCTCGCCCTTGCCTGGGGCGACGCGGGCTGTTGGGGAGCAGCCCTGCTGCAGCCAACTGCTGTTGAACCATGCAGTGTGCTGGAAAAGCAGGGGCAGGGGTGAAAGCTCCGGAGAAGCGAGGACATCCTTACTTACCAAAACCTGATTTTCTTTATTGTGAAGCACATCAGCTTGCAATGAAAGATTAACAACAAACGTGCCTGGAACAGTTATGGGACAGTTAGTCCACAACCGGTGCTAAGAAGTTAGGTGGATTTTGAAGTGGCTTCTCAGCTCATTTCAGGATAGAGGTGTCAGACCTGATGGAAGCAGCAGCAAAACCCCCTTGTTCTGGCATGCCTGAAAACACGCTGGCCCTGGATATTTTGTTACGTCACTAAAAAGTTTAGTTAAGTGGGAAACACAATGTTGGATAAAATGAGACAGTTGTTTGTGTCGAGACTGCTCCCTGCATGAACCTATCTCTATCCTTAAGGGAGAAAAAAAGCCTATTATATTAAGAAACTCACCAAAATACGTTACCTGTGATCTTCTGCAGCGCCAAACCCGCCATCTGTCCGAGAGGAGCTCTGCACAGCTTCCCACGATACAATCACTGTCCACTGGATCTCAGAGGACGAGTTCAGCGTCAGCTCCTATGAGCTGCAGTACACCATCTTCACCGGCCAAGCCAACTTCATCAGTAAGTCACCGCGCACCAGCTCAGTTTGGGGGGCCGTGGTCCAGTTTGGGAAGAAAAAGATGCTTGGAGAAAATCAGCAGGTTTGAAGGCTGGGAATTAAGGGAGGAAACTGCAGCGAAGGATCTGACAAGGACATTGCTTAGGGCTGTAATCAAAGTGATGGGGACTGCCCCATGCTGGATTGTTTTGCCCTGCACTTGGTGTCCGCAGCCTCTGGCTTGGTGAAGCATTTGGTACGTGAGAGGGTCTCATCAGTCCCACAGCTACCGTGTCTGTACATCCCATACAGCGCCCTGGGATAGTACGGGCAGGGTGGTGCTGGCTGCTCTGTGGGCTGATAGTTAAGCATGATTTATATACCCTCCATAACAATATAGAGGCACGTCTCTGGGTAATTCTTCCTGAAAATAACTGCCATACCTAATTATTTTTCCACACTGCCACAAATTTGCTTGGCAGGAATGGGATTTGAGGACCAAGGAGGGCTCTTGTGGAGGGGCTGGGTTGGTAGCTAATCACTTCAGAAGCACTGTGGTCAGACAGCAAGGAACCTGCATCTCAGGGCGCGGCATCCAGCTCCCCTGGGAGAGCCTGGGCTTTATAGACTCTGCGGTGCTCAGCATATTTTCCGTGCCATGCTGTCTTCTAGTGCAACAGGACAGCTTTAAAACAGCTTTACAGGGGTGATCCTGCCCCCAGGCTTGCCACAAGGTCAGGACAGCAACCTCTTATATGCAAAGCTCCCTCCTGGATATTTGTTATTTGATGAAGACTATGGTAGTTATGGGGGGTTTAATATTACAAATATTTCAACAGTGCATTTAACAGCTGGCTCCACCTTTTTGGGGGGGAGGTAACGGGGTCCAGAGACATCCGGGTATGGATGGCTGGTTGCTTGTGAGGCGCTCTCGAGTGCCTGGTGTGTGTTCAGCCAGAGCGAGCAGGAGAAAGCAAGCTGGTGAATATGGTGACTTCGAAGGGACGCATTCTGCCCTGGTCCTGCTGCCTAAGTGCGATGGAAAACACAAGCAGTGAAGGAAGCAGAAGCAACAAAGGGAAAAGAAGGTGCTGGGACACCTGTTGCAAACTGGGGGAGGTAGAGCAGCTCTGGCAAAGCATCTTTTTGTCCCGGCCTCCTCCTGCCACTCTTCCAAAGGTCAGGACTTTAAAACCCAGAGCTGTCCTCCAGGGGCACCCCGGCCACACGCAGGGGCTCCGTGTGCCGCTGCTCATTGGCATCACTGTTAGCTGAGGGGTCTGTGCCCTGGAGGACCCCTACCAGCCCTTTGCAGCACTGTGCCGGCCAGGGCCAAACGTGGTCTCAGGGCACGGGGCCGTGCCGGGCACAGCTGAGCTGTCGCTGTCGCAGGCAGGGCTCTGCCTGCAGCTGTGCCAGGGCTTCGGGCGGCTGTGCCTGCCCCTGCAGTCCGCCGGCCGGCAGGTGGGAGCTCTGCCCAGGGGTAGCCAGGCAGAGGCCCTCAGACATCCCAGATCAGCTGAAGGCTTGAAGATAAAATGAGCCAGAAATTGCCTGGGGATCAAAACTAAAGGAATGTGCCAAATGTCTGTTTGATTTCCTCCCCCTACACCTGAATTGACCAAAAGGAGACTCAAACTCCGGGCTTTCTGGCACCGTGGCTTATCATTAGAGCTGGTAAACTGCAGGTTGGAGAAGCTGGGGCTGGAAGCTGTGACCCCCTGCTACCCCCGAGGACACATGCATCTGCTGCAGGAGCGATGTAGTCTTCCTCCTCGTTCATTGTCAGGAGGGTTTATCTGTAAAAGAAAAAGCTGGGTTGGCTGTCCTTGCGGGGAAGGGGGTTCTTCGGGTGAAGAACACAGAGGTGCAGGGAGAGAAGAGCAGTTTGGCCATAAAGCCGAGGACTGTTTGCCAGTCTCAGTGGCAGTGGTTAATTCCTTTGGGTGCCCGGTGAGTCCTTGTGGTGTCAGAAATACATACCTGTTATGATTTCTTGTAGCGTTGCCTTTTCCTAAAATTGGAGGGGTTTGCGTTCTGGAGGAAAGTTAATCTGTGGGCTGGGTTGTAGGAGAGAGTCCAGGGAAAACACTTGTTTCATATGAGAAAAAAATATCAATGTTGTAATGGGAGAACAAAAGTATGGCTTCCAGTTTGCCATCCTGAAGTAGTGGTTTGGAAGAGCACAGCACACCATGGCATGGCTCTTGCAAGGAAGTTTTACTCCTGGTTTTCTTTAGTAGCACTTAACTGTGGTAGGAAGTGCTGATGAAATGCTTTGGAGTGGGCTTTTTGGGCCACTGACGGTTTATCTGGCTGGTCAGGAAGACGTCGGCGCTGGAGGCGTAGTGTCACGGCGCAGGAAGGCTGCAAAGTGCACTTTCAAATATGCAGGAAGCTGCCAGAGAAAGTTTGCAACTTTTGAAGCCAGATAACGCTTGCATCCCCAGCCTTGGCAGGAGCCTTTGCCCTTATTTTGGAAAACAAGATGATTTATTTCCCCTCAGTCAGAGGTTAGTTACGGAACCCAGTGCTACAGCGGCTAGATTGCCCCCGCACAGTTCCCCTCTCCACCCCCCGCCGTGACATGTTGTCTCCAGTGTTTTGTCCTCCTCTGAAAGCCTGGAGGGTCAGCAGCCTCTTTGGCTCCATTCTTAGATGGCCACCAGCATCCACCTCCCCTGCACCTGCCAGCTGGGGAGGAAACATGGGCCCTGCTGGTATCACCGAGGTGTTCAGGTGGGGCGGGACACCTGACGGTCTCTGCACTGGCCCTGCGGGAGCTGGGCAACTTGGAGCTCGGTCAGGTTGCCCAGGGCTTGCTTCCTGAGCATTGAGCAGCCCCAAGGATGGAGAGCGCCCAGCTCTCCGGGCCCTGCTCCAGCATGTCCCCACCCTCAGCCAGAAGAATTTTTTCCTTATCTAACCAGGATTTCCCCTGCTGCAACTTGTGTCCCTGCCCTGGGACTACTCCCCCCCAGTGCCAGGGCCCCTCGGGGAAGGGTCTGGCTCCCCGCTCTCCCCACATGCCGCTCCAGATGTGCGGCTCAGGCTCCAGTCCATCGAGGGGCTTGGAAATCAGTCACCTACCCACCCTGGGGGCTGTGTGGGTTCGGTACAGGCACTGGGAAGCAGGGGGGCACGGAAACCACAGGGGTGATAAGCAGCAAGGGCAGCTCTGGAAGAAAGCCCAGAGGGGCACACGCCAGGGGGGGTCTTCCTTGGCCCTCTTTGGTAGATCTTCATAGGAGGAGTAAAGAAAATACCAGTTAACATCTTGGAGGAGAAAATGAATAATATATTGTCACTCGAAATAACACAGTCAGGTCTGGGTGATGAGAGTGTTTGAGTCCTGGCTGAACTCATGCATGAAGAGACACTGGAGATGGTGCGCTAGGGCTCACCTGCCAGGAGCACGCGGAGGCTTCCCACGAAAGGAAATACCTTTGCAAAGAGCACACAGTTGGCCTGTGGAAACCAGCCCCTTCACACTCTCTTTAAAGCCAAGAGCTCGGCAGGAGTGGGACATTTTTATGGATGACGAAAACTGCAATAAAAAGGATTTTTTAAACATTTGGCAAGGATAGAAGCTCTCGGTCTTCAAGGCCAATCCCTTCTTGGTCGTTTTGGGAAAGAAACATGCTTGGGAGGCCAAATCATTCCCAGACTGTCGTCTCTCAGCCACCTTGTCCTTTCCGATGAAGGACTCAAAGCTGGTCCTTGTCTGCAGGGAGGTAACACCTACCAGAGCTTGGCTGAAAGCTGAGTGCTCCGATGAAAGCAGCTCTGCGCGCAGGATGCAATTGGTATCACATCTGTTTTATTTTCTACTTCAAATAATGTTGCTCTGCTCCCCTAGGCCATTTCCACATATATTTTAAACCAAATCCATGCTGACAATGACTGCCACCTGCCCTTGTCCTCCGGCTGAGCAAGCCACCGGAGAGAAATAAACACCCCAATGTAAGCCTTAAAAGAGGAGGTGTGGAGCGTTTTCCAGGCTCCTGCCTTCCAGCCATGCACATGTATGCTGGCAACAGGAGGTTAAAAACCCTGCTCCAGTCACCCTTGATTCACAACCCGCTCCGCATATATCGCCTCCCCTTCGCCTCCAAACCCACTGGATGCAAGAAACTTGCAGCAACTGCTTCTGAGCTTCCTCCTTATTCTTGTGGTTTATAGCAACAGTCCCGTGCTGTGACAGCTGCCCCAGAGCGTTTCCTGAGAGCCCAGAGCCGCTGTGTGCTGCGGTGGGTGGTCCTGGGCACCCGCTGCCCCCGGCCCATAGGTGCCAGTGATGGTGGTCGCTCCTGATTCCCACAGCATCCTTTTCCCCTGGTGCTGGCTGCTCGAGGTAGTTGTGCAGTCAGCAGGTTATTCTCACCCCAGCTGTGCTGGTGGCAGTAACAGCATCTGTGGCACCGTGTGAGGCTTTTGGAGCACTGTCTCCAGGGTCTTAGGGCTCTTAATTCCTTTCCATTTCCAGAAAAAGTTTAGGTACCTGAGTGTTTTCCAATGGCTGGATCCCAGTCCCTTTGCTGGGAGCTGTAATTTTTTTCTTTGAAGCACTTTGCAGATCAGTCTACACAGGGAGCTGAAGCATCAGCTTCCCTTGGACATGGATTATTGCTTCCCACCCCAGAGCACTGAGCACCATGCAGGAGGAGGATCGGGGTGCAAACACGTCCCTTTCTGCTGCCAGCATTGCATATTGCAACCCCCAGAGCAGCAGGGAGGTTGTCCTGTGAAGAAACAAGAGAGGATGATGACGGGCATCGCCTTCGCCCAGGTGCTGGCAGCTGCCTGTGCCATCTGCCCTGTCTGTGGAAGGTGCAGCCAGTTGAATTCCCCTTTCTCTGCACCTTCCCCATCTCCTCCCACAGCGGCATCTTGAGATGCCTGCACCCCACACCTGGCTTTGCCTTACGAAACGTTGCCTTTGTGTGTTAATAAAAGCTCTTCGAGTTGCTGGGGTTTATCATCTACGGAAATTTTCCTGCAGGTGCTCTTAACTCTCGGGCGGGCAGTAAGTCAGCCTGGGGAATGTGTGGTCAGTGAGCTCTGCATTAGCAGCGGGTGGTCTTTGTACGCTGTTCTTTCCTGTGCATAAATCTTTTTTCCCCTATCTCCCATACCGCAGGCCTCTACAACTCCATGGACAGCTGGATGATTGTCCCCAACATCAAGCAGAACCATTACACTGTCCATGGGCTCCAGAGCGGCACCCGCTACATCTTCCTTGTCAAGGCCATAAACCAGGCGGGCAGCCGGAACAGCGAGCCCGCCAGGCTCAAGACAAACAGTACGTGCCCACCCGGGGGGTGCCTTGCCTTGGGGTGGGTGGGAGAGCGGCTTCATTGGTGCTTGAGTCCAGAGGGGTATGGCTGAGCCACTCCTTGTGAGCCCACAGTTCCTGGCAGCACGATGGAGACCCCTCAGGTTATTTAATTTACTTCTTACTTGGTATCCCAGCTCCTTCCCTGCCACGAGGGACATGGTCTGCTGCTATCCACACAGTGCCTGGGGCTCCCATCAGCTGTCTGCTCCTGTCAGTGCCCAGCCCTGGGACAACTTGGATTTTAGATCATGAAGGTCCATCATTACATCCCTGGGCTTTTTGAGGGTGATGGATGGAGCCCCAGGGCAATTGTGTGTGCGTGCATGTGTGGCTTTGCTCACAGAGGGCTGCAGTTCTGGGGACCTGTAAGGAGGCTGGAAAGTGTCTCCATGGTAGTGGATGGGGCTTTGCAGCCGCGCACAGAACAGAAGAGAAGCTGTGCTTCACCTTCTCGTCACCCCAGGGGTGGCCAAGGAAGGTTAAATATTGTTTAGAGAAATCAGAGTGAGATTTGAACAAAAATGAGAGAGCAGCAGAGCTGGACCCATCCCGGCCAGGGGGGCAGTTTCTGGGTTTGCAGTGGGAGGAGGGAAGCATTTCCCCACTGAAGGGCAGCAAATGCAGCAGGGCCGTTGGTGCCCGCTGCCGGGGTGGACATCACAGCAGAGACGGTCGGAAATGTCAAGGGAGAAGGTGAGTCTGCTCTCCAGGCTGTGCCCACAGCTGACCGCTCCGCGGCTGCGTCTTTCCAGTGCTCATTGAGCTGTGTCTGCCCGGCCAGGCGAGCACAGCCCTCCCTTGTGTTTCCTTCCTCAACACCGCAATTGCTCCTGCGTCGACTAGGCTTTTGAGATGATTTATCACCTCCGCCTCCTCATTTTCTCTGTGCAACTTTAAACCAAATGAAATTAAGTAAAGGCGGTGTAGTGGTGGGGCTGGAGGGGTGCTGCTGAGAAGCAAACTCCAATCCAATTCTGCCTTGTTTATTAAAATTGTATCCCTCCTGTGGTTGCTGGTTTTAAGTGCTTTCCCATGCTTTGAAAGGCGCTCGCTCTGGAAATAAGAAATGGGTGGCTTGGCAAGGTGAGAGCAATGCTGTGACAGAGCAGCACAGCAGGGAGCGAGGGTGGTTTGCTTTGGTAGCCACTCCCAAGGGATGGGGCTTGCTCATTTGTTTTTTTAACTGAGTGCCAGTCATCAGAGACTCCAGCACGTTGCTGAGGGCTCCTCCTCAGAGATGGGCTTGATTTGGTAGGTTAAATAAGAGCCCAATCGGGTTTTGAGCTCCCCTTGTTGCAGGCATGTGTCTGCAGCAGCTTCCTGCATGTTTAAAACCTCAAGCAAGCCTCATCTGAAGCGCTGCACAAATTATTATGTATAACCACAGTTTGTGAGTGCCAGGAGCTCCTTTCACACGGCTGAGCTACCAAGCATCTGACCCCGGTGCCTCCTGCTTGGGCAATGGGAAGGAGAGGTGCACGGCATTAACGGGCACGCATCCTGCTCTGCCACTGATTCGGTGGTTATCCGCAGCCCGTGCAAAGTGTTTAGGGAAACTTCTGAATTTCTGAACGTTTGATTTAGCAATATATATGTATAGAATATATATTTTCTTTCTGTGGCCAGCCTTGGTGTACAATGGCTCCTTTGGGGTGTTCGCTGCCCATCATCAGGGTGGTGCCAGCTGAAGGTGCCGCTGCTTCATGCTGCACCCCCAGGGCATCCTCGCGGGCTGTCTGTCCTGCCCGTGTTTGTCATTGCAGGGCAACAGGGTTTTCTCCTTTTCAAATGGGTGACTAGAAGGTAGTGTATGCTTTTCAACTGCTGTAACCTTGGCTGAAAGGTCAGCAGCTCGACAAGGAGATGGGCCAGTTAGCATATTTCACAGTCCTCTTTTTGCTCCTGAAGTGATGTTAGGAGAGATTCCTTCATCACCAGAAGGTCAAGTGTCGGGACATGTAGGGATTTCCACAGCATTGGTGCCATCAGTGCTGGTGTTTAGCTGTATTTAGCTAACCTAGGGTTAGGACTAGGCATGGGACCTCTGCTTCTCCCAGCCATGCTGTCCTCAAGTCACGAGTCCTCCAGCAGCTTCCCATAACCCAGCTCGTCCGGCATAGCATCATGCGGGGTACAGGCAGCTGTGATTGCAGAGGACCCTGCCGGGCACGCGCACCAGGAATTAGAGGCAGCTGAGGTTGGGACCATTGAGAGTCTGTGAAATCCATGTTGTTTCCCAGTGCCAGGGTGATATTTTGGGGAAAGGGGTCAGATGGGAGCAGGCACCTGGCTGTGTCTTCTGAAACGCCCTCTGTCCCAAGCAAGATTTTGCGGTGCAGGCTGTGTGCTTTTTAACTTCCATCTTACCCATCACAGCAAACTGTCTGCAGATACTGCTTGACCCCTTGACCCAGGATGTGCCAGCACAGACCAGCAATGAGAGCTGGACTCCAGTTGTTCACAGTGACCTTAAAAAGGGGTCATCTTTGTGACAAGGGCTGTGGCTGTCTCTCTCTTGACAGGGCCGAGTATTTTTATACCTCACTTCCTCAGAGCTTGTCTCTTTGCATTACTGCTGGAAAAACATAGCTACAGAAATATTGAAATAGCTAGAGGAAAGGAGGGGGCAGGTCACTCCCAATTTGCAGCTTTACTTTCAGGCCTCTCAACTCAATTACCTAGCAAATTGGGCTCCAAGGAAAATCAACACGAGCTACCACCAGGTAGAGCGTAGCGCAGATGAGCTCCATTATGGGGTCACACTTGAAAGCTCTCCAGCCTTGCTGTAGCTAATGCTGCTTGCCACTTGCAATGGTTCCTAGCCATGGCTTGGAAACCCCCTCACTGCATAGCATTGGCGCCGGGCATTTCTCCTCGCCAAGACTCGGTGTCCGTAGTTGAAAACGGGAGCAAGCAGTGGGGCACAGCTCGTGCAGCGCAGCGTTTCCCCCAAGCCCGGCCAGGGACCGCTCCAGGCACCAAAGCCTGGGTTTTCAGCTGCTTGCAGTTATTTAAAGTGTTTTGCTGAGCTGTCCGGTGCACTTTGTGCTAAAGTAGATTAATCCTTACAGAAATCCTGTCTGGTATCTATATGGTCTTTACTGTATCTTGCATGAAAACTCACAGCGACAAAGAACACTACAACTCAAATTTGCTTCTTTACAACATCTTGAGGTTTTGTTTGCAAAACCAGGGACAGTCTGGGGGCTTCCAGAGGGAAATCATTGAAAAATAAGGAGGTCAGGTGAAGGCCTTGCTTTGGAAGCAGGCAATGGGGGGAGTGCTGGGGAGGTCACCCAGGTGAGCAGCCTGGGCCCTGCTGGCAGGGCTGTGCCCATGAGCAGCCTGAGCAGAAGACGCACCAAATCCCCCAGCCCTCCATACTGAACAAGTCTGTGTTTGCAGGTATTTTTCTGAGCCCGTCCCCACCTGTGTCCCTACATGCACAAGACCTGGCCCTGGGAGCTGGTGAGGGTTAGTTTTGTGGCGAGGCTGTTTGGCACCAAAAATTGGAGCCTTGCAGAGAAATCCATGGCACTTGCTGTTGAATGGGTTGCAGAGCTGGTGCCCAGAAGAGATGGAGTTTATCAGTGCGAGGGAGGACAGATGTTCCCCTGGCCTTGCGGATCTTCAGGAGGCTTTTTATCAAAGCAAGAAGAGCAGCTGGTGTGTGTCAATTAGGAAATAGTTTGGCTTTCTGTGTGCTGGTAACATTACAAAGGCATTGCAGTTGAGTTTCAAGCCAGCATTAAAGATCTGCAAAATCCATCAAACTCAATCCTGTTAATTGCAGAGGAAGCCCTGGGGCGTGCGCTGGCTGGCTGGTTGGCCCTGTGCTTGCACCTCCCTTCCAGCCTCCACTAAACATGGGCTGGACCTGACGCCTTTGATTTACTTCCACTGCTGCATCCACAGCCCAGACGTCTTCTCCAAGTGGTGAGGCCTTGTTGGCAGTGGAGAAACACTGAAAAACCTCGGGCATGCTTCCTGTAACACGTAATGGCAGCCTGTGTGCCCCGGGGAGCAGTCTGCCTCGGCTGCTGATGGGGATTCAGGGATGTGCTCAGTGCTGCAGTACAGCTTCTGCGATACAGTTTTGTTATACCAGCACTTAAAGAGTCTGTTCTCCCTCTCCTGTCTTCATGTAGCTCTCATTACTGCTAACAGAGTATGGATCCGTTCAGGAATTCGGGCTACACGCCCTGCCCAGGTTTGGTTCACGGTGCATCCTGATGGCAGCTTCGGTGCCACTTCCATTACCCGGAAACATCCTCCTGTTTCTGCCACGTTTTGCATCATCGAGAAGGGGCAAACAGAAGCCACTCTGATGGGGAATGAGGCATTTGAAGGAGGTCATATGCAATGAGACCCTGGGTATTCCCCAGCCCCTCACTTAAGGATCCCTGCCCGATGTGCTGGGCTGCCCAGCCTGGCTACTGTCCAGTCCTGATCCTCCCTGGGGGGCAGAGAGCTCATGCTCTTCAGCTCCTTCCTCTGCATTTTTCTGTTTCACCTCCTTTCCCTCTGTTTGGTCCACGAAGGTGAGTGGTTCCCAGGCTGGGGACTAAGCCCAAGGTGGAGGTGCTGCTCTCATCCCTGCTTCCTGCTGCCACGGTGCCAGGGTGGTGGCTTGCTTGCAGGTGTGGGCAGCAGCAACTTTCTTTCTCCTTCCAGAAGGCTGAGGAGCTGTAGCTGGCACCAGGGCCACGGGAGCAGCACAGGGACCAATGGTTTACAGATCAGCCCAGGAAAATAGATGCATGAGGCATGTGGATGTGCCTCAGCATCTTGCTGGGCATCTATAATCCAGTGCCCTTGGCTAGTGGGGGCACCTTTGGCTCATGGAGGATGTCCAAAGAGCCTGGGGCAGATGTTTCCTGCCGTGTTCTGTCTGCACAATGATGGTAACAAATCATAGAATAATTCGAGTTGGAGAAGACCCTTAAGATCATCAAATCCAACTGTTGATGTAGCACTGCCAGGTGCACCACTAAACCATGTCCCTAAACACCACATCTACATGTTTTTTAAACACTTCCAGGGATGGTGACTCCACCACCTCCCTGAGCAGCCTGTTCCAATGCTTAACCACCCTTTCACTGAAGAAATTTTTCCTAATATCCAATCTAAACCTCCCCTGGTGCAACTTGAGGTCATTTCATCTTGTCCCAATAATAAATGTAAATCCTAATCCATGTGTCTTCTTCTAACAGGTCAGCCTTTTAAGCTGGACCCCAAGATGGCTCACAAGAAGTTGAAAATCTCCAATGACGGGCTGCAGATGGAGAAGGATGAGAGCTCCTTGAAGAAGAGCCACACGCCGGAGAGGTTCAGTGGGACAGGATGCTACGGGGCGGCAGGCAACGTCTTCATTGACAGTGGCTGCCACTACTGGGAGGTGGTGGTGGGATCCTCAACCTGGTAGGCAGCACCGTTGTCTTCCCTCCCTCTGCCAGGGTCCCCCAGATTTCCCCAGAGATGCTGTGGGGCACACTAGGGCTAAAGGCCACGGTTTTGGTAGAGCTGCTCGTGGGCGGGGAGGTGCTTGAGACCTTAAATCCGGGTGGCTGTGGCTTTCAAGAACCTTTCAAGAGGTTTATGAGTTTCTCCTGTCTGCCAGAAGCCTTTGGGCCTGATCCAGTCAGGCTGCAAAGCGGAGCTTGTATCTTCACTTGTATATCCTTCACCTGCTGACCCTGCTAATGCTTGCCAGGGCTCAAAGCTCACCATGACAGCAGGGCAGAGGTGCTACAGAGCTTTAGATCTGCTGGTTTTTGCATGCACCGTGCCCTCCCCTGGGCTGTCTCGGGCAAGGTCCTGCTTAGCTGGGCCAGGCGTGATTATGAAGTCTGAGCTGGAAGGGTGCACAGAGCCACGGTCCCCCTAAGCAGAGGAGACAGGGATGTCTCCAAGGGAGGTTTGCAAAGGCCTGGCAAGGCACTGAGCTATCCCTGTGAGGGCAGGCAGCTCCAGGGGAGCCTGTTCCATGCCTGCTGTGTCACCCTATAGTCATACCCAGCGTTGCAGGCTGGCAGGAGAAATCATCCCAAGCAGCGCGTCCCCCTCCTCATAGGGATGTACCTCTCTGCCCTGTGGTGGCCAGAGGACCAGTGGGGCAAAGCAGAGGGTGATGCTTTGCTTGCCATTTGCTCTCACTCGCCCTGTGCTGCTGCCACATGGCTTTGTTTCAGGAGAGGCTGACTTCATTGCCACAAGCTGCTTCTCTTGAGGGAGGCCAAGTCCATGTCTCCCTCCTATCAACAGGAACAGAGCTTTGTCCCCACCTTGGGTCACCCTGGCATCTGCTGAAGGGGACCAGGCTCAGTGGAGCACCAGGAGCAGCGGCAGCCCTGGCTGCAGTGCCTCCTCTGCAGCGATTGCTCTCAGCTGAGGTTTGATGACTGTTCCCTGGTCCAGGCTCCATGGGTGGACACTGCGAGAGTGGGAGGGTGAGAGCCAATCCCCTCCCTGTACTCCATGGGAGATGAAGGCAGCATTGCTGGGAACTGCAAGGGGTGGGGATTGCTTTCACCCCATCCTCTCCAGCAGCCCTTGTCAGAGAGGCTTGCACAGAAGCATGGCCCTGAGTGCAGCTTCTTGCTGGCAGTAGTGTCACGCAGCATCCTTGACCCCACAGCACCTCCCTCCTGCATCTCAGCAGGCATCCCCAGCCCAGGCTTGCCCTCAGGTCCAAGCCCCTGCCTGCAAAAAGCATCTGGACAGCAGCAGAAGGGACGAGTCAGGGATGTAGGCTAGCGCACCCTTCGTTAGAAAGCAGTTTCCGACTTCAGCAATTTGATTTGTGAATTGTTTCTCGAGCAATAATTGTTTCTGGAGCTGTTTCTTAGAAATAGATCTGTTCCAGGCGTTGTTTTGCTGATGACCGAATACTGCAAGAACTTCAGAGCAGGAAATAGCTTTCAAATATATAGCAGCTCCTTGGGCTCTGCAGAGGGGTGTGTTCAGATGCAGAATGAGCACAGCCACGTGCTGGAAGCTAGCTGAGTTGGCTGTGGCCATGACTCAGGGCAAGCCTGGAGCCCGGTCTCCTGATGGGGCTCATCGCAAGGATGCTTTGGTCAAAGGCAGGGTGGGACCTGCAGCTCTCAGCCACCCTCAGTGCCACCTCCCATCTCCCTGCACCTCAGCCCCACACCGACACTGACCCTTCCCCACCTCGCCCCGTCCCTTCAATGGTGCTGCAGGCAGGGCAGTACTTCCACATGGTTACCGCCGCCAGCGGTTCGTGGGCTGCCTCCTTTGCAGCATGTAACGGGGGCTCAGCTGATCCTCAAAACCTGTGTGCATCTCCAGGAGCTCCAGCTGAGGAAGAACCGGTATTTTGCATGCTGCTGCAAAACACATCTCCTCTCCCTCAAACAGATCCGCAAGGGGCACCGCACACCAGCCTGGCTTGGGGAACGGATCATTGCCTGGTTTTGCCCTTCTCCCCCATCCTGCTCTCCCCAGCTGGTTGCTTTTGGCCAGAGCTCGCTGGTTCTTCCAGCTGGCCAGAGGGATTCAGAGAACAGAGAGCAGCAGCAGTCAAAAAACAGGGAGACACAGCATGCACTGTCTTCGTGCCCCCTAACTTATGACCACAAGCTTCAGGGAAATTAACCTCTTCTCCCAGGGCTTCAGGCATAGCCAAGAGGGGAGGTCTCACCGTGGGCTGGCAGCTCTGCCCTGCAGTGGCAGGAGAAGCAGATCGGGAGCTTTTTGTCCCGAGGGTTTGGAGGGGAGGGGTGTCACTTCTTGCCTTTCCCTTGAACCCTGTGCTTGCAGCTGCTGGGGTCATTAACAGAGAAAAACCCTCTCCCTGACCCAGAGAGCTGGCCCTGGTTTCTGGGTGTGCCTGGCCCCCCTCTCCGTTGGGGAAGGAGCAAGCACAGCAGCACTCCTGGCTCAGAAGGCACTCCCATCGGACTCAGCCTCCCGTCCACCCGTGGGCTGAAAAACGCCTTCACACAGAGTGCGCTTAGAAGTGAAACAGTTGGGGTTTATTATGAGAAGGCGCCTACCAGGCAGATCCCCAGAAAGCCTCTGCTGCCGAGCTGAGCCGGGAGGCATTACAGCAGCATTATCACGCTGCCACGCTGTTAAAGCTGCTTGTGCAGCACAATGGGGCTAAAATGGATGGTTCCTGCTGAAAGCGCCCAGCTCTGTCACCTCTGCTTCTCACTCTGCCTGGCAGCAGGAGGCTGTGTGGGGAGGGAGGGATGCTTTTCCCCAGCCAAGCATCTGCAAGTGGCTTTTCAGTCACAAAAAGCTGTTGCTGTGCTGCTTCCACCGTCAGGGGTGGCAGCAGCCATCAGGGCTGGACTTTGTCCCATGCCGAGGCTGGAAGTTGCTAGCAAAGCTTCTCCTCTCTTGCAGGTATGCCATCGGCGTGGCTTACAAGTCGGCCCCCAAGAACGAGTGGATCGGGAAGAACTCCTCATCTTGGGTCTTCTCCCGCTGCAACAACAACTTCATGGTAAGGCACAACAACAAGGAGATGCTGGTGGAGGTCCACCCGCAGATGAAGCGCCTCGGTGTCCTCCTGGATTACGACAACAACGCGCTCTCCTTCTACGACCCAGCCAACTCTCTCCACCTCCACACGTTCGAAGTCTCCTTCATCCTACCAGTGTGTCCGACCTTCACCATCTGGAACAAATCCTTGATGATCCTCTCGGGTCTACCCGCCCCGGACTTCATAGATTACCCAGAGCAACAGGAGTGTAACTGCAGGCCCCAGGAGTCCCCATACGTATCAGGGATGAAAGCCTGTCACTAGGCGTCCCTAGCCCTGCCTGTGCCCCGCGGTGGCACCAGCGATGCTGGTGGGTGCCGGCGTTCGGAGCCAGCCTCCAGGAGCCTGCTTGGCAGTCATGCCGGAGAGCCGCCGTGCAGCTGTAACACTCCCAGCAAGCGAGCGCCTTCCTACATGCAGCTCAATTATTTTTTTTTAAGGGGAAAAAGGAAGAACCTCTGACCACGGCTAAAAATAAACTCCCATCAGTGAGCGCCGCTTGTGAGTGCAGCTTGTGCAACTCCTTGGTGGTGTGCTCCCATCTCTCCCAAAGCAGATTGTCACCTGGATGGTTTTGTCTTCCCTTGGGTGCTGGAAAGGCTGGGGTGGGTTTTCAGGTGCTGCTCTGGGCAGGGGGATGTCTCTTGTGTCCCCGCGAGGCGCAGGTTGGAACAGGAGGGATTGGCTTTCTGGAGCCCGTTGCTAGCTTGTCTCGAGAGCCAGGTGGGTCCTGAGCATCATTTTCTGGGGAGGACTTTCTGTCTGGCTGAAGTCCGGCAGCTGCTCTGGTGTGGTAGATAACCACATGGACCCCTCATGTTTGCTGAGCACTGGTGTTGGTTACGTGGTGGATGGTGGTGATGTGGTGGATGGTCTGCGAGGGTAGTGCTGAGGATGGTCCTGCTGCCCCCCCAGCCATGTGCATGCTGCTGCTGGCTGTGTCCCCTGCACTTAGCTGGGTTTGCAGTCCCACGCTGGAGGGCAGCCAGCCATGGACACCCACCCTGCCATGTCTCCTCCTTTGGGAGCTCAGCAGGAGTCAGGGAGGTCCCCACCATTAAGGAGCCAGCCAAGGAGTGTCTCACCCCAGCACGGAGGTTTGGCAGTTGTTCCTTCCTGACGCGGGGTTGGGCCAGCTGTGTCCCACCATGTGCAGTTCTGCATGGAGCTTCTCTATTAGCTCGCATCTGGTGTCCCTGCAGAAAAAACACATCTCCCCATGCTGAGCAGATGGTCACATCCTGCCCAAAGACCATCTCTGTGCTTTATGACCCAAAATCTCAATTTATGACGCCAGATTTTGGCTCTTGGTTTGTTCTCCACCACAGTGGCATGAGTGTGGAGCCATCCTGTTTGCTGTGTGGCAAAGGACTGAATCCATCATGAGGGCTCCAGCCCCTGGTTACTGGGAGATCTTTGGCTGCCACCAGTGCTCCCAGTAGCCACAAGCACCAAGTACCCTGGCCAAGCCTCAGTTTCCACATTTGCTTAAAAGCCAGGAGGAACTGGGCCAGGTGCACCAGTCCCTGCACTGCAGGGAGAAAAAGTCCAGCGTGGGTACCTGCAGCCAGGGTCCATGGCACGATTTGGGGCAGGTGGGCTGACATCTCGCCTGTGGCAGGTGGCACGGCGTGGTGGGGATGCCAGGGGGAGCGAGCATCATCGAGCAGGTTGGGCAGTGTGACGGCCCAAGATGAGCTGGTACTTGCCTTTGTTCTGTGGTGTTGGAAAATCCCTTTTTCTCCTCTGGATGTGGTGCTGTCAGGTGCCTCGGTGGCATCACACGGGGACTGTCAGGTTGAGACCTCCGAGCTCTACCAGCCTTTTCCTTTCTTTTTTCAGACTTTGCTTATAGGGAACTACCTCAAAGCCCAGCCTCAGAGGGGTAGGTGGCTGATGCAGACAGGGTGACGGCACTTCAAGGCTTGTCCCATGAGGGCTGTGGGAGAGTCTGGTGGAACTCGGTGGGAGCCAGTTGGCCCTGTCCAAAAGTGGGTGCTCCCCACCAGCAGCCTGGCCAGGGGGACACTTGTCATTGTCTGGTAGTGGCAGCTGACAGGCAGTAGCTCTGTTCAGGGAGACTGTATAAAAAGAGCCTGTTTCTCAGCACAGCAGCCCTCTGCTTTACCTGGTTGACACTTTTGGTGACTGGTTGCCTGACGCTGTGGGACAGGAAGCGGGTGTCACCTGCAGGGAAGGGATCTGCCACCTGCACTGCCAAGCCAAGGGTGATTTTGCCTCTGATCCAGGCTGCTGACCATGGTGCCTGGTAGGGGCTGATGGCCCGCAGTACATCCCTCCCAAGCAGAGATAGCAGGTTTATCTGCTTCTTCTGCCCCCCTGCATGAGAGAGCACCAGGTGGGGATGCAGCAACATCACGCCTGCCATTCCCAACCACTAAGCACACAGCCACAATTAATTTTAAGAGGATAAGCTGCCATTTTCAGTTGGATGTTTTTTCAAAGGCACAGTGGGCTATCATGAAAGTCCTTTCCCGGTGTGCTGGTCCCATCCAGGGCTGCTGATAATATGCCAACCTCAAACAAATCCCCAAGCACTGGAGATGGATTTTAGTGTTTGCAATCCAGGTGCCAAGCTTTCCGCTGGCACCAGCACTGCTTTGACTGGCTTATTGCTAGAGGACTCAGTGCATCCATTAACTCAGAGCACACGAGCCATTAATGTGACATTTGCACCTGATGAAATTGCACTAATTACAGGGGGGATCCCCCCCTTCCCCGCCACCCATGTCTCGTACCCGGGCCAGGCAGGAGGACGAAGTGAGGGGAGCCCTGCTCCCCGAGCAGACAGTGCTGGCACTGGGAGCCCTTCCCGAGTCACCCATGTTTTCCTCTCCTGGTTTTGGAAAAGCAAAACCCACGCAGGCGTTAGGAGGAGGGTGGGAGGACCAGCCCCATCCCTGGTCCCTGCTCCTAGAACGATGCTGCCCCGCGGCTTTGCAGCCTTTGCCCCCGGCCCATGAGCGAGCAATCCCATCGGTTAAAGCCACCTTGGGGGTGATGACACAGCAGTAGTTCCAGCCAATGCGAGCCCCTTCAGGCCCTGCCCCCAGGGTTATGAATGAGCGCCTTTCCCACAGCCCCTGCGTGGGGGCAGGACACGGGTGGAGGGGCTATGCTGGCTTATCTGCTCCTGGTGACTCCGCTGTATAGACTGGGATGTGGTGAACTCTTCCATATGTAACATACTTGTTTCAGTTTTGTTTTGGGGGAGGGTTGTTTGTCCTGTTACATTTTTTCCCTTTTTTTGTTGGTTTTTTTTTTTTTTTGCAACTTCTTTGTTAATGTGTGTATATATATATATATATATATATAAAAAAATAATATAATATATATATACGTTATCGGATATGTCTGTCTGTGGCAGAGATTGTGCACTGAGTGACATCACTGCTCCTGGGATGGTCTCTTTAGGAATCACAGTTGGCTTTCTCCAAACCTGTGACAAAATGAAGAGCATTAGCCTCAGGGTTACTGAGCCATGGGCACAGCAATAAATCAGCAACACAAGCCGGCCCGGCAGCATCCTGGCTGGCAAAGCCCCTGTGAGCACAGCAGCCTCTGTGGGGCGGCTCAGCAGGAGGGTTTGCTCTCACTGGGGATGTCACATTTGTCCAGGGGGACTTTCCAAACGTGTGGCTGTGCATCCACAGGAGCAGGGGGATATGTGGTACCATCCATGCTTGTCCTGGACTGCAACCCTGACTTAAAAGTCTGTGGTCACCTGGGATGCTGAAGCCCCATCTAAAAACATCCGTACACATAAATATTCTCCATGCTGCTGTCAGCCCCCAGAGGCTGTCATGCAAAGGCACACTCTCCAGGTCATCAGGACACCAAGTGCTCCAGCCTTCCCTTTCCCAAGCCTTTGACGGCCACAGGGACTGCTGGAAATCTGAGTGCTAGCCAGTTACTGCTGGAGCCTTGTTTCTCCTGCCCTTGAACCCAGATCCCACTCATACCCACCCAGTGCCTCGAGAGCTGTGGGAGGGCAGGGATGGAGGCTGATCGCATCCTGCACTGTGGTGGTGGGGCTGGGCACTGGCTGTGACATTTCTCCCTTCCACAGAGGAGCCACTGCCCCAGCACAGCATGGCTGACAGCCAGCTCATCTCTCTCAGTGCCTATCGGTTGACATATGCCAGCACGGCGGGCTGGATTCAGGTAAAATAAGCTGTGGCTGTGGGGCAGGGGCCTGGTCCTGCTACATCTGCCCCAGAGACCTGCTTCAGGGTGCAGGAGTCCAGCCAGCCCTGACAGGGAGAAACATGAGGGGGCCTTTCACTCAGCCCCCAGCGCCAGGCTCCCGATGTTGCCAGCCCCAAGCAGCACTGAGCCTCGACCTGCTGTGGCTTGGGTCCTGGCAGAAGGCAGGAAGAAGGTCTGGGCTGGCCATCCAGGGACATGTCCCTCAGGGTGTCCCCTGCACCCCACCAAACAGCACTGGTCCCTGGGTAGGCAGGGGCCCATGTGCCACCCCATCCTCTCCCGGCTGAGACAGAGCTGGACCTTGTGCAGGGGCTTTGCAGGCTGAGATGGGGTCACTGGGCAGAAATCTTCCCCAGTTCCCTGGAGAAGAGGCACTGGCAAAGGGGGGGGAGCCCAGGACTTGCCAAGGGGAAGCGAAGATGCACAAGCCCATGGAAGACAGAGCCCATGTTCTTGGTTGAGCATAAGTGCCTAAAATATTTATTAAGTGGAAAACATACGGTGCAAACCAACACTCCAGAATTAAATAGTTCTTACTTTGTTCCTTTGCTCTAGGCCTTTTCCATTAAACATTAACCACCAACACATGGAGCCTGGCCTCAAGATTGAGTAGTTGCTTTCATTATGAGACAAATCTGTGGCATTTGTGTTATCTCAGACCTCTGCTCTTCCTGCTTGGTGTCACTGACAAAGACAACTGTAATGAGCCACTCACTGGGACCTGACCTTAACTCTCCTGCTTCTTCCCCACAACACCGTGAGCCTAAAGACCCCACTAATCCAGAGCCCCGCAACAAGCCTTTGCTGCAGCCCCAAGGGTTCACAGGCTACATTTCCAGACCCAGCATTCCCTGACCCAGAGCCTTGGCAGAGCGAGACAGCCCCGGACTATCTGCAGCTTGCCAGGAGGCTTTTCCAACCCCAGCCCCTTCATCCATCCTCATGTCACTCTGCTCCCACCAGCCTGTTTGCTGCTTGTCCTGTGACAGAAGGGGGTGGGGGGTGGGGGTGGGGGGGGTGGTGCGTGTGTGTGTGTGTGAGAGAGAGAGAGAGAGATACGCAGGTACTCCTCAGCTCCAGACATTTGTCAAAGCAACAACACACTGAAAATAACACTTGGCCCTTGATGGACACCTTGACATCTGGACTTGAATTCACGTACCTCCATCTAGTTCTGCCTTGGAGACCTGCATGGGGGTCTGAGAGCTTCCCAGCGGAGCAGGTACAAATACACACATCCCAGTTCTCATCGCTAGCTTTGCCTCTTAGTCTTCCATTAGATTAAAGGAATTGCAGTTCAGAAGCGGGAAGTCAGACTGCAATCCAGCTCTCGCTTTTGGAGCCAATAGCCAAAGCCTGCCCATGTGGTGCTAAGTCAATGAGCCTGCTAATTGCACATGCCTTCTCTTTGGATGGTGGTGACAGCTCAGGGCAGAAGCTGAGGGCTGGAGTTCCTCTCTGCATAGTGGCATGTCTGAAACACCAAGAGAAGAGTTCAGCTGACATAAAGGACAGACAGCATAGCATGAGGGTGGTGCTGCTCCTCCCTGGGGACCACCTGGAGAACTTGATCTGCAGCCCAGATAACGGTCACCTCCACCTACTCGGCCTCCAGGCCTGGAGCCTGTAACTTCCCGGGTAGGAGCCAAGCCCTGCAAGGAGCTGCGATGTCCTAACACAGTCACTGGAGTAAAACTCTGCAGCAAAGGCTCAGCTTTTGCTGCCAGCTTGGGCCCTGCACTGGGAGACAAGTTCCATCACTGGCCATGGGCTGGAGGGGATGCTTAGGCTTGCCTAAAGCTTCCTTGGCTTTCCAGGCTCCCTTCCAGGGGGATCCAGGTGCTGGGACTCACCCTGGGTTCTATTAGCAGCTCAAGCCCCCTTGCTGGCACTGTGAGTGTGCCCAGCCAGCCTGGGAGGTCCCCTAGCACTGGGGGGACAAAGGCCAGGGGCCCACAGCATCTGGGGAAGGGAAGGGCATGGAAGCTGCTCTTTATTCCAAGGCAGGTCTGGAGACCAGGAAGTAGATGGTCCCAGCTGAACCTGCAGCTTTGATCACCTGGCTAAAACTCTGCCCTTGCAACAGAAAACGGAGAGGAGATGCCCTCAGGCTTGAAGGTGAGAATATGAAGAAGCAAGAGAGTGACTCGGCATGTGGTAGCTGCCTCAGCCCGCCCTTTGCAGTCTGGGACTCCCAGACCTCCAGCCTCCCAGCAAAGGATGAAGATGCTGTTCTGCTGCCAGGAATGCTGTGAAGCGGGACCGCTGGAGAGCAAGTATCAAAAGGCACAAGATAGGAAGGTCTCAAATTGCCTTCTGTGCTCCTTTAACCACACGCTGCCACCAGCCCTGTGGCTGCTCTAGGTAGTCTTTCTGACACAGCCTAAATAGGAAATAAGCCTGGTGCTGCTTTCACTAACATCACTGGGACCAGTGCTGCCGACATCAGCAAGTCAGGAAATAAGCCTCAGCTCTTGAAAAAATCTCTCTTTCTTCATATTCAATTTTTCCTTATTTTTTGAACTTTCAAGTTCAAGCAAATGCTTCTTGGTGATCTGGGAGGTATCAGCAGTGAAATTGCACGTTTCAGTGCATCTTCAATCTTCCTTCTCGCATGGGTAACTCAAGCGAACTACAGACACAGGTTAGCAAAGCGTGGGCTAGGGGCTGGGGCAGGGGTAGGAGGAGGCAGTGACCAGACCCCCAGCAGACAGTGCTCCAGGATCAGGGAGACTCAGCTCAGCTTTTTTTGGTGGCTGGAGGACCCGCTTCAAAGCGAGAGAGGGAGGAAGACTGGGAATCGGCTTCTGGAACCCGACAAAACTCCAACCTGGAAACTTCCACCCACTGAAAAAGTTGGATTTTTGGGGCCCTCAGGGGCACACCAAGAATTTAGCACAAGCCACATTCATCAAACCCTTCCAGCAATCCTCCTTCCAAAAACATTTTTAAAAGGCAAGCCCAACACATCAGTAAAAAATGTGAGTGGATTCTCCTTTAATCTCAAACTTTCCCAAATTTTCTTCCAACACTACCAAATCAGAGAGGAGGCCATTTTCCCACTTGGCTCTGACACAGATCCTAACACACGTGCAAAAGGCAGGAGGTGACGCAAGCACAGGTGAGCAGACCCTGCCATTGGAGAGGTCCCAACCATCAGAGCCCAGCCCTGCACCAAGCCCAGCTAACACCCGAGGAGCAGCGACGACACAGAAGAGCAAGATCTAATTACTCCTAAAACCTGCACAAGGGGACACAGCTCCTGCCCACAAATCAAGGGCAAATCACACACCAGAAATACCAGTCTATACTCAACTGCCTCCTAAATCAGTGCTGGAGACTCTGTTCCTTGGGTATGAGTCACATTCACTTTCATTTGTTCCTTTCCAATTTTCCAGGGCTCTGTCTCTGTCGGCTGGCACAGAGAGGGGAGAGAGAGGAGGAAATGCTTTGAAAATGATGGTAGCATTGCAAAGTCAAAATTAAGACCTGTCCAAGAAGCCTGGATGTCCCTGCCTGTGCATAAGGGGATGGTACCCAGACTACATGATCCCTGGCTCTTTAACAGAGGTTGTTCTTCCTCGGGAGAGAAGCTGCTCATCGAAACGAAGCAGCTGTTAAACCCTTTTACCCTCAGCACTCCCATGCTGCACAGAAAGCAGAATTTGTCCTTTCCACATGAGCTTTTCTGTGGCATTGGCCACGATAGCGGAGTGGTTCACAAATACCCATTTCCAGAGCCCCCATGAGATGCAGCAGCATTGGCTGTGCTCTGCGGGAGGCTGGCACCTCGGCGTGGGGAGGCTGAGCAACTGTCCTGCTGTGGGCAGGAGCTGGTGGCATAGGGCACTGCCCTTCTCAGAGCTATTAAAGCTTTTAGAGGATGGTGCTTAACACTCACCCCAGTGACTGCCGGGATTGACTGAGCTTGGGGACCTTTTCTTTTTTTGAAAATTGAAAAATTAAACCTGGTGAAGCGGAAGCGTTACCCAAATAGTTACAAATCAGCAACCAACCAGCAGAAAGCAAAGCCTTACGATGGGAAATGCCAGGCACCGCTCTCTGCCTGTTACCCCACCCAGTGAAAACACCAAAACTGCAGTGAAAATACACCCTGTACACCCCCCCTTGCACATCAGCTGAGCCCCTAGCCCCTCCAGAAGGTTACTCTGCTGGGGCTCATACCAAGCTCTCACCACGACTCAACAGCATGGACCAGTGGGGACAGGGAGAGGACACGCCACCGCTGGCTCCAGGCTACCTGTCAGTGTTTGCTCCTTTTGAAAGCTCTAGAGGCCTCCTCACATTGATTTGGCAGTGATCCTGGCAGAAAGCAGCTCCCTGGACAAACAGTTCAACCAGTGCATATGCACACCGTCTTCCACACGCATCTGGAACACAAGGACACCCACAGCTGCCCTGGTGGGGTAACTATGTCCCCTCTGCAGTCACAATGCCTCCCTGTGCCAGCTGTTTCCAGCACATGTGTGCCAGCTCTGCATGCTCCAGAGGGTCTGAAGGGAGATGGCTTGTGATGGTGGCCAAGCTCCCTCACTGCAACCACATACACATGCACTGCTGGCTCAAAGGTGTCCAAGGGGTTAGGGGTGCTTGCAACAGCCAGCCAGTTCTCATTTCTTCTGACCATCTCACAGGTCTTCGTAGAATCTTTTAGGTTGGAGAAGACCTTTAAGATCATCAGGTCCAATCATAACCCAGCGCTGTCAAGGCCACCGCTAAACCATGTCCCTAAGTGTCATGTCTACGCATTGTTTTGAACACTTCCAGGGATGGTGACTCCACCATCTCCCTGGGCAGCCTGTTCCAGCGCTTGACTACCCTTTCAGTGAAGAATTTTTTCCTAATATTCAAACTAAACTTCTTCTTCATAGGACAAAGAGCATGACTAGTCACAGGGAGCTCAGATGTTCATCAGACCCAGCAGCCTCAAGCAAGACACCCCCTTTGATACAAGGAGTGAGTCAGAAGCACCAGCCAGCCCTTGTCTATGGGTCCTCGTTACAGATGAGCCACAGTCGGTGGCTGATGAACCGCTTACTGCTGAAGTTCATCTAACATTAATTGAGCACCAAAGTGCAGAGATGCTGCAGCCTCACAGAGCTTTGGAAGAGCCTGTGAAATCCACTTCACCTGTGACAGTTGCATTTGGCTCCCATCCCAGTTGTCATGGGCAACCTTCATCCCTCCTATTCTGGGGAGGATTGATGTGTCCTCCTAGGAGTTTCTGAGGCACTGTGGGTGGAAGTACTCCTGAGCCCACTGTCCTCTACCCAGAGGAGGGAGAAGAAAGCTGTGAAACACAGCCTGTGCTCAGCAAGTGGCTGAGCCACACTGTGTCTGCCTGCAGTGACTGTCTGCCATCCCCACCTGCAGCCTGCCAGGGAAGAGGAGCAGCCATCTGCCCACAGATCCAGCAAGCCTAACAGCCTTCTCCAGGATGGGTTCTGCTGCAGCACTTAGAGATTCATTTACACATAGGGAGTGTGTCCTGGCAGGCTCTGGCAGCTGGCAGCTCAGAGGCGGTTTTGAGCTGGAAGTTAGGCTGACTCTGCACAGCGATTTCCACCCACAAATAACTCCTCTTCCAGCACTTGTCTTGCAGCAGTGGGGTCCATGAACTGTGAAGCAGCATCAGAAAAAAATAATTTTTTGCACTTGTTTCAAAATTTGCTTCCTGATAATTTCAGGATTTGGGCAAAGACCTCCTGGTTTGCCTCCTTTGTCAAGTACAATAACAGCATTAAAGTGTTGGAAAGGAGGAGTTACTTCAAGCTGTGACCAATTTGTGGACTTCAGTGCATGAGACAACACGGAGGCCAAGAGCTTCCAGAGGGAACCTGCAATGGAGGGAAGCGGAGGATCCTCTTGTGCAGGGTTGGGCTCTAAAACATGTCGCTCCTTCCCTGCTGTGGAGTAGATTAACTGCTGATAGGGATCACAGCTTTGGCGGATAGGATCGGGACTGGCTGCTGCTGTGAATAAACAGGGCACTTGCCCTTTCCCTCGATGAGCCTCAGTGCTGCAGAGGATGACAGTTAATCCAGATGTCTAAAGAGCTGGCAGGGCTGGGAGCTGCTGGGAAACACAAGCCTTTGGAAAGCGGCAGTCTCAGGGGTGCTGTGAATCACACCCTCCCCATCCTTCCACTACAAGCAAACGAAGGGAAACTCCACACCATCACTCCAGAGATTGCTTTATTGTCCATGTAATGACTGTGTTAATCAGGGAAATGGGACGTGCCTGAGAGGTGGGAGGGAGGCACACATTAGCCTCTGAGGCTTTTCATAGCTGAGCTTCCTTAGCCCAACCCTGAACCCACATACCCAGAATAAACCACAAGGCCAACGCGTGGTCCCGGTGGGATGAGGAGCGCCAGGACAGCAGTGCAGGAGGCTCACTCTTGCTGAGGCTGTACTGTGCAGCTCAGCACCCAGCCCAGCTGGTGCCAGACAGGGGGAATGGGAAAGGCTGGGCGGGGGATACAGGGCAAAGGGAGAGTAGATGGTACAGGGTCAGCCTGTACTGAGATGGGCTGCCCTGCACAGAAACATGGCAGTGACTCCTCTCGTGTCCTCTGGCTGTGCCCAGAGCCTCTGGAGCGAAATCATCATTGTGGGACCCTCCTTTCTCCTGCTTTACCCTCCAGTCAATGTCCCAGGACAAGTACAGGATGAGTGCCACCAGCCTTGGCACAGGAATGCTCCTTTCAGCCCCCTTGGCAAGCTGAATATGGTCCAGGGCTCTCCAGCCACATTTCCTGAAGCAAGGGAAAGCTTTACCCTGTATGCAAGGATGTAATTGCTAGTCGTCTTTATTTTTATGAAGCAGCTGATGCTAGCCAGAGAGCAGGAAGGAGCTTTTTCCCCTTTTTTCTTGCTTTATTTTGGTGCATTTCTCCATTAACCTCTGGTTTCTAGGAAACAGTATCTCTTGTTGATGAGCACCTGTGAAAGTAAATTTAAAACCATTACTGGCATTGCAGGTTGCCTTCATAGAAAGAAAAAGACTTCACTGAGAAGATGAAATGAGCTTTTCCACTGCTTTCCAGGAATGCACTTTTGAACACGAGGCTTCAGTGTCACAAGCACCGCAAATCAAACTAGAAATTGCTTCCTCGAATCAACCAGGAGGGGAAAAATCAGCCTGCAAGCTGTTAGCTTAATGAAGGTAGCTATGAGCGTGTCTTTGAGGGATGTTGCCCAGCCGAGGTGTATGCACACAGTGCAGTGGGGTCTGAGATGCCAAGAGCTGGGGTCTGCAAGGGCAGCTCCCAGAAGGCTGCTCCTCCTGCATGGGCAGGGCAGGAGGCGAGAGCCCTGCAGGTTGCTCTCATGGTAGAGATGCTCAGGGCTCTGTGGCCAGCGGCTCTCATCTTGAGAGCCCAAGCTCTGAGACTTGGGGGATGCAAGAAAAGGATGATTTCTAAGCTGTTGCATGAGCTTGAAAGGGTTAGCAGCACATTTTGGGGTGGGCTGAGGAGAAAGTGGATGTTGGCTTTTTATTTTTTTGTTTCCTTTGGAGTTCATGAAACAAGTAATTAAAAATAAAAAAAAAAACCACCAAACTCCCTTGCCAGAGCTCAAAAATCCCACTGACTTTCTGGGAGTCCTGGAGCTTCACCCCTTCTCCTGGAAGCTGCAAAGAAAAGAGACAGGACAAATTACTATTTTTATATAGCAAGTGACATCAAGAGACTGCCTCATCTGTTCCTGTCTGCTAACAACAATGGCTTGCACTAGTGATAATCCTAGCCAGGAATACAAAGCTGCAGTCCCTTCATCCATGAATTAAATTCCTTTTACTGGTGAATTCACTCTAGGTTGAAAAAAACCAAAACCAACAGTTTAATAAATGGACAGAAAATTACACCCCTGAGCCTTTCATAGACTGCACTGGGTGAATGATTTATAGTGCCTGTACTACATTGTCTGAACTGGCCCCAGATTAGTCTTCCTTAATAGAAATCTAATTGATTTTTTTTATTTTAAATACTCATCTGAAGTATCAGCCCCTAAAATTGACTGTTCTTGTTCATCAGATATGTCAAAGCATCACTTAACATGTTGCAGAAATACTCTGTTGGTCTGGCTATGGAATGATGGACAATATCTGCAATGACACCAGAAAGCCCTTATTGAAGTCTTTCTGAATTTTAAAGGGGGTGTCAAAATCAGGACTTACAAAGATTGTCACCTGAAGTCGGTTGGCATTTGGGCCCAAGTGGGGACAGGGAAGAGGGCTGGGCAGGGTGTGAGAGTGCCCCGTGTGGAGTGGCGCATGGAGCTCTGCCCCGTGCAGCCGTGCTGCTGGGGCAGCTGGTTCTTTCTGGCCAGCACTGCGCCAGCACAAGAGCAGCAGAGAGATTCCATCCCTCTGATGGAGCTGAGGACATCAGCAGCACTTTGTGCCTCAGATAAAAAAGGCAGGGAGCTGCTAAGGGGAGGGGATGCCAGCAGCATTCCTGTTTCTGCAGCCCAGCGTGTCGCAGCCACCAGCATGAGGTACCAGCATCTGGGAGCAAGACAGGAGTGAGGCTGGCACAGGACTGGTGCCGATGGCTCTGTGCAGACAATGCGACGGGACCCAGCCTCTGCTTGGGAAGATCACAAACTGCAGCTGAGCCACTAAGCAGTGCATTGGCTGATCCAACGTCAGGAGCCACTAGATGTTTATTTTCCTCTTGGGGTCCCAGGGGAGTGCAAACAAAATGTTAGGTATTACCCAGAAGCACCGGCCCAAAAACCAGCAGACATCAGCTGCACAGGTTCCGCAGTAACCCCGTGGCAGGACGCGCAGGTGGCAGGAGCTGTATTGCGGGAGAGAGCACTGGAAGCAATTACTGATGTGACAGATAGCTGCAGGAACATGTGCTGACCCACCTGGAGAAAGGCAGGCAGAAACTGTCTTCCAGCCACTCGGTGGTATTTGCGAAACTAACCTAGCCCCTTCTCCTGGGAATACTATGCCAAGGCTTGTCACAACATTGTCCCTGCTCCAAAGCTGGTCCCCGTGGTCAAGACAGGAGCAGCACAAAAACTGTTCAATGGAAATGAGTCCAGTTCTCCATGGCAACGAGCAAGAACTGGGTCAGCTGCGGGATGCGAGGAGGCAAGCACTCCCAGGAGTTTTAAAAGCAAACACCCAGCCAGAAAGGCACGCAGAGCCATGGGGACAGGGCGAGGAATGAGGGGACCCTGAGCCCTGAGTACGTAGGACCCCCAGAGCTGAATAACTGCTCCCACTGAGTGTCACACAGCACAGTGAGCTCCCCCAGGCCTGCCCAAGCTCTGGGGGATGGCCATGCCCCAGGATAGAGGGAAAGTCACATCCATGCCAGCTCCTGCGGATGTTTCTGTGTGCAGCAGCACACCCACAGCCACACTGAGCAGGGGCTCTGTGCGGTCCCCTCGGCACAGCCTGCGAGCACAGACATACCTCCATGGCCATGGTCTTCTGCCTGAATTCTCAGCAACTGTGCCCTAGAAATGCATCCTTCCCTCTCTTTCCCAACCACATTGAGCCAAGTGCTTTCTCTTCGCATGGCCCCTGCTTTCCTGTCTCTCCTGGCTTGAATTTGGCCCTTTTTAAAATTTAATTAAAAAATGCATTGCCAGGGATTCTCTTTGCAGAGGCCATCCATGTGAAAATCCTCATTATGGCTCGTTGACAGGGACTGCTCCACCTCAGCTTGCTGCCTTTGATCAGCTGGATGCAGCAGTGTTGAGCCTGGATCCAGGCGATGCAGCTCCTGCCTGTGTACTTGGGAGCCTTGTGACAGAGGCTTCATCATTATCTTGCTTCCAACATACAGGTACCTTTGCAGTGACAATCCTTCATTAATTACCTGCAACTACAGGGCCAGTACTGAGCTGTCAGGGCAGAAGTGATTGGTGAGGCGATTTGAAAGAAAAAAAGCTCTTGGATGGTGGGACTGGCAGAGCAGAGCACCAGGTCACCCCATGCTGCCCACAGCCACGCTGCAGGCTGGGAGCACTGGCCGTGCTTGTGCTGCTGACATCAGCATGCTGTGCAGCTTTGGTACATTTTTAACATGTATGCAGCCAAATCAAACATCAGTTGCAAGTTTCGATAACAGTGAAAAAATTACCAGCAGAGTCTCTACAAGGCCCATGAGAGCTGTGAGCGCAGCCGCCCTGTTTACCAGCGGTTACAAGAAGACATCACCACTTTCAGCTGATTGAATGTTTTAGGTGACGCTTGGGCTCTGGTATTTTATGTACCAAAAGTGCAGCAGTCATTTGTCAGATCTTTGCCCTTCACTTGTCATTAAAAGTCCTCCATTCTGTTCCCAGCTGTCTCAGTATGTGACCTTGATGTGAATAACTTCTCTCGAGAAGTGTCTTCATTTGTAAAGTGGGCTTCTTAATCCTGTACCACCTGATAATGAATTAAACACTCTTAACATTTACACAGCACCTTAAGAACAGAGGGGAAATGCTGTTGATGACAAAATTACAGTGTTATTTCAGCTCAACAGAGCACAGCAACTGCACAAATACACAGCAGCATCCTCTGAGACGATGGAGACACCCTTGTGCCTTCACCCTCATGGCATGATGGAGCCTGAGGCCCCCGCCCCTCCACACTGTGCACACACTGACAACTCAACTGCCCTCACAGTAAAAAATCTCTGGGGGAAAGTCTGTCTCTGCAAGTCTGTTCCTCTCCAGATGTTGCTATATTTTATAACCCTGATCAGCTCTGCCCCCAGGCTGTGTTCCACAGCCCTGGCTCCCACTCTTCACCTCAGCCAGGCTGGCCCCATGGCACAGTGGAGCCCCAGTGTCACTGCTCACAGCCACGTGTGCTTCCCAATTAAGTCACCATCACGAAGATCCAGGAAAGCAGGTGTGGAAATGGCCACAAGCACTGCCTGGCCTGGGGAGGTGGGTGTCAGGGTCCACTCGGTGGACTCGTGATGGTTCGTTAACTATGATCTCAAAGCGCAAAAATCAAGGCAACCACGCCAAGGGGTTATGCTTCAATTAAACAGCACAATTTTATTGTTTGCCCGTAAAGCGGCGTGCGATAGGTAGAAAGACAGAAAGTGAATAAAAGGTAAAGTAAAAAGAAAAGGAAAGAGGTTTATAGCTACCGCCACGGGTCCAAGGCATCCATATGGTCCCGGGTCCAGGCAGCGTCCCGCCAGTCCTTCCGATCGTCGTGATCCTTGGTGGGGAAGCTCTCCAAAGTTCAGTTGCTAAGAAGGCATCTTTTTATGCCAAGCAACACACCTTGCTCCTCCTCTGGTCCATGGACTGCCGCCAGTCTCTGCCCTCTCGAGCCAGGTTATCTTGCCCCAGAGGAGGGCAGCTTCAGACCAGGAGGCGTGTTCTTGTATTGTTTTCTGGTTCGTTGTTATGACCACGGTTGTGATCCATCTTCTGGACAGCTGTTATGTGGCCTTGTTCAATCCCAGGCTGCACGGAGCGGCATAGTACTCCTCGTACCGTGCAGTTCTCTTTCCCAGGGTCTTGGTGTCTTGGTGTCCATGAGGACCACGTTTCATCCCCAGGTCTCAGTTGGCAATGTTGAGACAATATTGTTCTCCTTAGACCGACTCTTACAGTGGGCAAGGCTGGGATGCTGCTTGCTGTTTTCCTGCATCCCTGCGCCTCTCCGGGAGAGTCAATGCCGGAGCAATTCAGGGTTGCTTAATGGGATGGGAGCCTCTTTGCCAAGTAACCCTGATAGCAGGGGCCCATCGAGTGCCTCTTACATCATCATGGGGAATACCTATATCCTCCAGGGCTCCTTAGCCAAGTGGGACGCTCCCCCTGGGCTGTGGTGCAGTGAAGACAAGATAAGCAGATCCTCCCACGCATGCATTTCCATGGGAACTGGGATCTGCTTCCCAACATGCCCTCTGCACAGCCCTCCCAGCACACCCACTGCTGCCCCAAAGAGCCCCCAGCTCATTTAGCACAGGCTGCAGTACTGGCTTTAACCTGGGTTTCACCTTAATCCCTTTAAAATGGGATCCCCTTCTGTCCACGCTGCCCTCACTTTCTTTTTCATGACCACCAGCTGCCAGTTAAATGGGAGCTGCTGCTTCAAGAAAAGCTTTAAGGAACAAAAGCCGCTTGTGGTTTTTTTTCTGAAAGCAATGCCAAGATATCACTGGGGCAGGGTCAGCTTTTTGAGTTCAGTAGCTGTGACTCCAGGGCTGAGCACAACTCAGAGGAGACCCAGCTGCAGGTCTTTGCAGCTGAGGCTTTGCCTTCCCCTGCGGCCCCTTGCTCAGGGCTGCCGCATCGCGCTGTGTAGCACAGGACGGCATTGAGAGCCACAGTCGGACAGTTTGGGAGTACCGTGTGCTGGCTCAGGAGCTTTGTGACTTCCAAATACCATCTCAGCTCAGCTGGGGCTTTGTCTGGGAAGAAAAAGACTGTCCTGTGGCTGTGCCAGCTCACAGCAAGCACGGTTTGCACTTCAGAGTAAGTCCCAGGAGAGCAAAGGGCATTCAGGAGCTAAAAGTGGGGTCACAGGAACAATGCCACCTTTGATCGATCGGTAGGTGGGGCTTTGATCCCTGGGGGGAGCTTGACCAGCCCTCGCTCAGGACCTGAGCACAGTGTGAGGAGCTCACAAGTCCAAGGGTCAGGTCTCAGTACTGCACAAAAGAGTCTGAGTAACTTTTTGAAACAAAAGAGAGATGAAGGGAGCCCTCACTGAAACAGAAAGCTTTTAGAGCCAGATCTCATGCCTGTCTGTGATGTGCCTATGAGCAAGCCTTTCACTGCCGCTATGGAAGGCTTCCAGTGTGATGTTTCTCAGCATCATGTTTTCACCTGGGGTAAATCGGCATCGTTTCAGGTGTTCAGGGGGGTTGCCCTATGCTCCAGCCCTGCCCTAGCTTTGCTCGCTGCCACACCAGCCAGGACCTCCTCCAAAAATGCTTCCCATGTTTTTTTATGCTCAGCCCTTTGAGAAACACCGGTGGGACAAGTCTCTGCCCCTCTGGACGGGCTCTTACCTGTCTCAGCAGCAAGTCAGGCAGGAGGGACCAGCTTCTTACACCTCCTTTCCCGAAACCCCTCTTCCTCACTTGGACTTCTCCATCCACAGCTGTAGACCACTGATGTTGGGTAGCATTGCACTTGATGCCAAGACCTGCCCAGTCAAGCCATGGACTTGAGCGATCAGAAACAAAGGTAGTGAAGGAATTTGTAATTAAATTGCCATTAGATGGGTAACAGATTGTCTGGCAGCTGACAGTGAGTGAAAATGCTCTATTCTGTCATGTTTTATCAGCATGAAAACCATTTGCAAGTGCTCTAATTACATTCCTAATTGCCAATGTGATTAGGGACCTGCAGCTGTTCATTAAGTGTGTGTCACCCTCAGCCATTGATCTGTAGGAGAGAATATTTAATTAATTGAATAGCACACTGGATGAGAGGGGGAGATGGAGAAACTTGGAAGCTTGAGTGAGGAGTGGAGGAGCCTTGCACCAAAAGGTGTTAGTGGGTGGCAGCCATCCTCCAGCTCTGGGCATGGTATCGTACAACGTCTTTCAGAAACTTCATAAGCATACCATTAAAAAAAAACCAGGTTTCTGTCCATATTACTCCCACAGGAGGTCTCCTGCCCTGATGGGCAAGAGCTAACTTCTAATTTCCAGCAAAACTTTTATCTTCTAGTAGGTTATGCTCTTTGTCAACAGGACGGTGTGCTCCATCTCGCTTCTGTTCTCAAGACAGCCCTTGCTCCCTCCTGGCTCCTCCCCAGTGCACTGACAGTGAACAGAGCTCGCCCAGCTTGCATGTGGAGAAGGATGGAGGTGTCAAGGTGCCCTGCTCAGCTCCTTGCCTGTGCTGCTGCATCGCCCTTGGCAACTCTCCCACCCTCTCTTCTTCTTCTTTCTCAAATGTGCTGACAGGCCAGGCAGGGTCTGACTTCTGCTGAGATGGGCAGAGTGGCTGGGGACCCTTCAAAGCCCTCCTGTGCTGTGCTCAGCAGCCAGTAAGGCTCAGCACTGCAGTCTCAAACCCACCCAAATTCAAGGGAAATCACAGTGTGGACAAATCCAGACTGTGGGTCTGGCACTGAGCTTCGGACACAGTTGGGGGGTCTGATGTAGGAGGCAGCGAGGCTGGTTACAGCTCATGCAATCAGGCAAAGGAGCACAGATGCTCCAGGACACAGGGCAAGAAAAGGCTGTGGCTACTGGCTAACCAGGTTTACACAAGCTACAAAGCTGCTGGCTCCTTGCAAGGGCTGCCAGAGCTCAGAGCCTCACAGGTGGAGGCAGCAGCACTTGCATGTGCAGGCAGTGAGAGCAGGCAGCCCTCACACATCTGCCTGGTAGGAACCGCGCTGCTGCCAGCGGAGCAGCACTGTTTTGCTGATGGAGACCAGGGTGCTGGCACACGGGATGTGTCGGCTCATCTGGGCAAGCTGTGTTGGTACTATATAGAAACAACTAGCTGGAGGATTATGATAGTAAAGATAACTTCCAGAAGAGTTTGCCAGGAATTTGCTTTCCAAGGAGGCGGAAGCAGAGGTAAAGGATGAACCACACAGAATCATGGAATTATTTAGGTTGGAAAAGACCTTTGAGATCAAGTCTACAGCTAACATCTTTCATTCCAGAAGCTGCAATAAGAAGGGCTTGGAAAAGACCACCCAGTGGCCTTGGTTCACAGTGTGCTACAGAGACAAGGCTGACTACAAACCCCTAGAAGTCCACCTGGAGCAGTCAGCTCTGCGGGACCGGCTGGGCACTGCATGCTCCTGCAAACCTGGGAAGTTTTTTCCATGGCCTCAGGAGGAAACATCCCATTTGAACACTATGGCAGAGGAGTGAATCCCTCTAAAGCTGCCAGGTCTATGTTGACAGGGTCCTTCCCGCAGACCACCTCCAAGCAAGGAGCAGAAGGTTTCTGAAGAAGATTCAGCTGCCTACTGTTTCGCCCATGACTGAAATGCGTGCAATAAAAATATCCAGACAGGAGTTTGTTGTGCCTTGTCACTGCTGCCAGCAGGAAATTGCCCTGGGGAAGAGGCAGGGGAGGATAAGCGTCTCTGTGTGCTGTCACAAGGATTTGGCTGCAGATGCTCCATGCATGAATGGAGCCCCCAACCTGTCATGAGATGCTTTTTCCTGCATTGCTCAGCTGCTGTTACCGCACAAAAAATACCAGCAGGCTAAGACTGTTACACGTATCCACAGGCATGGCAGTGGGGTTCCACTTATCGACAGCATCCCACCCCACACTGTAACCACATGGCTCCTTGAGCTGGTCTCTATTAAACCACCTGCGATGTGCCCATGGTACTGGGTGAGGTACACGAGCATCTATAGCCAGCTGCCGACAGAACTGCACCAACAGAGCTTCTTGCTGCGCAGACATGCCCCACGGAGCAGAAGGCAGGACTACACGTCTGAAACATAGGTTTCACTTCCAATTTACCTTCTGCTTTTGGACATCTTGTGTCTCACTCCATGGATGCCTTCATGCCTTTCTGCCTTGGCATAGCAAGTGTGAGGGGTTTAACAGCTCCATCTCCAACACCACCCTTTCTGGATCTGTAATGAGCACTTCTTGTTGGGAACGTGGGCTCCTGAGCATGGGCAAGAGCACTGGGGAACCACAGGGGGAAATGGTCTTTCTCATTTTATCTAGGCTTTCCTTTACAAAGCATTTCAGTTTCGCTCCCATTCCAGGCAGTGCTTGCAAACAGGGATGGGACATCAGGGCTTGGAGGAGGCACACAATTTAAGAGCATCTCTGTTTAGTACCCCAACACGTTGAGCTCCCTCTGCTTGCCTGAGCAGCAAGACAGAGGAAGAGGAAAAAACATGACTAACTCCAGATCAGCTCATTTCTTCAAATTTAACATAGTCTGGTGCCTTAAAATATTCTTGGTCACAACAGGGAAAGTCTTAGGAAGCTTCACCTTAATCCCTGTTTAGTTTCCACTTAAAAAAATGTCACTGTGGATGTTTAGTAAGAATTAATTCTGGGTTTTGTACAGTCACTTTCAATTAAATAGTCCCAATGTTTCCTGACTCTTCAAACAGACGGTAAAGCACATTGAATCCTGCTTTCCATTCATAAACTCCAGCTTCCGCTTAGCATCAGAGCTTGCATTTCTGCAGCTGAGATTTGTCAGTGCTGCACAGTGACTCCACTGCATGACAGATGAGGAGAAGCTGTGGCTCCTGTCTGGGCTCCGCTGTGGCAGTTGTTTATTTGGGCTGCCACCAGGCTCTGGCTCAGCCTGGATATAATTTTAGCTGTGTGTGAAGGGCGTGGGGCTGTCTGTAGTCATCTATGAAGGTGATATAGTCTGCCTGTGAAAGTGTTCCTGTGCCATTAGCTGTTGGCTTAAACTACAGGGATGAGATCCAGGATGCGGGTAGTTCTCCTTATTGGGAAAAGAGAGAAAAACGTCCACTCTCCCCACACTCAAAGGACAGAACTAACTCCTTTTGTTTTCTGGTTTCACTTCCAATGCTGCTGAGCCAACTCTCAAGAAAGACATCCAAGCAGGGCCAGGCTGAATGAAAATGTGGTTTGCTGGAATGACAGCTCAAGATGTCCCATCACTATCCACCAAGGGGACAGGGAGCCCAGACCAGATGGCCTAGGGAGATCTGCAAAGCCTTCGCTGTGTCAAGCCTCATTTCCTGGGCATACTGTATTCCAGCTTTAAAGACAGCTCCCAAAAAAGGTGCCTCCAGCTCCCTCCAGCACCTGCTCTCAAAGAAGGGTCCACAGGACCTGCTGAGCCACCTCACCTGGTGCAGAGGGAGAACAGATCCTGATGCCTGACATGCACTGCAGGAGTCTGGATGGGCTGCGAGACACTGACAGCAATGAGGAGCGCACACACATGGATGCCCCAGCCCCTCTGCGTCCACCCTGCCCTACAGTGGGTGCCCCACATGTGTTCAAACCTGCCTCTGGCACTCCTGCCCCAGCCCTGGAGAGCTGGTTTAATAGAAAGTGGGCAGTAAATAAATAACTAGGGAATCGGAGAGGTGCAGCTTCTACAGAAGTGTTGGTGAAGTGATGGGGCTTGTTTTCATACATCCTACCAGCACACGGTGACAAGACTTTTGGTCCCTAGCTGTTCCCAGGTGGGATGTGCCACAGCCCTCCCTGGAGACAGCTCTGACCGTAGCTGATATTGAGACCCCTCTTCCCCCAGGGTAGCCAGAGCCAGTCCATGCCAGAGGAGAGATTTCCACTGCCACTGCTAGTCAAAGCATCCCCTGATGAGAAAGATGCCTGCTACTCTTGTCCGGCTCCCGCTGACAAAAAAAACCTAATTCATCATTGTCACAGCAGTCACTGACAGGGTAGAATTTTGTTACAGGGGATCTCCCCCTCTACTTTCCCAGACTCAACCAGCTTTACTCTCTCAGGCCTCCTGCAAACCTCCTGTCTCCCACTGTTTCCCCAGGGCTCACTCCACATGGTCCTGGGTACCAGCAGTACAAGGGAGCGTAGCCTTGCCCAGACTGCCTTTCCCCAGCTGGGCACCACAGCCACCAGTGCCTCATTAGCCAGGAGTTGTGGCCACACAGAACCACTCAGCCTGGGATAAGAAAGCCTTGGGTGAAGCTTGCTGCTCCCAGACATCCACATCCTCTAAGGCAGGTCAGACCTTCTCTGGCTAGCCCTGCAGTTCTAACCACAGAGCCCGTTATGCCTCTTCTCATCCTGTTGCAGTTTTTTCCCCTAAGTGCAGTGCTTAGCAGTTGTTACTATTGAATTTTCTGTCATCGATTTTGGACTATTTTTTTCAGCATGTGGAGATTGTTCTGAATGCCAAGCCTGCTTTTCCCACTGCAAGTCCACAGCACATCCCCAGGCGGTGCCCTCTTCCCTCCACTGGCAAAGGACCATTTGGCCAAAGCCCATTTCACTCTAAGCTGCTTTCCGTGGTGACAGTGCTGAGGGTGATTCCTGGTACCTGCACAAACCATTCCCTTTAGCAGCTGCAGCCCCAGATCCCAGCAGCTTGCCCGTCGCGCATCAGCCTGTCATTCATCTCTACTGAAGGTACCTGTGGAAGTTTGGGTCCCCCAAAAAACCACTTCTCTAGGATACTGCTGACCCAGAGCTATCTTTCCAAGGGCAGCCCCACATTGTCTCTTTCCAATACTTTCACAAGCAACATGGTCCGACCCCATAGCTGACCCTGCCCTGAGCAGGAGGCAGCAGCAGAGACTCCCAAAAATCCTCCCCACCACGATTTCCCTGTGATCCTATAACATTCACACACCTGTGATGCAGTCCTGGCTGTACCTCTGAGCAGAGGCAGCTCCTCACACGCCTGCGTGGCACTGACACTTTAGAGGGCTGGCAGGGCCACGTGACCACAGATGGAAAGGCTGCGAGAGCCGTTCCCAGGCTAATAAGCAGTGGGGTAATTAGCAGCGTGACTGGCAGCAGCAGCATGTGTTAGTGGCAGCAGAGGAAGACAAGACAGTAGCCTGATCACAGTGAAATACATCTTTATAACAACGGGTGAAAATTTGATTCAATAAGGATCTCCCCCACCTTGACTGACAAAGTTATTTCCCATAACAAAGACCTCCTTCATCTCCCTGCTGCCTGGGTGCTGAAGACGCTCCCCATTGATGAAATACCAGCCTGCCAGAGGAGTCTGACTCTTCCGATTTCCCAAAGTGATGGATGTGGCAGAACCTTGCACACTCAGCAGCCTTCTTGCCCGTTCCCTTGTGCCTGGAGAATGTGGGTGCCAAAATCCACAGCTCTGCTACTGGAGGACTTTGAAACCTTGGCTGCTGAAGGAAAACACATAAAGTTACCTCTTCTGATTGTCTTTTTGAGCTGCCTTTCCCCCGCCAAGAGCAAATAAATGCTGGCAGCCTGATTGATTGAATTCAGCAGAGTAATATACTGTTCCCTAAATCAGATTTTAGTGGGAGCTCTTCGTAGGAGCATTCCACACCCAGTATATGTGCTGTTCTCCCAGAGGGAAAGAAAACACCCCAGTTTGGGTCATGGGAAGACATGTGGGTGAGAGTAGTAGTTATTCATAGCACAGCCCAGAATGGGTACAGCCAGAGGTAGAAGGAGCACATGCTAAAAACTGCCTGCACCTGCTTTTTCCAGTCCTAGTTTCTGGATGTTTGGAACAAGACAGGCAAGGAGAAGACCCCCACTCCTGGAGGTCCCCAGCTCCAAAGAGCAGGGCAATGCCATGCTGCCGTCTGAGCACAGTACACAGCACCTGTCAGGAAGCACTCTCCAGTGGGAGAGTTTTGGGAAGCGGCGTGTGTTCCCCCAGAGACCGAGTAGCCTCTTAGACTCCTCCAGAGCCTGTCTGGTAGCCAGGAGCCTTCCCAGATGTTTCTGGCTGAGCCTGTCTCCCTTGGCACCCCACAGCCTCCCAGCAAGGGACAAGAGACACCAGAATCACAGAAGAATACACAAGGGGGGGAAGGAAACAGAAACATATGGAGTGAGGTTTTTCACATCATCTTGGATGTCTTCTTTGGGAGAAGCTTACCTGGACTTGGACGCTGAACTTTGGACACTGTCCTTTAGCTCCTCTTTTATTGCTGAGCTCAACAGAGAACATGGGGAGCTCTTGCTCTGACAAACCACCGGGATATAGGGTGAGAAAAGGCAAATGGCACTTTAGGCGTTCAGACCCACCTTGATCTGGTTGCTCTATGGCAGGGGTCCTCAAACTTTTTAACCAGTGGGTCGGTGCCCGGATGAAGTGGCAGGCGGTCATCTGCGGCTTGGTGTGTCCCCCGCCCCCAACCCCCAGCAGGGGGGTTCTGTAAATACCGGGGGCTGGATTGAGGACCCTGGGGGGCCATGTCTGGCCGGCGGGCCGTAGTTTGAGGACCCCTGCTCTATGGGATCAACTCCTCTCCACCACCTCTCATATCCTCACGCAGCTCCCTGCTCCCTCCACCTCTCCCTGCTCCCGCTCAGGCGCCCTGTTCCCAGGGGCTGCCATGCGCCTCCCTCTGATGAATCTCTCTTTAAACATTCCTTCCCCTTGCAGTTTCTGTGCTGAGCCGTGCAGACCTTTGTCATGCTCCAAATGAAGGGTGAAGCATAAAAGTATGTTGTGTGTTATTTACGCTCTGAATTGCATGTAAACAGGAATGCTGAAATTTTAAAGGTTTTTAAAATCAGGTAAAGATTTAGATTTCTTTGTTGGTGACATTTGAAACGATGTTGCTAAACACTGGAGTGTAGCTCGTTTGCAGACATTAACAAACACATCAGAGGAGTCTGAAGTGTTAACAGTGTGTTGCTAATCTCTTATTTACCATACTTGGTCTCTGGGTATCACCAAGCCAAGAGCTGTTAGCCTGCAGCTGGAGCATACATATTTCTTACACAGAGCATCAGATCCACAGCCAGCCTTGAGTGATGTGCACATGTGGGGAGCAGCATTCATCCCTTGTCTCTCCAGGCACCCATAGTAAAGGGTGTAAATCCTCATGGTGGGTGGGATGTTTTCACTTTTCTTCAGCAGTAAGGTGAAACAGCACGTGGGTGACTTTTGAGGATGCAGGAATTGAAAGCAGACTGCACAAGACCTTGTAGAAAGTGGGACCTGGCCCCAAAACAGGCTGTGGCTGCTCGGAGAGTGGCCGCCGCCTCTGTGCTTCGCTGAAAGCAGGACAGGAGCCCTGCAAATCTAGGGCTTAGCCCTGCTGCTAAACCTGCACAAATGCAGGAGGAAGAGGAGGTTCTTCTGTCTGGGACACGTGGGTTCCTGCTGGCAGTGGCTCCAGCCATGCTGCTTCTCCAGGGTGGAAATCTCTAGTTCATAGCATGGGTGGGTAGGGAATTCGTACCAGGGACCTTGCAACGTGGGAGAGCAGCAGGCATGGAGCCCAAACCCCGTAGGGCTGGTGACATAGTCTCCTTTTGAGATGAGGAAAAATTCCACTGGCAGGCTATGTGCCATTTCCCTGGCACGTGCCCTGGTAGCACAGAGGGATTCCTTAAACCATTTGAGACCTTCACAGATGCACGTGAGACACTTCCCTGGCACGTGCGTGCAAGTTTCTCAGTTCACCGTAGGGACTCAGTTCACCATAGGGGCTCAGGGCTGATTCCTGGGGTGGCAGAGGCAGGGCATCATCAGCCAGCCCGCTCCTCTTGCTCGGCAGCAGTGCTAATTTACACCAGCCAAAAATCCAGCTTTTGTTAATGTGGGTTGCATCATCCCACAGCCCCTGAGGCATGCCGAGGCTCGCTGGTGCTAGGTGAAGAACTCATCACAAGTGGATGCTATGCGAAGCAGCTGGAAAGCCACCATTTCTGTTCAGTCCCTTCTTCTCCAGGGCTGGGACCCAATTAGAGCCAAGTGCTGTGGGCACCTGTCCACCAGCAACCAAACCAGAATGACTGTTTCCTTTTACCTTAGAGGACTGAAGAGACTAGGATCAGCAATTGCTTCCTCTAATTAATGGCCAGATTTAACTGGGGCTATGTTTTACCTAGTAATTCAAAAATGAGAGACTCCATAACCACCCCTAACACATGAGAGTCATTTCCCCATAAAAAGCTTTAAATGAAGATCTTTGAGCTACTAGTTACACAGGAGGCAATGAATTACTTGCGGTGCTTAAGACAGACACATTATTTATTGAACTTGGGGAATTAAGCCTTTCTAGTCTATTGGAGATGAACCCAAGCAGACATGATTTAGAAGCCAGGCGTCACTGGCAGCTCTTAGCGTGGCACACAGCAAGCTGGCGGCTGCGCCACTGCCTGGGTAATTTACAACTCTTTGTTGCTAGAGCGTAATACATTATTAATCAGTCATATTTTAGGAGATCCAAATTTATATTGGCTTTAATTAGACTGGTCTCTCTTTAATCTCCAAGTGTGCACAGGACTAATGGCAAATGGGAATCTCACGCTGAGGGCTGTTTTCTGGAACACCATTATCTCCTTTCTCAGATCCATCTGAAGGCCTGCAGGTTGCCGTTAAGATTCATATCCATGATGATACAGCCATGCACCATCCCTCATACCTCCCAAGTCATCAGCAAGATCTCCTTGGAACTATTTTGAAAAGGTAAAACCGAGGCTATTAGAGAAAAGACCTTGAACTGAATACGTTGGAGTCAGAAACAGCATGTTTGGTATGCAGCATAGATGCAGAAGAGTGAATGTTCCCATGCCAGAAAATGAGTACCGAAGGGGAACGAGGCATTTGGAATATGTGATCAGCCATCATCACCTATGCATGAGGGAGGAGGAGTGCCAGTCCTTGTCCAGCTGAGTCACCTGGGGCTAGCATAGACAGGTCCTGCAGAACCTCACACAGCTGAGCCGAGAGCACCCTCCGGGGTCTGTGCACCTGCAAAGATGGCTCCTGCCAAAGCAGTGACCTTGGCAGGCAGCTGCCTGCTGCTGGTTTGCTCTTGTGGGCCTCTGGTGACTGCATCTCTTGTCACCGTAACTTCCCCCAGCACCACTGAGCCGTGGCCCTGGCTGGACCCAGGAGTGGGGACAGTGAGAGGGACTTGCAGGAGCGAAAGAGAAGAGAGCTCCCAAAGGCAGAGATCAAAGCACGTTTAATATACCTACAGCAGCCAGTAGCTGGGAATTTAAATGAAATTATGCAGAAGAAAACAGATGATGGTAAGATAGTGTAGCACAACATTAGGATGGTAAACAGAGCAGGACTGTATAAATGAAGGCAGCCAGGGAACGTCCAGATTACATTATTATCTCCTTCCCCACTCAAAAATCCAATATGAGGTTTAACAGATGCCATGCTGGCTTCCTAGGAAGACATGTGCTTTACATAGATACAAAATATCAGAGTGGTGTCCATTAAAAAAAAAAAAAGCAAGCAGATTCCCACTTCTAGCTCACGTAAAACGCAGAACTTAAATCCCTCCCATCCACCAAAGTTGTTCAACCTACGTAAATGATGGTGCGAATCAGGAGCGATGGGCCGCAGGGCAGGAGGGGCATCCCCAAGCACGCGGAGGCACAAGGCAGGTGTTGCACACCACAGGAAGAGAAATTGTTGTGTTGATGCCGCAGAGGAGTCATGGAGAGGATGGGCAAGAGTAGCTGCCTATTGCCTGACACAAAATCCCAGCTTGGCACCTCTAGCTCTAGGTCTGCAATTGCTACAAGGAAGCTGCCTGGTACTTGAGAATATGCTTGTGGAGAGCCAAAGTCCTGAAAATTAAGCAGAAACTGCTATCTGGCTAAAAATTAATTCCCCGCTCTGATCCCCAAAATTCAGTCTCTGTTAATGGTTTTCTGCCCTGCAAGGCTCAGTCAAACAGCACAAATCGGGACCAGCAGATGCTCGCCGTGAACAGCACAAAAACCCTGAGCCAAGCCCCGGGAATTGAAACTGTTCAGTAAATAACAACATAACTAAACCAGAGGTTGCCCATGAATGATTTATCATCCTGCCTTACACAAGAGGTCAGATCAGGTGATCATAAAAGTCTGTTAAGATTAATGACTTGAAGAATTAGCCAGGAAGGAAATAACATTGCAGCTGAAACTCCTCAGCCCTGTGCTGTGAAACACCTCCCTGACAGCGGTAGTTGCACGAGACATATTCACACCACTGTTGTGTAATCCTTTATTTTGGATACACTTAAGTTGCACAAAGGTTTTCTTTTCTTTCCTAACACGTAAATATTAGTACAGGTACTTCCTATCATTGCCAACTTCAGGGGACTTCAAGATTCTGCGCCAGCCTCCTTTCCCACTCCCCAGGCTGCTGAGAAGTGGGAGAAAGCTTATCCTGATCCCAGAAACATCTTCAAAAATATTTAAAAAAAATAATCCTTATTACAAAGACAGATGAAAAGCTGAAATAAAATTAATGTACCTAAGGCAAAAAGAAAAAAAATTAAAATCAGAATTCTCTTTCTCCCTTTTTTCCCTCTCTCTCAACATCCATCCATCCATACACACACGCACACATTTAGAGAACTTCAAACATTTTGCTCCAGTTTCAGCTGATCTTTTGACTCACTTTCAAGCAGTTTATAAAATGAAGACGTTGGAACTACTCCTCCTGAAAATACCAAGACCCAGTTTTTGTATTAACCATTGCAAACCATTTATCCACTCAGCAGCTTTTCAGACGGAGGATTCACTGAAGCTGCACATGCCTCTTCAGGCATCTGTATTTTTATATTAAAAAGAGAGGGAAAGCTGAATCCAGGGCTTCCAGAGGTGCTGCTGGGATCTGGCCTTGCACCTTAGGAAGGGCCAGGCTGGGGTGATAGACTCCCTCTTATTCTGCATCCTTCCCAGGTCCCTAATCTCCTGGTCAATCAACCCTGGAGCCTTCAGCACACCTAACACACCTGATCCTGTCCTCTTCATTTAAGCCCTGTGCATAGAAAGAAATGGAAAAACTGCTGCTTCATCCCCAGCTTTCCAGACCCTCTGCACCATTCTGCTCCTTCCAGCACTGCACCATGACCCCCCAGTAACTCCCTTGCTCAAGGTGGCTCTAGAACCTTTCCAGGTTCAGTTTCCCAGTGAGCCCCAGCTGTGTGATGGGTCTGTGCTGCCTTTTTAATAAGACAGTTTATTCAGGAATCCAAACTGTCCCATTGTGCCCACCCTGAGCTATTCTTTGTATGCTGCCAAGATGATCTGTCAGCTGCTTGCTTTAGAAAGAGCGATTCTACATCACCTCACAGATCACTGATGGAAATAGCAATAAGCCTTGTACAGATCCCTTTGGGATCCCCATGGAACACCCTCATTCCTCCTTATTCCCTGCTGATTGCCTACTGGACTTGCTGGAAACTCTTCCTCCTGAGACCAGCAACCTCTCCAGCACCTCCACCTGCAGCAGCAAGACATTGGAGCTGGCCCAGCCCAGCCTCCCACCCCAACAAACACCAGCTGTAACAGAAGGCTGTTGCTTGGATATTTGTTTCATCCTGACCAAAAAAAAATACTAAAAAATGAATAAAAAGGAAAAATTGTTTTATTCACTTGTAGGAGAGGCAGTACTGGAGGTGATGCTGTGGGCAGGCCTGGCCGGGGAACAGCTGGCCCCTCTGCTGTAAACTCCCCACCAACAGAGTAGATAAAAATGGCACAGACAAAGGAAATCAGGGAGCTACGACTGGGTGACCTCATTGCACTGGCAAGTGTGGCTTGGATGTATTTGAACCACTCTGGCTTCTTCTGATGACATTGCACTAGGACATTATATTTAAACCAAAAAAGCACAGATCAAGAAGTACTGTTCCTTCCCAGAAATCATTAGGAGACATTTTTTCCATATGAGCCATAGCTGTAACTTTCCTCATTAAAGTATGCAGATATTCACAGGGTTCTGGGAACATTCAGTTAATATTTTCATCATTTATGGCAAGGGTTTGCATTTAAGAAAAAGTTCCTTTCTTGTATTCCCAGGCTTGTGACAGCCTCAACTGCCCTGTGCAGCACTTGCTGCAACACAGACACATCCATGGATTTGTAAACCTGATCGGAACCCAGGCTCCCTCTTCCCACCCTGAGGCTGACTGGGGGACACTGCTCTGACACTTTGGTTCAACTCTGGGCAGGGCTCAGACTCAAGCACATCTGTCTTGAGCTCCATTTGCCTGATGGATACCAGCTGGGAGCTCCAGTTGAAGGGAGGACAGGGATGGGGTGGAAGGAAACAGAATGGGGGGCTAGGGGTCCCTCAGCAGAGGCAGCAGCACCTCGAGGCTGCCCAAGAAGCAGCAGCATCCCCACTACCACTCATGCACAGCTGCATTTCAACCAGCCACAGCTGCTCCATTGACATGAAGGTCTCACACCCATCGTTACTTTGGCCAGGAGGCAGAACCCTTCCTCTCTTTAAAGAGAGGCACTTCAAACCCCCTCCACACCCCACTGCAGCCAGTTACAGGTGAAAGCTCAGGCAGATCCTCCTTTGCTCACATTCCTGCTCATTGCAGCTGAGCACATCGTCACTTGGGCTCACAAAGCCCTGGGAACAGGCTGCCCACAGCGAAGGGTGCTTTGCCAGAGCAGCAGAGGAGCATTTCAAGAGCCTGCTGAGGAGAGGGAGAGCTCAGCTGCAGAGGGAGCAGCCTGGCAGCATAGCAATTGTATGGCAGCTGTGTTGAGTAATGGCTCCATTACCGATCTGTTATTGAAAATAATGGAATAATAATCCACCACAGAACAAGCAGCTACCCTGACACTGAAGGGTGCAAAGTAGCTAAAAATTGTCTGATATAAATACTCCAGGGGCCCTAACAGGTGAAGTCCGAGAGGATATAAGCAGGTGAGAGCCTTTCTGTGGTGTTCCACAGGAGACAGAGGAATCCTTAAGGTGGCAAAAGCCATCCCCAGCCAAGGAAGCAGCCTTGGGAAAATGCTGTGTTCAGCATGGGTGGCCTTTCCCAGAGCTAGTGTCTCTGGGTGAAAAATAGCTCTGAGCAAAAAACCAATGAAGATAAACGTCCAGAAACATTCTCCCATGAAGAGAGTCTGAAAGGACTGGTTGTTTCCTTCAGAGGGGAGACAGATGAGAAAGATCTGGAGAAAAGCCTATGAACCAATGGCAAAAAAAAAAAAAGTTAGTTTTTATGTTCTCTGACACAAGAAGAGTCGGGGGGAGATACTTGCTGCAAGAAATCCCAGAGTACTAAGAAACAGTGCCCTGCTGTCCAGCTAAAAAAATGCGGTGGCAGTGCTGAGCGGGATGGGATGCTCGTGCCCAGGGTCCAACTGCCCACCCTGCAGTCAGAGCAGAAACAGACCTGCTCAGCACAGTTTTGGACACAGTGTTGGAGGCCAGGCTGAGTCATGTGAGCCCCAAACCAGGCAGAGGTCCCTGCTACTACGCTGATGGCCACCCAGTGCTGCAGTGACTCTGCCCAGGAAACCCAGGAGGGTGCCACTGGGCACAACAGCATGTGCAGTGGGACTTCTGAGGGCAACAGCAGATGTGTTCGTGTCCAGGCTGTGGTTTTCTTGCTGGTTTAGGCAAGTAGGTTAAGGAGAAGCAGAGAGCAAAGCAGAGAGCAGAGGGGAGCAGTCTCACTGGGAGGGTTTTCCAGCTGCTCCCTGAGCCCCATGCTGCTCAGCCTTCCCTGGCCAGTTACTCCACAGGCAGTGCTCCCAGCTAGACCAGTTCAGTCCCAGCTGTCACGAGCTCAGGCTTGGGCTGTGTGATCTTCCCCAGCTCACAGGCTGGTCTCTGATGTGGGTGGGTTTTGATGCATTGAAGGATTGTGGGACCAGGCTTTAAACAGGCATCAGGAGCTCACTTCAAAGCTGAATGTGATTTCAAAACTAGCCTTGCTCTGAGCAATGGGATGGAGCAGAGGCTTCCCTGTATCCCTTCCCCATGCTACTGCATGTCTGGGGGATACGGATTGAACCCGAGGACTCCTCCCTGGATGTGTCCTGCTCTTGGGACAGGTCACTTGGCTGTAGTGTTATTAATCCAAAAGGACATGTCTTCAAAGTTGGTTGGTTTCTTTAGCAGCAACACAGCAGCATTATTCTTTAATGAAACACACAGTTTGTGTCCAGCCCCTCAGGCTAAGCAAGCTGCATTTGGCTCTATTCCTTCCCCGCCCCCCCCCGCCAGCACCAGTTTGTAATTAAATAAATCAGGAAATAATGAAAGGGATTTTTGATCAGTAGGGAGGAAAAAAACCCACACCCATGAATAACACTGCCCATGTCCCCGGAGAGCCAGGCCACCACCCTTCTGCCAACAGCAGAGTCCTCTGGATGCTTCTCAGAGCTAGGTCTGGAGACACATTTAGCAAATTCACATTAAATCCTGCGTTAGGATCTTGCGTCGCAGAAAGTCAAGCTCCTAGATAAACATGTTATGATGGGGCAGCACTGAGGCATCTCTGACCTTGGCTCACACCTTTGAGATCTGTTCTTCTGCAGGAGTCAATGGTTTCACCACAGATTTGGACAATGGGTGAAGGGGCACATATTAATGTGGCAGACCACGCAGGCTGCCAGGAGGAGCGAGCACATTAGAGGGCAGGAAAAGAACCACCACCACACAGGAAAGCTCAGGAACAAGCAGGGTGCAACTGTATGGAGAAGGAAGCAAGTCTTTCCAGATGGGAAGGAAAAACCTGGCTGCACACAGGCTGGCTGGGTCAAAGCAAGTTAGGAGCCGCCCTGCAGAAAAAAACCACAGTAGCTCTGCAGACCAAGAACACCCTAAAAAGCTTTCACAGGGACAGGTAGGAGCATTGCCCATGCCACACACCTGGTGCTCCATCACCATCCCCTCACTGTCTTTACAGCTGGCCAGCCCTGCTCCCTCCAGCATGCACTTTGTCCCCAGCTGTCCTGTCCCACTGACTATCTCACAAGGCATGGTCACCTCAGCCCCTTGGCACTCATTTGAAGTTTGCTGTTCATTGCTGCTCTCCTTAGAGACATGCTCCTGTTCATTTGGAGGTAAACAGGCAAGAGACCAGTGGAAACTGTCACATAACTGATCTGGAGCTGGCTATTGGAAGAAAAAAAAAAGGCTGTATCACCTCCTCTGAGCTGTAGCCAGGAGAGAAAACAGAACTGGGAAATGGGAAAACTGTTATCAACACTGCCTAAGTATATATAGTAGCATATTTAGGACAACTCAGTGGAGGGTCTTGCGCTGGCAGGACAGCACTAGGTCTCTTCAGTTGTCGGCTGGTACAGCATCCTCCCTGCCCCTGGCTTAGGAGCAAGCCCAGGTCCATACACATTTTCCTGAATAGCTTCTGCCTGAGCCCAACCGACATGGGAAAACAGAGACAACCATCCAGACTGGACCCAACAGGGGCTTCCCAGCCAAGCATTGGGCTTTTCCAGTCTGCCCAGACCGGGACCCATTGTTCTTTAGGTACAAAGATCTTCAGCCTGTGTATCCTCAGCTGAGAAACTATTCCAATGGTGGTTTCTAAAGAAAAGCAGCTGCTACCAGCAAGGGAGCTGGGAGCTGACAGCAAGGCTAGGCAGAGCTCATGGAGAGTACCCTGATGCCCCCATCTGCATGCGATCCCAGAGGTGTACAGCAAGGGGAGAAGCTGGGTTTTGCTTACAAGAACAAAAAGCCTGTCAGAGAGCAGGACCATGTTGAAGCTGTTGCTGCTATGTTCAATATGCCGATGGCATGGTCTCGTGTCCTGCTAAGTCCAAAACTGTGGCAGTTCCTCCCAGTTACCCATCTTTCATGTCAGGATCATCTTTTATCTGCACTACACACTAGCCCTCACACCCAGTGTATCTCTGAATCTGGTGGATTCTCCTTGTCTCACGTGCACGAGATACAGCTTCTCCTATTCTGCAGACCCTGCACAAACACATGCAGAACTGAACCGTAGCACTGCTTCAAACACTCTTTCTGTGTAGTCCCCAGTAAGGCCTCTCAGTGCCGGGCCAGCACCACAGTGCCATTCACTCTCTCCTTACGATGCCATTATTATTCCCTCAGATCACAAAGTCTCATGAGTCTTTGTACAGCCTTTTTCCATAGGACCTGGGCACAGTATTGCAGTCAAAGTGGCTGGCTCTCAGCCTGGATTCAGGCTTGGTTGCATCAGTAAGCATCCCCAGCATCAGGGAGCACCAGCTGTCACTACCACATTTAGGGGGAGCATGTTTCTCCTCTTCTTATTTGCCAAAATCCACCGGGAAACAGAGTGAATCTTAATAAAGCAGGAGGAATGTGTCACTTCCCCGGTGCTGCCTTTGCTGGGCTGAGGTTAATTAGATAATTACTCACATGTTGCCAGTTTGTCAGACACAAACACAGCAATTACCGACAGGGAAAGCTTCAGCTCCCTGATAACTCCATTTCAGCCATGCTCCTGGGAATGCTGTGCTGACATACAGGCACCTCCAGCCTGCAAGCAGATTATGCCCTTCCACAAGCCAGAATTACTGCAGTTTTAGAGGTTTGGGGGTTTTTATTACTTTTTGCAATAAGTCACCTTAGTTGTACAATTCAGCTAGGGCCATATCCATGCCCTTGCAATGGTACTTGTTCATTATTGTGTGTAGGCAAGATCATCACTTCAGTGAAATCTTTCTGTGAGTGTGTAGCCAGCTCCCTGATCAGCTCAGAAACATCTCATGTTTCAGAGCATGTTCTGTACTGTATTTACCCAGGGGATAAAGCATTACCATCATCTTCTAGGTCAATAGAAATGTCTTATCACACATTTTCTAACACAAACACAGTATCATTTTCAAACTACCAGCTCTTGAAGAATTATACTTCAACCAATGACACTTCATGCTACGTAGCGAGGCAGCACCTTACAAAAATCATCCAGAATAATATGTTCAGCAGATTATGCCATGATGTATAGCCTAGCAGGGCAAGACATGAAAATGACATTGTTAAGCCAGTGCTTGTGTTGGAATTGCCAAGTGGAAAAACTGCATAGGAAGTCTGAGAGATATTGCCGATGCCCAGCACACTCTTTGCAGCTCAACAACATCAGGGAATGTTAAATACTGGAGAAAGCAGTGCTGTTCTTGCTCCTCCTGGCCCTCATCCCTCCTCCAGTGAGATCCAGGAATTATTGGTCATTTGGCATAGCTAATTCTTTCCTACTACATCCTTCACAGCCAGTGGTGATGGGCAGAATTAGAAATGCTAAGATACCCACATTCTGTAACACTGTTACACAAGAACAGCCTCATTCCCAGCAGAAGCTCAGACCCAGTGAAGACACCCAAAGCCATCCCAGCCCTGGGAAGTTTGTCTACCTGTTCCTGTCCATTATTAAGAAGTTCAGATGTTTACTTCTCTGGTGCGTAACCACTGGCAGTGAAAGCCAGGACTCATGCCATCCCCTGAAAGACAGGTTTGTGAAGGATGGCAACTGCACAATAAGGAGAGTACCCTCACTGAGTGAGGCCGTGCCTTTTTATTACTGCCAGCCGTATGGGTGCCCACCAGCAAGGCTAGGAATAGAACCTTTTCAAGCCTTGAGCAGGATGGAAGGTCCAGCTCAGAGTGCAAAAGCTCCAGCTCCTGCTGGAATCAGGTAAACCATGCAGAAGTTAAAAGTCTTTGCCAAGGATATCGACCCAACCTCATCACTTTCCCTAACAAAGTGTGCACAGCCAAATTCACACAAGCATCTTTAACATAGACCCAGAGGAGAAGCTGGTGTGTTTCCCAGGTCCCAGGAAAAAGGTTGTGTAGCAGAAGCTATGGGGATCATCCTCTCACCTGCAAACTCAACGGTTCTGACACCAAAGCCATTGAGAAAGAGGAATGGTGCAGTCTGAAAAGAACAGCAGAGCTGGTGCCCAGTGAGTCAGCCAGTGCTATGTCACACAACAGCCTCACGCAGGGCGTGAAACTCGGGAAGGCCTGAAAGTCAAAATATTTTATTCAGCAAGTTTGTGAGAACCATGGTGTTTCGCATTCAAATATGCAGAATTTCAAAGCGTCCAAGCAAAGTAGAAAATAGTCTTCTCTCAGACCTTTCCCTTCCAGTCCCGTGACCCTGCTACAAGGGACAGCAGGAGGTCAGGACCACATCTACACGGTGCACCCCCAAGGCAGACCCTGCCACTGCAGCAAGAGGCTGGTGCCATCCCCGTAACTCCTCTCCAAAGTCCTTCTTATGGATTGTAACTGCTCGGCAGCACCTTTGCCACATCCTGAGGTCTCAACTCAGTATTTTCAACTCTGGTAACTACATTTGGCCTCCATAAATTAACTGTGCAAGTGCTGACCTGCTCTTCACGCCAATTAGTACACAGCATGCTGATGTCACACCAACCGAGCCACTTCACATGAGCTGGTTGCATCCCACTGGTCTCTGCTTTGCACGTGCTGACCTGCTGGCCACCAGACTAGAGAGAACTAGCTCACAGGGTGGGCTGCCTTGTGTCTGGGCAGAGATGGACTCTCTGCTCAGCTCCCAGCACTCACAAAAAACTGAAATTGGATGAACCCAGTTAGCATTGGTTAAAGAATTACCAGGGAAGGAACAGATGGTGTGACTGTCTGAACACAGCTGGGTAACAGCATATATTGCCATCTTTTACATTTATGCAGTAGTATAAAAAAGTCAGCATAAGGAATCCACTGGACAGGTACTTCACCCCAAGGAAGCACTGTCCTCAGGGCCTGTGGGCAGCCAGGATCCAAAAACGACTCAAGAGCGTTGCTGAAGAACTTCATGACCTATTTCACAAGTGATGTTTATCCTGTCATCAGGCTATCAGACCAACTCCACTGAGTGCTGTGTGTGTCCTGGGACATCTTGTTCTTTATTAGTACTGCTTAGATTTCTTTCCTTGCCTCCATCAAAGCTTCCCAGCATGGGCACAGTCTCTAGCTGGGATCACTGATCCCCAGAGGCTGCGGTGCACAGCAGAAGAGCAGCAGCATGCCAAGACCATGAGCATGTGGGTATGTACAAGACAGACAAGAGCTTTTTGTAGAGTCCAGGAGCTGGGATTTAACCACAAGCCCCAGATACGAGCGGCAAAAGCAGAAGACTTTGCATTTTCGTGCCAATTACCATATTGTCCACATCTGCTTGGCTAATGAAAAAGTATCATGTGCAGAGTAGCTCCAGCCGTGGGAGAGAGCAGTGAGAGCACCGAGAAAGGTGGGTCAGAAAAGAGGTTGCTCCTGTCACCTGGAGCAGGATTTCTTCTCAGCTCAGAGATGGCTGTTGAAGCCCTCGGATGGGCAAAGCAGCAGCTAGGCTTACCTGGCTCCACCAACATCACGAGCTGCTGGTCCTCTGCAGTCCTTGTGCCACCAGCAGTGGTGCCCGGCAACATGCTGGAGCCATGTGGGCTTCTCAGGGCTCCAATGCTCACCATGGTAGCATATATTCCCTTGGGGTTTTGCTGAGAAGGAGCAGCTCGGGGTCAAATGACATTTATTTTCCTTCTGAACAGGAATAAGGACCTTGATTAGACCAATTCCAGCTCACTTATACCCCTGCATATTGGCTGGCTTGCCTGAGAGCCTGGAGATACAGGACAATCCACTGTCATGTTTCAGGACCTCATTCCTCTGGAGGCTGGCAGGACATTCTGTACTGGGAAAGCAGACACTACCTGACCTGACAGCACAACCAGCTTACTGGGCAGAATATGCATGCTTGAGCTGCATCCTCTTAGAAAAGAGGGAACAAATATGGGTATTAAGCCTAACTTCACCAAGCAAAGCCTAAGGTGAACCAGAACATGTCTGGCACCTCCAGGATAAAAAAAATAAAGTAACAGCAAAATACCATTCAGCAGCATGTGTTAGATCCACTCTCAGAACATGTCCACTTGACACCAACATCAAGTTGTCTGGCAAGTCTTAAATGAGCCAGCACCCTGAAATAAATTCTGTGGGTCCCTAGAGGCCACCTTATTTCCAAGAAAACACTGGGTACCAAAATGCAGGTGCCCTGTGCCATTGCCTTAGGATATCCTACCCACTTTCATGGGCTCTATGGGAGACCCAAAGGCTCCTGGAAGGGCAGTGGATGCCAACTGGGACACTCCAGATAGTGTCAAATGTCATCAAATCTGTTTGTTCTGGTACCCAGCTCTTACCCCAGGCATCTGCCAAGGACGATGGTTCTGGGAAGTTCATCTCTCCAAGACATCCATATGCAGGCATCATTGCATGGTCAAGGCAAACTCCAATATGCTGAAAAAATGGCTGAAAGCCAGCCAGCCACCCACATGGCATCTTCTGTGAAAGTTTATGCATTCTGACTCGCCTGTATGATTTAAGCTGCATCTTTTACTAATATTTTAGAAAAGATACCATCCACACAGGTATGCAAAAACCAACGCATTGCTGCACAGAATGGCTCTCTCTCCCTGAACACCAGTAACAGTTTTTAAAATGTCACATCTGAGATGTCTGTGAAGCTGTAAGTGGGTGCACAAAGATCAAAATGAAATCAAAAGCCCCTCCCCTGGAGGCCAGCTTACTGTCTGTATGATTTTGTTTTTAATTTCAAGAAAGGGGGATAACTGAAGGTGTACAATCATTTGAAATAAAAAGGCGAGGAAGATTGTACTTGTTGCCATACAAATGAAGACAATAGCAAACTCAACAACAATAACTGTCAGCAGCTGTCAAGAAGTACTGCTTATTTCAATGTCAATGCAGGTTTGAGGCAAAATATGGAAAAGAACAGAAACAAAGCTCTGAAAAGCAAAGCACATAAGTAGCACCCTGAGCAAGGCCAACCCAAGTCATGCCACCACAAACACCTCCTAACCCAGGGAGTTATGTGCAACCTCTAGAAGAGTAGAGGTTTTGCCTTTCTGCTGTCCCTGTCTCTCCTGTCAAGGTTGTTTTCTGTTTTGCTTTGATGGGTGGAAGCTTCCCCATCTCCTGTGTTCCCACCTCACTCCATCCATGCAAATATCTTGCCCAGATACCATTTCCCCCCCAGTGATTTTCCAGCCTACCAAGCAGTCAAAGCCCATCTGGCCGAGCCAAATTTTTTTAGGACTTGGCTGCATAGCCAAGGACAAACACCTACAGGCTCTTCCCATCTAGCCCACCTCAGCACGAGCTACTGGCCGAAGGATGGGCAACCTCACCGCGCACACGTTTCACAAGATGATCAGACAGAAAAGAGTCAGGAGAGACCAATTCACACGCCCTGAGTGGACACAACACAGTTCTCTGGTGGGAAAACTTCACAGAAATAACTACATTTTGAAGTGATTTGCGTTGTCTTTAAGTTAGTTTTTTCTTTTCCCCAAACCTTCCAAGTGTTTAAATCAAGATGACTTAAGACAACCAGCTCATCTCCACCCCTCTGCAAGAGACTGACTGGCTGCAGAAAATGCATAGGGGACACTATTATTGATTTTCCAATGAAAAGCCTGACAATACAGCCAGTGCCTACAACAGCCAGTGACAAATAACCTCTCATCAATTTCTCAACACATCTGTTTTCAGCATTTTCTTCCCTTCAGTACAAGGTCTCATGCACTCCAGTCAGCCCCGACTGACCCACTTGCCCCCATACTTTGACAGCATACGCTCACCACAGCACTGCAAGGTGCTCATTTTTCAGGCTGCATTAAAACAATAAAAAAAAAAATTTCCTGGATTTTTCAAAAATGATGTTACCATTTTCTTATTGAGATAAAAACTTACTTTTTATTTCATTTGGAGGGGCTTTGTTCCATTTTAATCTGAAAAAAACCCCACACCATATTTCAGAATATTAATCTGGAAAGAAAAACAGGATTATTGTCTTTTAAAATCTCAAAATTAAGCATTTTAGCTTTCTGCTGAACAGTTACACTCTTCAATTTGCTTTGGATATTTGAATAACTTTACTCAAACTTCATTTTTCAAGGAATAAGTATTTTTCTAGCAGCATGCCACCCAGCTTTTTTTACAAGGAAGAGAATTCAGTCTTTGCTAGGCCCTGCTCCAACAGTTCCTGCTCTTACAAAATTACAGTCAAAATCAATTACAATTGCAACCAGTCCAGCCTTTCCCTTAGCTTTATTTTCTGTCTGACAGGGTAAAATCCTATTCATGCAGTATTTTGCAATAATTTTCTCTCTGAAAATGATTTCAGACTGACACAGAGATACCCAATTTCCAGATCCATTTTCCTCCCACCAGCTTTTCTCCTTTCATTTCTTTCTATCCTTTGTGTTTTCTTTTTTACTATATAACTTTTACTGCTGGGAAAAAAAAATTCTCTTTAAGTGCCTTGCCTTTTTCCAAATATTATCTGATTTATAAGCATTGTTGACATGAGCCTTTTCCTCTCCACTCGCTGCTTTCCTGGCTGCCCCAGGCTGCAGCAGCCCCAGCCACGTGCCACGGAGAGGAGGCAGATGAACAAGTGCAAAGCAAGTTTATTTTAGGATGATGAGACAGATCACCATCCCACAGAGGGGGCTTTGGTACTGTGCAGCCCTTATGTCAGGGCACACGACAAAAGCATCACAGCTGTCCCATCCTCTCACAGACCATCTCCTCCAGTTCCTAGAGCTGCCACAGCTCACCCGAGCCATGCAAGCTGCAATCATCCAGGCATGGCTTTTAACTCTCAGCCTTGACAATATTTATGCACACCACAAAGAGTGAGCCCGGTCCATTTATTTACCCTATAAAGAGTTCCCATCTGCACTTGAGACTTTTTACCCTTTCAATAAAAACCTGCCCACTTTTTTTTTTTTTTTTTTGCAGCCTGCTGGGCCCCTCAGGCAGGGCATCAGAGGAGAAATGAACTCCCAGCAGCAAGCCCCCACCCTTCGCACCGTCCCCTCGGTGGGGCAAGCACACTCGCATCTCCCCAGGAAACTGCTCAGGCAGGCTGAAGACAGAGTCCTGCTCTCCCAGCAAGAGGCAGACAAGCAGGGAGGCTTTTCCCAGGGGCTCTGCTCCCTGCCCCCAGCCAGGCAGGTGCCATGCCAGGCTAGGAGGGCTGTGCACCAGCCCCCTCCTGCAGTCTCCTGCCCTCACAGTGGCCCCCACACAGAGCTCACTGCCCACGCAGGGCAACCCCAGAGCAAGGACATCCACCAAGGAAAACAGAGAATCATTTAAGGTGGAAAAGGCCTGTGAGATCATCGTGCCCAACTGTTAACCCAGCAGTGCCAAGCCTACCACTAACCCATGTCCCTGACCCACCCTCTCTGCTATGCACACCTCCCTTCCCCTGCTCCAGCCTGCTTCCCCCAGCTCCCCAATTCCTATGCACCATCATCAGAAACAAGCTTTTAAACCCGAATAGGAGTTCTGCATCAAACACAGCCTTAAAACATAGCAGGAGCCTTAAAAATGCCCCAGAAGTGCCCAGGGACACCCCTGTGCTCTCCATCCCACTGCATGTGCATGGCGTTCCCACCTGCAGCCAGGCAGGCAGCACCTTGCCCTACCTCAAGGTCAAGCTCTTGAGCCTCAAGCCCTTCTACAAAAGCTCCCGGATGCCTTTGGCACAAGTTTCTCAGGAGCAAGGAGCACCCAGACAGAAAGTGCAAAGTAGCACACGGGCCTTGTGGCAGCACACTGGGAAGGGCAGGGCTTTGAGGGACATCTCTCCTTCAAAAAGACCCCAAAAAAGATCAGACAGAACTGCAAACTCAGAAGCAGGGCTGTTCTAGCAGCTCCTCAGACCAGAAACTATTTCAAAAGAGGACACAAAGCAATTCTGGAAGCAGACTAGAAAAAAAAAAAAAAAAAAGGAGATTTATAGCCACTCCTACCACTACCCTTCAGCATCCTTGCTGACAAGTCTTGTAAGCTTGCCTTCTGCCGGGGGCTTTCAGGGTCACTCTACAACGGGTCTCCCCAGGTTTGTAGGAAGCTTGTGCCTGTCCCTATCCAGCCTCTTTGCACAGTCAGCCCCTTCCCCTCCTGCTGGGACTGACCCGTCAGCAGCGGACACCTACCAGCAGCTGCTTGAGGAGGTTCCATGCACTTTGCTGCCCAGGCTTCTTTTTGTGCCTGCACTGCAACGCAGAGCCAGGTTGGTCTCTCCTATTTCCCCTACCCCCAGGCAGACCATGGGGTGGGATCTGCTGCTGTCCCCACCAGCTCTCTGGTCTCATTCAGCACCAAGTGGCAATAGCAACGCTGACACAGCAAGGAGCATCCCCGCTGCAAGCAGCACATTCACAAGCCCAGTAGTCCTTCCAGCTGTGCCTCAGGGCTACATCATCCCTCCACACCTTTTGCAGTGGAGGCAGCTTGAAACTCTCCCAGCCCCACCTGAGCAGCAGGGGATGGCTTGTCTTCAGTGTTCAAGCCACTCCAGGCACCAACATTAGATTGATCTGAACATCCAGACTTGTGGGGCATCCTGGCTCAGCCTCACATTGCAGGGGCAGAGAACGAACGGGCTGGCATGGTATCTCCTAGATGGGCACACCACCATGAGGCTCAGGGCGTCCTCCTCCAGCCCAGGGTGGGATGGAGAGAATTCAGGACCAGCTGCAATTCTTCTAAGCAGAATAAACGCAGATGCATTTCCAACACTAAATCCGTCCTAGGGCTGCTGGCTTATCTCCAGGACTGACAGGGAAGTGCTCATGCTGTCACAGCTTCATCTCCACATTGCTGGGCAGGTTTCTACCAGCATAACTTTACCCGTGCCAGATAACTAGCAGGATTCCTCTCCTTCACCAGCAGGATTGAAATTCCTGACATTTCAAGCCTTCAGCACTGCTTTGCCCTGCACCTTCCTGTAAGTACCATCACTTGAGACTTCTTATTCTTCTGCCTGCCTCCTCCTCGTTTAAGAGGCTTTTCAGACAGCATGATCATGGTTCGAATGGACAAATAAATCACAGCAAGATCCCTTCAGTTGCATCTCTGCTCCCACATCTTCAGCTTTACTACTCCAGCCTTGAATTCCCACACAGCTCCACCAAGCATCACTACCCAGGGTCTGCCGCTCTCACAGACATGCCCCTGATGCTGTGGCTTCTGCCACCACCTCGGTGGCCAGGACAGTTGCCGCTTACCAGAGTAGCTGTCCTGGAACTCGCAGTCTCTCAGATTTCTATTCACCCTGCAGTGTAACAGTTTTTCATCCCTCACCAGGCACCCAGCTTCTTCATTCTGCTTTAGTATTTCTTGCTTTGAATGAATTCTGGATTTTATTTGGGGTTTTTTGTGGGTTTGTTTGTTGGGGTTTTTTGTTTGGGTTTTTTTTTTTTCTTTCGGTCGACAAAGAGGGCTGTCATGTCTCCAGGCAGCTGCAACCTCTGAATTATTTATTTATTTACCTTCCTGGTTTTATATTGTTTTTATAGTTACTAACTGCAGTTTCAGACCTGCTTACCAAACCTCTGTTTGAAAGAGGTGAAAGAGCAGCCAGCCCATCCAGTCAGGCCCGGGGGGGGAAGCGGGGGCTGAGGGCTGTTGTCTGCTGGGAAAATCTCAAGTGGGGTTGTAAGCAGCAGCCCCTCTTCATCCATTTGATACCACCCATCAGCCAAATATACCCTGCCTCACAGGGACCAGGGACTCCCAGACCAAGGACTCACAGCTGATACAGGCCATGGAAAAAAATAAAATGGAATTAAAAAACAGTAGCCTCATGCAGACTTGTGAAAGCTTGCCCAGCTGTAATGGGCCAAGTTGGGTGCAGCAGACACAGAAGATATTGTGACACAGAGGATGCCACCGGGGCAGCTCCCTAGAGTCCCTGGGGACCCCCTTGTGGTTAGCATCCCCACCCTGCAACACCCCAGCCCCGCTGCCCGAGGCAGGGCCAGCACAGCAGTGTAAGATCACATGGAATCACTGTACCGCAGCACAGGCATTACAGTGAAACCCAGCAGCAGCAAGGAGAACCATCGCAGGCCCCATAGGACCTGGTGACAGGGGCTAATGTCACACACAGACAGACACACTGGCTGCTTTCTGTGCCACCACCACTACAGGAATATCATCCTTGGATCCCACTGTCCCCACAAGGCAGGGAGGGGAGCTGATCACACCTAATTCATCTTGCTAACACACTCTGCCTTTTCCAGAGAAGAGGCTATCTGCAATGTCACATCTGCTTGCCATGTCCGTGCTGCACTGCTGCATTCATCATGGAAAAAGCTGAACACAGAGACAGACTGAGCCCATGCCTGGCACTGCAAGCCACCACAGAGTGGCATGGCACTGGCTTCCCTGCAGCCAGCTTGCTGCTTGGGTGAAGAAGGCATCCCAGCAAATAAAGACCCCAACTGCATTAGTCCCTTCAGATACACATGACCACTTGCCCAAGTGCTACGGTTTGTCAGTGGGTGCCGACACGTGGACCCATGCCAAAAGCCTTTTTTAGGTCAACAATGTTAGCAACAGCATTCTTATTTTCAAGTGTTTTAGCTAAGCAGAGGCACCTTCCCTTTTGTCTCTAGCCATTTTTAAAGTAGTTGATGAGTAGCAGAAGCCCCTGTTGTTTTTTCCCCCACTATCATGTATAATAAATGCAGTTTTGATTAAATTTTTACACATTGCTTAATACATCAAACAGAAATATGATATTCCACCAGCAACACAAGACAAACCCCTCCTCAGGAAAACATTCGTTTCCCAAACTGTTTCTGAAGCAAGTGTCACTTCCACATTAAGAAAAGATGATTGTGACAGTTTCCTGGGGGATGCTAAGACAACATCTGCTGTAAGGTTTTCAATCAACATGCCTTAATTTTCACAACTCCAATGCAAACATATTTATGGTAAATAACCCATCTCAGATGGAGCAAAAACAGGTAACCTTTTCAATCTGTGCAAACATACATGTATTTCTGGCAGAAACTTGGAATCTTATTTATTCTTAACTTTTTTTACTGTATAACTAAGTAAAACCAATGATCTGTTTAAACCAGCTTTATTCAAATTCCTGTCTCATTAAAGTACATCTCAGCCTTGGCCAGGAGGCTGCATTTCAGGGAATGTGGTTATTTTTCCAGAAGGCCACGTGCATTCAGCAGCCAACGCCCCCTGCACCCAGGACTGCCTACCTTCTGGCTGAAGGGAGAGGGACTCTCTGTCCACACCACATCCTGCTGGGCTGTAACCTGGGGAAATCCAACATCCTGAACTTGGAGGCACTCCAGGGGAAAGAAAGGGTCCTGCACTACTGCCCAGGCTCCAGGCATGCTGGCTCCAGGGCAGCCTCATTAGCCTCCTGTTCAACCAACACTGGGTTCCTTTTTACCCTGACCTCCCCAAGGAGGGGAGGACACCAGGGAAGGGGATAAGCCCCAGCAGGTTCCTACTGCCTGCAGATGGCAAATGGTAGAGAAGGGTTGCAAGATGCTTTTAGCTGTGCAGGGCAAACCTCTGTGATAGCTGTCACCTGGTTCCAATCTCACCAGAAGCCAATCAAACAAGACAGCAGCCCAAGAGACCAACTTTGCCACCATGCCAGTGCTTGCAGCTACTTCCAGATTCCCACCAAATGAGTTGCAGAAGCACATGGGTGCTGTTGCTCTGATGACCTCCTCAGTGCCTGAGCAATTACAAAGGAGTGAGGAAAGGATCAGGTGAAGAGTATCAGGAAGAAATGTAATCTTTTCATAGAGGCTGTCAGCTGTTTCTTGAGGTACCTAGACCACTTTCCTCAGGGTTTTCTTCTCTGTATAGCACTGCACTCCGTGCAGAAATATTCTGCTTTTGACTGGCAGAGGGGCTTTTTGTTGCTGGCAAACAGCTTGTGAGTGCAGAAGTTAAATACAAAGAGTTTCAAGGAATGGCTCAGAGGTCCTGGCGGGCTGGCCAAGTAGGCCAGGCTCCTGCAGTCCCCTGAGCTTGTACAGGTTCCCAATAGACAGCTTGAATGAGCTCCTCCTCTCAGGCAACAAGTAAAAGCTGCATCAGGCCGGTGCTTCCCAAGGGGAAGCCCAGCTAGCTGTAGGCTATTTTCCAGCTTCTGACAGCTTGCCTGGATCCAGCCTTCTGCCTGGACACCTTTTGTAGGACCCAAGCCACAGCTTTTACCCTACATGTTAAAGGTGCTGAGTCCAGGTCATGGTGCTGGCCAGGGCAGAGGTGCAGGACAGGGTCCTGCTCTCAGTACAGTTGATCTGGGGGGCTGAGGGAGGAGAGGCATGCAGCAGGCAATACAGCACGCTGCGACCATCAGCGGTGCAACATCGGGCAAGGCTCCTTTGGAGTAAAACATGGTAGTTTGGACCACAACAGTAAACCTGGCAGGTGTGCTGGCTGGAAGAAGGCACCGTTTACTGCCCCTTGCAGACACATGTAAGTTTCCAGCCTGCTGCAACCACCTTGAAAGGATTTAACAGCCTTCAGTTGTCACTGAGGAAGCTCTTGGAAGCTGTTGGTGGGTGATGAGGCTGAGCTTTCTGCATGTGCTGTTGGCTTCAGCAGACGTGTGCTCTTAACTGGCAGAGAAAGGAAGAGCTTGACCCACTGCGAGCCAAGCAGCTAAGACCTGTCGGCGGTGACCCAGGAGGGTTAGTACAGACCAAATGATTAGAAGGGAGAGTTGTGACATGCCACCAAATAGGAGATTAGGGAGGATTAGTGGCTGGGAGGCAGAATCGATCAAGACAAGTTCCTGGCCTGCCCCGTGGCTTTGCATCACCTTTTTATTCCACAGCTCTTGGGGGAGTTCTCAAAACTGATCAGTTTGTGACTTCCGTGAGGCTACTGCGTGTGTTCAGTGCATTTGCCAGAGCCCTTGAGGATGCACTTGTAGTGTCCTACTGGTGCTTTGGAGCCTTGCTGTACTGCTCGTGCCTGGTGCCCTGGCCCCACATGCCTCGTACCCATGGAAGCTGGCACAGACACCCTGCCAGCAGCACTGGTGCTCCCATGTTCATGGGGATCATGCACGGGCTTAAGTGCAGGGGCCTTGCTGCTCCTGGCTGCCCGGACCTGATCTCTTCTTGCTCTTTTCACCAGCATCATGCTGCTTTCTGAGTCCCGCTGTTCTGCTGGCTGCTGGCTGGGGTCCTGGATCACAGCTGCAAGCTCGTGCAGGACATCATTCACATCCCACAGAGCTGCGTCCTGCAGAGCCGCGGTGTGGGTTGTGGGGCTGTGTGGGGCAGGTGCCTGACTCCCTGTCTGTGCTGCTGTGCCCTGCTTGCTGAAGAGAGAAGAAGTTGGTCCCTTCACTGCCTCCTGTGCTGTGGCAGTGAGAGGCGCACGCTGCTCCTCTTCCTCAGGAGCTGCAGCCAGGGCAGTAGCTGCTGCCTCGGTGTCCGTGGGATGTGTTGGGGCAGGAGATGCGCTCTGCAGGTTCCCGGCTGAGACTCCTGTGTTGTGTGTGCATGTGCTGCTGGGACAGCAGGGCCCCTCCTGGAGCTTTGGGAACAAAGGGCTGGCCCATGTGCTGTGGATCTTGACGGCCACTATTAGGACAGGTCGTAGTAACTGATGTCGTCGCAGTCAAGCTTGGCCAAGGTCCCTGGGTGGTTCTGTGGCACTTGCAGAACTATGGCCCTGGGCGCCCTCGACCAGTTGCTCCCACGGACATGGGCTGTCGTGCTTGCAGCATGGACCTTGTCTGGGTTCCCACTCAAGAGGCACCAGTTTGTCTCCTGAGCAGCTGCTTCCCACTCACCACGGCAGACCCGAGGAGATGGGACAAGCTGTCGGGGTCTGCTGGCAGCTTCCCTGCTCTGGGAAGAAGATTCGGAAGGTGCTGCTGCCTGCGGCTGCCCATGGCCCACCTGTGGGCACGAAGAGCATGAGTCAGGTGATGGAGGTGGCTACATTGGCACAGCGGCCCCCCCAGTGCTGGCAAGCCCAGCCGCAGCACCAAGAAAGATCCATGTGGCCCCGTCCCACCGCCACCACCCCTCCTGCCCCATCTCTCACCTGGTGCAGGGTCTGCAGCCTGGGCAGCCTGCTCTGGTGCTGGGGGCGGGTGTTCACCTCCTCATGCGTGGGCATCTTTGGCGGCGTCTGCCGCTGACCTGCCATGGTCACCCAGGGGAGATGCTGCCTCCTGAGGGAGTCGCTCTTCTGGGAGTGGACACCCCAGGGCTCTCGCCCCTTAAATACCCCCACGGTCACCGTGGAGACCCGCATCACATTGGCCTCTGGGCATGATGCGCTGCCTGCATCACAAAGCCCTGGGCAATGGCTGTGGAGACGCCCACGCCCCACCCGTGAGCACCTGCGCCCCTTTTGAAGTGTCTCACTTGGTGAGGGACGCCAATGGCAATAGCTTTGCCACCAGGCTCTCCAGCATCTTTGTTTTTTGGCAAAGTAAGCCTGCACGGACACGATGCGGGTGGGTTCTCTCCCGTAGCTGGGGGCTGCTGGCTGACACCGAGAGGCGTGGGTGTTGTCCGTGGGCAGCTGCCTTCCCACACGGTGAAGCTTCAGCGCTGGCATCAGCTGTGGCTCTGCTCCTGGTGGTTCTGCCTGCTCCGGGCTGAGCGCTCTGGGAAGGGGAAGCGTCCATGAGTGTAGGAATGGGGATGTTTCCGAGGAGCAGCCCTGTGGTTTTCTAAACCTTCTGAGTACTGGGAGCCGAGCAGCGCTGGGCTCTGGGTGTGCCCGGGGCAGCTGCTCTGGCTGAGAGCGCCCTTCCCCTGCGATGCCTCTGCTGTCTCGCTGTCTGCCATGGGCTCTCCTGCCAGGTTGGAAGGGGGTGGCGTTTCTGTCTTGGCTGAAGTGCGTAATTGATGGACGCGACCAGAAGGGGCAGATGTAGGCCTGTACGCCTTCAGCACCTTCCTAAGGGGCTTGTGCTGCTTTCCCCCCACAAAGACGTAGAGCCTGTGTTTCATGATGTGAGGTGGCTTCTTGTCTCTTGCCGCAGGGCAACAAGCCATGGATCTCCCTGCCCCATGAAAAGGGTATCTGCCTGACCATTGCTGAAGAAAGGGACAAGAGACTGGCAGCCAAGCAGAGCAGTGGGTGACCTCCAGCTCGGGTCAGCCGTGGTCCTTTCAGTGTATTAATTATACCGTTTGCCAAGTGACGGTGTGAGTGGCTGAGGAGCATCCAAGGGCTGGAGGGAGCCGTGCTGTGCCAGTGTGAAGCCACACTCCACTCTCTAGAAGGGCCTGCTGATGCGGGGAGACTCCTGGTGACCCGACCAATCACCAGAACCAACTTCCAGAAGGGCAAGGGGGAGCGGTAGGAGACCCTCCAGGCTGGTCCGTTCCTGGGAAGGTGCTGGCAGAAACGCTCCTGGACACCGTTCCCAGGGCCATGCTGGAGGAGCAGGGCTCTGGAAGAGCCAGCTGGGCTCTCCCTGGGGCCAGTGGTGCCAGACAGGCTTGAGGCTCTCTGGGATTGCCCCTGGCCGCGGGACTGAGCAGAGAGGGGAGGCTCCGTGACCAGTGCCAGGGGTGGGTGGTGCATTGGCCGGTGAGTTGGGCTTTGGCAGGGGGCGGTGCTCAGCATCCTGAGCCCAGCTGACAGCTGCTTACTGGCATGGATGGTCCCTCACGGGCTGCTCTTCAGTGCCTTTCCTCTGGAGGTGGAGTGTTGGGGTCTGCAGCGTGTCTGCAGACGAGTTAGTTGACTTTAAAGACTTAGTCGTGTTCCTTTAAGACAGCCCCAAAAATGACAAGTATGTGAACAGGATGTGTAGAACCGGAGCTTAGAACCTCAGCAAACGGGCACCTACAGCAAGAGCAAAGAGCAAGCAAGAGGAAGACGACAGCAAGCCTATCAGGGTCTGACACACGTACTATCTAAGATATATAAGCAATCTGTACAGATAATAAAGGCCATTCTGGCCATTTTGTCTGAACCCAGCCACGTAGATACAGTGTTTTTATGTCCGTCTCGCCTTGCGTCGCCACAGTGGAGCGTGTGAGGAATCACAATGACAGCAGGGGTAGGGGAGGCCCCCGCACTGCGGGTGGCAGTGGCAGTGGTGGAGGCTTGGCAGCTCTCGGGAGGGAGTTGGCCAGGCCAGAAGCATGGGCTGCTGCGGGCCCCAGGAAGTCCAGCAAAGGCAGGTGCTGAGCAGCGGCTCAGGGATGGGCTGATGCCCCCTGCCCAGGGGCTGTGGCTGTGGCCGGGTGGCTGGAGAGCAGCAGTGCCTGTGGGAAAGGCCCCAGAGGCCAAGGTGGGCAGGGGCGTGCGGCGTGCCCGGGCAGCAAGGGCAGTTCCGCAGCCCGGGCTGCGCTAGCGAGGGCACAGGCGGCACTGCGGGGAAGGGGTTCCTCTGTGCCATGGGCACAGGGTCCGGGCGAGGCCAGCGGAGGCCCCATCTGGTTGGGAGCTGGAATGCCAGCGGCATGGGCAGAGGCCGAGGGCACAGGCTCTGCTCAGCGTGGAGAAGAGGGAGCACAGAAAGAAATGTTTGAGGTTCCCCATCAAAAACCACATCTTTTTGATGAAGAACGCCCACCTTGTCACAGTACAAAAGAGATTGGAAAGAACTACAAGGGAAAAAAAGACTGATGCACAATTTAATCTTACTGCAAAGCTTAGCTTCTGAGATTAGCCCAGTGTGGGACAGAGATGGCCCCGCAGGCACTGGGAGCAGGGTGAGGTGGTGCTGGGCGCATTGCTGGTGGAGATGCTCAGGTGTCCTCTCCGGAGGTTGTGCAGCCCTGAGTGTGGCTGAGCTGTGCCTGCGGTGAGAGCGGCTGGGGCACAACCACCTCCAGCCAGCCTTGGGGCCAGCGCTGCTGAGAGAGCCACGGCTGGGCAAGCTCCGGCCAGCAGCTCAGGAGCCCAAGGACAGGTCTCTCACGCTTCATGCTGCAGAGACTGGCTCCTGCCCAGCTCTGCCTGAGCATCGCTGACCCGGAGGTGTTCATTGCCATTTTCCCCACAGAAATTACTCCTTTCCCAGCTCTCCCAACCTGCAGGATATCTCCAAGCTGTAACAATGTTTTATGGATTAAAGTTAGGGAACTAAAAGAAGCAATGCCACAGAGATTACAGCAAGCACTTTCATTGGGAACAGGGGAGGGATTTCCATCAATTAATCACTTGACTGTCTTTTATTTCATTTAGGTTTTTATTACAGAACTTTGTAGTAGAAGTTGTGATTAATCTGGATAACTCCCCCAGCAATAAACACTAGGGCAGTAAATTACACATCATTAACTAGCCCTTGCCTACCAATGCTGTGCAGGGGAAGGCTCTGCTGCCTGCGGGGAGGATGGGAGCTGGGGCATAGGCGTGATCTGGTGGCTTGCAGCCCATCCCACACAGCAGGACAGTGCTGAGCTACAGGGACAGTGGTTTTTGGGGCAGGGGGATGTTCAGCCATGTAATATGCCCTGCTAACCACCCTTTGCCTGGTTGTCAGTGCAAGCAGATGCCGGGGTTGGAAGCCGCTGGGCAGGATTTCTTGGAGCCCTGCAGAGGAGCCCTGGGACACCTTTGCCCTGGGTGAAGCCCAGTATGTAACTGGGGACAAATCAGAGCATGATGGGCCAGGTTAGCCTGGTCCATTGTGCAGTGAGAAAAGAGGGGGACAACATCTGAAAGTGAGAAGTGGTGTTCCTGGGGCATAGGGTCTCCAGCTACCTGGACAAACATCAAAGCCTCCTTGGAGAAGTCACCCAGCTCTAAATGCCATGAGTTTTGCCCTTTTCACCTCCCAAAAGTTACCTCAATTTACCTTAAAGGTAGGTACCTTAGTGGTGCGGGTTTGGGGATGGGTGCTTTGCTTAGAGAATGAACAGCCTGTATCAAGCCATGCTGATCCTGAAGAATTTATCACTGTCTTGCACACAGGAGAGTGTTATTTCATTGATGCTGAAGCAGCCATAAGCAGCTCTCAGGTTTCATTAACTAACCTGGAACTTACATCGAACCTGCACGGGAGGACAGGCCCTTTGGAGACAGCAGCTTGGGAAAAGAATGGGAAGGAAAGAAAAGCCCACAGTGGCTCTGGTGTGCATATCCAAAGACTCCGTCCTACCCAACCTGACCACCTCGTTGGCAGCCATTCCCTGGCATTCAGACTTTGCCAAGTTTTACCCCATTATTCCCACTGGTACGATTTCATCCAGTTTCAAACTTCTCACTTCTCATCTTGTCTCACAGTAGCCCCTGGGGCCCTAGAGAGAAGTTCCCCGCCACCTTTTGCCTATCACTGCCTGAGCTGTGCCTAGGAAATACTGATCCCAAAGTTCTTGGGCTTGGCTGGATAGGCTGGTTTTCTCCAGGAAGGACAGGAGGCTGCACCAGTCCCAGCCCAGGTGCCTCCAAAGTGAGAAGGACATGTTCCTTGCTGCTCCATCTGTGCACCCCATGACGCAGCATCCAGCTGCCTTTGAAGCTCAGTGCATTTACACTCAGCCTTGGACTGAATCATTGACACATTGAAAGCTTTGCAGATGCTTCTTCTCCTGTCTGCCTATGCTGGTTTTCTGCCAAAAGGCAGACTCTTCTTAATATGGAAGAAGTAACTGATCCGAAGGCAGCATGATGGAGAGCAGCTCTTGGTCACAGTTTTTGCTCCTATTTGTAAAGCGCTTTGGACCCCCATGGGGCAGAAGCACATCCCTGGGGCAGTCCCGTGTGACAGAGGGACAGGGTACCCAGGCATGAGGTTCATGCAGGACTGAGAGAGCCCCATGACACTCTCACTGCTGGGCAGTGCAGGCAGGATGCTGCTGTGAGAAAGAGCTGAGCTGTCAGCAGCACTGTAAGCATGGATGAAGGTTTGAGCACAAGTCAAATCCATGACAAGTTTCATAGAGGTGGGAGAGTCATATGGAGCTTTTTCCAGGCCCAGCTGTGAGAGAGCTGGGCTGGAAGACATCACAAGGGAGGCTGATCTGACGACTCCGAGCTCCCTATGTGTGCATCCTCTAGGTTGCTGTCAAGGAACAAATAAGCAACATGTTTTGGAGGGCAGGCTGGGGCAGCACAACTGAAGCCCTAGGACAGTACTTCTTCTCCAGGGACTGCAGGACAGCCCAGGGAGTCAGCTCAGACAGGGATGCTGCCTGCACAGCAAATGCTGTGAAGGTGAAACCCTGCCCCACATCCCAGTCCTGCCTGTGCTGCTCATACCCCAGGCTCCCCCTCATCATCTTGCACGGGCAGCAGGGGAAGCAGCAGGGATGCAGGTGATGCAGGGCCACAACAGTGGCACCTAGGACTCTGCACCTCCTCCCTGGAACAGGCAGGTCACTGAGTTGTACTTACTTCTGAAGGCCTGAAATAGCAATTTATGCTTGGTTCTGCATGAAGAGGTATCACCGGGTGTGCAGGGATCTGGCTGCAGGTGCAGCAGCAAAGCCATGAGATGCAGCAGCAGAGCTGTGTGGTGGAGAGCAACATGCAGGCTGGAGATTCCAACACCTTTGACTGCCCTTGTTTGTCCTTACATCTCCCCAAAGCCCTGCTCTTTGCCAGGAGCTTCCTCCCAGCCACTCATCCCTGGAAAGCCCAGAGGTTTCCAGTACTGGAGGGGAAGCAATCTGATCCAAGTCACATTTTGAAACAGTTTTTTATTTCCCCAGAGATGCTGCAGCAGTAGTTCTGAAGGGAGAACAGTTAATGCTCAGTTTAGCTCCACATGACCTAATTTGCCACAGCTTATTCAACAAGGGAGAAGGAAGCAAAGAGAAATCCTTGCACATGAACCTTGAGAGCTGCTACATTCCTGGGGGTACTAGGGGAAGGGATATTTCTGTGCTGGAGTTTGTGCAGGAAGGTAGGTTGCTCAGCGGTGATGAGCTGGAGACACAAACCAGCAGTCCCTCAGGCAGGGATGATGCTGTGGATTCCTGGTCCAAGCCTCTCCAAAGCTGGGCTCCAGTGCTTTGAGTCTTCCAGCAAGACCATGCCTGATGTGCATCTGCCCTTGGGTCTTCTGTGGTTGCTTTCCGTGGGGAGCTTGGAGGGGTCACCTGCTCTACCCACCTAGTGCATGTTCCTGCACTGACCTGATCTGACAGGAATTGCCTACCTTTTCTAACCCAAAAGCACAGTACCTTTGAATCTAATATTTCTGTGCTATTCTGTGGCCTGAGCTTCTGCCTGCCCCAGTCCCTCCTCTCCCAACACGCCTGCTCCCACCTCAGGCACACCACTCCTCTGAGGTGCTCACAGCTCTTTCCCATTTCACTCAGACCTCCGTCCCTGCACACCCTGGCTCCTTCCTCCCTGCCTGTGTGACCTACATATGTTCATCCTTTTGAAGGGACAAAATATTTGAAGGGTAAAAATAATTGTACTATTAGAGATACATGTAGTCTTTCAGAAAATCTGACTCAATGCTACACCGATATTTTGGTACAGATATTTGTACCATGCAAAATTAGTTAGACAGCCATTAGATATATTTAAAACAAGCTTGCTGGGAGCTCTCCGGTAAAAAGGATCCCCCAGTAATTGTTCTTGGGCGAGCACACTTTCAGAACAGCAGCAATGATGTAAAAGTCATCACTGGCAGTTTGCAAATGCTAAAGCTCAGTGGGACAGGGTTCAGGATGCACAGCTGCTCTTCTGGGGTGATCCAAGTGATTTGTCACAATCCAGTGAAATGGGTTTAATCAGCCAAATGTTTCTGGGATGGTACAGTCAGGTTTGGAAAGCAGGTGGAGGAGGGGAGGTGCTGGGAGCCCCAGGAGCTACACACCAAGGCCTGGGCAAGAGGCATTACATTTGGTGTGTGCGGGTGCTGATGTATGGAGAACAGTCCGGGCAGCTCAGAGGTTTACAGACCTGCTTTTGGAGGTCTGATCATCTTCTGCCTCAGGAAACTAAATTTAGACATGCTTTACCTTGAGAAAAGGTGCCATTTTAAGCATTGGGCTGTCTGACCTTAGATCAGAGGCAGAGAAAATGGAGCAGCCAATTGCATGGAGCTCATAAAGACAAAATATCTCCTCAAGCACATGTCTTAACAAGGTTCTGGGAGAGATTTGAAAGTCCTGACCTGTTGACCAGGGTGGCAGTTGTTCTCCCAGGCTCTGGAATCTGTCATCCTGTAAGTCTTGCTGGTTTTTGTTGCTCTCCTCACTTTACAAGCCATATGGTATCTGAGCTTGCCTGTGCCATCCCAAACATCCTTTAACAGTACATCAGTGCTTTAAAGCAGCCTGTTTAATTTGGGAAGAGATCAAAACAACGTTTTCTTTGATGCACTGAAAACCAGTGAGGAGGCTGTGAGGAGGGAGGGCTTGGGTAACCTGAACATGAGTTCAGTTTGCACAGTTTTCTTCTTTCAGCAGCCAGCGTGAGGCTCTGTGGAGTGGGGTCACAAAAGGAGCCAGCAGCTGGAAAAGCATAGCAACTGCAGCAAGATCTCAGGGTAGGTGAATCCAGGGTCTCCATTCGGGGTGAATTTGTGTTCTGCTGTTCCCACAGCCTCCTCAGTCCAGGACTCTGGCCTCTTACATAATTCAGGAGTCAAACATCACCTGGGGAGGTATTTTCTATCTCGGGACCATGCTTGCTAAATCTCAGGTGCTCAGATGGCATTGCTGCCTGTTGTGTTTTGGGTTTTGGGTTTGGGCATCTTCACGCACTATCTGACCTTCTGTTGAGGCCACAGGGAGAGAAATGCACATACAATGAGTTGTCCCTTAGTGCCATCCTGTTACTGGAGTGAAGGCTCTTTGCTGTGTGATGTGGTCTTGACACAAGCCACATGATTTGCGGTGCCTCTTGGTTCAGCCATCGGTCTTGCCATTAGCTACCAATACAGCTCGCTCCCCTCATCCCTTTTCTAGTGCTGCTTCTGGTGCTTTCACACACCTGCATTTCCATTTCCACTTCCTAATGCTCTTAATGGCTCTACTGGAAATCTCTTCCATACCTCCTTTCCCCTTCCAAGCTTAACTTTCCTCCTAACAACATTCAAAGTTAGACAAGTGCGTTTCTGCAGCAGGAGTTCACACTATCCCATTTCCCTTCCAAGGGCCTATTTCCAACATGCTATTACTCTAACATGTAATATGCAATCTTTTTATTTAAGAAAACAAGGATAAATGTTTGCTAGTAAACATTTCAGGGAAGTGTGCCAATGAGCATATCCTCCTATTCCTTACAGAAATGTAAAGCATCAGCATGCTGCCAACCACAAGGATTGTAATGTTTTTCCTTTCATACATAAAAATGTCTTACTAATTAATCATCCTCTCGCAGTAGCCAAAACGAAGCAACTCTGCCATATGCTAATGCACATCGGGACTTCGTGAGTTGTGAAATATTTAATACTAATCAGACATAGAGAATACTGTTCCCTCTATGCATAAGCAACTGCACACCATTGCCTCAAAATGAAAGGTCATAAGCTGTCCTCCACGGCTTGTCTCCTCCTTCCCCGTCCATCTGTTCAGATCGCACATTGTTCATGGCAGGGGTACTCACCAGCCTCACCACCCTGCTCTTGCCTGGGATGCCTTGGCACTACTTATCATAAATCAGGAATAACTGCAGTCACCAATAGCAGATAAACTCAGGTTAACTGACACGAGCAACAGAAATACGTGCCTGACAGTTGCTGCTGCTTCCAAAGCTTCATAGCACAGAGGGGTGGCAAGGGCACAGGTTACATCTTCTAGGGGAACGGGAGACAGGTGAGGCTTTCCAACAGGTTTTAACATCATCACACACACAAGCTTGCCTCCAGAATAAATCGCAGATTCCTGCTGACCTCACCAAATGGCTATTGTCAGAGCCCCTCCCAAAGCATTTCCCCAGAGTAAAAAAATGCCTTAAAATATATTTAGAACATTAAGAAGTGATGAAGGCAGAGCCAAAAACTTTAGTTCTGTGAGAAACCATTTCTGTTTTCAGAGTCCCAATCTGCTGAGGAGCAGTTTCTCTGAAGCCTGTTCTGATGTTTGTTTCCTTCACGACAGAGAAAATTGTGCTCTTACTCCTGCGGATGACACAGCTTGTGCTTCCTAAGAGGAATGACAAGAGGGTCTAGAGATGCTTCCATAAGAGGAAGAGGCTCAAAGCAACGCTACACATCCTCCTGCTAGGTGGCCTCGGGTGGCACTGGACAGATCAGAGAGGGACAACCCTGTCCCATGGGCAATAGATCCTGGCACGCCACGTCAGCGTTGGCACTTCTGGCCTCACCTGGGGCTGGGTTAAAGCTCAGCTCAGTGACTTGCATCCCCAGCAGGCTTGGAGTGGACTAGCTCTGACCCTGGGCTTCCAGAGATCCTAAACAAGCAAAACTGGCATGCAGCCCTGCACACTCCCAGGTCTCAGCCACCAACCTCAAACAACAACAGCCTTGTTACAAGGCTGCCATCATCTCTGTTCTGCAAGAAACCTCACCTCCACACTTTGGCTGCAGGAGGCCGTGAATATCAGTCTTAAAACCAGTTCCTTTGGATGAAAGAAACCAAGAGATTGAGGAAAACCAAATATATCCAGATCTGTCAGAAGACACTGCAGGCTGAATGCAAGGGGAGCAGAAGGGCAAGAAGTGGGTGGAGACAGATCCCTGAGATTCACAGCCCTTGGGGGTACTGCCTTTGCAGACTCCATCACGGCATATTGTTCACCCACCTCCATGGGCATCCCAAGCCGACAGGGCAAAAATGTGGCCCAGCTGGGATGGCAAAAAAAGAAAAACGTGGGACGTGCTGCCAGAGGTGCAGGACCAGCTGGATGATGCTGAGCAATGCTTTCCTCATACCTGGGAGCACAGGGCTTCCTGTGCAGCAGGAACCAACCCCAACATAGGACTAGCAACATGTAAACAGAGAGTATCAACATCAACAGTGATGTCTCAGATCTCTACAGAGGAGGTAAGATGGCTGGAGGAGAAGCCAGAAGGAAGAGGCTTAATTGGCCTGATGCACTGCCTGTCAGCCACAGTGCTGTCAGAGTGCTCAGCTGGCATCTGGAGGCACAAAACCCAGGAGTGACACATCTCCTGCACAAAACCTCTTGAGACCTCAGCCCCAAATGGCCAGTGACACACAATAAGCTGGAGATGGCCTTCCTGCTCAGAGCTGGGGGAAGTTCTCCCAGACCAGCTGGATTTAAATGTCTCCCTTGGATATGGAGACTGTGAGACATCTTAAACACCAGTGTGGGCTGGTGGATGCCTGAGAGATAAGGAGCTGCCAGGGGATGGAGCGTATCAGCAGAAATCCAGCTTGGCATTTCCTTGCTCTGAGGCTGCAGTTTCTGAATCTAAGAGGTCAAGACATCTTGCAGCCACAGGATTTAAAAGAATATGTATAGCAGTGCACTCAGGTAACAGCTGGGGGGTGAGGTTCTTGTCACCTTCAGCAGAGCTGCTCTCATTGTGCCAACATCTGTAAGAGCATCCAAAGGTCCAAGTCCAAGCTTCAAGTCTAGCATCAAGAGAGGGTTGCCCTGAGATATGCGAAACAGGCTCGCAAATGTAGGAAGCTGGGGGTCAGCACACAGATCCAATAGTGTCACTGTCACCCACAGCAGCCTGTGCCACCCCAAAAATCTCAGAGCCACACTGGTTTTTTCTCACCACTGGGAAGAGCAGTGAGCCTCCACGGCAGATGCTCAAAATGCTGCTGTGCAACCAGGACCTGACACAGGCCTATGCAGCACTCGGTCAAAGGACACTCATGTCCAGGAGCTTTCAGAGCCTTTTACTGACCAAATGCCTGGAGGAAGGTGAGATAAGCTGCTGTGCTTCTTGCCCACGGTGCACTCGACTCTGCGTCGCTGTCCCTCTCCCATTGCAACTCCCACTTGTTGCTCACCCAGCAACGTGCCTAGAGATCACATCCCACTCTAGCAACCTGATGTAAATCATGTGGGAGCCCTTAATGGCAGATATGACATTTAATAAACAGTGTGGATCATACCGGAGGTGTAGATCTTGGTGGGTGTTATTTGTGAATAAATGCCTTAAAGTGCTTTCTTCTTAATTACATTCATAAAGAACAGAGGTATATCAGTCACTGGCCTTCCATTACAGCTATAAAGAGCATCGCAAACAAATCATTAATACACATAAAGATGACAGATAATTAATTGTAATATTAGCATAAATACTAGTGTGTGACTTTATTACCAGCCTGACCTTCAGGAGGGGACATCAATAGTATTAATTCAATAACATCTTCCAAATTAACTATTACCAATAGGGGCAAGGTATTTTTTAAGAGCTCAAGGCTAAACTGAGACACCATTAGGGCTGTCAAAACAGGTCTTAGAGTGAAGTGCAAGGATTTGTGTGGCCTTGGTTTGCAGAGCCTTTGCTGCTCTGCGACGACGACAAGACTAGGCTTCCCTGCCACAGGGGTGGGTTTGGCATGGGCTGGACAGCCCCTGGCTGTGCCTGAACCCTTTCTGTGCTCCAGCGCAGCAGAGAGAAGCCAGGTGGCACTTCTGGTCCCCTGGGAGGTGTTAGGACTTAGTCCTTCCTCTGGCAAACTCCATCTGGCTCCACCAGTGCTGGACTGGGCTTTCACCTTCATCCCGCCTCTCCTGAGACGGGGCAGGGAGGTATCCCGTACCCCACAGGGCTCAGCCCCTTTGCTGAGCGCTGCGCTGCTGTTCACATGCCAGGGCTGTGCACACTGCTCAGGAGCTGGGCACACAATTTACCACCTGGACTAAAACCAGGTGCAGTCAGAGCTGCTCCTTCACCAGCCACCAAGACACTGCTCCAAGAAATCACCTCCCGCTCTTTGTACCACAGGAATTCAGCCTCCCCTGGGTAAACTGCTAAAAGCCATGGCTAGTGGAATAGAACAGAGATTTCATTTTCATAAGCCTGAATCTCCTTTTGCTGGCAAGGATGTGACCCACAGGCAATGTTTGCTTTGCAGAGGAGCCCATGGGCAGAGGTGACTCAGTGCCCAGCCGGAGACACGAGCCCCAGAGCCTGTCCTGCTCTGCGCTGGTGCCAGCCCTGCACGGGAAGCAGGAGCCGCCTGCTCAGTGCCCAGCGCAGCCAGGGGCAGAGGGGGGCTGCCTCTCTGTGCATGTTTGAGAGCTGCTCATCCCCCGGGGAATAATCCTTTCCCCAAAGGCAAAATTGCCCCTACTTGGTTAATTGAGTGGGCACCAAAAAAAAATCAAAACACCACCACACCAAAAAACGACAAAACCCTATAACACAGAGTCCTTTCAGAGAATGGGAACAGCAAGAAAAAATCCATTGTGCATGTCAATTAACTCTGCAGACAAGGTGTTTGGGCACGCACCAAGGGAAAGAGGGGACTCTGTACACCAGCATGAAGAAACGGATAATTACTTCCCCTGCTCTGGGACAACACACAGACTAACGAGGAGAAGGACAAAGGGCCTTTTATTTGCTTTTTGGCTCTGTGTCAGTGACAGTGGGTGCTCTATGCCTCTTCACTGCTTGCTGAGCCACACCAGGCTCTTTGCCGTGCAGGGTCTGTCTACACATGCCCTGGCCAGAGCTGGAGATGGGACAAGCTGCAGCCCACAGGCACCCAGCCTTGGGCAGGTGAGGTGCCTTCAAGCACCAGGACCGTGTCTGGAGCACAAGCCTTCCCTCGTGGGGAGTAGCATGGGCCCACACCCCATCCCTCTGGGCAGTGCTGAGCATGTCCAGGCAAATGGTTTACACCACCACCACCCTACCCAGCAAACAGCACCTCATCACAGCCCAAAACAAGCCAGTAAAAGAGCTTTTCTGCCAGCACCACGGACTGCCCTGCAGACATCACCAGAATCTCTGGGCTGGCTGGTATGAAGTCCTGCAGTCACGCTGGCCAAGCCTCATACCACAGCTCTAGTCATCCAGCATGGATGGGGCAGAGCCTCTGGGCTTCACCAGTCTCCCAACACACTAGACCACTTACCGTCTAAGCAAGGACATCTGGCGCAGGACAATAACCCCCCTCCTACCCTGCCCTGCAGGCTGGATGCCTGCCTGGAGATGAGCCTGGTGATCCCTGCCACTCTCCAAGATGCTGGCCCACCACCTCTGAGGTTCACCAGTGCCGCAGCCCCACAGCTGGCACACCCCACAGCTGCCCTTGGCAGGCACCATCCTGGTGGCTCTCGCTGCCCCCCTCTCCTTTGGTCTGCCAGGACACAGCTTGTCAGCAAGCCCACACATCAGCCCTGCTGCACCTTGCCTGCCTGGCTGGGGGGTCCAGCCCCTCGGCAGCACCCCTACCACATGTAGAAGAGCAAACCCCACACCGCCTTTGTGCATCCCCAGCCAGCCAGGGCTTCTGCCTGATCCATCAAGTGGCAGGGAGAATCGATTAAAGAATTATAAGTCTACTCATGTGCATGTGAGCCACGGGATGTGGACTCTATGTCTTCTGCCACAGCTCCAGATGTACGTGCATACATGCCTAGTGTTTGTGTTCATGTCCTTAACGAATGTTGTGTTCACTCAGTCCTAAGCTAATACAATGACAGAAGATGAACATCAATTTGTGAGTTAGAATAAGAGGCAAAGAGAATAAAATAAAAGCAGTTTGCAGGCTGGAAAACAGAAAATCATACTTGTGAAGCCCTGAGCTTGCATAAATCATCTTGTGACTGAATGAACTGTCATGAAGGCTGACAGAAGCTCAATCCAGAAGTAGTTATCTCATGCTCAGGTATCAATTACAATTTCTGATTTTGAAACCAAAACCAGCTAATGCTAACTGGGGACCAAGAATTAAACTGTCAGGAATTAAACCATCAAATACATTTTCTGGTTGTTTTCACCAGGAATTTTGAGTTTGAAATGGCCAAAACCACTGGGCCATAAAAGACATATAACTGCTATGAGATAAAAGAAGAAATCACAAACATCAGCTTTCATCTCAGGCAGATCTGCTTGTAGAAGGAAATAGAAGGCATTTCCACCCTGCCTTTGTCACCAGGGACTGAATTACACTGATGGGCTGGTGTGGACACTGACTTCAGGGAGAAAGAGCTGCTGCCTTACACTGTCCCCAGGTAAGAAGGGTGAAGCAATAGGGAGAAGAAAACATGAGATGCCATTAGGGTCTCCAGCCCATGAGATCCTGCACATCATATATTGCCATGGCCCTGGCTGGGGCTCATAAGCTCACATTTCCCAGGGTGGGCTCAATGTGGGTCTTCCAGGGGCTGGGGCTGGTGGCACAGGGAGATCCTGCTTGTCTGCGGCAATATCTCTGGCCAAGTGTGCAGTGCCTCCTCTCTCCCCTCCTTACTGACGGTCACACTGGGCTAGAGCAGACCCTCTGCTGGAGTCCAGGCTGGTCTCATTTGCACTTCTGGGGTGAAGGATGATAAATGGGGTCAGGCAAGGCCATCCAGTTGCTATTTTTAAGTGTTTCCTGGCTTCTGACTTCAGCAAGCTGAGCTGTGTCAGTGTCTCGCAGCAGAGCCACCAGCTCCCTGCGCTGCCGACCTCCCGGCTGGATTTCTAAGCGGGATGAGATGCCAAAAGGAGTGCAAGATGTGCTGATTTATCAATTTCCTGACAAAAGGAATTGCAGCTCCATCTGTTCCCTGCCATTGCTTTCTTTCCTTACTAATCTCTGCTGCTCCACTCCCACAGGAGCCGCCACTGGCAGCCCTGGGCTCAGTGTGAGCATCTTCTGCCTATTCTCACCCTGCTGTGGAGGGGGGGCTTTCCAGGGTCTGCCACCCCTCCTGAGCGCTGCACAGAAGTGTCTGAGCAACATAACTCATTTCTTCCCCGCAGGATCTGCCACTGTGGAAAACAAGGTGCTGGCCATGCCCAGTTTCTCCAGCCCCACTCACATACTAGACCCCATCAGAGGGTCCCAGAGCTCTCCTGGGAGCGTCGGTCTGTAGCTGAAGGTGGAAGCATTGCTCTTGCTGCCTATCTGCTCTCAATCAGAAAAGTGCACCAGCACAGCACAAAGGTTGGGAAGTTGCCCATGGGCCATAAGTGACCTCATCTGGTCCAGATGGCCAGCTGGAAGTCAGGGCTGGAAGCCAGTGTAGCAGTTCAGCAGGGACAGGCAAAAATAATCTACAAGGTCCTGCCCCATTTCCCTCCCACTATCCTATGCTGACTTTTGTCACGTCCCTGAGGAGTCTAAAGCTGCTCTGATTATTCTTTATGGCACTGTAGGTCCTGTTCCCACCTGTTCCCACCAAGAGGGGCCCCACCTATGCAGAAGTGGGATAGCTCCCCATCCCAGATCTGCAGCACAAGGAGCCCGGCCAGACAGAGTGAGAGTGAAAGACAGGGGTGATATGCCCAGACTCCTGGGCAAAGCTCAGTCCCAGGTCTCTGATTGCCCCTTCATAGCTCCTCAGCTTCTTACAGATTAACACCATGCTGATCCTTCCGTAGGACATTCACCACTCCAGGGCATGATCCTTCCTCCCTTCACGCTCCAAGAGCAGCCTCAGCTACTGGCTTCTAAAGTCCGGCGAGACATCGGGATGCCTGGGCTGGGATGGCATCAGCTGTGGTTGCAGCAAGCCACCCTGCCCTTCCTGCTGTCCTCCACACGCCGCATATCACCAGGCTTTGCTGCTCCTCATGAGGAAATGTGGGGCTAGCACAGGCTCCCTGCACAGGCACATGCTGTCAGCATCCCCAGGGCTCACAAACCTGCCTCTGCCATGGCCCTGCCCAGCCGTGGTGGGCACACAGGCACTTTCCCAGCCTGTTCCCATCCAGCAGCCACGCTCCTGCAGCACAACAGCAGGGCAGCCAGCCAGCACAAGGAAGATATATGGGGTGTCTGCCTGTCCCTTTGGGTGTCTTAATGGCCATTTCAGGGTAAGTAGTCTGTTTCCATAGGCTTAACCATATACTTCCTGAAACCACAGCCCAGAAATGATGACCTGGCTTAGAAACACACATCTGATGTCTGCCTCCTGCATGGCCAGCAGCCAATGCCCCTGGGAAGGGGTAAGGCTGTAGCAGCCACATGTGGACTAATATGCCCCACACTGCACTGCATGCCGCAGGTCTGGCCTCGTTGTGCCAAGGGCAAAGCACACTCTCTCCTCCACACACAGCAGTTGTACTGTCTTTCTGTGATCACTGATAGTGTCAGGTAGAGACCAACACCTCAGACCACTGTGTTTCCAGCTGGTGATGGCGTCTGGAGCCAGCCTGAAGTCCAGGTGAGAGGATCTTGTGATGGGAAAACTGGGAAAGATGAAACAGTGATGGGGACACTGGGAATTTGCTGAGATGATGTGTACCGCCAAGCTCAGATTTCCACAAGGGAAAGATGATAGCTGCGTTTCCTCCTCTTCACCCCACCAAGAATGAAGATGGTGAAGACTGCAGCCATCTTATTTAGCATTTTATGGAGCCCCAAGTGCCTGGCAAACACTAATGGAGAAGCCTTCATTCTTCCCTATGGAAGCTGAGACAAACGAGACCCACCATCAGGAAGGATGCAAGTCATTCCAGCTGTACATGGAGAGCTGAAGACAAGTGACAAGCTGCCTTTGCCTGCTGAACACGTCACAGGGCCATGCTGGGTTGAGCACATCCCTCTTGGAGCCTCATCCTGCCATCAGTGGCCAATCATGATAAATTCACCATGTGAGATCATTAACCTGGATGAACCCATTTGACTGCAGTGTGGCAGAAGCAGTAATACCAAACTGCCCTGCAACCCTGGTAATTAAATATCTGTGCTCACTGTGAAGTACTGCACTGACCCTGTGGCTCAGCCGTTTGGAAAGGTTTCTTGATGGTTTTCTAACACTACAGCACATCTTGGCCCTTCCTCTCCACAGTGTCCAACAGGATCCAAGCAGAGCCATGAGAAAAAACCCAGAAAACCCTCACCAGGGCAATTGTGGGAATGAAAGCATGGGAACTTTCCCATCCCATCCCCATCCCCTGCCAGGTGAGAAGGCAGGGAAACACAGCTGGCTGCAAGCACTTTGCTCCTGGGCTTGCTCTCACCCCACTGAGGACATTGCCTCTGCTCTGTAAAGCACCGCGGGGGCTGCACAGCTCTCCCATCCCTTGGTCTCCACTCTCCAGAGATGAATGCTGTTCACCCAGGACACAGCCACCTTCCAGAAGTCCCTGATGAATCTGTGCGAGTATAGCCACTTCCCTAGGCAGTTCCACGTGGGTATGTCAGGATCTTTCTTGGAAAAGGGTGCTATGGGCACCAGTTCCCACAGCTGCAAGGAGCATCCTGTGGCTGATGCTCAGCACTCCTTCACCGCTCACAGTGACTGTCCCAGGGTGTCTGCAGGCTCAGCCCCTGCCTTCAAGTCACTTGCACAGAGCAGGGCATCCAGTTCCAGAGGGCAGCTCCTTCTCCTTGATTTCTCCAACTCTAGTGAACATTTTCCAGGTAACTTAACTCACGTTACGTTTAAAGCCTCTTTTTACAACCTTGAGCATGAGACACTATGAAAGGGCTGACTCCACTGCAAAAAATGTGCCACCAGGACCTGGAACCTGCAGTGCCCACTGCCCTCATCACTGCTACACTGCTGCACAAACACAGCCTGAAAAAGCAACTTCTTCCACAATGAGCTACTGATTGCAGGCAAAAAATGAGCACAAGTAGAGAGCGGGGAGTGGAAAGGTACCAGGATGCTGTACGGCACACACAGCCAGGAGGGTGGGCAAGCGTCAGCAGGCTGCTGGGGTCAGGGGTTTTGTATCTGTAATGGGCAGAAGGGTCCTGAGCAGCAAAAGGTTTAAGGTGGATTTGCCTGGATATTTTCTATATGATGAGCTCCTTCAAAAAGAACTTTTAAACTCAAAAGTGAAGCTTTACCTGAAGAGAAACTGGAACAAGTTACTTTTGAAAGTATGGGAACCTCAGAAGCAGCCGAGTGTGTCAGAACAAAAATTAAAGGCGATCAGAACCAAACCTGCCCCTACACTGCATCCTCCCAGCAGGTCCTTTCCTCTAGGTTTGCTTTCCACGACTTTCAGGAGTTACAGCAGGTCTTCAAAGCCCCTCCAAGGCCTGTCCCCATGTGCTCTCACCTGCTCTTCGCCGCCGTGCCCAGCTGCACTGTGCTGACAGACCATCAGTCTCCTCCTCCTGGACAGCTGGGGATGTCAGCTACCAGGCCATGGGCATCTTCCGTGACAGCAGTCCCCGCAGAGTGTCAGGGAAGAGTCCAAAGAAAGCAAAAGTCCTCTTGCCAAGCTGACATGACCACAGGGTTCCCGGGAAAGGGATGGTGTGACTGGGGAGAAACTCAGGCAAATACATTTGCCCTGGTGGTGCTCTCCAAAGCCAGTCTGTTCGGCCGTTGATCTCCTGGCTCTTCAGGCAGGGTGTTTGCAGTGGACTACAGAGACTGTGCTCAGCTGGGCTGGCCATGTTTGCTCTTCAAACGTGGCAAAAGCCTCATGAGGAACAAGATACTCAGTGCACTGCATTATTGAGGGCTAATTCCATTTCCCCTTCCATCTGCAGTGCTACTGGTGTGTCCTAATAGCATCACCAACAAAAGATCAAACGTTTCAGGACAAAACCCGATACAGTCAAAGTAAGGAGCAGCAAAATGCACCTGTTTTCATGACAACGAGACAAAAGGTTTGGCTCTGCACACCACAAGATCAGCAGCCCCCTGTCCCACATGGAAAGCCCAGCACTCCTCACGTCTGACCAGACATGCAGCCCCCAGGAAGAGTGATCCAGGTGGGCAATTCCCTGCACAGAGACAAGGGGTCCCTGCCAAGAGAGGTTCTCCCTGAAGCTACAGCTTGTTGTGGATTAGGCCAAGCAAAAGTGCTTGCTCCAGAGGGTCCCTGAGCCCTCCCATGGCTTGGAAATGGGCTCTCCTCCTCCCCACACTCCCCAACATTTTGTGGCTGAGCTCTTTGTGCACACAGCCCAGGCATCACCCACTTCTCACCCCATCACTACAGGGCTCAGCAGCCCCGGAGTCCTTCCTCTCCTGAGGCAAGGATTCTCCATGTGGATGTTGCTGCTCACGCACAGTTAATGTAACAGGCACAACACAAACAGGCATCTCCACCTGCCAAGACTGTCATCTGCTGCTGGGGCTTGTCTATTCAATAAGTCTCCTCCTCCCTTCCTCAGGAGACCCTAATTAGATGCTGTCACTGATTAAGCAGTGGTAAGAACCTGTGTGGTGGAGGAAAAGTCTGGATGGCTGTGGCAGGACTCTTGCTGACACCATAATTGGGTCTGCAGAGCCACTGATGGAGTGTCAATTGAAAGCTCCATTCTATGCAGAAAGCAGCTCTTCACAGCTGCCCACACACAGGTTCTAAGGCTGCTGGGCTGCCCAGGCAGCACAGGCGTGCTGTAATTATCTCAGTGCACTGAATAAAAAAGAGGGGCGAGACAGACTTTATATCTGCAAAGCGTGCGTGGGCTTGTAAGGGAGGAGATGCTCCAGCACTTGCCCAGGGTTGCCAGCATGCAAGCATCTGTGAGACAGGGCAGGAACAGCCACTGAAACCCCAAAAGGGAGGTGCTGTGCCTTCAGACGTCCCTCCCCAGCCATCCCAGGCTGTACAGTGAGTGTAGAGTTCTCAGTTCCTCTGATGCAGCATGTCTTTCTGATGCAGCATGTCCTTGGCACCATCCTCTGCTAAAGTTGAAAGCTGCACATGGCCTGGCCATGAGACACCAACGGCCCTGTGCTTTTGTTGCTCATTTCAAATGAAAGCATGAAAAAAGGCTTCTTTTTTTTTTTTTTTTTTTTCCTGAGGTCTCCACCTGTGCCAGGGAGTTTTATCAGGGCTGGTGTTCCCCCAGGAGCCTACTGGAGAAGGGCTTTCATCACCGTGGCTCCAAACTCCTGACCCCACCCGTGATCACTGAAAATTAGATGCTCCTAAATCCCACCCAGGAGTCATTCAAATTGGTTCATTGGGACAGGTTTGGGTTGTGCTCTTTCAGCTCCAAGACAGCCTCAAGGAATACAAGTGTGCTGCTGGGCAGCATGCGGTTTGGTCGTGCTCCTAAGGGCTCTGTGCACGGCTGACCTGTGTCCCCAGATCAGGAAGGCACAAACACACCACAGTGCTGGTTCAGCCAAATTCACTTGTGGGATTCAAGCACCTCCAGTGACTAATTTTCCAGTGACTATTGACCAAAAGGCAACTGCCAGCAGCTGGGGAGAGGTGGTCTCTGACATGGGAGGCAGACATTGCTCTGCTGTCTTCCCTTAATTATGGTTCATAATTTATCTAGGAGCATTGGCACACGCCAACGAAGGGCATTTTATCCTGGAACAGTCACACTCTCCTATATACACATACTTCAAAAACTGACACAAAGAGCAGCAAGACATGTGCTATCGACCTGGCTGAAGGGGCGCAAAGGAGCCCAGGGGTCGGAGTTGCTGGGTGGTGTGGACAGACGGAGACCCCACGGTTACCCTATAGCTACAACACTGCGGGACAGACAGGGAATGGCAGTTCTGTTCCACAGAGGATTTTCAGTCTTCCTCTTTTGATCTGGAAGAGAGAAAAGTGCTCTGAAGGAGGACGTACTGGAGGCTTTTTGGGGCAGTGTGCCCTGGAACCTAAGGGGATATCCTGGGACTCCACATGTCCCTTCAGCTTGGGGCAGGAGAAGCAGGGAAGTGCTCCTGCAGGACGGTTTGCTCCAGTGTGGAGATGGAGCTGCTCCCAGGAACATTTCCCTCACTGTGTGCTGTTTGGGAGGCTGAGCCTTGACTTGTGAGGATGTTTCTGGAAGGCGGCAGCATCTGTGCAGGACTGCTCACTGGCTCCAGGTGACCTCTGCTCACAGGGTACCTGTTGACTCTGCTCATGGCAGGATGAGGTACTGAGCAGGAACAGCCTTTCCCCACGCCTAACAGGGGTGCATATTCACAAATGATTAGGGATGTGTTTCCTGGTGCCTTTCAGGTCATGCCGGGTGCTGCTGAGCAGAGGTCCAGGCCAGGCTGCAGGACCCAGGGCAGGGGGTGCTCCGGCAGGTGCTGGGGCCATCACCCAGCTCTCCTTCCCTTTTCCAGAGATATTTTTCCCAAGCACGCACTCCAGCAGCCGCAGGGGAAGGAGTAAAGCAAGCAGAGCTTTGCACCTGACCCAGCAAAGCACCAAACCCCATTTCCTTCCCATGCTAGGACGGCTCTTGCAGCATCCCATGCTGAATGCCTCCTGCCCTGACACCAATAAAAAGCTTCGCCTACTGCCTGCTCAGTTGTTGATACAGAGCTTTCCACTCAGCCTTACTGACTGGTGCTGCACAGTTTCTCACACAGGACTCCTACCCCGTGAGACATGAATTATTGGAACTCGTCAGTCGTCAGGAGGCTCTCAGGTTACCTCCCCTGGGTAAAATGTGAATCTCTGGGGTGGGGGGTCCCCCTAACCTTGCACTAGCCCCAGCCTGCTGTATTGCCCTCTTCAAAATCAGGATTAAACTGAGCTCAGCCTCCTCCCAGCCACTGGTATGCCAGGCTGTTGGCCAGGGTCATCTCTGGGGAGAGACAGGCAGAGCCTGTGCTACCCAGGTCTGGGACCACCACCCTCCCCCCACCGCCAGAGCCAGGACCATGGAGTGCTGGCTGTCCCCCCTCGCCACTGCAGGGGACCTGAGGCCAGGTCTGCAGTGGGGCGAGCATCCCAGCTGGCCTCCCAGGAGGAAAGGGAACCTGAGCCAGAGGGAGGAGGGGAGAGCATGAAGGGTGTCCAGGATTTCGGCGGGAGGGAGGCGAGTGCTGCAGCTGGAGGGGAACAGGCAGGAGCAAGCGGGCCAAGAGGGATGAGAGCCCAAAGCAAGCCGGCGCACTTGGCCATCAGCAGCACTGGGGTCTTCGCAGAGGATGAGCAATATTTTCCTTTTCCCCTTTTGGGCCAAATCCCTTCCCCAGCAGTGATGCTCAGCATTTCTAGAGTGATTGCACAGTGACACCCAGAGGACAAGCCCCGAAAGCTGTCACCATTACGCCCAGCCACCCCGCCAGGACAGAGGTGTTGGGGATGCTGTCCAGAGGAGCTTTGCAGAGCAGCCAAGGAACCAGAAGTTCAGAGGTAACCGCTCTCCTTCTGGAGTCTGCTTTGATGATGGACACATCTCACATGAGGAGAATAAATAATTAATTTCTGTTCTAGAAATACGTATTTCAATATCGAAAAGTAACACTATTTCCAGGAGAGGAAGTCACCCTCCAGGCCCTATAAATATTTATATAAAGCCAGGCAAGAAAACACATTGGTAATTTAGTATGTCTTTAAAATATGTTGCATACAAACTAGACCATATTTAATTAAATATATTGCTGCATTGTATATGGCTGCTGCTCAGCTATTTGCAGTCACATCAATATATTAAAAGGTTACGTTAGAAGAAGACTGAAGCCACTGAATATAAATGTAAAGTCACGCTTTGGCAGAGAGGGACTTTGCTCTGGACTCCTCACCAGCTCTAAGATGACCTTTTCCCTGCACTGGTCTGAGTCCAGCTGGGGCAGAGTTGGCCAAGACCAAGGACACAGGTCCTGCCTGGTTTGGGATGAGCCACAGGTCCACCTCACCTGCTTGGGCTCCTCCTGCTCCATGTGGCCTGTGCTTGGTGGGGTGTTTCCCCTCTTGGAGGAGATGCTGCCATCAAGGGGCAGCTCATCATGGTCCCCAAACCACCTCTGCCCATTGGGTACTGGTGCGCTCAGACATCAATGCCACAGCCAGAGCCTGCCCAGCCCAGAGCAGCAGTGCTGTGGACAGGGGAGAAACGTGGCTTCATGCTGACTATCCAAAAGCAGGGTCTCGAGGTGTAGGACTTGTTGTACCCTCATGTGCAGGTGTCCTCAGCTCTGTCCTCCAAATGACCTTTAGGATCAGTGACGCTTGATGCTTCTTCTCCTGTTTGAAGGAAACAAGGCAGGTCAGGTCCTGGAGGTGCCTACACCTCTCCAGGGTACCTGGCACAAGGAGGAGCATCTCCACCACAGGGAAGGTTGGTCATCATACCATACTTCTCTTTAATAAGCTGCACTGGAGTGAGGTCCTGCCCCAGAGGCCCTGCTTCCTGGTCCTACCCCAGTTCCCAGAAGAGACCCTGGCTGCTTCATGTCCCATGTCCCAGATATTCCTGGGCTGGTGCTTTTGGGCTTCTGTGCAGATGGCCTGGGCATGAGGTGTGTGTGGAGCCTGGCAGTACAGCCAGGCTGGAGCATGGGGCTCCTGCGTCCCAGGACCATTTTCCTCTGCTCACAAATTAAAAAGACACCACAGGGGAAAGAAAGCATCCCCATTTGAGTCACAGGACTGTAGGAGAGAAATCCAGGCAGCTGGTGGTGTCTTGAGTACTTTTAGAATGGGAAGTTCAGCAAAACTCACAGCTTTGCAAAGCAGGAGCTAGCTGCACTTAAATCTCTGAAAATCATGGCAAGATACATCCAAAAGCAGCCTCAGTGCCCTCTGTCTGGAAGGCAAGATCGCCCATGCAAACACTGCATTAGGAGCCAGCTTGAGTAAATCAGTACTTGAGGGAACTACAGGAAAACTGTGCCTGTGATAGACGGACATGTGAGACATCCTTTGTCACCCTGATGTCTGCAGGACTGCATGTGCGCTTCTAGAGACTGGGGGCAGGGCTGGGACAGCAGCACTGCACAGCATCTTCTCACCTACTGGCTTGCCCATGAGGAGATGGGACGGGACAGGTAAAAGCATGGTGCTGGGCAGCACCTCCGCACTGGGGAGAGCAAGGACCTGAGCACAGGATCCACCCTGGCCATGACCGTGAGGCTCTGCTCTGCAAATCACACTGTGCCATGATGAACACAAGACCTCTTGGGTGGTATGGGCATGCAGAAGGCTCACAGCAGCTGGGGTTATGGCCCTGGGTGTCTTAAGCTGTGTTTGCTTGTTTTCTGTTGAGGTTTGAATGGCTTGAGTTCTGCCAGACAAGACCCTAGCTGGCCCAATTTGTGAAGAAAAGCTGCCTGCAGGCTGCTGGCCACAGCTCAGAGGTTTTGGATCAAACTCTGAATCCCTTTCTCCTTCTGCCCATTCAGAGGGGAAAAATTAAATGTAATGTATGTATTAATGAAACACTGAATTGAATGTTCCAGCCAGTGAGGTCTACCCATAAACAAGCTCATTTTCAAACCCATCCAGTAGTATGGAATAACCAGCAATCTTGATCAACAGATCATATTTGAAACACTCATCTTCCCAAATGAGGCATTAGTTGAACTGCCGCTGCACCTCATCCCTTCCTCCCTGGCTGCTGTTCGCAGCGTGTAAATCCTGCACGGCACATGCTGCACCATGGAGCAGTGGCTGGCCAGTCCTGACCTGCATTGCTGGCTTTCTGCTGAGACATCACGTGCCTCTTTATTAATAAGAGGCTTGTCCCCCTCTGTTTCCCACTTGTGCATCCCTCCCGGGTGGGTGCACAAGGACCACCACTAGTGGTCCCTCAAGAGAGGGCCCCAGGTCTGGTGCTCCCTAGCTTGCACCCAGGTCCCTCCAGTGGCAGCCGTTTGCTTTGGCCACTGTTTGCTTTTTGCTTCATTTTTAAAGGCCTTCTCTGACCTCTCTGTCTCAGCCAGTGTTTCAGAGACCCCTCTGCCCCAGTTCCCTGTCAAGCCCTGATGCATTCAGGCTGATTCTGGATGCGTCAGGCTTCCAGCTCAGCTGATGATAGCATTCACTTGCATCTCACTCTTTCCAAATCCCTCATCAACTTTTATTCATTGCAATATATAAATTATTGGTGGACCCCAAGCACTGCCACACGTTTCCTCTGCAAACTTCCCCACCTCACAGCTTGGGGAAACCACAGCTGCTGCTGCAACTTTGACGAAGCCAAAATCCTAACCCTCTCAGCGTGATTGATTTAAACCCCCTGGTGCCAGGGTCCCACTGTGCGGTGGGCAGGGCAGGGATGCTGCCAGGCTTCCTTCACCTTTCACAAACATTTCCCGTAGGGAGCCTCACTGGCAGCGAGTCAGACACAGGTTGCCCCAGTGCAAAAGCTCTCACTATCTTTGTTTTCTGTCTGATTCTGCTGCTGCTTTGGAAAACGCAGGCTAAAGACAGCTTACAACATGCTTTCACCAGCTTGGCACTCGCTTGTGGCCCAGGGCCCAGAGCTCATGGGTAAAACAGCTGATGCACAAGCAGCCATATGTGACCTTATCAACACTTTCGTTAGTGACAGAACAGCTTGTCTGATGTGCTGCTTGGGATGATGGTGAGGGAAGATTTTGAAACCAGATAGTTACTGCAGGGGCCTGGGAAACAGCAGAAAGGTGAGCTTTCAACTCTACGATGGGTCTGAAGCCCAGGAGAGTTGCTTTGGGCAAGGCTCAGTACAGGACTTGGCTGCCAGAGAAGACTTTAGAGCCCTGTGCTGCTGCATTTCCAGTACAGCACCGGTCTGGGGAATGGGACAACAAGCATGCCAACTGCATGCAGGCACCCAGCTCTGGCTCCTGACCTCATCGCAGGTGGCAGGGTGATGCCGAGAGAGGACCTGGGTAGCAAAGCAGGGAGAAGAACGTGTTTCCAGAGCATGCAGCAGTGCATCGTTACAGGGAGTTCTAACCAACATTTATTTAACCTGCTGAGAATCACTTAGTGAATGACATGGACAGTAATGACAATGCTCATCATGCATTTAATATGTGTGGGGAGCACCGCCGTGGCTGGCAGAACTAGGAGCGCAAGTTAGGAAGTGAGAGACATTTACTATTGTAATGGGAAGTGACAGTTATTGATCACCCTGAGTGACACTCCTCTTGCCACCGCATGCTAATGGAAGAGAATGAGCTGTTGAGGCAGGCTGGGGTGCAAGGAGCCCTGCCAAACCCTGGGTAAGATGGGGGGGATTTTAACACCTGTACCCCTGATTCTGCCTGGCATTGCTTCAAGGCATCAGCATGTTTGGCTCCCATGTGTCATCATAGAATCATCACAGAATGGTTTGGGTTGGAAGACACCTTGAAGATTATCTAGCTCCAACCCCCCTGCCATGGGCAGGGACACCTCCCACTAGACCAGGTTGCTCAACGTCCCATCCAGCCTGGCCTTGAACACTGCCAGGGAGGGGAAGGACTGCAGTAATGCCGCAGGTGAGGACACATCCTTGTGACACTGTGCTGCCTGCAAGGAGGATGGGTCAGCTGCTGCCTGTGAAAGACTTGAGGGGGTTCTCCATGGGGAACACAGCCCCATGAAAAAAGGTGGCCCTTGTCCCTGGTGCTTTCCAGCTATGGATAACTTTGCAGTTTGGCAAATAGTCTTTGGAGCAGGAGCTTTCATGCACACTGACTCCAAAGGCTGTGCCAGGAAAATACCAACACTACCAGGGCAAAGAGCAGGGCAGATTAGAAATTGAGCCGGGACATGGGGTTAAGCTCCAGGAACAGGCTGCAGGCAGGTCCTGGCTGCTCAGTTAAAAGCCGAACACAGGGAATGGGATGAAGGCTAGCGTCAGGCCAGCGGCTGTTGGGTCATGGTTCAAGTTCAGGTTACTTTGGGGGCTAAGAAAATGGAACCTGTGTCCTGCTCATGCACTTTAACAGTACCCAGTCTAAAGGCTAAAACGTCCTCAGGACACTGGTTATCATTTAACCTGAGAATCTAATTACTTTTCTAATGACACCTGTGCCGACCCTTGTTTCAGTTCTTGGGCAGTGAGTGCCGCACCTGGATTCAGCAGGCTCATCGTTTTAACGTGCCAAGTGACATGGACAGGACACGGGTGTGCTCTCCCTGTCATGGTTACAGATCTGCTCTGGATCCCCTGGCGCATGCAGGTGCACATCCTCCAGCGCTGCTGCCCAGCCCCTGACTGCCACAGGGCTACATTAGCCCTTGGCTTTTAAACTGGTAGAAATCTTTAAAAAAATCTATTGGCACAGGAAAAAAAAATCTCAATTCATTTGCAAGAGCAAATTATCTTAAGGATTAAATAAAGAACAAACAAAAATGTCGATGTGGAGAATGCCATGCACTGCCAGCATACCCGGAGCCCTCTGTTTCAGCAGAAGACAAAGATAAGTAATTCCGAGTATGCAGCAAGACACATCCACAAAGGCCCTGCCCAAGTGACCCATATATTAGGACTCATTCAAAAATCACAGGCTTTCACACGGTGTCAAGGTGTCAGTTCTATGCAGACTCAAATACCTACACTGCATCTATTAGAAGAACCATGTCCCTTTGCCCTGTAGATTGAATTTTGCCTGTGGGTTTTGCTGGATAATTATTATTTTGCACTAGTTTATTTAAGCACTTACTCATCATTGCCAGCACATCAAGTAATGAGTTCTGTGTCCCCAAAGATTAAATAGCAACATGCTGCAAAATACAGGGGAGGAAATATAGTTGAGCTTTGTAAAGTTTTTAATTAACATTTTGATACTGAGAGAAATCACCTGAAGAGTGGGGCATTTCCCACGCACAGGTGAACTTTGCACAGGATGATTTTCATTCTTAAGGGCAACGTTATGCCTCCTTGTTAAAAGCAGTATTATGCCTCTTTGTTAAGAGCAGTGAGAGAAGCTCCTGGTGGCCATCGGAGCCACATGAGCATCCCCTTTCTGTTGGAAAGAGGACAGGATGAATGCCGTGGGGGCTGTCTGTGTAACAGGTACAAGACAGCCCAATACAGGGAGCCTGAGCTGTTACAAGAATTGAGGAAGAAGGAGGTTTCCTTCTCTGCCTCAAAAGACTGGGCACAGCATGGAAAAGAGTTTAAAGCATTGCCCTTGCCTTGTCCGCCAGGGTACAGCCTGGTGCTCTGCTGTGCTTTGCACAGAGGTTCATGGCACCACGGATGCTGAGCTCCCATTCTGCCCTGAGCCTCTGGGGACTCCCAGCCAGGGGTAGCATGGCACAAGCTTGTCCCCCAGAACTGGGACATTTTACACATGAGTACAGCAAGATGCCTCCTCCATGGGAGGAAACCCCCAAGAGACCCTACCACGCCCCCCCCGCCCCTTGCACCCCTGCTTTGTTGGCGTCCTGCATCAGCCAAGGCTTGGGGAGCTGGCTACAAACCAAGCACCAGCATATGCTGGTCTCAGTGTCAAAGGGAATCTGGAGAGAGTACAACAAGCTGTGCTCAGAACAACCTATGAAATCCCATTACTTCTTCTCTGAAGTGCAGCCCATCATCCAATGTACCCTTCCAAGCAGGAAGGACATGATGCCAAGAGTGTGCGTGCACACTCACATGGGGCATCTGCAGGATTCAGCATGCAGGCTGTCAGGAGCTGCAGTTAGTAAGGGAATATCACCAGCCTCTAGCTCAAGAAAACCAATTAGGGGTACAGTGGTGACTCAACAAGGTGTAATGATGTGATAAAAAAGTGGGAGACTTCAATTGTTCACCTGCTTTCGAAATTATGCAGCCCTTCAATGCAGCCTCTGCTCTGCCTGGCAGCAAATCATGTACCTGGATATGAAATGTCACTAGGGGTTGGAGGAGTTACAGGCCAGTAAGCTTTGTATTTGTTCCTGGAAAATGTTTTTAAATTGTGATTAAAAATAGACTAACAGAGCGCAGATAGGATAACGTGGATTCCATGAAGGAAAATGTTTCAGTCTCTCCAAAACATCCCTGGTGCTGCTCCTACGTCCAACAGGAGGTATGGCTTATTTGGGCTAACCAGAAGTCTGAGCAAGATGCAGCACTAAAGGCAGGCAAGAGGCCAGGAGAAGAATACCATTATGAAAAAAAAAAAAACAACTCTGACAAAAAACTAAGGGGACTTAACCTTCAATTTTTTGTGAAATTTACCACCATGGATCTCATCACTGTGTATGTTAATGTTTTCCACAGTGATCTGGAAAGGAGAAAGAACTGGAAAGCAGAGCTCGGCTCACAGATGACAAAGAGGGAAGTTAATTGCATCCAGAAAAACCCATACGCACCTCAGAGAAACCTAAGCCAAGGAACTGGGTGATGACATTGTAGCTGAATATCCGCTTCAGCTGACAAATACTGCAGCACACAAGTTTCAGCCAGTGCAAAGCCCAGCTCAATACGTGCAGCAGTACCTAGTAGGGTGGAAGTGAGCTAATTTAAAGAGAAAAAGAGCTACTATAATGATTAGGACCATGTATCCTCCTATAATGATTAGGACCATGTGTAGCTAGGAACAGGGGATGCTGTATCCAATTTTGGTAGTGAATGGCATCAGTGAGGAGACCTGGTTGTAGGAGGTGCTCTTGGAGTATCTGGTCTGCCAATTAATTTTTAGTGGGAGGACAGGGACAGGAAGGAGGCAGTAGCTGTGGTACATTTGCCTGGGTGGGGATATTTTGAGCTACTCAGATGAAGTTCTGCAGACCTTGCACGTAACTCAGTAAACAAAGGGAAGAAAATTCTGACCCCAGGTGCTGTTCCCTGTCCTGCCCTGTGTCCTGGGCTATGGGACGGTGTCCAACCAGACCCCTGCAGACTGTGCGCTGGGAGCTGCTCAGTAAAACTACATGGGTTGGCTGGAGAGCCTTGGAGGGGGCACAGGGGGAGCAGGAAGACTGTAGAAACTGCTGGATTTTGGAGCGGGACCTGGAAAGGGGCTTTCCAGTGGGACCATAAGGGATGGCTGGGGACCCACAGCCCCACAGGCTCCAAGGCAGTGCACCCCAAGGCCACAGTGAGTTAAACAGCCACGCAGCATGGGCTGAAGGTGTGTGTTTACCAGCAGCTCAGGCACATGGAGCAGCCGTGCTCCCTTGGCTGCTGCTCCACAAAACCGTGGCCCCACAGCAAAGACCTGGGAAGGCAAATCAATGCAGGGCAGCGGGTGTGAGGCAGGAGCTGGCTCAGAGGACAGCGGCTCCTGTGGGGGGCCCCCCGCTGCCCCCAGAGGGGTCCAGCAATGCCTCCTCTCTGGGGAAGGGACTTTGCTTGCAGATCTCAGCAAAACCACTCCAGCCTCAACCTTTTATTTTTTCTCAGCGCCTGCTGCACCAAGGAAGCACCTACAGCACAAACCTTGTCAGAGAGCACCCTCCAGTGGGCACTGGGGCCACTGGGAGCCCCACGCCTGCTGCTCACTGGCCGCTGAAGGGAGTCGCTCGTCGGGGCAGCCCGGCAGAGCCCCGGGGTGAAGGGTCCTGGCAACAGCTGGGGCAGAGCCGCTCCGGCCCGGAGCCTGCATCCATCGCGTCTGGCTCCGCTCAGCTGCTGCCCATGGGGAGCGCAACCTCGGCTCACCTCCACAGCCATGGCCTCCAGCCAAGCATTGCCCTCGAGGTGGAGGTCTTGGTGTGGTAAGCAGTTCTGCAAAAGATAGGAAGAGATGATGATTCTTACTCATATCACCAGGTGCTAAGTGAGAAGACACAACGCAAAGGCATTTACTGTCCTGCCCTCGCAGTGTGTGTGCCTGGCAGTCAGCCTCGAGGGCTCCCAGTGGGGTTTGCATGACAAGGGCAGGACCAGGCACTCCAAGTCGCCCAGCTGACCACCTTTCAGAGACCGCAGCAAAACCCAAGGCTGGGTGGTTGCGCAGCAGCTTGCAGGAGTCCCCAGCAAGTGAGAGCAGAGGAAATCCCAACTGAACAAGGCATCTGGCAGCCCTTGCTGCCAAGAAGCATCCTCCTCCTCCAGCTCAGCATTACATCAGCTGTGGGGCAAGGGTGGCCGGCAAGGCGGCTCCTCCACCATGTCCAGGGCTCTGCACTCCTCAACATGCCTCCAGCTCCCTCCCCACTGCTCCTCTCAGCTGGAAACAAAGTGGAGGCCAAGCCAGCAGCTGTTGGAGCCAGTGCATTTTGGCAACTATTTTGTAGCTTAAAAGCTGCTGCCTGGTGATTGCTGCAGTGGGAACCGCCAGAACAAGGCAGGGGGGAAGAAAAAAGGCCCTTTCCCCCTGCTAACTCCCTCTAGGATCCTGGAATCACCATCCCCTACCCCCTCACCAGCAAGTGAGACTCATCCAAAGCCCTGCCACCCAAAAAAGCCCACCCAAGGCATCGCTTCTAGGGCATGCCATGTCCCCTTCCTCAGAGGGAACGTTCCACTGCAGGGTGGAACAGAGCCGGAGCAGGAAAAGCATCCCTGCAGCATCTGGTTGCAATCAGTGTTTGCAGAACTGGCTAAACTCCCTCCTGGCCAGTAGCCAGTGGAGCTGTTTCCCACAGGATCCCGAGCCCATTCACTCCCTGCGCTGGGGTTTCACCTGTCCGTTACAGCGCATCACACCCCTGGAGCAGCACCTGGCTCCTGGCTCTGCCTACACCGAGGGGTCCACCCAGCAGAGAACCGAGACCCTGAACCCGGGGGGAAATAACCCAGTGCAGGCACGGGACTATGCTGCTCCCACGCTGCTTCCCCAGGGGATTTCTCCCCTGGGGCTTGTCCAGCAGCTCCAGAGCTATTGCAGGGCTGTGGCTGCTCATTTCCAGCCTTCCTGCCCTGGCCAGCCCTGCTCTTAATGATTGGTCATCCTCATAACATGGTGACTTCATTATGCAGCTTACTTCACATTTAAAGGGTCACTTTAGTTTTCTTAAGCTAAACATTTGACAGAAGACTTAAGAAAAAACACACTCCATTTAGAAAAAAAGCCCATTTAAGTCACTAAGCAACCAGATTTTGTGATTTATTAAGGTTCTTGTGCTGAGTGATTATTTTATGAATTCCTTACCTCCTGGAGTCGGGTTATTACCTGAGGATCTTCGCTTGCACTCAACGGTAAGGGGTGTTCGGACCTCTCCAGTTGCAGAGAAAGGCTTGAAAATAACGCTAAAGGCACACAGAAAGCAAAAGAAAAAGCCCTTGCCACTTACCAGGCTTAAAATCTGCCTACTTGCCCAGCCAGCCTTGAGGCCTGGGACCGAGCCGAAGCAAACACCAAATACCTCAGCACTGCTGCTGTAACAAACCGGCAGCACAAGAGGAAACTGCCTGGAAACCTGAAGAGACGTGGATAAATTCATGTATAGGTGGAGTTCCCTGCCTTTGTCCTGCCCACCGGCAGGGTCAGGTCCGGGTATGCGCTGCAGCTGTTAGGAAGGACAGTTTAAACCTGGCTCTTGAATTTTGCACTATGAGGAGGTCTTGAAATAAGCAGATCTCTATTGGAAAAGCCACAAAAATAGGCACATTGTCCGTGTGTGTTCTTTCTGGTTTGGCAGAGAGGTCGGTGTCAGGAAGGGTGGGTGGGCTGGAGATGGGAAGCAAGTGGAGCAGAGCAGAGTGGGCTCCCGTGCTCAGCACAGCCTGTTCTTCCCTGCTAGACCTATACCAGTGATCCTGATAGGCTCCAGATGCTCTCCTTTCCCGGATGATAATTCATGATTGGGGGCTGACCAGGCCAAAAGAATCAGGCTGACTGCACCCTCTTTACCTCCTGGCAGGAGGTAAACAACCCCATGCCTCAGTTTCCCCACCTGCAAGACACGGAGACCTGCATAGTGCTGGTAGGGGGGAGCTGCTGGGTGGTTTCACAGATGACACGCAAAAGCTGGCTGCTCCAGCCCACGTCATACATGGAGATTTCTGTGCGCTGGGGAAAGACAGCCCTCTCCTATCCATCACCTTCATGCCGTCTGTGGCAGCTGCTCCGCTCATCCCAAACCATTGCATCAGGGCCCTCACGCTCCACCCTCTGTCCTGCTCACACTGAGACAGCCCTCACCCCCTGGCGCTGCCTGCCCACAGCCCCCTGCCATGGGGCCAGGCCACCCGGGCAGCTGTAGCCATCCCAGCTGCTCGCCAGCTGGTTTGAAACCAGAGGCTAAAAAGAAACTGTTCTGTTCTGTGGGTTTTCTGCTATCCTTACAACACACCTACCTCCCCGACTCACCGCCATGCCACACGTGCGCGTGAGAGAGAAAAGCCAGGCCAGGCTCACGCTTCCCAGGATTTGGGCCCCATCCCCAGTACTGCAAGGATCTCCCATGCTGCCAGTGCAGGGGTGGCCACGCTCAAGGTGGGTTCATCCCTGGTGACAGCTCGCAAGCTGTGGGAGCTCACCTAGGAGCTTGGCTGCAGGGAAATCCAGGCAGCAGAGTACGTGCAGCTACAACATAAATCCCTGGAGCATCGTGTGCCGGGAACAGAGCTGAGCCCCACAGTGCTCCTCAGCTCCCGCACCTGGGAAAGTGCTGCCACCATGGTCTCATCAGACCAGGGAAGAGACATCAGAGAGCTCTGATAGTGCCCTGGAGAAGACATTGGTGAGCTCTCATCGCAGAGAAGGGCTAAGGGGCACCTAAGGATGCTAGAAAGGGGGGAAGGGAGAGGGAGGGAGAGGGAGAGAGAGAGAGAGAGGGAGAGGGAGAGGGAGAGGGAGAGGGAGAGGGAGAGGGAGAGGGAAAGGGAAAGGGAAAGGGAAAGGGAAGGGAAGGGAAGGGAAGGGAAGGGAAGGGAAGGGAAGGGAAGGGAAGGGAAGGGAAGGGAAGGGAAGGGAAGGGAAGGGAAGGGAAGGGAAGGGAAGGGAAGGGAAGGGAAGGGAAGGGAAGGGAAGGGAAGGGAAGGGAAGGGAAGGGAAGGGAAGGGAAGGGAAGGGAAGGGAAGGGAAGGGAAGGGAAGGGAAGGGAAGGGAAGGGAAGGGAAGGCAAGGGAAGGCAAGGGAAGGCAAGGGAAGGCAAGGGAAGGCAAGGGAAGGCAAGGGAAGGCAAGGGAAGGGAAGGCAAGGGAAGGGAAGGCAAGGGAAGGGAAGGCAAGGGAAGGGAAGGGAAGGGAAGGCAAGGGAAGGGAAGGGAAGGGAAGGGAAGGCAAGGGAAGGGAAGGGAAGGGAAGGGAAGGGAAGGGAAGGGAAGGGAAGGGAAGGGAAGGAAGGGAAGGGAAGGGAAGGGAAGGGAAGGGAAGGGAAGGGAAGGGAAGGGAAGGGAAGGCAGGGAAGGGAAGGGAAGGGAAGGGAAGGGAAGGGAAGGGAAGGGAAGGGAAGGGAATGGAAGGGAAGGGAAGGGAAGGGAAGGGAAGGGAAGGGAAGGCAAGGCAAGGCAAGGCAAGGCAAGGGAAGGCAAGGGAAGGCAAGGGAAGGCAAGGGAAGGGAAGGCAAGGGAAGGGAAGGCAAGGGAAGGGAAGGGAAGGCAAGGGAAGGGAAGGCAAGGGAAGGGAAGGCAAGGGAAGGCAAGGGAAGGCAAGGGAAGGCAAGGGAAGGGAAGGGAAGGGAAGGGAAGGGAAGGGAAGGGAAGGGAAGGGAAGGGAAGGGAAGGGAAGGGAAGGGAAGGGAAGGGAAGGGAAGGGAAGGGAAGGGAAGGGAAGGGAAGGGAAGCAATGTGTTCTTCACATGGTGGTAGCAGACCCATCAAGCTGGGTTTGGACACACAAACATTTCCATGAGCCCAAGTGGATCATGAACAGCTCAGGAGTCTAGCAAGTTTCACCATGCAGAGAGGTATGGCATTCAGCTCGGGAAATTCCTGATACAAATTCCATTCTTACTCTGCCCCAGGCAACTGGGGATGAAGTGCTGGCCTGGCTGAATCTGGGGGTGCACCCACCATGGCCGCTCTTCTCCCAACTTTTGCTGCTGCATGCTGTCCAGGACACATTCCAGCACAGGGGCAGATGCAGGTGAGGAACTAGTAAATCCATTCTCAGATTAAACCTGGCCTGCCCAGCCACTCTTAGGAGCCACAAAAGGGTTCCCCACTCCCTCCCACCCTGGCACTGCCCTTCAGGCCTGTGGCCGCTCGAGGGGACACCTGTGCAGCCACAAGAATGTGCTGCCAACGCATGTTTTTCTTATGGAAGAAGGGAAAATACTGGCATGAAGAACAGATCAAATAAGAACATGTTAAATATAGCCTGGTTAGGGAAGGGCACAAGGCTCCTCGAGTGCTGGCGGGAATCCTGCCCTCACTGCTGCCCTTGCCCAGGGTGCAAGAGCTCCTGTGCTCAGCTGGGGCCTCGCTGCGAGCAGCCTGGCCAAAGGACTGGAATACCCAACTCATGGCCCTGAGCCTGGTGCCCTGACCCTCGCTGGGCTTGTCCCTTGGATGGGGTGCAGCCAGGGCCACGCAGCACTGGTTCACTTCTCAGCGTGGCCCCAGGGTGATGTACAGACCCACCGTGGCTGTAAAACGATGCTTAACAGTCCAGGAACCTGCAGGAAGAGGCTCTGGAGACTGCAGTGAAATATCTTTCCAGGTGCCTGCACTCCCCAGGGGAGAAACAGCCTCACACCCCTGCCCAAAGCAGGCTCTGCCTCACCCGAGCTCAAACCCTGCCCAGCCTTTCCCAGAGCGGCTGGCCGGCCAGCCGGGGAGCAGCCCGCATTCAGCCTGCAGTGACTGGGAGCCAGCAGGCAGTGCCTCTGTGCTACACCCCCGTGCCACCCCAGAGGGATGGCAGCTTGCAGATAGTATCAAACAGGGGAATTTTTGCTACTGGGCCAGCACAAATATTTGCTTTAGTGTGTGCTGGGGAGAAGGGAATGGGCAGAGGAGAGCAGCTGCTGGGGTCCAAGAACATCCGCAGGAGAGGAATGCCAGAAAAATTGCAAGATGAATGTGCTTTCCCAGCTGCGTCTACTGGGCTTCTGCCCTCCTCTTGGAGAAGGGCAACCCCGTGCCCCATACCGAGATCCCAGGGCAGCCGAGCCAGGGACCTGAGGAAAGGCCTGCGCACCCGCCAGTCCCGGCAGGCAGGGAGCCGCTGAAGGTGGAGAAAGCTGGCACCGGGGCATGCCCGTGCACTCAGCCCGGGGGGGTCCCGCCGGGACACAGCCCAGGACGGCCCCGCGTTCCCGGCTGCGTACCGCGCCGGGTCCGGTCTGTCCCTCCCGGCCGCCGGGATGCGCCCACGGGCCCCGCCGCCGGCCCGAGCATCCCCGAGCGGGGCCGCCCCTCCCCTCTCTTCCTCCTCCTCCTCCTCCTCCCACCGGCCGGCCCCGAGCCCCGGCGCTGCCGCCGGCCCAGAGCCCTCGCAGCCGCGGGGCTGGCCGGGGGAGCCGCGCCGGGCCGGGCCGTGCCATGCCGTTCTACAAGCGGAGCGTGGTGGCGCGGCGGGGGCGGTCGGCGGTGCCGCTGGCCGAGCTGCGGGACGTCTGCAGCCTGGCGGCACTCACCCTGCTCCGGCAGCTCGCCGAGCTCTGCGGCCACTCGCTCGCCCTCCTGGGAGACATCGAGGGGCACGTCCTGGCCCTGGGTCGCCGCACCGGGCGGCTGCACCGTCGAGCCGCCCGCCTGCAGGCGCTGCTGCGGGGCCGGCCGCTGCGCGGGGCGCCCGCAGCCCCAGGTAAGGCCATCCCGGGGTGCTACCCGGGGCCCCCAGCCCCGGGGGGTGCGCGGCCGGGGGTGGCCCCTCTCCTCTCCCCAGGGCGGGTGGGGAGGTCCCCGCTGCCGTTCCCCCGACGTGGTCCCCGACGGGTGCCCCTCTCCGGGGCGGGTGACCTGCTGCCCAGGTCGCTGCCCTTCCGCCGGTGGGGGGGTCTGGCGGAGCCGGGCAGGGGGCGGCCGAGGAGCAATGCTGCCGCAGAGCCTGACCCGTCCCGGCAGCGGGGACAGCGTGCTGGCCTGTCGCCTCGGGGTGAGGCCGGGACAGCTCGGCAGCAGCCTGTCCCTCTGCCCGGCCTTTATTTGCCCGCACACAGTGGGCATTTTCCAGGCTGCCGGCCAAGCACACATTTCACGCTGTGTCCCCGATTACTGGGGGCTGTTTCTGGGAACGCGGGGATGCCGGGTGCGAGAGCTGGCCCTTGCCTCCGTGCCACTGTCCTTGCCTTGGGTGCTGCACTCCTGTGCCAGACCAAGGGACCACGCTGGCCATCCCCTCACCGTGCTTTCAGCCAGCCTGTAGCTGCAGATCGGCGCCAAGCAGCTTTCACTCGGGGTTTTGCACGGCCAGGGAAAATGACAAGTTGTAGCCCGGGTGTCCCGTCTGCTCGTCCCCTCTCCTGGCAGCGAGCACAGTTTGTTTTTGCCTGGACTGCTTTCATTTCCCATTTCAAGCATCTCAGTTTGGCACGGGCTTCTGTGCTGGGTCAGAAGCGGGCAGCGTGTTTCAGAGGAGCTTAAAATAAGCTTGTTTTGGAATTGTTTATAAAAGTTTATTTTAAAAGGCTTTGCAGGGTGGGGAGGGGGAGTGTTGTTCCAGCACGTTTTCCCCAGAAGCGTAGCACATTTCTCAGGCCCTTGGCAAAACGCGTGTCTCTTGTGCTTTCTGCAAACCCCCTTGCAAGTGTTGTTTTGCTGCTCCGTCTGCGTGGAGCCATGGGAAATGACTGCCAGACCCTCGCAGTGTGCTTTCCGGATGCAGGGAGCAAGCGGAGCACTCAGCCTCGGCCTGGGAGATGCACTGCTCCTGCAAATGCTGGCGGAGTAAATCACTTACTGGGGTAAGAAGAGGCTCCCACTGTCCCATGCATTGACCAGTAGATAAATGAGGGCACAAGGAGGTACTACAGTTGCCCAAGCTGACCCGTGCACAGCACCCGTGCAGCACCAAACCCTGCAGTGTCATCACTGTATGTGCTGGACCGGTGTCCCCTGGAGGAGGAGCTGGCTGTGATGGTGACCAGATGGTCCCTCGCTGTCCGCTGTCCGTGGCTGACAGGTTGGCAATGCACTTGGTGGCCTCAGGAGCCTGGGATAGCATGAGGACGGTGTGGGGGACGGACGGGATGGCTGCAGCGCAGAGAGAGTGGAGAGGCTCACAGGTTGGGTTGGTAGCCCCCGGGTTGTGTTTTCAGCTGCGTGTCAGTGCCGTGCGCCTGGAGTTTCTTGTGGAGCCACATCACAGCTGGTTGCAAGCAGCCTGCATAATGCAGTGGGCAAATAGGCCTCCCATGCTGCAGCTCCTCATGAATATGCATGTTTGCAGATGTGCCGGGATGGCTCTCTCAGCTGGCTGGCTAGCTGGGGTTTGGTGGTGCGTGGTGATAAAAATGCTTTGATTATTTTTTTTTTGTGGGAATAGCTGAGGCAGTGCAAAGCAAGCAGAGCTGTGCCCACCACCCCTCCCCATTGCCCCTGCTCCAGCAGTGCAGAGGCTGGCGGGCTGGGGGGGGGAGCGGGGGGGGCTTGCATTTCTCCCCGCACCCCAAGGGGAGCACAACCCACCCACCCTCGTGCCTGCACCTCACCCACCTGCCACCACTGTTCCTGCAGCCAGCAGGGTGCGGGAGCCTCTGGCTTTACTGAACTCTTTACTTAGGGGAAGAACAAAAATCCAGTTGCTGTTTGGGTTGCTGTTTGTTTTTCTAAGAGCTCCGGCATCAGCCTGTCGTGGGGGAGCAGTTCATGTCTCTGGAGGAGAGGAGCTTCTTGCAAGCCCCCAGCACTGCAGGGAGAGCAGAGCAGCCCAAGACTGTGCAAGAGAGCTTTGCACCGAGCTGCGGCACCAGCACCATGCAGAGTCCCTTGTGTGAGAAGCAAATGCTTAATGACACCCCATTTGGGGCTTGGGGTGGGTTTTTTTCTCCTCATTTCCATTTCTTGAAGAGGATCCAATGACAAAAATCACATTTCTCCTCTTAAACTGGGATAAAACCCCAGTGTCTTGTCCCTGGGAGATGCAGGGGAGAACCATCCAGTGCCCTGGTGTAGCCATCATGCAGCTGGCAGGGTCTAGGTGGTGTGTTGCAGCCGGCCTGACCAGCTTGTAAAGACAGTGATGGATCAGGCCCTGAGAGTGAGTGGATGGCATCCCTCCCAGGCAGGGCTGGAGCCCATGCCAGCCCAGCATGGTGCCGGCTGCAGCACCTGCTCACTGCAATCCTCGCTGGGCCAGGTTAGTCCCACCCTCTGGCTCCTTGCTGTCATGGTATGGTGGGGATCAGAGACTTCTTGGGGTTTTTGCAGTGAATGGGAGTGCTCCAGGCATTGCCAGACCCTAGGTAGGAAACCACAGCTGTGCTGCCTCGGGACATTGGGTCAGCTGGCCAGCCCTGAATGCCCAGGCTCACTCCAGCTGGGGTCAGTGCGTGGTGGTTTGCCCTTCCCAAAGATGGTCCTCATGCTGCTTCAGCTCCCAGGTTTAGGCATCCTCAACTGTCAGGAGCCTTTGCCTGGCTTTGGTTCCTCCCAGGCAGGTTTAAAGGGATCCAAAAGCCATGGGTCTCCTCACCAGCAAGGGAAACCCCACAGTTGGAGTGCTCAAGTCACAGCTGTGCAGCAGGACATGTCCATCCATCTGTCTGGAGGCTGTGAGCCGGTGGGGACTGTCTTGTTTTCCTCATCAAGAGGGGGAGACGCTGGTGTAGCAGCGTTGCTGCCAGATGAAGGAATCACACCACAAAGGGTCGGGGGAGCACTTAATCCGAGGAGGCAGAGACGGCAGCCAAGGGCTGTCGGATTCCTCTGCTCTTATTCATCGGCAGTTGCGTGAGAGCGGGGAGGGTGCACGCCTGTCCCCGGGGAGCTGGGCGCATCCTGCCCACCAGCAGTGGCTCTGGTGTTGCCTCCCTTGACACATGGAGATGAGGATGCCAGGGCTGGTTGTGGGGGTCCTGGTGCATCTGAGGGCAGTGCGGGAACCAGGCTCCCTATCCCTCTCCCCTCAGCACGGCCACATCTCAGAGAGGTGGCAATGAACCCGGCCCTCCTGCCAGCACCTGGCACTGAAGGCAGGGGCTACTTTGCAGCCCAGGAAAGCCCCTGGTGCTCCAGCTTGCCAGCTGTCATGCTGATCCCTGACCGGCTGCCATCCTGCCCATCGGCAGGGACACAGTTCCATGGGCACCAAGCTGGGTGACACAAGCCAGCACTCCCAGCTCAGCCCACTCCCCTCGGGACCCAGCAGCTCTAGAAATAAACCTCAGCAAAGAAGAGGATGGGGGCCTGGCGCCAAGAGCTATTTAAACCGTCGTCCCTGAAGAGCTGTGGGGACGATTCTCTGGAAGAAACCCTGGGCTGTGCTGGCAGGAGGAGCTGTTTACTGCTTTTGCCGAAATATGCAGTGTTCACCATCCTCTGACCTTCCAGCCTTCATCTTGAAACAAGCCATCAAGATAGGCATAACCAACAGCCAGCCCCGGGTGCTGCTGCCCACTGCATCCTCTGCCTGGCTCTCTCCTCACTGGGTGAATAAGGGCTGGCACAGATGTTTTCTCCCAGATCCTGTCATGAGTTTAAAAAAAATAGAAAGACAGAAAAAAAACCCACCCTCGCTGACTTGCTTAAGTGTCCTGCCAGGCTAGAGTGGCCAGGCTGTCACTCGGCAGAGCCACTGCCAGAGACAGGGGCTGCAGCCACCTCTCACAGCCATGACCGCAGCCCCAGGGATGCACCTGTGTGAACCAGCCAGAGACTCACAGCTCCGTTTTGGGGACTGGTAGCTGATCCCTGCTCCCTCTGGCCCTGCAGCTGCCCTCACTAGCTCCTCTCTGTGGGGTCAGTGCCCTTCAAGTCAGCACAGAGATGCTGGGAGCGGTGCAGGGCTCTCACCATGCAGAGCCATGGGGAATGAGACACCCCAAACTCAGGGGGCAAGAAGGGCTGGTTCAGAGTGAGCTGTGGCTTCGGTCCCCACGTGCCAGCAGCTGCTGCCTGCGGACATGGGGACAGCAGTGCTCTCCTGCCCAGCAGCCCTGACCTACCGTGGCCAGCACCACCACCAGGGAAGGGCCAGTTCTGAGTCTCCTCGGCCATCAGGACAGGCTGTGGCAAGCACGGGGTGAAGGCTGCTTGCCCCCGCAGCAATTCTGCAGCAGTTTGCAGAGGTCCCTGCTCAGGGAGCCCGGAGCTGCTCAGCCTGGCCACAACCCACCACAGCCTCCTCTGCCAGGCAGAGCAGCTCCCAGAAACCTCCCAGACTTCCAGGACACTTTCTCTGCTTGATTTTTGCTAAACCAGCCGTGATTTCAGCATCGGAGGGGAGAGCACAGCTTCCCCCAAGGCTGCCTCGGCGTGGGCGGGAGGCGGGAAGCTGACCAAGGCCGGGATGGATGGCTTTGGCTGCCAGAGGAGGGGAGCTGGATGCCGCACCCTCCCTCTTAACAGGAATTGTCTGCGGGAGCGCCTCAGCAAAAAGGTGGATAAATGAATTACACATATTTCCCACCCGGGCCCGCTTTGGCTGATAGCTGCCCTCAACAGCAGGCTGACAGCCACTCTCCAAAACCGCGTGCCACAGGCAGCACAGTGCTTGGGAGGAGACACCATCCCTGCCTTGCAGCAGCACCCTGAGCTGCTGAAGCCGCTGCAAGGAAAGAGCAGCCCCAGGTGGGCTTTGCCACTCTCTGTGGCAGTGATTCCGCCCCCCCTCCCCCCCGCCCCAGCACACCCTGCCCATGGGGGTGCTGTCCCTGAGGTGCCCGGCCCCACTCAGGGGGGACACCCTCGGGATGTCTTGGAGCTGATGGCGAGGGTGGCATCTCCAGTTCATTGCCATGACCTCTTTCCCTCCCTGCTGGGATTTTGCTGGGGCTGAGACTCCTACTTAGATGGACCCAAATCTTGCTTCCAACGGGAAGCATTTTCACCCTTGGGCAGCATTTTGAAAGGATTTATGTGAGAGCTGATCTGGCTGGCGGTCTTTCCTCAGGAGCTGAGCTGTGACCATCAGGGACAGCAGGTCCCTTGGTGGCAAGCAGGTCTTTGGGACCCCTTGTCACCCAGCAAGTAGTGCATGGAGGCACGAGGGAAGGTGGCCACCACTGCCCCCTCGCAGCCTCATGCATCCCTGGTGTTCATGTTTCCTCCTGCCTGGGCCAGTCCCTGTGGTGTGAGCTTAGAGGAGAGACTTCTTTAGTACCAGTATTTCTGTAGTAGTGGTTCCTCTTAGGAAGCACTTACGACATCACATCAGCTGTGAATATGGCAGCAGTTGCGGTGCACAGGAACATGGATTAGCTTCAGCTACGCGCCTCCAAAGAAGCTTGCGTCGTCTTAAAACAGATTGAAAGATGCATTCACCTCCATGTGGAAGCAAGAGCTGGAGCTTGCTTTGGCAACCTGTTCTCCAGCTGCAGAGAACTCCTTGATGCTCAGAGGAAAAGGTGTAGGTGTGCAGGTGGGTCCGCTCGCCACAGTGCCTGCGTGGGCTGTCCAGGCAGCGAGGAGTGGCAGGCAGGTCACTTTGCTGGCTGGATTTCTGATAGTGCCTGAAGGAGCATCCTGACTTGCAGAAGGGCCTCATGCTCTCTCCTTCAACCGGTGGCTTTGTGAAGTGTCAGTTAGCTGGTGGGGCTGTGTGTTGGGAAGGAGGTGACCCCCTGGGCTGGGATGGAGGGCTCTGTCTCACCTCGAGAAGATGCTTCTCAGTTGTGCCAGACACTGGTGATGCCATAACCCCCCAGCACTGCTGCTGATGAGCAGCTCATCCCCCCAGTGCCTGGAATTTGTAGGACTTTCATAGTTGGCAGGAGCCAGATGCTGTGCAGACCAAATAGACCATCTCCATACAGCATGTGGTGCAGCTCCTGAGCACAGCAAAGGTCATCTCTGGACCGTAATGACTGAAAGGCAGGAGCCGCTCACCCGAGGGTGAGGCTCCTCATTGCCAGCTGGGGCTGGGACACATCTGGCAGCATGGCCAGGGCTCCTACCCCTGTTCCCAGGGGCAAATATATGGGGCCAATGTGTGGAGTGTCTCATCACAACCCAGTGTGGGGCACAGGGCCATGTGCTGGGGCATTCAGGGTACCCCGTAGCCCTGCCCCACATCCAAAGCACAGGTCCTGGCTCCCAATAAGCAGGGATTTCAGGAGTGCTGGCAGCACTGGGCTGCTGTGGCATTGGGGCTGGGGCACAGTGGGGCTGGCGAAGCAAGCAGGGCACCCAGCTGGCAATGCTCTGGCACCTATGGGTGCCAGCTGACTCTGTGCTGCCCACCTGCCTCTGCCATCAGCCACCTCGGGGGGTAGCCACAGGGTGGGGAAGGGATACTGATGCAAGCTGCCAGCAACAGAACCTGTCCCTAGACCCCACAGCACCCCAGAAGCCAGCATCCTCCCACATAGCTTCTCATGTCCCAGTGTCCCTCACCCAGCCCTTGCTGTTCCCACCTTCCAGCTGATGCTGCTCTCTCTCCCTTGTGCGGCACTGGTGCCAAGGGCAGAGAATGCTGCCCTGTCCCACACCCTGACTGCCAACCTCCCCGTGTGCTGCTGTGGGTGACAGGTCTGCAGCTTGTGCCTCCAGGCACCCCCACTCTGACACCCCTGTGCAGCGGGGTGCCCCCTGCATCTCCCCAAGGCATGTTCTGCCACCTCGCTGCTGCTCATGGGGGGCTGTGGCTGTGTCTGGCACTGCTCAGTGTGGCCCAAACACCATTGAGGGCTCTTGCATGCCAACCTTGTGCATGTTGGGCATCCACTGCTGCACTCTTGACGGGCATGAGGAGGACACAGGGACCAACCAGGAACTTGTCCTGGCTGTTTAGGAGCCCATCAGTCCCTTGGGGATTCATATCCAGCTCCCAACGTGGTCTGTGCTTCCTGGGTACCTGGTGCCAGCACCACACCTGCTAGCCATACCTCGCACCCTGCAGCCACTGGCACGGGGCTGGGCAGCACGCTGGCTGCTGCGCACGCATGGGGACCGTTTGCTGGCAGCACAAAGCCTGGATTGAGCAAGAGCTGGCATGGCGCTGAACGGGCCAACTATGCTGGCAGGGAGAATCGGCTCTTCTTCTCACCCGTACCAGTGGGCTCTGCCACCCTCCTCCTGCGCTTGTGCCTGGCAGCGAGGACAGCTGCCCACCACAGGCACCGAGATGCCGCTGGCAGGGGAGCGTCAGGCACCAGCAGCGGCCCATGCGTGGCTCTGGGTGAGTACCCGCTGGCATGCTGGGGTGACCAGCCCCCTTCAGCCAGAGCCCTGAACCCTGGCACAGATGCCAGCCTGGCACGGTGTGATGGCTGGCAGCTGGTCACAGCTCCGGGAACCTTGGTGGAGCTGCTGGAGGCAGGGGGGGGGGAGGCTGAGCGTGATGGGCAGTGTGGAGATCGGGAGCAGGTCGTTAGCCCCTCGAGTTAATCTAATGACGGCAGATCAAAGCAGCTGAGGGGAACAAGCTAATTCCCCCAGTTAACCAGGCGACAGCTGTTAGCAGCAATTTTCCTCTCTTCCTGTCACCTCGAGTACCAAGCAGCATGGCATCACTGTGAGCTTGGATCCTGCCTCCATGCCCCCATGGCCTGGCAGGAGAACGGGGACAGGAGGGCAGTCTGTGACCCTGATGCAGGGCAAACACTGTCCTCATGTGTGCGCTTACGTGTTGCCTGAGCGTGCACATAATGTGTCTGTTGCAGAGGTGAAGGGGCTCCTGGGCAGGCAGCAGGTGTTGGGGGTCTGTGCCTCCAGCACTCCACGCCAGCTGCTCTCAGAGGAGCCTCAGCCAGTCCATGGCTCTTATGGTCTCTGAAATCCTGAAGGAAATATTCCTGTAGCTTGCAGCAGGCGCCAGCAAAGGTATCATCCCCCTGACTGCCCAGGCCCTGAAAGGGGAAGGCAGAGTGCCTGGAGATGCTCACAGTTGACGTGCTTGGTCCGGGCACAGTGAAACTAGGGGGATCTTTGCTGCTGTGTGGTCAGCCCTGAGACAAACCCAATGCATTTGCAGGATCCCTGCTCCAGCGCCCGGAGCCATCCCTCACAACTTGCTTGCAGCACCCACGGCTGCCAGCCCCAGCCTGTCAGTGGAGCAAGGGGCTGCCCAGGCTCCTTCCCTGCCTGCGGCGCTGGGGGCCGGGGCTCTTTCCCAGCCCTCCCAGCCATGCTGGCAGCTGTGCCGGGCAGGGCTCGCCCATCGCCGTCCCGGGGGCTCTGACAAAGCCACATACTGCCGAGCAGAGGGAGCAGATCTTTCTTTGCACATCCAGCTTGTGGGTGCACCCTTGTCTGGGGCACAGAGAGGCTCCCCCGTTCCAGCTGCCCCCCTGGGGTGTTCTCCCTCCCCACGGCTGTGGCCGGCAGCCGGCAGCCTCCCGGGTGGTCCCGGCTGTCAGGCAATGCGTGGGCTGCCGGGGCCACCTGCAAGGGGCTGCCTGTGTGGGACCAGCTCCCTTCCTGGCCGCACCGGGAGCCAAGCCAAGGGCGGAGGGCGGGGGGGGGGGAGGGGGGCGCTGGGCGGCTGCCACACTGAAAGCCATGGGGTGCAGCCAGCCCTGGGAGGGGCTGTGGGGCCAGATTTGGGCTTCTTCAGGCTGCTCCCCAGGGAGCCCTGGGGCTGATGGCTTTGGCAAAGAGCTGCGGGGAGTCTGAGATGCTCCAGCAACCCACTCTAGGAGAGAAACCTGCTGGCTGTGGGCAGGGCAGGTTTGGGCAGTGCTGGATGAGGCAGAAGGCCCTGCTGACCAGTGGGTACCTGAGTGAGCCCGAGCAGAGGACGGGTCTCTGAGCTCCTCCAAAGCAGCTGGGATCTTGCTAATGGGAAGGGGGGGTGATAGTGTGTGTTCCTCTGGGGAGCTGTGCTCTTAGTAGGCTGTGCCCCCCAGGCCCACAGTTAGAGATGATGCCTGGCCATAGGAGAGCGTGGTGGTGGTGGGAAGGAGCTGCGTTTGCTCCTTAAAATCCTCTAGCCCTGCCTGCACCGTCTGGTTCAGAGGTGGCAGATCTGTCCTGTACCGCACACATGACACCCATGTGGGCAGTTCATGGGTGCTCATGGTCTGTGGCGTGTTGCTGGCACACCAGGTTCACCTGCACCCGAGCAGTTTATCCATGCATGCGATGCGTTTCAGCCGCGCCGGGCTTGCTGCCTGGCATCCTCGCCCTCCTTTGTCTCACAAGTAGCCAGGCAGCAACTTGGACACAGCAGGCCTGCTTGTGCACCACATCATGGGCATGCGCAGCCTTTCCAAATGTGGCCAGATCACTGCCTGAGTGACGGGGCCATACACCCAGGCGTTGTCCACCAAAACTGGCAGACAGGCAGAAGCTGCCAGATAATTTCCTGAAGTGGCAGAAAAAGGCTAAAGGGAACTTTCTGCTGCAGCAAGCAGAAGGGGCAGCAGGAGCATGAAGAGAGGCTAATGCACACCTGGATTGGCAGTGGGAGCCTTGGGACAAGAGCTGTTGGAGGGTTGCTGCCAGCACCAGTGCCTTCCCTGCCACCGTCCATGCCAACTCCACATGCCCGTGCAGCCCTGTGGCTTTGCAAACCCTCTTCTCCTGGTTTGGCCGGGACAGGCTGTGGATGCCTACACTGTGTGCATGGGAACGGCTCGTTTCATGCTTACGTGGGAAGTCTGAGCACTCCTGGTGCAGGGGGCTCCACTGGAAGAAGTCAGGCAAAAGGCAAGGGGGGATTTGTGCTAGCGAAAGCTGCCTGCTACCCCCAGGTTTCTGCTCACCCACAGGACAAGTGTAGCAAGAAGTAAGGGCAGGGTGGCAGGATGCTTTGCCTGCCCCACACATTGCCCTGCTCCCCCAGCAGTTCTGCCCCTGGGAGGCACCGTGGCTAAGGGAAGCCCCGGGCAGACCCCAGAGCACTGGGCCGGCAGCGATGGACAGGTTGGTGGGTCACACCAGGCGGTGTGTGGCACCCATCAGCCTGTGCCGAGACAAGCTGCCCATCCATGCTTTGGTGATGGTCCCTAAAGCCTGCCCCCAGTCCTCCCAGGAGTGTGCCAGGTGTGGGGAGCGCTGTGGGGCTGTCCCCACAGGCAGGCAAGGTGGGGGCTGCTCCAGCTGCTCCAGGCTGGAGTCTGGAGCAAAGCCCTTCACCTGGCTGCCTGATCCCTTTTAATTACAGGGGAGGGGAGGCTGGTGCTGCCCATGACAGCCATGTGGGCAGCCACTGCCTGCCAGCGTCAGTTGTGGGGTAGCATCTCCTCTCCAGGGGTCCCACTGTCTGGACTCCTCGCTGTGGCTCCCAGGACCAGCTGGTGGGATGCCAGCTGGCAGCCGTGCTGTGCAGGGCAGGCTGGCGGGACACTCTGGCCCCACTCTGTCTCCATGGCTCCAGCATCCGCAGCCGGGACGTGTAGCTATATCTTTAAGAAGGGCCTGGGCTGGGGTGGGAGAAGCATTTCCATCCAGCCTTTCTCCCAGCGAACCTGGATCGAGTTAGCATTAGCAAGCAAGCGAGCGGCAGAGTTGGCGCTGGGGCCGTTCCCCTGCTCCCAGCTGGGGTAGCCGCCAGCTCACCCCCTGAGCGGTCATGGGGGTCCGGAGCAGCCGGGGGGGTGTGCGGCAGCTATTGTCCCTCATGGCCTCAGTCCCTGCAAGGAGAGAAAGAGGAGGAGGCAGAGCTGGGTATGTATAAGTTTTATCCTCCTCCCTGCCCACTGGACCCCCTGCCCCACTCTGGGGAGGGGGCTGGCAGTGCCACAGGACAAGGGTGGGGGGCACAGTGGGTGCGTGGCACAGGACAGAGAGCCGTCTCCAAAGGTGGGTGCTGGTAGCAGGCAGCCCTGTGGCTTGCCCACATGGCTGGGGCTGGCAGAGCTGCCTGCTCAGCTCCTTCTGGCCCTTACCCACACACGCTGAGTGATGGCAGGACAGGACCAGCTGGGCATCTCATGCCTGTCATGCAAGGGCTCACGGCACTGGGATGCACCAATGGTGACAGCGGGCAGAGTCCCAGGGAGGGGGGATGCAGCACCTCTGCCCAGCCCTAGGGCTGGATGCGTCCCTCCTCTTCCTCCCCACCTGCTCAGGCTGGGGCATGGAGCATCCCCTGGGACCCCATCATGAGGAAAGTGCCTAGCGCACCCCTGCGCTGCTGCCTGCCTCCTGCCATGGCAGGCAGGGGTGCTGGGGCATCTGGTGGCCATGCAGGGGGAGATGCCAGTGCCGTGCTTCGCTCCTCATGTCTCCCACGACAGAGAAACTAGTAATGGCATCACAGCACATGGTGGCAGTCCGGGTCTGCGCTGTTCTCTGGCACAGCTGTTGTGGGGTGTGCTCGGTTTTCTAGAGCCAGAGGAAGCTCTGGGTGGCTGGGGGTGCGAGTGCAGGTTGTTGGGGTGATCAGGGTCGGGGTCCCCATGTCCCCTGAGCCTGACCTCTGTGTGGGAAGTGGAGGCCTTGCAGCTTTTCCTGTGCTGGTGGCACGGTGGCCATCAGAGTACCCCGTTGTTGAGTGCACCATGTGTTTTCCCTCCCCTGAGCAGCTGCAGGGGTCCCGGAGCAGTGGTCCTAAGGCTAGAGAAGAGCCTGACTGTGGCATGGCCATAGGCCAGCTAGACACAATGGTGCTGAGCTCTGGGGCTCGGATGCGCAGGGTCGGTGCACTGGTGCAGCCCCTCGCAGTGCTTGCTCCCCCAGTGTGCTGACCCCATGCACGGCTTTATGATGGGCTCCAGCAAGCTTCTGGGGATGTGGCTGCTTGGCAGGAGCCAGGCTGCCAGCTCCTCCAGCCATGGGCAAAGCAGGGGTGTGGAGGGCACCACCGGCAATACCCCACCCCAAGGAGGATGGGTTAGTCCCTGGTGCAGCTCCTGGGACAGGGAGCAAGGAAATATGTTTCTGCATGGGAGGAATCCCAGGAATGCAGAACCCGGAGGGGACACGAGGTGGCACGGCAGTTTCAGCCCAACTTTTCAGTCACTGCAGGCAGAGACTCCTGCCAGAGCCAGGCCGGCCTCGCAGGGGCAGCTCGGCGGTGCAGGAAGGCAGGGGGTCACGGTCACCTTCAGTGGGACGAGCGGAGGGGCTGCCAGGCATGGGGCTCGGCAGTCTGAGCTCTGCCTTCCCGCTCGGCCAGGACCCCGCCGTGGCCATGCCCCAGATGGATGTGGGACCCCCTCAGGTTCCCACACAGCCCTGGGAGTGAGGAGGGGCTGCCCACTCTCCACAGTGACTGTGTGGGGCTGCACAGCCCTGGCCCTGCTCCCCCAGCCTTGGCCCAGCCCTGAGTCGTTGTTCTCCAATGAGCTCATCTGCTTTGCTGGTTATTATTTTTTAACATGGTCTCTTGATCAGAAAATAATCAGCTTGTCTACTTAGCAAGTGTTTATGGCTTCTTCAGAGAAGCTGCTCTCTCTGCCAGGAGAGGGGTGACTTTGCAAGTGGAGAGCTGAGCTGCTCCCCACACTCGGGGCCAGATGAGGATGCTGGTGCGGGCTTTTCCCCTGCTCAGTGTCTGCAGTGGGCAGCCGGGACATGCCAGGCCGCCTGTGCCCTCCTGCCTTCTCAGGCCTGGTCACGGTGGGCCCCTGTGCTGTGGGCAGGAGGGACTATCTGGAGCCGCTTTGCAGCACACAGGGAGCTTGCTTGGGCTGCAACAAGCGCACAGCTGGGGAAGTGCAGGTGACCTGCATGCACCCACAGGGCTCAGAGGAGGACACAGGGTCTAGGGCTTCACCACAAGCAATGCTGAGTAGCTCAGAGTGATGAGTAGCTTGCTCAGCTCCCCAGGACAGGGTGCAGAAAGACAGCCATGTTGTCCACAGTGGGGTTGTTTGCAGAAGTGCTGCTGCAGCCTGGCTTTACACCGTGCACCTTGGCTTGGCCAGGGGCTTGGGGGAATGGAAGCAAGTATTTTCTTGATGGCATTTCTGCAAACCACCCAGGGCTCGCCTCAGTCCTTCATCTTCCCAGAGAGTGGGCAGAGGCCAGAGCAAGATGGGAGTAAGCCTGCGCTGCCTGCTACAGCCCTGTGGCGGGCTGTCCCCGTGAGCCGAGGAGCTGCCACAGCCCTGCCCCAGCACAGGGGCACAGCACGGGGCTGTGGGTGCCACCGTGGAGCCCCCACACTGCTGCAGCTGTCACACCCACCTGCTCCCACATCAGCCACACACCACTCCTTGCGCTAAGTACTGATCCAATTTGTGGCTGTTTCCATAACAACCTCCCAGTGCTTTCTGGTCCTTTCTGTCGCTATGTGGATGCTGAGCTTCAGCATGTAAGGGATGCTCCGGCCTGGGACAGAGTAGCTGGGCTGAGCTATCACCGAGTACCTCTGGCTTCTGGGTGCAAAGGGCTGCTGGCGTGCTGGAGGCCAGGGCATACCAAGCAAGCTTCCCCTGACCTGGGAGTGTTTTTTCCCATCAGAGGGATATGGGGAGGTTTGGGCTGGGGGAAGAAGGAGCCCGAAGGCAATAGTTGATCTAGGTGTGCAGCCCTCTCATGGGGGGTCCCTGAGTGCAGGCCTTGTGCAGATGTGGCACTGCCCAAGATGCTCAGTGCCCAGGGATGGGGCCCCTGGAAGTGCTGGCAGCTAAAGGCCCCCCCCCTGTTTCCTGCAGTGACCCCACCACCCGCGGGCCTGGCTCTTGCCATGTACCGTGGCTCTTGCACAGGCTTTCCCCATGGGCCGACAGCCCTGGGAGCTCACCCCAACCCCTCCTGGCTCCTGCTGCCCCAGTGCACAGCTCAAACTGCTCTCGGAGCCGCCACATTCCCTGCCCTCCTGCCACCATCCATCCCTGCTCAGCCTCCCGTGCCCTGCTGGGTAGCCTCGTGTCCCCCACCACCCCCCAGCCCCATTGCTCCGTGGGGGCTGCCTGACCCTGGTGCCCCCCAGCTTCCCCCAGCCCCATCAGCCCATGGGGGGTGCACAGACCCAGGACCCCTCGCCCATCCCCATCACCCTGCGGGGGCTGTCCAGTCCTGGCCCCCTCCCCACCCACCCCCAATGCCAGTGCCTTCTATCACCCTGGGGGGACCCAGCCCCAGGACCTCCACCACCACCCTGGGAGGACCCAGCCCCATGCCCCCCTCATCACCCCGTGGGGTTACACCCCCTATCACCCCGGGGGGACCCAGCCCTCGGACCCACCATCACCACCCCGGAGGGACCCAGCCCAGGATCCCTCCCCATCCCGCCCCAGCCCCATGCCCCTCACCACCCGGGGGGCCCAGGTCCGCGCCGCCCCCCGCCGCCCGCCCGGCCCCGCTGCCCCCGGCCGCCCCCCGCAGCCGCCGCCATTGGGCGCTCGCTCAGCAGCGCGACGGCCCCGGCGCGGCGGGCGGGCTCCGAGGGGGCGGGCGGGCCGGCGGCCGATGCGGCGGGGCGGGGGGGCGGCCGGTGCGATGCGATGCGGCCCGGCTGGGCTCGGCCCGGCCCGGCCCGGCCCGGCGGCTCCTCCCCAAGCGGCGCGGCGGGCCCGGCGGCGGGGAGGCGATGGAGCCGGCGAGGAGCGGCCCGGGGGCGGCAGCGCACTGACCACCGGGGCCGGGTGAGCCGCGGCGGAGGATGGGCAACGCGCAGCGGAAGGCGCCGCGCAGCCAGCGGCGGGGCAGGATGCGCTCAGCAACAGGTACCGGGGGACGGGACGGGGCGGGACCGGCCCCGCTCCCCGCGCTGCCCCCCAGCCCCCGGCCCCGCGGGCGGGCGTGGAGCCGGCGGCAGCAGCCGGGGTGGGTGTGGGGGGGCGGTGGGCTCGGCCTCTGCCGCGGCACCCCCGCTCCTCAGCCTGCCCGGCCGCCTTGGGTCGCTTAGAGGACACGGGGAGAGGTCACCTCCAGCTGAGGTTTGGCCTCCCTGGCACGGGCAGCGAGGAATGGGGCTGGTGGTGGGGCCCACCGTGGCCCTCCAGCATGCGGAGCAGGTGCTGACCCACACCCGGGGCAGTGGGGAGCCAGCACCGAGCAGCGGGGAGGCAGCCCCAGCCATGGGGAGCCAGTTCCAGCCATGGGGAGCCGGCCCCGGGCAGTGGGGAGCCGGTTCCATCTGTGGGGAGCCAGCCCTGGGCAGTGGGGTGCCAGCTGCAGCCATGGGGAGCCAGCCCGGCAGCAGGAGCCAGCCCGGCAGCGGGGAGCCCTTGCACTTGCTGGCCCTAGAGCTGGGTCCTGCCCAGGCAAGGAGCCCATGCCCACATAGCATCCTGCACCCACAACTCTCTTCTCCCACTGATTACAAAGGTAGTGGGTGTTCCTGAAGGACCTCATACCACAAATTTTCTAAGGAAGGCAGAAAACCCTGCAGATCTGCAGAGGGCGTCTGGGGGGAGCAGGGCAAGCAGAGGGCTCGCTCCGAGCCAGGAGCAGACAGCCGAGTGCAGGTGCCCTCTGCGAAACCTGGGTCGAACAAGCAGGACCTGTCGGGTCACTCCTTTGTCCCCACCTGGCCGGCCCAGGCAGTTCAGCAACCCTTTTCAGACACCCGGGACTCGGGATCTCCTCCCCAGCCCAACCCAGCTCCTCCAAGAGCCCGAAGACCTGAGGGGCTGGGGTCTGCCGCAGCTCCTGGCTCAGGGCTCCAGCCAAGGTCTGTTTCCCTGTGCACCCCGGAGCGCAGCGTGCTGGGCTCTGCTGGCACCAGCTCTCATACCCACTGCCCTTTGCCTGCCCACTGACTGGAGAGCTGGGACATGGCAGTGCAGGCAGCGGCAGGGAGCTGCCAGGCCTGGGAGAGACCTCAGGAAGATTATGCTTAGAAGCTGCAAGAAAATGGGGACTGTCACAGCTTAATAATTAGCGGGCAGAGGGGGTGGAAGTACAGCCTGTCGCTGTCTAATTTTGCAGGCACTGTTGTAGCGATTGTTGCAAGGGACTGAAACAGGGCAAAAGAGCTTTGGGTTGCACGGGGGAGCAGGAGGGATGCTGATCCAGCGGGTCCTGAGGAATGAAGGGTGCTGTGCCGGTCGGTATCCAGCACATTGCCCTTGGCTCCCATCTCACGGGATGCAGGAGCTGTGGCTGAACTCAGAGGGGGCCGCAGGATGCTGGCCTGCTCCCTGCCTGCCTCTCCCACCCTTGCAACTCTTCGGCAAGACTCAGAGTGGGACAGGAGCTAATTGCACTTCTGCATCATCAAAGGGATTCTGGGAGCTGCAAAGCGCCTTGCAGTGCTGCTGGAAGGGCCCAAGAGGGGTTTGCAGGGGTTCATCTCTGTCCTCAGTCGCCAGGCACCTCTCCCTGCCAGCCTGGAGACCTCTGGCAGATCTTCCTTCTGGTGTCTGGCCTCCCCTGGGGAGACAACAGAGCTGTGCCTGGCTGCTGGGAGCAGGGAGGAATGGGATTTAGCACTGAACAGCTTGAAACATCTTGGTCGTGAAGCTGGGGCAATTACTTGGATGCTCCCAGGCTGTTTAGACTTGGGGCTGCTAGGACCTTGTGGCTTGGGCATTCCTGAGCAGCTACGCTAAGACTTCCTTGCGGAGAGGCGGTGTTGGGTCCAGGCTGGAGCTTATCTGCCAGGGGAGGGAGCTGAAACTTGATAAGAAGCAGCCCTGCAGTGGGTCTGTGTCACTGGCAGGGTGGGATGCTGGGAGAGGAGGCAGAGACCCGCCGTACCAGGAGGGTACCTTGGCTCATCTCAGGCAGGATCATTCTTCTGCCCAGTGAAACAGGGCAGCGTACAGTGGGGTCCTTTACGCTTCCATCCCTGACAGTTAAAATCCAACCTTTCTCATGTCCTGACACGCTGGAAAGACTGCATGAATCTGGGGCATGTGAAACTAGCTCTGCCTGCTGGCCAATACGAATCTTTGATGGTCCTGTAACACTGGTGGGGGCTCGGTGTCCCCCTGCACCCCTTCTTTGGGTATCAGAAGAACCAAGCAGGCTACTCCTGACCCCAAGGTGCTTGCTTGCAAGCGTGGTGGGGTTTGAAGGGGCTTGTCAGAGAAGGCAGCATGCTCATAGGCTGCTGGAACTGATGTGATGAGTTTGCAGGTCTCTCTGCCCAATGGTCCTGGTGAGGCTGGCAGGCAACTTTCCAGTTATTGTGTCCTCAACTGGCTTTGTAACTGCTGGACAAAGGTGACCTGAAGAAGAATTTGGGACAGGTCTTCTTGTCCCCCCAGTCTGTCAGAGCCCTGTGCAAGTGCTGCCTGGGTTACCAGGGGGAAAAAAGAACTCTGCTGGTATCCTTTACCCATCATTTGGTTTGCAGTGTCCGCTGGCTGCCTGGCACAGGGGCGGATGGTACCAGCCCCTGGCAAGGCATGTGCTCCTCATGGTGCCTCAGCAGCCCCAAACCTCTTGAAGTAAGCCAGGGCTTGGGGCTGCATTCCCGTCTGCTGCACTCCTGGCTCCCAGGGGGCCTCCGCCTCCAGGAAAAGCAGGCAGAGATTTACAAACTCCTGGGTGCTGGGAAAGTGGTCTCCAAGGAGCCTTGCTCGAGGCTTTTGGAAGAGCCAAAGTGAGAGAAGCACTCTCTGGGGGCTCTTGCATCTTCCGGGGCAAAGTCATGTGAATTCAGGAAGGCTCCCCACTTTTTTTAACTAATAAGCGTTGGAGGCTGGGGGGCCAGCAGCTGGAACCAGCTGGGAGGCAGTGGCAGGCTCTGGGGCGCTGGTTTCCAGGCGAGAATGCCAACAGCTGGAGCACGCAGGGACAGCCCTGCTCTGTGCGTGCTGGTGTCCCCCCACATCACCCGTGGCTTTCAGATGGTGCCAGTTGCTGCTCCAGCCGTGGCTGGGGGATGTTTTGGCTCCATGATTATGCTGAGCCAGGGGCCCAGCCTGTCCTTGCCACGGCCCCCAGGACCCTGTTCCCTTTCCAGGGTCTGGAGCATGGATGTACAGAGAGAGGGACGAGCCCCTCCACCCCCACTCGCCGCCTTTGCAGGACCCCTGGGCAAACAGCCGGCAGGGTGGGTGGACAGAGGATGGGTCGTGCGAAACCACGGCCCTCCGCCATCCCTCGCCGGGGCTGGTGGCAGGGAAGGAAGAGGGGCTGGGGCCGGGACAATGGGCTGTGGCGCTGACTCAAACAGCCAGTTCCTGGTCGCTTCCTCTCCGCCGGGGCTGGAGCTGCCGCGGGCAGGGAAGGCGGAGGAAGCTCATTTCTCTCGGACTGTTTTCGAAGCAAGAGCTCGGCAGCAGCGGCGAGCACCCTCCCACCTGCGCCTGGAGCCATGGCCAAGGCAGAGTGGCTTCTAGCGCCTTGGCACCGGGAGGTAAGGCAGGCAGCGTGGCAGCCGCCTCCAAGAGGAGTGGGTGCGAGGGTGTGGGTTTGCAGGGTACTGCTTGCTCTGCAGGTGAGACCATGGGTGGGAGTGAGCTGTCGGCATGGGCTTTTGTCTCCGGAGGCCACGCAGTAGCCACAGGGTCAGTGCTGCCCGGCAGCGTGGATCTTGTCCCGCCTCTCCCAGCCTGGCCTTGACTGTGCGGTGGCCCCTTCTGTTTAAATCTTTGGTTGCCATTCCCCAGTCCATTGGGGTGCCCTTGCTCTGACAAAGGAAGAGAAGGACAGAGACCCCCCGCCCATGCATCCCACCGACTGCTCCTCAGGCTGGGCTGAGCCCACTGGCATGGATCCTGCCCGACCCCATGGGTGCTGTACCCTTCTGGCAGTTCTCACTTGCTGATGGTGGCAGGAGTGGAGACTGTGGGACCGTAGGCTGACACAAACGTCGCAGCCAGCCAGAGCCCTCGTTGCTCTCGCTGCTCTTACTGCCCTCACCGTCGCTCCTGCTGTGGCTGATTTCACATCTCGGGCCCCTTTGTCCCAGGGCCTGGCCGTGTTTCCCCTCTCAGGCAACTTCCTCAAATTGTCCTTGGCCCCGCAGAGTGTAAAACCGGCCGGGCACAGGGAAGCAGCGCTTTCCTGAAGCACCCCTGGCCCAGTGAGGGGCTGCAGCCTCTCTGGCACAGGCAGCCCACATGCCTGGGAGAGCTGTGTGGTGCTGCCTGGGCACCCTGCACTGCTGAGCCGTCCTGGCCAGGCTGGGGACATCACTGGGGGGGAAGCTAGTGGGCAGCTGGCCTTGGCCACTCTGTGCCTGGGGGTGCTGTCGGCTGCAGTGTGTGGCGATGCTGTGCCAGGGTGCTGAGGACCAGCTGGAATTGGGTCTGGCAGGTTGCCCTGGCAGGTTTCCTGAGGCTCTCAGGAAAGACTTGTGCCTGGATTTTTTGGCTGGGAAGTGCATGAGAGCGAGAGTTGTTGTATGAGGAGGAAGCCAGGCTGGTAGGGAGCCATGGCAGGACTGGGAGAAGGGGTCTGATCCTGCTGCCTGTGGCTGATGGCTTGCTGCAGGGACCTGGGTCTGGCCAGGCTCCGGGCTGGCGAAGGCAGGAGCGCCCACAGTCAAGCCCAGAGCAGCCACCACCAGCACCAGGGCTGCCGCTCCATCCTCTGGAGCAGTGGCTCTCGGTCCCTTGGCAGGGAGCAGCATGAGTTCACCTTGGCCGGCTGCAGTACCTGTGGCCAAGCCCCGCTGCGAGCGTGGGCTGCGGGCAGTTCCCATCCCTGCAGCAACAGGCGGATGGTGCGCTGGGGCTCCTCCTGTGCTGGGCTCGCTGGCCAAGTCTTCACCGCAGCACATGCACCTCCCCTGCCTGAAAAATCTCCCTGACAGCATTCCACCTCACATTGCCAAGCCAAAGGTACCTGTGTGGGCTTTTCACCAGTGGCCCCCACTGGCTGCCCAGCCTCCGCACCCACCGGGCTCAAGGGCCGGCACTGGGCCATGGTGCCACAGCTCGCGGGGACTTTGGCATCAGCTGTTCCCCTGTCACCCTGCTCCCACCACAGGAGGGTCTCCCAACCTGTCTGCATGGGGTAATGACTGACACCATCTGTGGGGAGCACACACATTCCCTCTGCTCCTATCCTACACAAGACTTGAGGTAAAGATGATGGATCAGTTGGGATCTGGCTGGAGAAAGAGGGCTCTTTCCTGTTTGATCAGATCTCATCACACAGCCAGGCAGACAGAGTGGCCTAGCACACTGTTAACTCTGAGCCCTACTGATGGACATTGACATTATTTACTGTTTTGTTGCTAGAGGCTTTAATGGAAACCTCTCTCATAAGCCAGCCTTCTCCCCATGAGCTGAGTGACCTTCACAGCTGCCAAACCCACCACCCCTGTCGTGCTGTTATCTCCTGTCAGTACAAAATAAGCTGATTGCATGTTAAACAGGAGAGTGAGAAGAGCTGAGAGCCTCCAGCAGATTTTGTGTTCAGGGTGGTGTTATCCTTCAGTACCACACAGTCCTGCCGGGCACCTGCAGAAGCATGCAGACATGCTCTGCAGGGCACATCGGGTCCTGCCATGGGCATACCCCTAAAAAGCTTCTAGCCCTTCTGGGCTCAACCACCGCCAGTCAAGCATCTGTAAGATGCCCTGCCTCGCTGAGGGCTTGAGACATGCCCAGAAGACGTGTAACGGGGGGACAATGTCCCAGGGAGGGTCCAGTTTTGGACACAACATGATATGTCAGCCGTCCCAGTAAGGGCTCATCTTGGGTACACTCCAGCCTGCATGCAGTGAGCACTTGTGGCAAGGTGGGCAGGTCTGCCCAGTGAGCAACACTCCCTTGTGGCCTTGGGCATGGGGATGTTCCGTGGGGTGTCGCTTTGGCATGTTTTTGGGGCCTGGGCAGGCATCCGGCCCTGGAGCTGCCGTGCGTGTGGATGCTGCTCTGCATCGCGGCGGGCAGCTGGACCGGTGGATCTCAGTTCAGCAGGGGGTGAGCTTGGGACAGGAGGTGCTTTCTGTGGCCGCTGCCAACTCCCGCTGTTTGCTCTTTTCTCTTCCTCTCCACTCGTCGCAGAGCAGCATGTGCTTTGGCTCTGTACCACAGGGAATGTCATCAAGCCACACGCGCCGGGAACGAGCAGTCACAGTGCCGGCAGCAGGCCGGGGCACTTGCTCGAAGCCGGCAGCATATGTTGCCGGCACTGCAGTGCATCAGCTCCTGCCGACGGGGTTTGGGTTGCTGTTGGGATCAGTCTCAGCCTCCGAGTTCGCAGTCTTCATCCTCCAGTTTGCTAGGACCAGCGGCAGCGGCTGGCTTGCTGCTGTGCCGATACCCGTTGCCATGGCTGCTCTGCTAATGGTGCATCGCCTGCTGCTGCCGTTACATCACTCCTGTGATACTTCTGCATCGGCAGTGAGAGGCCGAGCAGCACCGTCTGCATTGCTGGTGCTTCCGGCTCGCTTGGAGCAAGCTTGAGAAGGAAAAGTTTGGTGGGGAGTTGGAGCAAGAGGCATCGTCTCAAGGGAGCATCGGCCTGAATTGAAACAACTCCTGATGGCTTTATCGAATATCTCCCTGTGGATTCGGGATGCCTGGGCAGTAGGTAATGAGGGGTGCTGGCATGGAGTGGGGGTGACTCGGGGACATGCTTGTGGAGGGCACGTATCCTGTGTTCTGGGGCTGGGGGTGCTGCAGGAACGCTCTTCTCCCAGGAGAGAGTGAAGCTCGGCTCCCCTTTGGAACAGGCTCCCCTTGGCTTCAGCCCCAGTCCTTGTACACCCACAGTGGCCATGGTGTCTCCAGCCTGAATGCTCGCGCTCAGTGAGACTCTGCAAGTGGTTAGAGGTGGCAGCGCCCATTGCAGTTGATGGTGCTGGTTTGCACCCCAGCTGGGGGCAGCCCGGCGGGAACTGTCCCAGTGGGAGGGATGCTGCCATGGCCCTGCCTGCCAGCGCTGCTCCCGCTTCTAGCCCCAGGGCGAGGAGCAGAGCTCACTGCTGTCAGCCTGCAGCTCTGAATGGGGACAGACCCTCTGGGAGACATGGGGACTTGTGGGGAGCAGCCTCTGGCAGCCCTGGCTGCCAGTCATTAACACCTCTGCCCATGCCCATGCTTCTCTGCTGCCTGCTCCCCTCCCCAGGCCTCAGACAGGGAGGGGGACTGATGCCAGTGGGGAGCTGGGGCCAGAGGCATGCGGGGTAAGCCTCCCCACCAGCTGTGCCTCAGTTTCCCCCCAGCAGTGAGGCTGGCCAGGCTGAGGTCAAGGGTGCTGGGATTGCTTGGGATGGAGCCAGCCCTCCGGCTCTGCTCTCCCAGGACATCTTTGCCTCCCGCAGGGATTTGCTATGGGGTGGGGGCCCCCTCAGAAGCATTTTGTATTTTGAGCCTGTCACCAATAAGCTTGGCAGGAGGGTCACCACCAAGGGCAGCAGCTCTGCTCCGACTGCACCGTTCCTGCCGGCTGCCATGTCTTCCCGCTGGGTGCTCCAGCTCGGCTGGGGCATCCTGAGTGCCACAGATGTGAGTGGCACCCACAGCTTGCACTGACATCCCAAACCTGCTCTTGCACCAAGCCTGCACCAGGCTGCTTCCAAATACAGCTCGGCCCTCGGGAGCGCTGGCAGCGGCATGGCTTTGTCAGCCCCTGCCACAGGCTGTGCTGCTGGCTCCTCGCACCGCATCGCAGAGCCACCGTGTGCTCTCAGCGGCTGCTGGGGCTGTGCCTAAAAAACCAACTGAGGGACTGCTCCCAGGGAGCAAAAGCCAAAACACCAGGGTGTTACACTTGCTTTTGCACACAGGGCGGTGTGAGCACAGCGAAGACCCTCGGGGCATGGGATTGAGGTACCTGGGCCACCGGAGGGATGGATGCTTGGCTCATCTGGCCTTTCCCACCCCTTCTCCCTCTCAGCTGCTGCTTCTGCTGGGAAGAAGAAACCAGCCCTGCCAGCACCTCGGCGATGGCTGCGTTGCTGCCAGCTCGCCTGCGTTCCTATATGAGGGCATCTCTGCGAAGGGTAGACAGCCCTGTAGGGCAGGGCCCCCCTACTGTCCTGCACTGCCCTTTCCTCCTGTGCCCCATGGCTGGCCGTGCTGCCCTCCCTTCCCCGCCTCCAGCTTGCACGGGCAGGGCAGGGTGCCGGCCCCCTTGCCAGCCCGCTTCCGCTTTGCCCGGGGTGGCCCCAGGTTTCGGTGCTGTGGTTTGCCTCCTTCGCCTGCGCGGCTGGAGCCCGCGGGGTGGGTGCCCGGGGGTGCCCCAGCAGCAGGGCCATGGCTGTGGAGGTAGGGTCCTGTACTGCGGCTCTGGGGAGGGTGGCGGGGGCCTGTGCTTTGGGGGTGTCCCCAAGTCCTGGGGGGACGTCGCGTCACTCCTGCAGGGGGGGTGGGGGGGGCAGGGGGGGTGGCCGCTGGGGAACCTGTGGGCAGAAGGCAAGGAGGATCGGCACCCATCGAGGCCAAAGGCTGTGTCTGTGTGAGCCAGGCAGAGGGGTGCAGTGAGCCAAGTTGTGGGGCTTGCCCTTGGATGTGCTCAGAAATGAGGGGGGGGGGGTGTGCAGCGGATCCCCCCACCCTACCTCACCAAAGAGAGCAGTTAGGGGACTGGGGTCTACAGAGGTGAACTTGTAGTCCCTGCCTACCTTGTGCCCCTGGCTCCCCTCCTGCAAGCCTGTAGGTCAGGATTTTGGGGAGATATCCTTACCTTGCCCTGTGCCTAGCCATGCTCCCGGCTCTCATCCCCAGGGCACCCCTGGGCATAGAAGGTGAGCCAGAGCCAGGGCACGGGGCTCCTTCTGCCAGAACCTCCAGCCCCTCTGGGCATCGCCACCCAGCAGGCACCAAACTGGGAGATGAGAGGAAGAAAAGCCACATCCCTGTGTGGGAAAAGGGGGCTGTGTTCACCCGCAGCAGGGAGAGCTTCCTCCCCGGCTGCATGGTGCTGCCTGCCCTCTGCCAGCTCTGCTGCCAGGTGAAGCCTCAGTGTGGTTTACACACACACACACACACACACACACACACACACACACACACGCCCTGACACCTCTTGGTTGATATGGAAACAAGTCAAATTATTTAAAGGAGAAAGAAAAGAAAAAAAAAAGAAGAAAAGAAAAAAAAAAAAAGAAAAGAAAAAAAGCCTGGTGTTAAGGCATGTTGTTATGGTAACACAAATTATAAAAGTAACTAGGCTGGGGACGTGGCACCTTGCTTTTGGGTGCTGAGTGTTGTACAGGCTCGGCTGCTCCACCAGCTGGAGTTGGGGGGGAGGGTGGGCAGGATGGCACCCGCAGGCAGGGGTGACGCTTGGGATGCAGCTGCTGGGTGAGCTGGGGCATGGTGGACCAAACAGCACAGGAAGAAGGGGACATGGCTTGTGCAAGGGGTGCTGGGGAGCCCGGTCCCAGTTTGGGGCCATTACCCTTCACCCAGGCAAGTGGACTGCTGTCACTGCCTCGTCTGGTGTCTGGCATGAAGCAGGGTACAGCAGCCAGAGGCAGCTGCGTTTTGCTGGGACAGTGGCATGCTCTCTGGGGACGGGCACCCTGCAGCCCCACATGCTGCAGGTAGCAGAGGGGAAGTGTTTGTCATGCTAGCAATAAGAGCACCTTGACCAGTGGGGATGGGGACAGGCATGCGGCAGAGCCTGCCTGCACCCCCGTGCCATTGGAAAGCTCTCGGCCTCTTGACAACCAGCATGGCCGCGCTTCCCAGCAAAATGTGAGTCACGCTCAGGATGTCTCTGCCCCTGGCTAGGCAGGTTAAGCAGTGCTGGCTGCTCAGTGGGAATGTCCTGGCTACCAGACAGGGTGAAGGCACATCAGACCCTGGTTCCCAGGGGTGACACCCAGCCTGGTGAGTGGCACTGGGCACAGGTCCTCGTGCAGCACCTGGTGCTGACAGTGGCCATCCCTCTGCCCACACCAAGGGCAGGTGGAGAAGGATTAGCCCGCAATCTCGTGAGGGTGAGACCCTGGGTATCCACAGGCTCCTTATTTAAAGTTCACAAACCCGCCCTCTGCCTTCACTGCCCAGGTCAGGCTTGATGCACGCGGCAGGCAGAGCGGCACTCCCTTGGCTCCAGCACAAAACCGCGCTGGGTAGGAAGCGAACATCCGCTCAGGGCCGGCGCTGCTCCGAGCAGAGGGGCTGTGGTCACAGCGTGTCCTGTGGCAAAGCCAGTTTGCTGGAGCACCGCTCAGCTCCCAGCACAGCCAGCTCACTGGCAATTCCATATCCTTCTCCCGAGGACTTTTCCACCCGTATGGGTGTTTCTGAGGGTCTGGGCAAGTGCGTGGCCCATCCCCGCAGAGGTTTCCTTCCCAGGCGATTTTTGCAGGGCGTCCACTGCTGAGGTAGGGCGTGTTAACCTCGCTGAGCAGGCTGAAACCAGCATGATGAAAGGCACTGTGTCCCCTTCACTCCCTCCTTTTTGGCTGCAACTTCTGCTCTTCTGCAGTCAGGACATTGCTTCAGCAGTGTGTGCAGCGTTTCCTGCAGCTGGGCAGTCACCCAGGGCAACAGGGCTTGCTTCCTTCCCCAGTTTTGCCCTGCTCCCTTCTTGGCTTGTTCTGGCAGCCAAGCCCCCAAAGCAGCAGTAGTGATGGGGTCTGATCCCACCCTGCAGCAGCCTGCCTGGGTGGCTTCGCTGAGGTGGGACACAACCACATCCTGGTCCTCGCGTTCCTGCAGGGACCTAGGACAGGGTAAGCGCGCTGTGCTGGTGCCGTGTCAGCCAGCAGCCCACGGCAGTGCTCACAGGGGAGCTGCCTGCCTGCCTCCCTCTCACTCTGCTCCTTCCTGCTCACAGCCACCTCTAACCTGGACCTCGAGAGCAAGAAAGCCACCCATGCCAAGCTGTCATGGCAGCAGCCAGTGAACGTCTTCCTGGCAGCTGGGCGCCCACCGGGCATGGAGCAGCTGCACCAGGAGGCCCAGCTCAACCTCCAGAGCTTGCTGCAAGGTAGCAGGGCAAGAGGGGCCAGTGGTGGGCTGGGTGAGGGTGGCAGGGATGGATGCTGCCCTGGGTGCATGACCGCCGTGCAAACAGCGAGGTCATCTCCTGCCTGCACATGTCTGAGCTGTTCCCTGGTCCTTGCCAAGCTGTAGGAGTGGGTCCTGATGGGGTCACAGCCTCCAGCAGCCCCTCTCTGATCTCTGCTCCCCAGTCACTGCTATAAGTGGCAAAGCAACTGGAGCCAAGACCAGCTGCCAAGGTGCCCACCAGCCCCACCACGGCACGGTTCTGCCCACAAGGGCCTTGGGGACCTGGCTGATGATCTATCTCTCTGAACAAGCGTGGCCATTGATTTTGTTGCCTTCCAATTTCTTAACCAAGCTGTCGTGCAGCCTCAGCTTGGAAGCTTTGTAGGCATCGATTAGATCAGCAGCCCAGCCTTCCCCCAGCTTGTAATCTCATTAAGTCAGCCTGAGCAGACCTGGTTTCCACCAGGCCATAACGACCGGCATTAATTAGCTCAACAATTACAGGATGGGGACACACTGAGTTCCCTCCTGGCAGTCCCCACCAGGGCTCTGCTTCCTTGCAGGACCCACTCCATCCCCAGGCAGCCCCCTGGGAGAAGTGGGGTGGGCTGCCGGGGCCTCAGTGCTGCCTCTGCTCCCCCTCAGTCCTGGCATTCCTCCTTGGGGTCTACCCCCCACCCCGTCCTGAGCCACCTGTGCTGAGCAGGGACAGTAAGCCAGCTTGGGGACAGACAGCAGGGGACAGCTGCCCCTGCCATCATGTTCCTCTGCCCCTGCGAGCAAAGCTTTCACCTGCAGCCAGTGGCTGAAGCAGGGTCCCAGGCACCATTTCTCTTGCAGAGGAATATGAGGAGCAGTACGCTGAGAACAGGGTCACCGGGCAGACCTTTCGCGCCGCCGGACACCTGCCCCCTGACACCCCCCCCGAGCCATCGCCCCGACCCCCGCCTGCCAAGCGCCTCGATTTCGTGCTTATGGTGAGTGCTGGGGTGGCAGGGCAGGGCAGCACAGCCCCGGCATCACCTGGAGCAGAGGGGTTGGCGTGGCCAGTCAGGCAGCAGGGCTTGGGGGGTTGCTGTTTGTGTCCTGCCCTCCTCCCTTTGGTGGGTCACATGCCTTTCCCCCACAGCCCCCAAGCCAGCGAGCAACCGAAGAGGAGACTGCCAGTACGACCACACTTGGTGCTCAACCGTCTGCTGCCTCCCTAAGCCTCCCCACCAGCCCGGATAAGCAGCCAGCCTGGACCAGGGCTTTCCCCCTGCCCACCGTGGAGGAGAAGCAGTGGCACCAGTCCTGCTCCATCCAAACCAACATCGTCCCCATCAATGTCTCGGGTAGGGCAGTACCCCCGTGGCGCAGTGCAGAGAGAGGTGCAAGGCAGCATCAGTGCCAAGCCAGCACTGGTAGGGGATGCGGGGTGCGGGGAAGGATGCCCCCCAGTATCTGGCTGCAGTGAGGTGCAGTGCAGTGGGAGCGGGGCTGGGGCTAAGAGCCTGCGTCCCCATGGGCCAGGCAGGCACCAGGAGCAGAGCAGGGGACAGCAGGGCCACACTGGCATCTGTCATTCCCAGCCATTTCCTGACATCTGCAACTTTGTGCGTCTGATCCACTGGCCACGCCACCATCCAGCCTCTTGTTTCCACTGTGCTGCCCAGCTGCCCAGTTCTGTTGTTGTCACCTTGGCTCCCACTGCGCTCCATGCGGTTAGCCTGTCCCACCTGTCTGTCTGTCCATCTGTCCATCCTTTCAGGGTTGCAGCTGCCAGCAGCATGGTCCTGCCTGGTCCTTGCAGACAGGAGTGCCATGCTCTGCCCCTGGGTCAGTGACTGGGGGCAGTGGCCAAGCAAGGTGCACCTTCAGAATGCCAAAGGGTTCTTTCCACCCTTCCCCTCCATGATGGAAAAGACATGTCAGAACCACGCTGGTCCCTTTCTCTGCCCTGCTGTTCCTCATGTCCATGCCCCCAGTGCAGATCAGCACCACTGGCCTCATTAATGACAAAGCCCACCGGGGTCTCCACAACTTTCTGTGCATCCCACCTCCATCTGCGGCATCTCCGTCTTCCCACTGTCTGGCAGCACCTGCCATGCCTCCATCTCCACCACGGCTCACCCCACATGACTCACCACCCTCCTGTCATCACATACTCCTGCCTGCAATCACCATCCCAGGCCGGGGGACACCCAGGGTCACGCGGCAATGGAGGGAGGCCGAGCCCCCACCCTGTCAGCCCCTGCGGGCACCACTGTGTACAGCCTGTTTGTTTTGGCTACAGGGCAGCACTTTACTAGGCACGCAAGTGCTCGTCACTCCCTGTTTAACACAGAGACCGCGATGAACCCCAAGTCCACCCTGCGGCGTAGACGGACCATTATCGGATTCCCTAACCTGTCCCTTCGAGACCAAGGTGATGGCAAGAACCTTGCAGCCCCTTTCGTGCGCAGGCAGGGCTGGCACCCGGCAGAGCTGCCCTGACAGTGGGCAGAGCCACCCCAGGGGCTGGCAGCCCACAGGGACAAGATGGGCTCCCCGGGGATGCCCTGGCCTTGGGGAGATAAAGGCCACCACATTGGCTCTGCTCCCTCCTGGGGCACCAGGATGCTAGGCACACTGGTGATGCCAGGCTGGCCCTGGGGCTGGCATGGCACGGGGAACAGCCCCTTCACCCCAAGTCAGGCTCCTGCACACTTATGGGGTGGGAAAGCCACTGAAACTTCTCCCAGTGACAGGAGTCACTCATACTCAGCTCCAGCAACTCCTGCCCTGTGCCCAACTTCCCTGACTCTGTACAGGGTGCCAGGGCTGCAGGGCACATACTCTGCCTGGGTCTGTGTCAGGGCTGGCTCGCCAGCCCATGCTGGCATGCCGAGGGTGCTCGTGCAGCTGAAGGTGCCTGCAGCGCTCCCAGCACAGCCATGGACCAGTGCCCATGGGGACAGCAGCCAGCCTGGCTCCATGGCTTTGTCATGCCATACCCTATGGAAGTTGTAGGGAAACCCGAGCCAGCCTCTTCTACAGGAGGCCGGTAGGGACAGGAGGAGAAACCATGGCACCAGCTGCTCCAGGGGGAATTGTCACTGGGTAGGAGGAAGGATTTCCCCATGACAGTGGTCAAACCTCCAAGACGCTCCTGCCTTGGAGGCATTCAGACTGCAGCCTTGCGCATCCTGCTCTGCTGACTGTGCTCTGAGCTGGGTCCCCAGGTCCTTCCCTCTACAGGCTGTTCTGAAGTGAGATGGCACGGTGAGCCATCACGTCCCTCCCTGACCCAGGCAGCAATGCCTTGCTACACTCTTCCCGGTCCCCGTCTCTGTCCCCACCACGGGGCAGCATTGGGACAGCACTTTGGTCACCATGGGGCCAATGTCCCCATGGACAGAGACTCCTGCCATGGCTGCTAAGTTGACCATGGTACATCGTAGCCAATGGATGCCAGGCTCAAGGGGACCATCCCCAGCTGGGATGTGGCCACACCAATACAGGGGGGTAGGAGAGCATCTGGTGAGAGAGTGTCAACCCATTCCCTCCAGTGTGCCCGGGCACATTTCATGCCTGGGCAGAGATGCAGCCTCAAAGACTGGCCATGGGGTGGGACCAGTCCTGGCCCCACAGCACATGGGGCAGGACCCTGGTACCAACCCGCTGGCAAAGCGTGAAGTGGGATAATGCTCACCCAAGCCATCTCTCTTGCAGGCAGCACCAACGGTCCCACATTCAACGCACACGCGCCTATCGCCGAGTCCGTCTCCTGCAGCTTTGTTCCTGAGGCCGCAAGCAGGGGGAAGGTGCCCCAGGAGATCAGCCCCTGCCAGCCGCTCTCTGCCCCTCTGAGGAAGACCTTCAGTGACCTTGGGGCCCGCTGCTGCCAGCCGCTTGGTGCCATGGACAGCGCAGCCACCCCCTGTGCTGGTACCTGCAATGGGCCACAGGGCAGCGCCTTCCCCCCGCCCTGGAGCACCCTGGACTATGCAAGCCCCCCCAGCCCCACTGCCGGCCGGGGCAAGGGGCCTACCTGCACCTCACCGGGTGGCTCCAGCCCATCGCCTAGCCCAGGCTCACCCACCACCACCTCCTTCTTCATCGCCACGGACGAGCGCATGAGCAGCAATGGGCCTGGCTCCTTCTCTGGCATGGTGCCCAAATCCCCCCTGACCTCCGGGAGCTGTGAGGGCCAAGAAGCCAAGGTGAACTTCTTGCCAGGAAGCCAAGAGGAGCCAGAGCCAGTGGCGGGGCTGGCGCGGCTGGAGGTAGAGCAGGCAGGGTGCCGGTTCCGTGAGCGGTCACTGTCAGTGCCCACTGACTCAGGCTCCCTCTGCTCCGTGGACATCGCATACGCTGAGACCCGGCGGGGCAGCGCCAACTACACCTTGGGCTACCCCAGCGCCAGCTCCGAGGGCAGCACCAGCACTGACAACGTCTCCCTGGGGCTGGAGCAGGAGGGCCAGCGGCGGCGGCGCTCCAAGAGCATCTCCCTCAAGAAGGCAAAGAAGAAGCCCTCGCCACCCATGCGCAGCGTTTCTCTGATTAAAGAGGGGCAGGATGCTGACGTGGGGCCTGGCTCAGCACTGCCCAAGGATCAGCGACCCAAGAGCCTGTGCATCCCAACGGAGCCCCAGGGCCACCGGCTGGTGCACACTGACCCCCAGGGGAGCACAGGGAGGGAGCCTGAGGGCACAGCCACCCCCCACCAGTGGCATCTTGCGGACTGGAAGGCCAGCGATCCCTACCGGTCCCTCTCCAGCTCGAGCACGGCCACAGGGACCACGGCCATTGAGTGCACCAAGGCACAGGGAAGCTCTGAGTCCCTCACATCCCCCTCCATCTCCAGAGCCACGACGCCCTCTCAGCTCTCCACCGAGGCAGACCTCAAGACCTCCTCCCCAGGCAGACCCACAGGGCTGATGTCCCCATCCAGTGGGTACTCCAGCCAGTCAGAGACCCCGACGCCCACCATCCCCACCTCTGCCATCCTCGGGCACTCCCCACACCAGGTGCAGGTGAGGCCGCTGGTCCCTGAGAGGAAGTCCTCACTGCCCCCCACATCCCCCATGGAGAGGAGCCCCAAGTCCAGACTGTCCTTTGACCTGCCACTCATGCCACCCACCCACCTTGACCTCTCGGGGCTGAAGATTTCCTTGAAGGGGAAGATGAAGGTCAGCCGGCATCACTCTGACTCCACCTTTGGCACCAAGCTGACCCAGAAGACCAGCCCCATCATGCCCATCATGCCAGTGGTCACACAGTCTGACCTGCGCTCTGTCCGACTCCGCTCCATCAGCCGCTCGGAACCAGAGGACAATGCCGACGGCCTGGAGCACACCGAGGAGCCGGCACGTGGTCCCTGCCTGGGGTCAGAGAGGAAGGTGAAGCCACCCGTGGCAGAGAAGCCACCACTGGCCAAGCGGCCCCCGAGCATCCTGCCCAAGCCCCCAACTCTGCGGGAGGAGGGTCCCCTGTCCCCCACATCCCTGCCAGGCGCTGCCACCAAGGAGAAGGGGCTGCCACAGGATGGCTTCGTGGTGCTGCGGAAAGGGGAGCTGAGGAGGGGTCCCAGGGAGCACCCTTCACCTCTGACCCCGGCAGGACCCCGGCGGCTCTCACAGGGCAGCCTGGAGGATGAGCTGCGGCCAGAACAGAGTGGTGCCAGTGAGGGGGAGTGGAAGAAGGCCAAAGTGCCTCCACCAGTGCCCAAAAAGCCCAGTGTGCTCTACCTGCCACTCGCCCCAGCCCCAGCACAGCTGGGAGCCAGCATAGGGGACCAGGTGCCCACCCCCAGCCCCATCATCACGCTGGACGCTGACCCCACCTGCTGCAACCCTGATGCTGAGGACCCACCATCCTTGGAAGCCCTGGGTGCAGCACAAGCCGGCGACCCTGCCTCAGAGCAAGGTGAGGGTCTCCCTGCTCCTATGGCAGATTTCCCCCCAGGAACAGGGGAGTCCTCCCATGCCCGCACACGGCAGTTCACAGCTGCCTTCTCCTCCCTGCCTGCAGGCAGCTCGGCGGAGGCCAGCACGGAGGACAAGAGCTTTGCCAGCGACAAGACAGCTGACTCTATCGCGGAGGAGGATGATGATGTGTTCGTGATGTCCCGCACCACAGAGGATCTCTTCACTGTGATCCACAGGTAGGGCTGGTGCGTGGCACTGGGAGGGCACAGCCCCCTGCCACCTGCCACGGTCTCAGGGCCCAGCACCGTGTCCCCCCCAGCCACAAGACCTGAAATTCTCCACACCAGGGCCGATGCTCACACTTGAGGGCAACCTGGCTGTTGTTGTCTCAAGTGCTTTGGTGTTTAGCACCCCGAGCCTGCAGCCAGGCTGGGTCACCAGCTTGTCAGGGGGGTCCACCACACCATCAGCCTTGGGGCAAGTTGGACCTAGCTGTCAGGAGAGTGTTTGCCAGAAGCTAGGTGCATCGCCTGCCACGCACGGGGTGTCTTCTTGCCCCAGTGGAGCAGGCACAGCCGCAGCCAGGCAGGCATCGTGCCCGTAGCTATAGGACCTTGCTCCTTTCAAAGTGGCAGTGGCTCCCACCCAGGGCTGCTCCCACCACATGTCTCTTTGGTGCCTAGGTCGAAGAGGAAGGTCTTGGGGCGGAAAGAGCCTGGTGACACCTTTGGCAGCCGGCCCAATTCCCACTCACCTGTAAAGACTTCAGGCTCCCCAACCGGCGAGACCCCAGCAGCAGCAGGCAGCGCTGGGAAGTCTTCCAGCAGGAATGAAGACTTTAAAGCCCTGCTCCAGAAGAAGAGCAGCAAAACCAGCCCTGGTAGCCGGCCATCTGCTGCTGAACTGCTCAAGACCACAAACCCACTGGCTCGGAGGGTCATGACGGAGTTTGCCCCCAAGCTAGACAGTGCCAACAGCCCCAAAAGCCAGCCCTAACCTTGCATGGTCCCTTCTGGCCATGAAGGGCTGGAGATGGCTGCAGAGGGAGTATTGCTGTGGAAGGGGTGTCCTGGCTGCGTGAGTGAGTCCATGTGTCCTGCCAGGGGTTTTCTTCTGCTTTTGTTCTTCCTTGGAGAGCCACTGGCGGAGAGGCAGAGTTTTGAGCCCAAGGCCTCATGTCTCTGGCAGAGCTGGGTCCTTTCCAGGAGGGAAGAGGCAGCACCACGGTTGGGGCCATCCCCTGCTGAGTCAGCTGCCAGGACTGAAGGTGCGTGCTTGGGAAGCAGAGTGGGACTGCAGCCCCTGGCGTTGCTCAGTGCAGCGAAGCTAGCTTGAAACTGTTTGGTCACTTCGGCATGTGGTACTTTAAATGGCTTTTCTAATGCACAGTGGTGGTGATGTTTTATTCTCTTTTCATTTGACATTGTACCTTGAGTTTCCCAGGCAAAGATCCCAGGTTTGAGTTCAGCTGGATACATGGAGACGTACTTTGGGAAGATGTTAGGGGGGCAGCTGGAATTGAGGTTGCTTTTGAAGAGACACAAAAGGTTCCCCCTCATCATTCCAAGCATCCTCCCCACAACACGGGGAGCAGGCACCCCAGCATCCGCAGCCAGCGCGACAACCTCAAGCCAAAACCCAGCCCCTCGAAAGCCCCCAAAATGCTGCATTTCAGAGCTCCTCAGCTCTCGGTCCAAAAGCAAACCCCAGGGTTGCCTCCGCTGCCAGCCCCAGGGAGCCTCGCCCTGCCAGTTGCACCACATCTGGAGAACTGCCAGTTGCCCCACTCCCCACCAGCCTCCCTGCACAGCAGGTCCTGCACCAGGCCATCAGCCCCAAGTGACCTGGGGTGTGTGTGGCCCTGCTGCCACGGGAAGAAAGGACTGTGGCAGGCCAGCGCTGCCCAGGGAAGCCCTTCCCCAGCTCTGCCTCTTGCATCGCACCCAAGGACCCTACAACAGCATCTCCTGCAAACATCTGCCGCATCACCTGCTGGAGATCCTAGGCTGCCACAAAGCTGTTGGCCAAACCCAGCCAGACATCACCTGAGCCACCTCCCAGTGGCTCCTGGGGTCCTTCCAGCGTTACCCACCCCTCTGCCCCTGCCCACTGGCTGCAGGGGAGCTGTGTGAGGCCAAGCAGGATGCATGTCAGCGCCATTGGCAAAGCAGGGGCTGCACCCCACCACCACGCATTGGGTGCTGTTGGCAGTGCCACTGTCCGCCAGGCACACACAGGTCCTTCAGCCAGCCAGGCTGCGTTCCCCTGAGTGTCCCATGAGTAGGACACACTGCCAAGGCATGCAGCGGACCCCCCACAGTGTGCGCCCACCCATGAGGCTGCCCATGAGGATGCTGCAGGGGTGTGGCACATCCCGTAGCAGCACTGGAGGATGCAGTGCTACCTAGCCCTGCCAAAGGAGTGGTTTGCACATCCCCAGCTGGGGTTCCAGCCCTTGCCTGGGGCACAATGGAAGGTGTGGTGTGGGATTTGTCCCCCTCTCGCCCCCAGCTGCTTCTTCCTGGCTTGGCTCCAGCATGGGAGCCCCAGCCGTCAGTGACAGAGGCCACGATGAGGGGCAAGGGGCCGGGGGAGGACAGCCAACAGGGCCAGGGCAGAGCTCAGGAGGAGGGCAGGACTGCAAGGAAATGCTAGCCCCAGCTCAGAGCATGAGCATGGCTACGCACCCATAGCAAGAGAGAAAGGTCCAGACTGTGGCTGACAAGGAAACGGGGCATTTAGGAAATTTCCCACTTTATTTCTTGATGTATTTCTGCAAACTCTAGCACAGCTCAGCCCTCCTGTGCTTGGGGGAAAGGGGGAGAGCGATGTGGCTGGGTCCACGCAGCAGTGGGGAAAGGAAGGCACCATGGCAGCACAGCAGCACTACAGCTGCCCCTCTGAAGAGCCAGGGCTGTTCTGGGGGGGTCTCCGCCCCCCGAGGGAGCTCTGCATGCCACACAGGCCCCCTCTGCGAACACCTGCCCATCCACAAATTCCATGCTGAGTTTGACCCTAAGAGAGGCTCCACTCTCCTTGCAGTTGTTTCCCCCTCCCCTCCTGGTTACTTGCACATTGCTCCCTTCCCTCTCCCGGGGTTGCAGATTTAAGCCTGTAATTAAGATCCAGGCTGAGAAACTCAGGAAAAAAAAAAAAAAAAGAAGAAAAAAAAAAGCTCTAACAAATTTCCATGCTTCATCTCCATCCCACGGCACCCAGCCCTCCTGCTGCTCCAGGGCCTGGCGGCAGGGTGCTCTCCCAGTGGGGATGGGGCCCTGGGGATGGAAGCAGGAAGCTCTGGGGACAGGTACGTTTTGCACATGACTGCTCAGGAAACCGGTGGTGGTGGAGGCCTTGGTCGGGGGATGGCAGCTGGCAGAGCAGGCTGGGGACAAGCATGGGGCAGGGGCACCCCTGCAAAAGTTCTGCACCACTGGCCACAAAGGTGGCCATCTGCACTGGATAAGAAATGTCCAAGAGGCCTAGGTGAATCCCGGCTGCTGAGCCAGGAGCTGGGCTGTGGGACAGAGAACCTCATTTCCCAGGCCAGAGGAACAGCCCCTTCTCAGCAGAGCTGGCCAGCTCTGGGCTGAGCTCATCCCTGGCTGCTTGCTTTCTCCTCCCTCCGGCCGTGGATGCAGAGCCGTTTCTGTGGCTGCTTCACGGTGGGTCCCTTGGGAAAGCCCGGGCAGCAGTGACAGCTCACCATGGTGTGTACTTCTGAATGTTGTACTTTTTAATCTCACGAGCTTGGTAAACGGCTCCCTGCTGATGGCTGCCTGTGCGTGCTGGTTCTTGTGGCTGCTGAGGCGGGCCAGAGCCCCGTAGAAGGGTGCTGGGGAGAAGGGGGATGGGCATCCTGATCCCTCCCAGGGTGACCCAAGGGGCTGCTGGCAAGCACAGAGCCCACGCAGCCCCTTCCACCAGCGTGTCCCAAATGGCTCTGGGTGAGATCAGGGACACAGCAGGGTGCTGGAGACAGCATAGGGTGGGTGCTGGGGTCAGCCTAGGGTACTGGGTGGGTGCTGGGGACTAATCTAGGATCCTAGGAGCAGGCAGGGTGGGTGCCAGGGACAACCTAGGGTGGATGCTGGGCTGAGCTGGGGTGCTGGGTGGGTGCTGGAGACCAATCTGGGGTCCTAGGAGCAGGCAGGGTGAGTGCCAGGCACAGCCCTGGGTGCCAGGGACAGCCCAGGGTGGGTGCTGAGGTTGGCATGGGAGTGCTGGGGATGGGCTTGGGGTCCTGGGAGCAGGTGGGATGGGTGCTGGGGACAGCCCAGGGTGAGTGCTGGGGTCACCCCCGGGTGCTGGGGACAGGCCAGGGTGGATGCTGGGTCAGACCAGGGTCCTGGGTGGGTGCTGGGGACTAATTTGGGGTCCTAGGAGCAGGCGGGGTGGGTGCCAGGGACAGCCCTGGGTGGGTGCCAGCGGGTGCCGGCTGTGCTCCGTCGCGGCGGCTTCAGGCGCAGGCGGGCGGGCCCCGCGGCGGCAGGAGCGGGGCAGCCCCAGCCCGGCGCGCCGGGGACAGCCCGGGGACCTCGGCGTGGCCTGACGGCGGCAAGATGGCTCCCAAAGGGAAAGGCAGCGGCAAGGCGGGCAAGGGTGAGCGGGGCCGGGGGCAGCGGGGGCCGGGGGCAGCGAGGCCCGGGCGGGTCTCAGGACGTTGCGTTCGCAGGCGGCGACAGCAGCAGCAGCGGCGAGGGCAAGGCCCAGGGCCCGAAGGGAGGCGGCAGCGCCGTGAAGGTGAGTCTGGGGGCCGGGCCGGGCCCCTCGGGGAGGGTCGGGGGGTCTCCCCGCTGCTTCCGTGGCCGGCCCGGCCCGCCACGCCGCGCTTTGCTCCCCGCTGCCAGGTTCGGCACATCCTTTGTGAGAAGCACAGCAAAGCCATGGAGGCCATGGAGAAGCTGAAGGCCGGCCTGCGCTTCAGCGAAGTCGCCGCGCAGTACAGCGAGGACAAGGCCAGGCAAGGGGTACGTGCTGCGCCCACCGCGCGCCCGGGGGGGAGCGCGGCCTTGGGGGAGCTGCGGCCTTCGAGCACGACCCGCCGGTGGGGTGGGCAAACAAACACTGGTCGGGGAAACCTTAGCTGCTAGGCAAAGGCACAAGCCGGGGCCAGTAGCTCAACCATAAATACTGCTTTGCCTGTACAGCAGCAGGCCAGCACGCAGGGAGGGCAGAGCCCAAGCCCGAGCCCACCCTGGTTTCGGCCAGACAGTGCTTGCTGGGAGGCAGCCCCGTGTGAGAAGCTCCTCTCTGTGTTGTCCTTCCTCATACCACCGAGATGCGCTGCTGGGACAGGTTACCAGTCCCCACGGCCATATCACCTGCCCTCCCTGTTAACAAGGCTGCTGTTCCAGTGAGATTCGCAAAGCTTAACCCAGATGGTCCCTTCTTCCAGGGAGACTTGGGCTGGATGACCAGAGGCTCCATGGTGGGACCTTTCCAGGAAGCAGCATTTGCCTTGCCTGTGAGCAGCATGGACAAGCCAGTGTATACAGACCCTCCTGTCAAAACAAAGTTTGGGTACCACATTATCATGGTGGAAGGCAGAAAATAAAATGTGAATGACCATTTGACTGCTTGAATCCCGAGATTTTCCCAGATACTGTTGCCTTCACAGGCACGCGGTGACCTGGCTCAGGAACGGCACGGCGGCCGACCCCTGGCCGCGCGGTCCATCCGCTCGCAGACACCAATATGGAGGATGGCAAATGGCGTTTATTGCTGAACGACGCGACACTATATAGCCTAGTTTACAATGTCACTTCCGTCTGCTTACATCATAAACTAAAAGCTGTTGGCTACCTGGAGGGGGGCCCTATGTTTCTGTACAGCGCGAGATCTTCCGGCCGCCAGGCCCTACCTAGCAACATTCCCCCCCCCCCCCTTATGCTTAACTAAACAGGCTAAAATCGTAAAAATATTTTCTAAAAAAGAGTACAAAGATAAGGCATACTGAGCAATTGGCACTTGAGAAACGACTGGGGGTAATGGAATGTAGCTTGGGATATTTGGGGAGAGACAGGGAGAATCAGAGGAAATACTGATCAAGTACATTTTTAAAGCAGTTGCTGGTGTTCCACAAACATGATGTTGACCCTTTCTAGCCGGCTCTGGACCCCCCTGCGGGGGCTGTATCGCTGTTGTCTGGACTCTGCCGGTGCAGAGCCCTGAGATGCGGACAGGCCGCTTGCCGACTCGTCGTCTTCTCTTGTCACCAGGGTATATGGGTTATGGGGGTGTCCGATGATCCGGTCCTGCAGATAAAAACTCACAGTTTTCATTAGTTTTATTCTGAAGGTCTGGCTTGATAGACTTAAGTGGACACCATTTGATTCTGTTATCTTTTCTGACCACAGCATACCCTCACCCTGTCAGCACTAATTTCCACCCTTGTTCCCACTCTCCTAGCTCATTTCTGATCATAACGTACGGACCTTCTTCTAGCGCTCGAGTGGCCCAGTGCTTCTGGGTAGGGCTATTCACCTCGTCTCCCCTGGGGAACTGGTTTAAAGCTAATAGGGCTGTTGCTAATAAGCGTGCCTGGTCCCCTGAGGGAATGACGTTGGTAAAACCTTCTGTTTTTGCTAATACCTCCAATTTGGATTTCAGAGTTTGATTTGCCCGTTCGACTATGGCTTGTTCTGTACTATTATATGGGATGCCATGTATCAGAATAATACCCCATTTCAGGGCAAATGCCTGGACTGATTTAGACACAAAATTTGGACCATTGTCCGTTTTGATCTGATTAGGGATGCCAAGCCACGCCATGGCTGTTAGCCAATGTTGGATGGTTGCCTTAGCGTCGGTTTTAAGGTGTTGTGTCGCTACGATCACCCCGCTATATGTGTCTACAGTTACTGCTAGCCATGCTTGAGGTTTTAGCAATTAGCAGAGCGTAAAATCTGTCTGCCACACCTCAGAGGCTTTAAGACCTCTGGGGTTAACTCCGCTAGACCACAATGGTGCTTTTTGACAGTGGGGACATGTAGCTACTGTATGTTTCGCGTCAGTGCCCGAGATCCCACATCTCTTTGCTAATGCTTTAGCTCCAATGTGGAGGGACTCATGTAATTGGCGGGCATCTTTCAGTGTCCACAGCCCTTTTGCAGCGGCATCTGCTTTGTCATTGCCGATTTGGAAGAACCCTTTGATTGGGTTATGGCTGTTGACATGGATAACCGATATAGTGCCCTTTCAGGGAAAAAAGTGCTTCTTCTAGCATCAGAGCTATTGTGGATGTTGACACGCCGGGCCCTGACATGGCTAAGCAAAGCTTGGCCACAAACATTGAATCAGTTACTATGTTGAGGTGTTCTGTTGGGAACAGACCGCATGCTAGCACTGATTTTTCCAATCAGTCCCCTTATGTCTTTCTTTTTCCGTGAGTGATGATATTTTGGTCTTTGTATTTGCAAGCCAATTCTCCCATGCAGAGTCTGAGTCGCAGTCAGCGTCCGACTGACTGCTCACTTCCGGGTGCTGGTGGTGTGTGGTCGGGCTTCGGCCCCTCCCTTTTCTTGTGTAATCGGGCGGGTCTTTCCTTTTTTGCCCGCCCCGCCTCCCGCTTGGGGAGGCGCCTGCCTTATAAGGATGATTTGGGGGAGGGTCATTCTGATCAGCTTTCTGCCCCCTGCTCATGATCTTTTCCCTTTTTTGGTCATGCCAATCACTCTTTTCCTTCCCAGTCCCCTCCCCCTCCCCTCTGTGTGCGCCTGTTAGCTCTAGCGCTCCCCCCCTGCTCCCGCCGGGGGCGGTCTCGCCCCGCCCTTCTTCTGGCTGCTTGGCGCCATCTTGGGGCACATAGGGTGGTGGTTCGATCCGTGAATTTTCAGCCTCGGCTTTCGCCTCAGCACCCCTGGCCTCTGCAGACAGTTTGCCCCAAAAGGAGTTCGCCGAGGATTCTGCGGGCGAGCTGAAGATGTTAGAGTCTTTCGGACGCAGAGTGGGCGCGTCACCTTTCTGTCGGCTTTGAGGGTCGACGGAACCCTCCTCAGCCGGGGGGCGTGAGGTTTGTGTAGCCGCCCCAATTCCCACGTGCGGGGTGGTTAACAGACAATCCCTGGCAGCCTTGCAGGCCTCCTGCTCGTGTCTAGCTTTTTTGAGAGCCTGGACGACTTTCCCCCACGCTTTCAGATTTTTCCCACTACCAGTAGACATCGTTTCATCGCATAAAGCGCGGGAACATTTGTCCCACACATCTGGGTGGAGTATATCCACCGGCTGGTCAATGACCCCAAGCTCCAAAAGTCTCACAACTACGAGAGTAAAATCTTTGGGCTTACAGTCAATACCCCACTGCTTATGCAGCTGTAATACAACCTTCGCAAGAGCTTCCATCCTCTTGGTTGGTCCGGGAGAGTCCTCCCCGCCGGGCTGGTCCTGCCGCTCTGGCCGCCGTTCACCCGACTCCAGGTGAATGGTCCCGGGTTTCGGCACCACTTGTTGCCTTCACAGGCATGCGGTGACCTGGCTCAGGAACGGCACGGCGGCCGACCCCTGGCCGCGCGGTCCATCAGCTCGCAGACACCAATGTGGTGGATGGCAAATGGTGTTTATTGCTGAACGACGCGACACTATATAGCCTAGTTTACAATGTCACTTCCGTCTGCTTACATCATAAACTAAAAGCTGTTGGCTACCTGGAGGGGGGCCCTATGTTTCCGTACAGCGCGAGATCTTCCGGCCGCCAGGCCCTACCTAGCAACAAGACACCTTGACCTTGCAGCAAGCAAGTTGGTCATAACCAGCAGCGTGCTTGGAGGCAGCCAGCCATCCCTGCCACTGCGGCAGGATGCACAGATTACAGCTGGCAGAGAACAGGGCTCTGCCTAAGAGAAGTAAAGCATTCCCTGGAAAAGGTGAAATAAGAGTTTTTAACAGTTGCTGAAATCTGTTTTGCCTAGCAGTCCAGCCTCTTGCTTTTCCCATTGTGGAGATGTTGTCCAGCTGAATAAGGTGCTCAGGCTTTCATCTGCAAATGTAAATGATCCAGAAAGGGGAAAGGGGGGCTCCCCAGGGCCTTGACTTTTATCCCCATCCTTGCTAGCGAGAATGCAGACAGTTCCTGTGCCACAGTTGCCATTCCAGAGCTCAGACTTGGACTGGGAGGACAGTCCCTTGGTAGAGGGTGGGTAACACTACAGCTAGAGCTAGCGGTAGCCATCCCAGGCAGGCAGCTTGCTCTTGCCACTAGCTGGCAGAGGCATGGGCCAGGCCAGGGTTGGAGGTGCCCCAGCTGAGCACTGGTGGCAAAGGAGCTCTCCTGAACACAAAAGTTAGCCCTACTTAAACCCACATCTTACCCACTCAAAGCTGGGGGAAGAAATTGTGTAACTCTGGCTTGAATGACAGAAAAGCCACTAACTGTATTGCTTGTTGCTTCCTGCATTCTCCTACTGCTAGGTGTGCAATATGTGTCTCAAGCCTACCAGGCTGCACCTAGTCCTTCTGGTAAAACCACCTGAAGGACAGCATGATTGATGAAAGTGAGACAGCCCAGCAGGTCTCCCAGCTCTTTAGCAATACACATCCCAGTGCAGCGCTCCCCTTCCTGCTGAAAGGCAGCACTCAAAGTAGACACATCTCTAGCAACAGACACACTGGCTTTGTTTGCAGGTGAGCATTGTGCAGTGTCACGAGGGCTCAGAGATGGGGAGAAAACATCAAGAGAACAAAAGGCCTTTCCCAAGATCATACATAAGAAAGAGGCGAGACCAAAACCAGGGCAGGGCTTTTTTCTCCTTCCCTTTTTGGGGTGTTTGTTTTATTAAGAGAATGGAAGGCCCAGAGAGGCCAATGAATGATTGCCAAGCTCTAATTCATTAATATTTTGTTATGAAAGGCAGGCAAGCCTTTCTACAGTACGAGAACAGATGCAGCCTCATTTAAGGAATGCTCTATTAATAAACTCCTTGTTTCCAGGCTACCAGAGCTTTGTTCTACCTCTTAGCAGAAGCACATTGGCACATGTCCTGTACCAGCAGGATCATTGTTTGTGTTTGTCAAATCTCCTAGTACAAAGGATTCAAATTCAGTAGATCACTTTCCTCTCCAAAAACTGCAAAACACAGCAAAGTGTGAAAATACCCCTTGCTATCATGCTGTAATACAAAAGGCAAACTTGCTAGGCACTAAACATGCACATAGCATGAGGGAGCATCAAAATTCACTGCTGAAGAAGACTGTACAGACACAAGAAAAGACTGTACAGAAAACAGTCATAGTGATTGAGCATACTCATGCCAAGTTTATCTCGGTGTGGTGGCAGAGGGGCAAATCAGGTAAGCAGAACATTGCTAAAAGCCAGAACAATGTTCTTCTGATTTTAAGTTTGCATGGGTCTGAATTACAAACCCATTTCATAGCTTCATCATTCAGTCTGCTACAGCTAAACTGTATGTGGAAAGCAGGTTAACAGACTTCCTTAGCAGTGGAAAAGCAGCTCAAAAATTTAAAACCAGCATTCCCCGATCCTGCTGCCTTCGTGCAAGACAGGCTTTGACTGTACTACTCAGAGGGAAATAAAGATGGGGGAGGGCGAAAGGACAAAATAAGGTTAGACTAGAGACTCCTTTGAAGTCCTCAACTCCTCCAGCAATACCAAAAATTTTGAGGTGTTCAGCACCTTGCAACAGTCAAGGTCTAATTGCTTATTCCAGTTCTTCTGCACCAACCACAGCCTGCCAGGGATTTGAGCAGAAGGGTTTCTGCAGCACTGCATTTGGTGTTAGACCTGGCACCAAGCAGATGGTGTGCTGGCCCCCCCTTGCTTAGAGGATTCATAGCAGCAACCAACTTGGGGGGGTGGGGTGTTTGTTGGTTTGGAATTATTTTTTTCTTTCCCCTCCACAGCAAATACAATCTCAAAACCAGGTTGCAGTAGCTCTTTTCTCTCCTTTGCACCACCATCCAGCTCATCCAAATGGTGGGGTGACATTCAGGCAGAAAAAGTCAGCTTATTTCAAGACAAGGAGCAGGGAAACTACAGCAGCTTGAGGGAGAAACAATGCAGCTGCCATGGAACAGCAGCCTTGGCATCCTCTCAGGAGAGGGGCAGTGACAGAATCTAAAGGGCAGGAAGATGAAGCCAGGGCTGCAAGCTTGGAGAGGAGCTTAGATATAAAGATTACTATTACATAAACAGACAGGAGCATGAACTGTTTCCATCTTTGTGAAGTGAGTCCACAATGAAGTCCCTTCCCCAACACCCAATACCCAACAACTAGATTATTAGAGAGTTTTCTTACACAAGAAGAGATGCTATATTTGTTCCGTTGCCGTGAAAGATGTGTATATTGCAGCCATCAGTCTTAAGCTAGTTCAGAAACACAGTGATGTAGTTCAGACAAGCTTTTAATAAGAAAAAAGTAAGACTTTTACAAAGTAACGTACACATTTCATTTCTGAGCTAGCTGTCTATATAAGTTCAATGTCATAAGCATAACTTCAGGATCTCCACTTCTTATGTCAAGAGCTTGCAGGAAACAGTTCAATGCCTCCTGTAGTTTTCCATCATTCTTAAGTTTCTTCCCGCTGTCTACCAAGGTATTGTAATCTATGGCAGGAGAGGAGTTCTGACCAGTCTCTTTTTCAGCAATGTTTTCCTGGGTGAAGCAGTCTAGCTGCTCACCTGATTGAAGCTCAGCATCACCAGTGGATTCCTCCCGAGGCGACTCAGTCTCATCTGCTTCGGGCTGCTCAGACAGCATGCTGTCTAGATGGAAGGATTCTTCAGCTGTATCAAGCGTTTCTCCAGCGGGTTCTTCTTCAGGCTCAGCAGATTCCCCACTACACTCTTCAGCTTCTTCCTCCACAAGGTCATCTTGTTCCTTCTTCGTGTCACCATCATCATGGTCTTCATCAGTGGTTCCCATGATTTCTTCAATATCCTCAACCTCATCTATCACCTTGTTGATTAAAGATTGCCTGGAAGCAGTAGACCCGTTACCACTGTTAGTTGGTTGGGGAGAAAAGATAGCTTTTGTTATACTTCTGACAGATTTAGGAGTGGATGCGCTAATTCCTTCCAGAAATGGATGCAGTGGGCTGCTCAAGGGAGAGGGCCTTTTTTCAGACTGGTTTTCCTCCAGGGTCATAATGGAACGGTCTTCTTCCTCACTGTCTGAAACAATTCTTTTTAAGCATTTCTTTCTAACAAAATGAAAGACACCACTGCTTTCATCTGATGCTTCACGCCCTTGCAGGGAATTATTTGGCTCTTCTTCAGCTGTGTGACAGGGTTTTCCACAGTTACTGTTCTCACTTAGCCAAGTTTTTGTTGGAGATTTAAAAAAACTTTCTGCTTTTACTTGGAAGCCCTCCTTTTCTGGGTGTTCCAGTGAGCTTCCCCTGTTTGAGGCACATCGCCATCCATCTTCAGACTCTTCCAAAACCAGATTGAAGTCAACTTGATCCTGGAAAGAAGGCATAGACATACCCTCCAAGCTGCCTTCCAACACACAAGACTTCTGGAGCCCAGCATGGATTTCTGGTGTAACGTTTGATAAACTTGGCACTGTGGCAGCCAAAGCTAGCTCAGGAGCATAATTCTTGTCTGTCCTCAAGGCAGCAGGTGGGTCAAGTACTTGATCTGCCATCTCTGTATCTCTTAACCTTGTGGGATCATCAGCCATACCAGACTCATTAATGCAATGCTGAAAATGCCTTGACAGGCCATTCCCTGCCTCAGTTAAGCTACCTGAGTTTACAACACGTGAACACTGTTTCTGATCAAGACTCTGACTCTCTTTATCAAGTGGATGAAGTCCAGGTGATGATGGTAAAATGCTTAAATCAAGATTTTGCTCAGATTCTTGTATATTGCGTTGTTTCACTGTCTTCCTGGTATTAAGCAGCTCTGTGTCCATACTGGACACATCTTGTGCCAGCTGCTTTTCATCCAGGTCATCAATAATCAGACTTTTCATTTTGGAGCCAACTTTAAGAACCTGGTCCTCTTTGTCATTTTCATGTTCATCAGCTTGAGGTGAAACAAAGTTATTTATGTTGTTCAACCCCGGAGACAACTTCTTTGGTTTTGAAACCAATTCTGGTTGTCTTGGCCACATCTCTTCACAAGCATTTCTGATCTCCTCCATCCTCTGGTCTCTAAGCTGAGACTCTAACTGAACTAGTTCATGGGCTTTCTGTACCCTCCGCTGAATGTACCGATGGGCTTCTTCACTGTCAACCTGATCCTCGTGAGCCATTTCCCTCGTGCAGATCAAGTCATGATCAGAAATGCCAAACATTTCCAGAGAATGCAAATAAGCAATATGTTCATCTAGCTCCAAGTCAGTGTTTCTTTGGGTGGCATGCAAAGACTGCAGCTGGATCTGAGTTGCAGATGTTCGAGTATCTTCTAATGTGAAAAGCTCCCTTAGTTCCTGTTTGGAGAAATATCTAAACAGGTTCTTTTTGTCACCAGTAGTCTGTCTTATTAATGAATCCTTAAATACTTGTCGCCTGTATATCTTCTCTTCCACTGTACCACAGGTAATCAGTCTATAAATTACTACGTTCTCTTTTTGCCCAATCCTATAAGCTCTGTCTACAGCCTGAGAATCTGTAGCTGGATTCCAGCTGGGATCAAAGATCACCACTCGGCTGGCTGCTGTTAAGGTTATACCAACGCCACCAACTTGTGTAGTGAGCAGGAAGATGGAGTAGTCCTTGTTACTCTGAAAAGCATTAATGCGCTTCTCCCGCTCTGTTAGGTGGGTTACCGTTCCGTCAATACGCATGATCTTGAATTGTCTGCAAGACAAGACACGCTCTATGATATCCAGCATCTTCCTTGACTGCGAGAATACCAGGGTTCTGTGTCCCTCTTCTCGCAGTCTTTCCAGAAGTCCTACAAGGAACAGCATTTTCCCAGACTCCTGAATCAGAGTCTCATCAGAGAGATGATCTATTTTATTAGCACCTGAAAACACACCTGCTTCACTGCTGTGATCCTGCTCAGAGTAGTCCTGTTCTTCCAAGCCCAGCTGGATACATGCATTTGCAGACAGGAGCCTGGGGTGGTCACACAGCTTCTTCAAGACAGTCAGCTCAGCCAGAGGTGATCGGGTTGTCATCAGCACTCTTTTCACATGATCCAGAGAGAGAAAGTTCCTGTAAATGTCTTCCTGCACTGGTGCCAAGTACACCCACACAACAAAGTCATTTTTCCTAGTGAGAGATGGCATGACAGGAACGCTATTCTCACTTGGATCCTCGGGAAGAGGAGCATCTGGTTTGTCAGCACAATTGTTTTTGATATCTTCTTTGGTTCTTCTGAGGAAGTACGGCTTTATAATTGTCATTAGATTCTCAGATATCTTTAGCCCCAGTGCTTTCTCACCTAGAGTTGCATCCTTCTCCCTTGCCCTAGTAATAGGATTCTCATATTCTATTTTAAAAGTTTTGGCTGTTCCCAAGAGAGAGCCTTGGCATGCAAAATCAAACAAGGACCACATTTCCTGCAGGTTGTTCTGCACTGGGGTGCCCGTGAGGAGAAGGCGATGCTTTGCAGGAATCATATATACACACTTGGTCGTTTTGTTAGATGGGCACTTGATTTTATGCGCTTCGTCAAGAATGACATAGTCCCAGATAAAGTCCTGCTCGTGGCTGCTAGCAAGCTGCTTCCAGTTGTTAATGAGCATCTGGTAGCTCGTGATGACAACGCCGTCCTTCCTCTGGACCCTCTCCAGGTTCCTGGTACGCTCCATCTTGCTAGTGCCGTGGAACTCCTTGACACGCAGGCTGGGGGTCCAGCGAGAAAACTCCGCTAGCCAGCTGCTGACTAGGGTGGTAGGCATGATAAGCAGGACGTGCCGGATGAGCTGGGCATCAAACATGCCCGAGAGGAAAGCGATGACCTGGATAGTCTTACCCAGGCCCATGTCATCTGCCAGAATACCACCAGGCCTACCATCCCGGTGCAGGCGGTACAGGAAGGCAACACCTTCCCGCTGGTGCTGGAAGAGCTTCCTGTGCATCCCCTCGTAGATCAGCAGGCCACTACTGCACACATCCACGAAACCGTCCTTCTCAACATCATCCTCCTCCTGCTCTGCAGCCAGCGCCTCCTCCACGCGCTGCATGCGGCCCCGCAGCTTCTCGCTGGGGCAGATAGCAGCCGCCATCCGGAACAGCCTCAGCGCCTCCTCCAGCTCCCCATTGCCCGCTGCTGCCTTTGCACCGCTCACCAGCCTGTGAGAACCACCGGGGCCACCGCCCGTGTCAGAACCACCTACACCGGGCCAGCCCGGGAGCCCCGCCGCCCCGCCAGCCCGGGCGCCCCGCCGCCCCGCCAGCCCGGGCGCCCCGCCGCCCCGCCAGCCCGGGCGCCCCGCCAGCCCGGGAGCCCCGCCAGCCCGCCAGCCCGGGAGCCCCGCGGGCCTCACCGCCCCGCCAGCCCGGGGGCCTGGGCTCGCCCCTCACCTCCGGTACCGCTGCGCCTCCTCCAGCTCCAGCCCGGCCACCAGCCCAGGGGCCGCCATGGCGCCCTCGCTTCAAACGCCAGCGCTTCCCGTCCTGCCCCGCGCTGCCCCGTGCTACACGCAAATGAGCGGAGCCCGCAGCCAATCAGCTCCGCGGGTGGGCGGGGCGTGGGAGCGAGCTGACAGCGCGGGGCGGGCCGCGCCGCGTCCCGTGGGAGCCGGGGGGGGGCACACGGGGGACCGCGGCAGCCCGTGGGGAGCCTGCCCGCAGCCTGTCGGGCTCAGCCGGGCTCGCAGTCCCGCTCGTCCGCGCGAGGGTGCCCCCCCGGGGGCGCCCCTCGGCACGCCCCGCTCCGCGGCAGGCGCGGGTGGGGCAGTCCGCCCGCCGGCAGGGGGCGGTGTGGCCGGTGGGCGGGCGCCGCTCTGCGCCACGCCGGTGAGCAGCGCGAAGTCGCCGGGAGACCGAGGCGCCGCCATGGAGCCGCCCGCCGCGGCCTGGGGCCTCCTTGTATCCGCCGGGACTCTGCCCGGAGCCGGGGGGAGCCGGGGGGGGGCTGGGCGGGTGGCGGGGAGGCGGGCAGTCGGCGGCGGTTTCCTTAGCTGCGGTGCAGAGCGTTGCCGGCACGGAGGTGCGGGCTGGGCGGCGGGAGCCGTGCGTGCTCAGCCTGGGCCGGCGGAGCGGCCGCTACGGGTGAGTGCCGGGCCGCGGCGGGGCCCATAGTGGGGCGTCGGGGTGCTGCCGCCGGCGCAGCCTGGGCCTGGCCCGCTCGGCCCGGTAGCGGGACGCGAGGGCCCGGCTCGGCTCCGGGTGTCCGCGGGCGGCGGCGCCGCTCCCCCGGCTGGGCCGGCCGCTTGTGCCGGTGAGTCAGGGCTGCCGCTGCCGGCTCCTCGTCCGGGGACGGCTCCTGTCAGTCTCGCCGCCCCCGCCGCACCCCGCGTCGCCCAGCCGGCACCGAGCTGGTCACCGCCGCTGCCACGGCCTCGGGGGACCCCGCAGCTGCGGGGGGCGGCGGCCAGGTCTTCCCCGGGTCCCCGCGGCAGCAGGCAGGGCGATGAGGGGCTCGCCTTCCAGCCGCGCTGCCCGCGCCCTTCCCGGCTCCTCAGGGTCTCCCCGAGGAGCCAGAGCTTCTGCTGCCCTAATGCCGACTGGCCTGTGGCCTTTCTCACCGCACGCACCCACACCCGGTGTGGCTCCAAGCTGGTTTTTCCCTTCCTCTTCTCCTGTCCCAGCAGTGCAGCAGTAAGAATCAAACACTGCGTTTCTTTGTAAATACAGCTCTGGTGACTATGTCGATGTTTGTCGGTATATGAGGAGGGAATTACTTCTGTGGTTTTTTACAAGTCTTTTTTCTATCTCCAGGGTAGTTATCCATTCACAGGAGAAAGAAAACTCTGTTTCGGATTATATTCCCATCAACAGCCGCTTTAAATGCATACAAGGTACCAGCTCTCCTAGAGTGGGCTCTCTTGTGGTGGCAGGAATCCACTGCTGTTTAATGGCAAATGCTGAAACTAGTGGTGTTTCTTAACCTGCCTCCTGAGCACCCATATAGATTGAATGCTTCCCCATGAAACTAAAACTCACAGTTTATGGAAACCTGCTTCTTCCTCATCTGAGTGGGTAATCTTTCCCTGTCAGCATACAGTTGTGAAGAACTTGACTGGTTCAGATGAGTGGTGGGCTTGGCATCCTGCAGAGCCAGCGTCTTCAGCATGTGTCTGCTGATGTCTGTCTTCTCCATCACGGCAGCGCTGGGAGCTTTAGTCTGATTCCTGCATGTTTAGATCAAAACTTCTGTAAAGTCTGGCAAACTGTCAGGTCCGAACAGCTACCTGTGGAATGGGAACGAGTTTCAGGCCTTGTCTTAGAAGAATTTAAATAGCAATGTATGTCCCTGGGGCAAATGCTTGTTCAGGAATAAAAGCACTTTTTCCTGGATTAGCTTATAGCCTTCTACGTAATGAAGTGTGGTTCTGCTCATTGTTTTTGCTGTGTAGACAAGCTCTGCAGTTCGTTTTCAGGTTGGCCTTTCCTAAAGTAGCTACACTAACATGGAACATACCATCCAGGTGTGTGAGAACTCCAAATGTTGGGAGTTTCCCTGTGACACTTTGACTGTGGGAAATGGCCATCCAAGCTGTCCAGATATGACTGTTCTTTCTGCCAGAGCCATTATTAATAGTACAGATGTAAATTAAAGCCATTTGTTCTTTTGTTAGGACTCTCTTGTGGTTAGTAGCAGGCAGCACGCTTTTCTTAGTACTCAATTACTGCAACATTCAGTGTGAACTCTCTTGATCCGTTTTTCTCTTTTTTTCCAGAGGCGGAAGAAACTCTGCTGATTGATATAGCTACAAACAGTAAGTTTTGTAACTGCAGTTGCATGGCTAAAGCTCCTTTCAGGAAGCAGGCTGCCCATTGGGCACTGACACATGCTTATTTTATCTTCATAAACTCCATACTTTGTGTTTGTCTTTTAGTCAAGCAGGGATTGTGTTTCCTCTAATGTTGTCTGGCTCTTTCAGAGAGTCAGTGGTCATGATAGACATGGTCTTAAATGCCCAGATTGAAGTGTTGGCAATTGGTTAAACTGCGAGATTGCAGCAGGGAGAAGTATTCCTAAAATCAGGAAAACATGACTGATGGTACCTCAGGCAGGGGGGCATATCTCAGAAGCATAGGGAAACTAGCTTAGGTGCCAATTTCCATTGGAAACAATAGCTGGAAGTTGGCTTTCATTGATGAGCAAAAGGGATACCGTGAAAGCCTGGTCACTCTCGGGGCATAATATCTGCAAACCAGCCTTGGCTGACTCTGTGAGTCTGTGTTTGTGCCTGAAGCAGGCTGTAAGGTCCGGATACAAGGTGATGAGACAGCAGAGCGGCTCTTTGAAATCCCTGATGAGGAGCATTGCTTAGGATTCCTTTCAGAAGTGCACAGCATACAGGAAGGTAAGCAGAGTTATAGTTGTGTTCATGAAATCCTCTGACTGCCAGCAGTTTCTGACAGGGCCAATCCTCTGACTGCCAGCAGTTTCTGACAGGGCCAACTTTTTTTTTTTTTCCCCCAGCCCACCTGAAAGCTTCTCTTTCTGAACCTAAGGACTCAACCAGCTGGCATCAGGTAGAGAAGAACCTCCCAGGTCTATTGCAGGCCTCTTCTTCAGGTACTGACCTGATTGTCACCTTTGTGTGCTGGTGGCCTGTATGGCAATGGGGCACTCAGGGGTAGGGAGCTCTGTCTCACCCTGCGCTTGGCAGTCTGGCCTTTGCCCCGTTTGCTCACTTCACATCACGTTGCATAAAATAAAACGTCTTTGTCCTTGGATCTGCTGCCCTGGACCATTTGTTCCTTCTTGAGTGCTGTCTTCTGCCTAGTGCCTTGGTTTGTGCATGTTAAGCTCCCATCTGCCTTGACTTGTCGTTGGTACCCCTTTCTCTCATTCCCCGAGTCATCAGAGTTGATATATTGCTATTGTCGTTTGCTTTTTCGCTTTCTGTGGAGTTACATTTTTTCCTTCTTGATCTGTGCTGTTTTAATTGTTTCTCAGGGACTGTGCTTGTTTTTGTCATTATAGGAGCTCTGGGCTTTGACGATGACTTCAACACCTTAAGCCTAGAAGAGAAGAGAAACATGCAAAACCACCAAACGGGATCTCGCCGGGAACCCCCACCTCCTCCTGTGCCTCCAAGTAGGCAGTAAGTAACATGGTGGTTCTGTTCCCTTTTCCTTCTCTTCCTAGACAGCAGAACCGTTTTAATGCTGCTTTTGCTTCCTTCCTAGATTTCACCGAGAGAGAGAAGGTACATCAAAAGACCAGCCAAAAGTGACCAACACTATGCGCAAAATGTTTTTGCCCAGCACCCAGTCGGGACAAAGAGAAGGCCTCATCAAACACGTGCTTGCCAAGAGAGAGAAGGCATACGTCAACCTTCACAACTTCAGGTTAGAGCTGTGACTGAGGAACAGTGTGCACAGAGACAAAGCTGTTTAATCTCTTCTGTGAACTCGTATCTAGCCCACATTTGAAATCTGAGAGCTGCTGATGTGCAGCCAGCTTGGGTAGCTAAGGACCAGTGCAGACTGGAAGTCAGTAAGTGCCTGCGGTGTAGCTTCTCCTTTTGCATCGTTTCCCCTGTGTGTGTCAGATCTCTTGACCCTCAAGTAAGACTGAAGCAATTGGACAGAAAGAGGATAAAGGCAGCCATGTCTTAGCATTGCCCCACATGACATGATGTTAAAAGAGCCACATGTTTGCTGGCCCCAGTGGTGAAATGTATTTAGTTTTGTAACATTCTGCAAAATCCTTGAGATGCTTGTCACTGAAAATGAGCCAAGCCTAGAAGTTTCAGTGACCCCATAGCTGGCATGGCCCTGCACACGGACAGCTTGTATGTTGTGCTGGCTCCCAACCTGCGTGTTGCTCTGCATGTGCTGGAGAGATTGGGCTGATGCAGTTCTTACTGTGTTTTCTAACAATTCAACTGCTTTTGTGTTGTAGATTTTTTGTGGGAACGTGGAATGTGAATGGGCAGTCTCCAGACAGCAGCTTGGAACCCTGGCTGGTGTGTGACACAGAGCCTCCAGACTTCTATTGCATTGGGTTAGTAGCAAGGACCTCATATTTTAGTTAAGGTGCTGGATTTCTTGTTGGATGCTGGTGGGCTGTATTTGTTTTAAGTTCCTATCACATTCTCAGAGGTTCCACAAAGATGAGCTATGTCTCAGAAAAGCTGTCTGAGGGGAAGGAGCCATTTGGATGGGGCAGAGTTAAATAAGGCTGGTATGACATAACAAAATAGATTTTCCTTCAGGCATCTGCAGAGCTCTCTGGTTATCCTCCACCTAAAGTATTACTTCTCAGAGAGATGGTTGCTGGAGTGTATTGCAGTAGGGTGTCAGAGGCACTGTGATGAAGTTCTACTGCTTTATTTAGCAAGTGGGAATAAGGAGCTTCTCTTCCAAGAAGAGCCGTTGCTAGAGGTTTCATATTGGACCTTCCTGTAGAAAGAAGATGGTCTGTAGGAGAGGCGGGATGTGCTAAGTTGGCTTGGCTTTTTAGGTTCCAGGAGCTGGACCTCAGCACGGAGGCTTTTTTTTACTTTGATTCTGCAAAGGAGCAAGAATGGCTGGCGGCTGTGGAGAAGTCCCTGCACCCTCAGGCTAAGTATAAGAAAGTGAGTTCTGTTCAGTGTTGTGGGGTCTTGTCATACAGTTGGCATGATTGGGAGGAAAAGAGAAAACTTTGAAAGTTTGGGAGGAAAAGAAGAGGCTTCCACTTTCCTCACCTGACCCAAAGGGTGATGATTAGAGAAACCAGGGATGTATACTTGGCATGTGTGTACCCATGCCTGTGCCAAGTATGACAGTTTAAATGTGGAGAGCCTATTTCTGCCCCGCAGTTATAGGAGGATATTGTACTTTGAAGCAGAAATTTAGAAAGATGGGCATCAAAATGACTTTACAAAATACACAAGGTAGGTGTCAGGGAAGTAGTATGCTCAATAGAATCATAACAGTGGGTTCAAATTCTTTTTCTGTGTTACCTCTCACCCTTGTATTATAGAAGCAAGGTGTGTCTTGAACAGGTAAATTAAATTAATAGCTCTTCCTTGAAGGGATGGGATGATTTATGAAGTGAAATCTAACAGAAGCTGCTACCTTGAGACAGAATTGCTTCAGTTGTGGCAGGAGGACTTTATTCTGGCTGGTGTAGAGTGAGCTGTTGTTGATCTCTGCCGTAGCAAACCTTTCAGCTGTAGATACCAGCCCTAAATACATTAACTGGTTTCTCCTTCCTCCTTAGCCCATGCGCTCACCCCTGTCACACCCCTGTCCTACCTGCATTGAGTTCAGCTCAGTGGCATGTGTTACAGGTAATCACAGCAGGAAAACAGCACCTTGCTGAACTGAGATGCATCAAGAGGGAGCCAGGGGTCATGACCTGAACTGTTGAGAGGCCTGTCCCTGTGCTTTACTTGAGTTTCATGTGAATTTCTCCCACCCTTGTGAAAGGGAGAGAACAGGATATGGCCGCAGGCGGGTGGAAGTGACTGAAATGTAGATAAAACTTGTGGTTGCGTACAAATTCCACTCTTGCAGAGTAGACTGAGCGCTTGGGCTCTTCCAGTTGAATTCTCTGATTTCAGCTTCTTCCCTCACTACACAGACTGAATCCCAACACATCTTAACGTTTTTATGCCTCTAAAGTGAGCGTGTAGACTGCGCTCAAGAAGATGAGGCCTTGTCGCTGGCTTTCAAAGTTGTGACCCCACTGTTCTGAAGGTGCAGGGAGATCATGAACTGGGAGGTGCACTGGCTTAGCATGTGTAAAAGAATCAGCGGCAGACCCAAGATCGCTGCTGGGACAGTGCACATCAGCACTGTGTTAACACCTGTGGGCTGAGCTCTGCAGCAGAGGAGAACTTCTTAGCTCCAGAAAGGGGCTTTGCATTAGAAAACAAGTGTTTCTGGAAAGGAAACCTTTATAGCTCGGAGATGGCTGCTTTTTGATACCCTGTGTGTCAGGCACGTTTGCCTCAGGAAAGAAGACCTTTTCTGTATATTCCCCTTTCGTGTGTGTCACAGGCTCCGCTGTAGTTCAGAGTAAGCAAAGGTGAGCATCAACTCCCAGCTGGACCTGCAGCCCTCAGCGACAGCTGTAGCCAGCGCCTCTCTGTGACATGCCCAACTAGAGCACTCGGTATCTTCCTCTGGTTGTTTTGCTGATAGAGCACAACTTGGTGTGAAAGGCTGAGACATCACAAACAGATCTGCTACATGTTTATTAAGTTTCCCTTGCCTTGCAAGACAGCCCTGTTTGTAGGAAAGCACCAGAGTGGGAAATGTTGTGAGCTCAGAACAGCTGCTGGCTGTTGGTGGATGACAGATTGTCCTCTAACCCAGGGGTCCTCAAACTTTTTAACCAGGGGGCCGGTGCGCAGATGAAGTGGCAGGCAGTCATCTGCGGCTGCTTGGTTTCCCTGCCCCCAACCCCCGGTGGGGGGGGGTCTGTAAATACCAGGGACTGGACTGAGGAACCTGGGGGGCCGTATCCGGCCCGCGGGCCATAGTTTGAGGACCCCTGCTCTAGAACCTTGCTTTTGGACAGGAGGTCCTTTGGGTAATGTTGCAAGCAGGGGTTGAGTACAAAATAAAATGAGGGACAGGGAGAGCCAGAGAAGCAGAACATCAGGTGGGGCAGGCAAATCAAAACTATTTCCATTGCCTTTCTGAGACATCGGGATCCCTTTTATTTTTGCAGGTGCAAATGGTCCGTCTAGTTGGGATGATGTTGCTCATATTTGCTAAGAAGGATCAGCTAGGCAATATTAGAGATATCATGACGGAGTCTGTGGGCACAGGAATCATGGGAAAGATGGTGAGTTACCAAGGCCAATTTGTTGCTTCCATGTATCCATGCAAGGAGCAGCAGAGTCTGGTTTTATTTACCTGTCTGCTGTCCCTGTCTTTTCCTGGGTGCCTCGCCTGCTGCCTTCACTAACGACTACCAATACCTGCTCTCCCCAGGGCAACAAGGGTGGTGTGGCAGTGAGGTTCGTGTTCCACAACACAACCTTCTGCATTGTCAATTCCCACCTCGCTGCTCATGTGGAGGACTTTGAGCGGCGAAATCAGGATTATAAGGATATCTGTGCTCGGATGGGTTTTGTAACCCCTGATGATAGTCTACCTCAGCTCAACATCATGAAACATGAGTAAGTTTATTTTGATGTTTTCCCTTTTGAAGTGGTAGTGAATAATCCAAAGTGAGTCAGAATCACAGCAATGGGAGATTTCATGCAGATAAGTTTTCTGGCTTAAAAATATAACTGAAAGTGCCAAGGCCTTTGGTGTGCTAGAGCTCCTGCATTCAAACTACGTGGTCACCTCACTGCAGTGACTTGTGCAATTTGTCTGTAATGGCCCTTTCCTTGCATGTTGTGTTTAATACTTCCATTTCAGCGGGCACCATTCCTGAGTCGATGGCTGAATGTTACAGGGCTTGAAGAAACTGAGGGGGGTGGGGTGTGGTTGTGATGGGGAAACAGGAGTATGAGTAGGAGAAGAGAAGGGATAGTAGGTGAGCAGAGGCTATGCTGTTTAGGCTTTTTTGAATAGCAAGTGCTTGCAATTGCTGTTTCATTTTCTTTTTTAATTCATTGGATGATATACAGGCAATACTTTTATTTATTTTTTTTTAATGAGGTGACAGTGGTGCTGAATAATCCAAATCAAACATGTACAACCAACCATATGAATTGTTTTCTTAAACAGATACAAATGATTAATGCTTTTGTAGTTAATATTTAACCCATTTAAAAACTGAAAATGGAATGCAGAGCGGATTGGAACAGAAAAAACTTCAAATATTAGATTATCCTTGATAATCCACTAATGGAAATTTTGAGGTTTGACTATAAACAGGAAGAGCTTTTATACTAGAAGAGGGGGTTAGATCTTAATCTTTAAATGAAACCTTTATAGAGTAATGAGTGAATACCACAAGTGTTTCTTTAGCTGCTGGTAATAAGAAGGCTGTAGGTCTGTTTGAAAACCCAGAGAGGAACAGACTAAGAGCAGGTGCTGATGAGTGAGATAGGACAGTAACTAACATTCTGGAGGTCATAAACTCAACAGGAACCTAACTCTACTTTTGCCAGTTCTGCATCAGTCAGTCTTTGCTGGGTAGATAATATGGTAGTAGCCTGATCTGATTGAAAGAAAAGCAGTGGAAAACAAACTGGTAAAACCATGGTATCACATGAGGTCTGAGCATGCAGATAAATGCACGTCAGCCTGCCTAACTGGCCAACAAGCAGGCTCTGCTTAACAGGCTCTGCCACTGCCCTCTCCTGTGTATGCAAGAAGAGCCTGAATACTAAATGGATTTTGTGTAGCTTGAAAGGTTATGGAGCTTGGTGAGATCCACTGGTTTCACTTCATTATAGAGTTGGTGGTATTCTCAGGCTTTTTTCAGACTGAGCCAAACTCACATGTCTCCCGTTAAACTAAGTCTTCAACCCCACACAGGATTCCAAAGGAGATGGACTTAGTGCTGTAGTTACTGCTGCCACTAGGAGTTTCTGCTATCACACTCCATCTTTCATGTTTCCTTTTGTCTTCCATGTGTCTCAGCCTTAATCAACAGCGACCAACCATCCATCCTCCTATGCCCCTTCTTCCCTGTGTCGCCTGCAATACTAACTACTGGCTCTCCTTTTCCGCATTTGTCTTTGTTTTCAGTGTTGTCATCTGGCTAGGAGACCTGAACTACAGGCTTTGTCTCCTTGATGCCAGTGAAGTGAAAAGTCTTATCAGTAAGAATGAGCTTCAGAAATTGCTGACATACGACCAGGTCAGTGAACTCTCCTGACATTTGCTTTGTACTTGTGAGGTCATCTTGGTTTAAGATGTGCCTGTGCTTGGGAGGAGCTGGCAGACACTCAGCGATAAGTGTCTGTAGACATAGATGCTAGACCCTAGACAGCTCTGGGTGTCCTGGTGACATCAGCCCCCTAAACAAAAACAGATTGTACGTTATACCGGGGTTAACTGGGTGACCCTGGCAATTACTATAGAGGTGTCTTTGCATCTCGTTGGCAGAGTTCTTTCTTACATACAAACTACAAGCTAGAATATAGGAATTTGTAACACCAACAAAAGCTGCGGTAATCAGTGTTCTGGAAGAGGTATTGACAAGACCAGCACTCGTAGCCAAGGCTCTCTGCTCAGCCAGTTTGACCTAAATTCTGTGCTCTAGTCTTCCCCGCTCAGCATTTCTTTGCAACACACTGAAAACTGAGACAGCACCAGATGTGCCTTTAAGATGAAGGATTGTACCTGTGAAATATGAACAGAAATAGCATAATATCATCTCTGACACACAATTTAACAGTAAATCTGATTGATTCTGTTCTGTAGCTCATTTCTGTTGTACTGTGAAGCTTCATGCAGGAAAAACTATAGCTTAGATTTTTGTGAGGAAAACAATTAGGAAATTCTTCAGAAGAGGAAATGAGAAAAAGAAAGTAGTATCATGTTGTCAGCAGAGCAGCACTCCTGGAGGCCTTTGCTAAAATGATTGGCAGTGAAATATTAATGATGGTGATACTTAAGCCTGAAAACTAATGAAGGCATTTGGCACAAGCGGAGCAATTAATATTTCCCTTAACTATTGTTTTATGCTGTCTGTGTGGTCTGGTAAGCAGTGCTGTGTCAATTTGTATTCAGTCTGTTTAGAAAACGTTGCACTGATGTGTTGAATTTTTACTTTTGTTAAAGCTATAAGGTCTGAGAGGCAATCTGGGGGATGCCTGGTGAATCCCATGGCCACAAGTTGCAATTCCTCTGCCTGCAGATCTGCTCTCTGACACTCCGTGTGTGAGGGGGTTTGGGGTGGTTTGTATTGTTTGGTTGGGGTTTTTTTTTTTTAAGTGTTCTTTTTCTGGTTTAGCTGAATATTCAGCGCACTCAGAAGAAAGCATTTGCAGATTTCACCGAGGGAGAGATTAAATTCATCCCCACTTATAAATATGACTCTAAAACAGATCGCTGGGACTCCAGGTAAATCAGCTGCCAATGGACATGTTTACCTGTGACATAAAAAAGAATTTTCTTACAGAACTTGATTTCCTGCTTCCTAGAGCTGGAAATACCTCTGTTATGGTGATGGCTGGAGTGCACAGACAAGTTTGTACTCCTTTGTTTTCCCTGTTTTCTGAAATAAGCAGACTCTCTATATGTTGACCAGGCACATGCCTTAAACTTTGGTTGCTGCTGATTTCAATAGATGAAGGTGGGTAAAGCCTGAACTCGCAAGTGGTCCTGCACCAGAGGGTTTTTTCTGCTACCAGGGACAGACAAACAGTATAAAAAGAATTGGAGAGATAAGGAAATGCTCCCTCTGAGTCATCCTGTCCCCTGACATGCACACCCACAGGGGTGGCTACACTGCGATAGCAGCAGTGGTTCCTGCTTGCTGATCTCTGCTTGGTGCCTCCCACAGACTTTTATGCATCTGCTGCAGAAGCTTGCTCTAAACGGAGAAACTCCCAAGAAGGCGTTTGAAACCACATAGCAGTTGGATTTTACTGTCTCTGTGGTCATGAATCAGCACAGTCGTTAATCTGGAGAAGGATAACCCAGGGTTCAGACTTCATAACATAATAGTAATAGCTGAGTAGACTTTCTGTAGTGGAAACAGTAAGCGATGGATCAGATAGTAGTGGGCAGAAAGATCTCGCAGCAAAAGAAACTGGTGCAGCTTGGGTCCCAGTACACATGGCTTTCAGCTGTGCAACGAGTCTTGTTTGAGGTTATTTTGTTTCCTGATGCTGGAAAAGACGGGAATTTTAGCTACTGTATAGGACAAGGCAAAGAGAGCAGAAGAAATGACGTAGTATTCAAGTTGAGGGAAGTGATAGGAATTCATCCCATCACTGCTGATGCAGTCACCAGTGGTGGGGGTGGAGGGAGCTGCCTGGCCAGGAAGAGGAACAGCTTGGATGTTTTACTGGGATTGTTGGATCTCCCTGGTAACTTGTTTTTCTTTGTAGTGGAAAGTGTCGTGTGCCAGCATGGTGTGATCGAATCCTTTGGAGAGGAGGGAACATAAATCAGCTCCGGTATTGCAGTCATATGGACCTGAAGACTAGTGACCACAAGCCAGTCAGCGCACTTTTCCGCATCGGGGTAACTTTTTTTATATGCTAGAGTAAGATCACAATATTGTCATGCATTCCTTCGGGAGATGGATTATATAGTCAAGGCACTCCTGCTAGTGCTGCTGCAAGAGGGCAGAGGAAATAAAAATGTCTCCACTGTGTAGGTGTGCTGCTGTTTGGCAGCGGTGCCAGCCTCTGCTCAGCAAACAACTTGGCAGCTGTGGTCTTTACAGCAACAACTGTACAACAACTACACAGCACCTTAGCTGTGTAGCACCGGGACAGTAATGCTCACTCGTTTGCTCGATTGCTGGAGTTTACCCAAGCAGGTGCGGTCATGTAGTAAATAGAAGGGCATTCCCATTGACCACCTTAATGCTGCTGCTTAGCTTTTCAGGGTATAACCCACAATGTCTAGTACTAGAACAGATGAGCTACTGTTTTCTCTTCACTCAGCAGAAACCTGTAAATAATTGTGCTTGCTGTTGCAGCGTTGCTTCTGATGTGTTAAGAGAGCAAGACATGGGTTCACATCTGAACTTCTTTGGTGGTGAATGGCTGTCAGCAGATTTTAGTTTCCTAGCTTACTGTATAGAGACAGTCCATGTCCATTTTTGCTACCTCCTGCTCCCTAGGTAGCTCAAGTCTCCTTAAAGGAGAGCCTTTCTCCTCCTGCTCCAACGAATCATGAATAATGCTGCGAGATGCCAATGCTGTTCCACAGAAATCACACCCAGTAATCTCCCCGTTGTGTGCGATCAGTGGCCAGAAAGACCCTTTTTGTCTAACATTTGTAGGGGTAAAACATGCATAAAGTTGCATATGCAGCTTGGAGCAGATTCTCTTTGCCTTTCAGCTGCACATAGCAAGTGCTTGGAGAAATATTTAACTTCCGCGGTTTACTCATGATCAACAGAGTTCCTGTGAAGCTGGTCAGAAACTTTGCTGACTGTTTTCTTACCTTCCACAGGTAAAGGTTGTGGATGAGCAGAGGTATCGAAAGTTGTTTGAAGACATCGTTCGTATAATGGACAGAATGGAGAATGACTTTCTTCCTTCGCTGGAGCTAAGCAGGAGAGAAGTGAGGATGAAACCTGAATTGCTGTGCGCTTCCCAAGCCCAGCAGCATTAGAAGTGCTAGAACTACTTTTAAAGACTTTGGTTCAGTAAACTGGATTATAGGAAATTGAACTGTATCCATTATCTTATGATCAGGAATTGGATTAGAAGGGACATCTTGTCTTGGCTTCTTGGCAGGTCTTGTGTTAGGCGTTCTGCGTTCTGTGGGCACTTCTCAGTCATGGGCACTGCAGAGTCCGAGTACTAGCTGTGTCCCCCATCTTGGCCACTAACATGATTTGTGTTTTCTCTTTGCTCTGCAGTTTGAGTTTGAGAATGTGAAGTTCCGTCAGCTGCAGAAGCAGAAGTTCCAGATTACCAATAATGGGCAGGTCACCTGTCACTTCTCCTTCATCCCAAAGCTCAACGATAGCCACTACTGTAAGCCATGGCTTCGGGCCGAGCCTTGTGAAGGTTACTTGGAGCCAGGTGAGTTTTACCATAGTTTCTACAGCGGTAGTTTCTACCCCATCTCCACTCAGCCTTTCCTGTGTCTCGCCTTTCTCACCATCATGCTTGTCTGTCTTCTCAGTTTTGTGGCCTTTGTCCCTGCCACTGTATGTTTGTCCTTGTCATACCTGTTGGAGAGTGTCTGTGTGTTCTTGAGAGCTCCTGTTTGTTGCAGATGAGAGCACAGACATCTCCCTGGATGTGTATGTCAGTAAGGACTCAGTAACCCTTCTGAACTCTGGTGAGGATAAAATCGAGGATATTCTTGTGCTTCACTTGGACCGAGGGAAGGACTATTTCCTTACCATCAGTGGGACCTACCTGCCCAGCTGCTTTGGCACCTCTCTGGAGGCCTTATGCCGAATGAGGCGACCGATCCGAGAAGTTCCAGTCACCAAACTCATTGACCTGGTGAGTGACAGCGTTCTGGAGCAGCTCTCTTAACAGGGAGAGACCGTATTCCCTTCTGTTTACTCTTAAAAGCAGCAGTAAAAGCAAGCCTTCAGCTTGGGTCATCTGTGCTGGCTTTGAGCTGATTGACTTTTTCCAGAGCTTGAGGTGCTCTTATTTTTTCCTTCCACCACAACCAATGGCTTTTGACAGCCTGTACTTTATCCTCTGTTTCTGAGCAGGTTCTAAATATTGTTTGGTGGGACAAAAAGGTGATCCCAGCACCTTGTGTTTTGTTACTCTTGTGCTGGTGCTGGCAGGCTCAGCTGGGTGGCACTGGTGTGTCACAAGAGGAATGATTGAAATGCTTTCCTCGAGGTGCCTAAGCTTCTGCAGTGACAAGGACACCAGGATCTTTTTCCTTCTGGATACTTGAGGCATTTGTGCTTCTCCAGGGAAGGAACAAGCAGAAGCAGGAGGACCGAAGAAAGAACTTCAATGCTGTTAGGTGTACTGATGAGTGCAGCTCAGCAAATGGCCAGTCTTGCAGCCTCTCTAGCCAGTTCCTCTCACACTGACGCAGTGAGCAATTTCTTCTGGCCTTGCTTCAGTGAGGTTCTGGAGGTTTAGTCTATTTACCTGTTCTGGTTTAGCTAGAAAAGCCATTTCTTTTTTTGTTCACTTGAAAGATTAGCCTAGTTCTTTTAGTCTCTCTGACATGTGATACCTTTCCTCTCTTCTCATATCTTGCAGTCTCATCCTAACATGCTTTTTTTTTTTTTTTTTTTTGTCCAGTGAGCTGCTGTTTTTTCACATCTGTAGATTTGACAGATTCCACTCCCATCTGCTTCCACTTCTTTGTCTTCCCTTTAGCAGTTGCACCACGCCTCTTGCTGCCTCTTCCAGTTCCCACCTTTTGTTTTGTCTACTTTTCTCACAGGCCCAACATTCAGAAAGGCCGCTTTTATACCAGAAATTTGATTTTGTAATCATAAGATCAGGCTAAGCAGAATCCAGGTGGCAAGATACATGTTTGCCTCTTCAATTCAAGCAGCTAATCCAGGCCTCTGGCTCCTCGTACTTTTAAGGATTCGACTGAAAGTCAGCCTCGTTCTAGAAGTGTGTCAAACTTGGTCTGGAGCATTATGTCGGTCTTTGTGGCTTTTCCACCTGCGTTTTCCTGCTCAGTGCTCAGCACTGACTTCCTGCTTGATAGATAGGAACTTGTGCCTAGACTCTTAGCTTCTGCCCTCACAGACACACGCTATTATTTACTTTTCTAAGTGTACTTTGAGGCTTCTTCTGCTTCCTTTACCTGTGGGTTTCCTTCTTCTGTTATTCAGCGAAACGTATAGAAGCGCAGGAAGCAAAACAATTGGAGGAGAGCACCCTGTCCCAGTATCTGCAGCAAAGGAACAGTCTCATGTGTCAGTGCGGTCAGTGTGACAGCAGTACTTCAATGGGAACATGTTACCAGAACTCAAGGAATCCAATGTGTTTAACGGCCCAAAGCAAAATTCAGTCACTTAGATTATAAAGCTATTTGAGGTCTTTTAGTTTTGATCATACCTGTGAGTTGAGAAGTTCTTGGGAGGCAGGACAAGCTGAGTGCTTCCTGCAAGGGAGAGTGGTGCACATGGTGCCTACTCTGCAGCCCAGAAGTGTTTGGTCCAGTGACATGGCTTTAGCTGATGTTTAGACTGTGTGCAAGGAAGGCAGTATGTTTGTGTATTAAAAACCGTTTTCCCTCCTGCACTTATGCAGTGTTAGGGCTTGTCATTCACTTCATCAAGGATTTTTTTCAGCCTGGCTTGACTGTATCTGTGTTCAGCAGAGTGGGGTCTGGAAAATGCAGGTCGGTAAGGGTCTGAGAGGCCATTTGATGCAGGATAGCAAAGTGTAGGTGGGAGCTTCTTTGGAAATGGCTCTCCTAGTTCTCCTGGGAGAAGCTGCTGACACTTGAGCATCTCACCTTTGGGATTTCAGTATCAGTGTCTCATCCTGGTTTTTCTTGGAATCCTACTGTGGGCTTTAAAAAGCCTCTTGAAGAATCTCTGTCAGGAGCAGGTTAGTCTCATGGAGCTAATTGTGCCCAACGCTACAGGAAGAGAGGTGAACAGCAAGGCAAGCAGTCAGGTAGGTGGTAGTGAGACTGTTGAGATGACTCACCCAGTTATGAAACGAGCCTCTCTCCTGTGCAGCATGGCTATCTGGCATCCCAAACCTGTGACTGTGGTCCCTCCCCCTATGCCTTGGAAGAAGAACCTGCGCCATCTCATGTTTGAAGCAAGCTGTTCTCTGCAAAAGGCTGGTCTGTTGTGGCTGTGTTAAAACTCGGTGAGCCTCCAAAGGAAGCAGGCGCTGCAGAAGCCACAGGGGAGCCTGAGATGCTGCTCCCTCCCAGGCCTGCCCTGCGCAGTGGCAGCTGCAGCTATGTTTCCAGCTCAGTTCTTGAATGCTCCCACCCTTTAAAGGTCAGTCCGCCAAAACTCAGCTTGAGCAACCTGCTTCTGTTTCCTCCTGCGGACTCCACTAAGCACTATCTTAGTGCTGCCAGCCTGTGCTGCGCTGGAAAACGGATGCTGTGGTTCAGGATCGCCTGAGGGACTGGACACGCAGCCTGGAGGGGGCTTTGGTATGCTCCTCCTTGCAGTGTGTTAATGCTATTAGGTTGAGACAGACGAGCAGCCTGGGGTTTTGAGCACAAACACTCATTTCCCTGACTATACACAAAGCTGCTTAGGGGGCCTGTTAGCTCCACAGCTGCCACACTCAGAAATACGGATTTAGCCTAGTGAATGTTTTATCTCTGCCCTGGTCACAAGGGAAGATGGCTGAAATAATACAGGGATATTTATTTCTGACCAGAAGGATTCAAGAAGGGAAAATTCTTCCTGGCAGACACCTCTGCCTATGGCCTAACTGTCCTGCTGGATAGTGAACAGTGGTGCTGCAAGGCCCATTTGAGGAGTTTGCAGAAATCCTGACAAGGTTGTGCATCATGTGAGCAGGATTTTTGCTAATTGGCAGGCAAATCTCTCACCACAGGTTTCACTTTGGCCATGTCAGCAAAATGTGTGAGGGACCTAGCATTCAGTGGGTTCTTGTAATGCAAATTAGGTTTCTGCCTAATCTGAGAGTGCATTCTCTCTCTTAATGATACTTTTCCCTCTTCTCTCTTTCCCACTGCTCTCAGGGAGAAGACAGCTTCTTAGAAAAGGTAATGCAAGCAATTGCTGGGGAAGTCTGTTTCTTAGTGACTTGTGTGTAAAGAATGAGTTTTCCCCTTGTTTTCTGCTGAAGAGGGAAGGGGAGGTGGGTGCAGAGGGAGCGCTTGTTCCAGCAAAGCCTCTTAGCACAGCTGTGGGCTGGATGAGAACATGTAGGAGCACAAAAGTGACCCTGTAGCCAAGATGGGGCCAGCCCAACCGAGCTGCTTAAAGCTTACCAAATTCGCTTTGGGGAAAAAATACTCTCCTGATCCTGGCAGCAATGATAGATATTTCCAGAAAAGATTGGCAGCCTTTAACATATCTGAATTAGCTTTAACCATGCACATAAGGTGGGATTCACCATAGCACCCCCTTCAGATACGTGGGGAGAAGGCTGAATTAGAAAACTGAAGTCTTGTGCTCTTTCCATGTTGTTATGTCCTGATGGAGGCTGAGCGAGGGCCTCATAGAGGAGACAGACGTTTCTCCACTTCCTTGAGCAGCAGAGTTTGGGCTGCCGGCTCATGCAGCCACTGATGCCTGAGCAGGATTGCTGCTTGCCTTTGCACTTGTGCTCTGCGCTGGGGGCCAAGCAAGTCATTGAAAGAGCAAGTGGGAGACGCTGGGGTGCGTGTGTGTGTGTGGCAGCATTTTTCCTGCTCTCCCTGCGCTTGGCTCAGACATCTGTTAACGCGTTTGAGCGGACTCTGTTCAGGCTTCCCGGGCTGGGTGACTTGTCCCCCTCCAGGCTGTCAGTGCAGGGTGAAACAGGAGAGGGAATGGATGTCCGCTCTCCAAGAGGAGCTTGAACTCGGATGCTGAACCAGATAAAGCTCTCTAGCCGAGGACAAGGGAGGAGTTTGGTGCTTGCCTTCTGGGAACATCCTTTTGCAGAGCATCTCCCTTCCCGCAGAGGATGCAGACTTGCCTTCCCTTCCTGGCACATGGCAGGAGAGGGCGCTCGGGGCCCGGCCAATGCACAAGGAAAACCGAAGGCCCAGCGCCGCAGCCGCCGGCTCCTCATCCTCCTCCTCTGCCCTGAGGAGCCGGGACCCTCTTCCTCTGCTCTAAGCAGTCGGGCTCCCCTGCCTCGGGGGTCTCCCCAGCTCTCCAAGTTACGCCAAGGGCAGCCTGGCAGAGTGAAGCGCTGCTCTGGTGCTCAGCCCTGGTGCCGCGATGCCCTGGTGTGGGGAGTTTCTGTTGAAGAGCCCTTCTGCAGCTTTTATTTCGTCCCTCTTAGAGGAAAGCCTTAACAGGCTTGGCTAACATGCTGCTTCCGAATCTTGCCTGTGTGCTTGGAGATGAGTAAGGCAGATGTGTAGCTGTGACCTAGCATCTGCTGGCTGGGTAAAATCTAGTGGTGTGTGGGGCAGAGCTGTGCTGTGTGGCAGACGTGGCTATTGCCTGTGCTGGCGGGGCTTGTGCCAACCTCAGGTGTCTGGGTGCGCAGCGGGATGCCGAACCCAGCCCTGGCTAGCTGTGAGTGATTCTATGTGCTGCAGAGGGACAGCAATCGCAGTTGTTGTGTAAGCTGACAGCTGAAACAAAGTCCTTTGCGCTTGGCTCGTGGTGCTCCTCTCTGCTGGTGTCCTCGGGTTTTGTTCCTGTTTATGCTGGTCTCTTCTGGGTGCTTCTGCTGGATATGCTTCAGGAGAGCTGTGCATGGCTTCTTCCTTGGGAGCAAACAGGGTCACGAGCGATCATAAAATAAGAGTAAAATCAAGGAAAAAACATCAATCCCATTAAAGATTGGTGTGATGGAGATTTCTAAGCAGTTGAGCTCATCAGCTGCTTTGCACGAGTAAGTGGGAAAACTTGACCGTCATGGTGGAGCAGGCAGGTTGTTCTGTGGGGCAGCGGAAGGGAGTGGAGCTGGGACCTACAGAATGATGGCTTGCTGCTGTAAAAGCAAGTAAGGGCCAGAGGAGTCCTGGGTCCTGCTCCTTCCCCTCTCCAAGCTTTCTTTACCAACGCCCTTCCAGAGGGACTGAGGTTTCCCTGAAACCCCCTGTGCTCTTTGCCACCAGGAGAAATCCATTCTACAGATGGGCTCCCTGGACAGCGAGGACACAAGTGAGATGCCACTGCAGATCCCGAAGGAGATCTGGCTCTTGGTGGACCACTTGTTCAAGCATGCCTGCCACCAGGTGAGGGAGAGGGCCTGCGCCATGCCGGGAGGCTCTCGAGGGCTTGGTAACCCAATTCATCACTCACACTTGGAGATCAACTCCAGTTTGGTATTTACAGGGCAGGGGTTATCCCCTGTGCTTGAGACACTGGGCTGGGGGTACCAGTTTTCACCCCACTGTCACTATGTGCCTCAGCCTCTGTGAGGAAGATGACTTTGTCCATCCCTGTGCTGGTTTTGGCAGGAGGACCTGTTCCAGACTCCGGGCATGCAAGAAGAGTTGGAACAGATTATTGACTGCCTGGACACCAATATCCCTGAGACAATCCGTATCCTTTCTGCGCCTGACTTTCCCAGGAGCCTGCTGGTTCTCAGCTCTGCAGGGAGAGCTCTGTGACCTCAAGGTGGCAGGGTCCCTACAGGGGGATTGCCTCCCCTCTGTCCCCCCAGAGATAACCTCTTGAAGCTTAACCTATGTTGGCTAAAGCAGCCAGGGGGCTGGGGCTCTGGAAGCCTCTTCGAGGCTGTGCCAAGCACAAGAGCTGGTGAGGCTGAGTGCTGGGGGGCATGATCTGGAGAAAGGGCTAATGGAGCTGAGGATTTCTGTGGGGCTAGAGCAGGGGTCCTCAAACTATGGCCTGTGGGCTGGATACAGCCTCCCAGGGTCCTCAATGCGGCCTCCGGTATTTACAGACCCCCCCCGCCCCACCCCAGCAGTGGTTGGGGGCAGGGAAACCAAGCAGCCGCAGATGACTGCCTGCCACTTCATCCACGCGCCGGCCCCCTGGTTCAAAAGTTTGAGGGCCCCTGGGTTAGAGCGTGGGCAAACATAGTGGAGGGTGGATGGGACAGGATTTTCCATGGATGGGGGACAATGGAGGAAGAGGAGGAGGGCTTTGATGTCAGGGGGCAGTTAAGCAAACAGGGAACTTCCAAGACCTGCAAGGAGGAAGCAGAGACTAGGCAGCTGGGAAGGAGGAGAGGTAGGTAGTAGTCTGGAGAGGGAGGTGGTCCATCTGCTCAGCATGTCCCTTGATTCCTACCGGTCCAGCGGGCAGTAACCACTCCGTGGCTGAAGCACTTCTCATCTTCCTGGAGGCTCTGCCAGAGCCAGTGATCTGCTACGAGCTGTACCAGCGGTGCCTTGACTGGTCATACAACAGCCGGCTATGCCGACAGGTGCGGCGCTGCCTCTGTGCTTTGTCCGCTCGCTGCGGGGTCAGGGCAGCTCTCCCTGCGGTGAGCTCTGCCTTGGTCCTGCAGCTTGCTGAGTCCTGCTCCTTTCCCGTGAGCTGGTGAGGAGGCTTTGGGATCAGGCACTCGGAGGTTCTTTGCAGTGGGCAGGATGACCTGGGTACTGTGGCAGTGCTTTCCTGTCCTGAGGTTGGCACTGCATCGTCTCCTGGCTGTCGTGGTGGAGCACACAGGGAATAGCAGCCCTGGGGAGTGGAAGAGCCTCCGCAGGTCTTGGGGGCTTAAGCACTTGCTCAGAGCTGCAGTTCCTGTGCTTCCCATAAGGGCAATGAGCGGCTCTTAAAAATAGCCGGTGGGGCAGCAAGCAAGGCCAAGCATGTCCTTGGGCCGAGGAGGAAGTTTGGGGGCACGTTTTCAGTACTTGCATCAGAAACCTCTTGTCTTGGTCTCTGTGCTGCTGCTGTGCAGTTCATGGGGGTGAGAGCTGGGATCTGACTGGAGATGAGCGGGAAGCAGCCCCAGGGCAGCGGTAGTTTTTGCCTGGTGACACAGTTACCCTAGAGGCAGTGCTACCAGGAGCCAAAGCCCGTGAGTGCCATCAGTACTAGGCTACATAGGCTACAGCTGGTGGCTCATTGCTTGCTTTCTGGGTCTGTGGCTCATGCCAGTAGTGATGCAGTGGCTCAAGGTAGTGGAAGGGGGAAGGCTGCCCATCTGGAGTCCAGACTGCCACGGTGTGTCCAGGCTGCAGCGATGTGAGCTGGGAGAGCTTCCTGTTTCCTTTGCAGGTGATTTTTCAGCTGCCTCGTTGCCATCGTAGCGTGTTTCGGTACCTAATGTCATTCCTCCGAGAGCTGCTCAGATACTCTGAAGACAACAACGTCAGCGTCGCCATGATCGGTAAGTGTGTCATTTCTCTGCTGCGCTCACTGAAACGTAATGCCTTCCTGGTCCCTTTCAAGGCCTCCATTCCTGACCAGTAACTTAATTTTTGTACCTCTGCAGCCGCCTTGTTCTCCAGCCTCCTCCTGCGCCCTCCACCCAATCTGGTGGCAAAGCAGACTCAGCAGGACCGCCAGCGTGCCATCAACTTCCTCTATAGCTTCCTGCTTGCCGGGGATGAGGAGTGACTCCTGCCTGTGTGCCAAAGCGGAGGCCTGTGCTGCCAGCCTTGCGCGGAGGCCAGGCCTCTGACAGCTCCAGAGGGTAAAAGGCTCTAAGCTACTCCAAGTGCTGTGTTTACAGTTGGAAGGGATGTGTTCCCCTCTCCTTCCCAACGCTGTACCCTACGCTGCAGAGGACCTGCACACTCATTGCACTGCCATCTTTGACAGGAGCCTCCTGCTTTCTCCTTGGGAGCTGGGTGGATCTGTTGATACCCAAGCACTGTGCCAGCAGCTTGATGTTCCCATGGCAGTGTCACCAGTTCCCCAAGTCATGCTTCTTTGCACCCCCATCTGCCTGGAGTCACTGTGGGGAAGGGTGGAGACTGTCAGTGCTCTTGAAGGCCATGGCATGGCTGGCTGGCACTCGGCCCGTAGGCTGCGTCCCTGCAGGTGCAAAGTATGCGTGCTGGTGTGTGCTGACTGTACTGGTGAGAGCCCCGTGCTCTGCCCTGGGCTGGCGTTGGGCACCTTCAGCCATGCAGCAGACCTGGCCAACCCCTCACTGTGCTACGAAAGCGGGACCGTGGCTGACCCAGGAAAGTTACCTGGACGTTTGGCCTCTTCCCTTCAGCAGGGTATTGCCCTCTCCCCTCCCTCACGGGGTGCAGTGTCTGGCACGCAGCTCTCTCCCAGCACTCCCAGCCTTCTGCCACTGCCACCTTGGCCTTGCTCTCCTCTCTCTCCCTTCCCCTGTGCCCCAGCTTCCTTCTGGGACACAGGATCTTGGGTGGCTTGGAGGGGCCTGGGTCAGGCAGTGAGCTTCTCCAGGGCTGTCCCTGGGCAAGGCATGGAGCAGGACACAGCCCCTGTCCCTCCCAGCCCTGCTTGCAGAGCCACAGGGGTAGGACTCGGGTTGGGGAACCGGGGTGGTGGTGGATACTGTCCTCCCCCTTGTCCAAAGGGTACAGGCTGGAGGCAGAAGGGGAGGGGGGAAAGGAGCCAGAAATCCACCTCGAGGTCCAGAGGAGCAGCTGGGGGCTATGCGTGGGTGCTGTAGTGCCAGGGTCACAGACAGCTGGGAAGGGGACACCCTGGGGCCTGGCAACTTGTGGGTGCAAGAGGGAGGCCTGTCCCAGTGAAACACTAAGCAGAGTCCTGCCTGCTTGGGCCAGGGACTGCGTGGCCTCGGCTGAGGGAGGCTGCTGCCAGAGGGGAGGGCCGCAGATCCCAGAGCCCCTGCCAGTGCCGTTGCTCAGCCCACAGCTGTCCGTCTGGCTGTGTGGTCCCCGTGCACTGGCTGAGCTGCTGGGGGCACCCCTACCTTGTGGCTCTTTTTCTTGTCTTTAAAATTTTTAAATTACATAATTTATTGGGAAACCGTTTGTTCCAAATAAAACTCTGTTGTGCAAGGTTTTGCAGGGCTGCACTGGGTGCTCGCACCGAGCCTGCCATCGCTCACGTAGCTCTGCGCTGTGCGGCCTGGGGGTGGCTGCTGCCGGGCCACAGCATCCCATGACGCAGAGCTGCAGCTTGGCTCCGCCGCCCTCCCTGCCCAGGGCTCCGGGGCTCCCTGAGGGGCTGGAGCCTTCCAAAGGCAGCCAGCTCCTTCCTCAGGCTCTCCCACCGCCCCCTGGCAGAGTGCTGGGCAGAGTTGGGGGATGGCAGCAAAGGTTCCCATTCCCCAGGTTCCTGCTGGTTCAGCTCCTGCTCCTGGGCAGCAGCTCGCAGGCTCCTGGCACGCAGGCAGCGTGCGGCCGCACGCCAGTTGTCTTTTTGGCAGAGTGGCCTGGCACACGCCGCACCGGGGATGGTGCAGCCAGCACGGAGCGGGCCTGGGGAGGGCGGGCGCAGCAAGGCGCTGCTGCCAGCGCGTGGGACAGGGCTTTTGCAGGTCTGAGCAGGGATGCCCATGGAGTGCAGGTCCCTCTGGCCCCACCGGCTTGGCAACTGGAGCAACCGTGGAGAAAGCCAGCGCGTCCTGCTGCAGGAAACGGCTGCCGGTGTCATCTCCATCTGCTTCCTGCCGGCTCCTTGAGAGCAGGGCTGTGCCTGGGCAGCTGCTCCTCACACTGTCACGGAGGGGACCGACGCAAGGTGCCGGCATTGTTCCCGCGGCCACCACATTCCTGCCACTGCCGGCGGAAATGCCAGAGCGAGTGCGAAGCCCTGCTGCTCCCCAGGGATGGGGTTGAGGCCTGGGCCTGCCCATCCTCCAGGCCTGCCCAGGGCACAGGGGTCCTTGGGTGGCCTCAGAGGCTGTTGGCGCACCGCTCTGCACTCCATATTGAGGTGGGGGTCTCACGCTCTCACCTGCGAGCCTAGCATGGGCATTAGGGGACTGATGGATGCTGACGGTGCCCAGATGGCAGGACCGACATAGCTGGTAGCATGCCAGCAGCATGTGCTCGCTACCGGCAGTTGGGATTAGCCCACGATGTTGGCACAGCCAGTGTCCCACATCCACCCAGGATCTCCATCACCAGCTGCAGGTGGGGCAGTGAGCCCTGCCTGTCCCCCTGGCTGCAGCCAGAGATCCCCAAGGACTGGAGGGCTCCAGCGATTGCTCAGCCCGCTCCCATCCCAGGGCACCCAGGATCCGTGTTTGCCCACTCAGAGAGCCAGGACCCAGCAGAGCACCCTGTCCTTGCCATACTGGGACCAGCACCCGCACACCCACCCAGGGACAGCTGCCTGGGGTGGGGGGCTGCCTGTACACACCATGTGCATTTGACTCTGGAGACCTTGCAGCCCTCAGGCTTCACACCCCCCAGCAGCACTCACAGCAGCCACCATGCTGGAGATGCAGCTCCAGCAGTGCCTCTCCCTGCCTGCCCACCCCTGCCCACTCTGCCCATGCCCCTGGCACTGCCGTACTGCCCCACCGGCCCCGCTGCCAAAGCTCCCCGCCACAGTGCAGGGGCTCTGGCACTGCAGGCAGTGTGCAAAGGAGCTGCCACAGCACGCCATGCATGGGGAACGTGGCTGAGCCCAGCAGCCTCCCACCTGCCTGCGGGCAGCCAGCCAGGCCAGGAAAAGCCAGAGATTCCTTAGGTCTCCTGGCCCAGGAGCCTTTTCCTCCTACACCGGCTGGCCACAGCCCAACCGCGGGGTCCTCCCTGGCCTCCTCCTTCCAGGCTGGTGCAGGAGGGCTGGGGTCAAAGCTCAGCTGTGCATCCCCTGGCCGTGGCCCAAGCCCCCGCGCTCAGGGCTGGGTGATGCTTGGCAGGGCTGTGGGACACCGCTGTCTACCCTGGCACGGGCCACGGCAGTCTGCTCTGGGGGCGGCTGCCAGGCCACCCCTAGCTGCCTGTCCTGCCTGCGCCCAGGCAGGCAGGCACTGGCCCTGCAGGTGTTCGTGGGCAGGGTGCTGGCTGCCTGCAGCCGGTGGCGGGGCGAACGGTGCTGAAGGGCGGTTTGAGATGCAAGGGGAGAGCCCTCCCCGTTCAAAACAAGTAGCAGCGGCACTGTAGGGCAGCAATGGAGGAACGGTAGTCCCACCACCACCACCACCACCACCACCACCTGGGCCACGGTGGGCGTGGGCAGGCGGCATGGCGGAGCGCGCTGGCGTGTGGCCGGGGAGCACATCCCTCCCCAGTCCCAGAGGATGAGCTAATGTAGGCCAGCTGGGCCCAGCCCCGCAGCTGCAGCCTTTCTGCTTCTCCATGGCCCTGTTAACCCCCTCCCCACCGGTGCTGCCACCCCCCTGCCCATGCCCCAGCAGCTGCCATACTCCCCTACCCACAGCCCCGCCATGATGCTGCAGCTGAGCTGCCCTCCGCCCGGGATGCTGCTCATGGGAGGTCTCCTGCAAACAGTGTGGGGTCTGGGGGCCCTGCACAGGCACTGCCTCGCATAGGGGTCCCGGCTGGGGGTGTCCTGTCCCAGGAGGGATGTCATCCCTTTGCAGGGCTCAGCCCCCACCCACCTGCCTGGTCCTACAGGGACCCTGTCTGCTGAGCCCTGACCCCTGCATGGGTCCTGCTCAGGCACAGCCCTGTGGGCATGGGGACACCAAGGAGGGGGATGCTAGGGACAGAAATGCCAGGTCCCAGGCACCCACGGCTGCTCCTGTGTGTGGGGCTGTGCAGACAGCTGCCCAGGGCCAGTGGGATCAGACTGCGGGGAAAAGGGGAGATCTGGCAGCTGCTGGGGCTGCCTGAAGCCAGCAGAGTCAAATGGAAGCAGTGAGAGAGCGGTGTCCCGCACTGGGCTGCCATCTGGCTGCCCTGGGGTGGCTGCCCGCCCTTCACCTGGGCTGGAGCACCCCAGCGAGGCACTCGGCAACAGGCAGAGACAGCTCCTGCAGCTGCCACTCTGTCCCTGCCTGTCCCACTGGCCTCCTCTCCTGCCGCGGCCAGGCCAGGGCCAAACCCTCCTCCCAGCCCCTCGCTGCCAGACATGGGTGCTGCACCCTCAGCTTCACCTAGCGCCTGTGGGTGCTGGTAACCACGGCAACAGCAGCATCGCTGGAGCAGGGCAGAAGCACCAAGCACATCAGCACCTCCCTGCAGAAACCACTTTACAAAAGCCGTTATCCCAGCAAAGGTTTTGGCTAACGAGCTGCCGGAGATCCCCACCCCAGCACTGTCGGTATCTGGGGGCCAGTGAGCAGGATGGGCCAGGGCCATGTCCCCATCTCCAGGCACGAAGCATCCCTGCATGGCCCCACGGCAGCAGAGCCTGTCCCACCACCATGCTGCTAAAGCAGTTGTTACCACTCAGCCCCTCGTCACACAGCTGATTCCCATTGCAGAGGGGAATTCAGGTGAGCAGAAAAATAAACCCCAGAAGGGGCTAAAGGCAAGGGGGTTCAGGGCAACATTTGTAGCCAGGGTCTTTCCTCCACAGCCTGAGGGTTCCCCAGCCCCTCACCCTGACTGGGACCAGCATCCCCAACTCCATCATCCAGCCCCTCTGCAAGCTTGGGGCGTACTGGCCTCCTGGTTTACTGCCCTCCTCCCCAATTTTACAAACCAGTCAGTGCTGCAGCTTGTTTTTCCTCTTTGCTGGGTAGCTTCTCTGCCAGCACTGGGCTGGGGAAGGGGCTGCCTGGGCCCCCAGCAGGCAGCTCCAGCAGGGAGCAGAGGGCCCCTGGGAGCGCTCTGTACAGGCAGGTGAGCAGTCCCTACCCGCACCTCCAAAAATAAGGGTTTACTGGCATCATAACTCTTTATTATAAAGATGTATTTACACAGAATAAATCTTCACAGACATGAGAGACATGGTCAACAGGACCCAGCGGCACTCAGAGCAAGAGCCCCCCCCCTTTGGCATACATCAGTGTTTGACACAGAGACCCCAGTGCCCCCTCCCATTCTCCTGCTGTCGCGTGGCGTGGAGCAGGCAGAGGGACCCACAGCTCCAATGCTATGTCCTGGGTGGGCACCCCACATTATCAGGGGTCCCCAGGAGGTGGGTCCGCCGGTGGGAAGGCTCCCCACACTTGTCAGGGAGGGCAGCTCACGCAGGGTGTGGGATTAGCATCATGGGAATAAACACCCCCACCTCCGTACAGGCTGTGTGCTCACCCCAGCATGCAGCCAACTGGCAGGGATGGGGCAGAAGCCCCAGGGGAGCTCACAGACCCCTGAAGAGAAGCTCCTCTGCCTTACAAAGTGCTTTGCACAAATCCCACAGGTCCCAGCAAGCCAATGCCCAGGGAAGCCCCGCACCCACCGGGACAGGGGCATTGCAGCAGCACTCAGCCTCACCACAACCTATACAGGTGACCCACTCCCAGCCAGCCCCAGGAGGTGGTGAGGGGAGGCAGGAGGCACCCACGGTGCCAGACATGGTGCCGGGACCACCAGGGATGGCTGCAGGGAAGAGGCGACGCCAGCTGAAGGCTCACAGCTAGAACCCCATGCTCGGGGTCAGGATTCGAGTGGAGCAGGCTAGGACACAGGGTGGGTGATGGCAGCCTCGACCCTGGAAGGCTGGTGGCAACCCTGCAACAAGAGCAAACCCGGGTAGGTGTGAGTGCTGGCAACATCACACTGTGTCCCCTTTTCACCCCCATGCCCCGCTGCTCCTCACCTGTCTCAGAAAGGCATGGGGCCCTTGTGGGAAAGCCGGGGCCGGGGCCGCCGGTACCTCCGCCAGCCGCCCGGCCGGTGCCCAGCCCCACGCCGCGCACCCCGCGGCTGCACCAGGGTTTGGATGAGGCCATTCTCCGCATCCTTCCCATTCGGCACCTGGCCCAGTGGCCCTGGGGACAGCAGGAAGAGTGTTAGCAGGTCCCCCCGCTGCACGTGGGCCTGGGCTGGGGTACTGCAGGGGCCCAAGGCAGGCAGGCTGGGCAGCGCCACCCGTTTCCTGAATTGCCCGTGGCAGGAGCCATTCGCCCGCTGAGTGCTTCCTGCAGCCAGGCCACCTGCGTGGAGCACAGACACCTCGTGCGGCCACCATCACCGGCCTCATCGAGGGGCACAGAGCAGCCTGGCCTCCTGCTTTGGCCCCCAGCCCTCCCCAAAGCCATCCTCCCATGCCCATCTCCCTGTGAGCGATGGGTAGGGGCCACCGGGACCCTCTGGCTGCAGCCTGCTCCCCCTGGCACAGATGCTCTGGTGCCATCGCTGCCAGTCCCACACCCCACACACGTGCGCCGGTGGCCGGCTAAGCCGGGGCTGGGGTGGCAGCCGGTGCAGGGGCCGGGACCCACGGCACAGCCGTGGCTCCCACCGCCCGCACCCCGGCGGTGCCCCGCGCTGTCACCCGCGGCGCCAGGCGTGTCGCGCCTTGGCAGCCGGTGGCAGGGACGGCTCGGCCGCCTGTTGTTCTGCCCGGGTGCACGGGGAGGGGCGGGGGGGCGTGTTGGCACCATGAAAAGCGCTTTGTCCTCCCCAGCCGGGCGGCAGCGGCTCCCGGCCGGCACGGGCAGGGGGTGCCGGTGTCCCACCCCACCCCGGTCCCGCTCTGCCCACGTTCATGGTCCTCTCCATCCTCCCCGCTGCCAGCCCGGGCACCGGGCGCTGCCGGGCCGGGGGAAGGGGAAGGAAGAGCAGAGGGTCCCCAGCGCGGCGCGGAGGCGCGGCCGCGCCCCCGGCCCGGGGGTCCCGGCACTCACCCGCAGCGGCCAGGGCGAGCCAGAGCAGCAGCAGCGCCAGGAGCCAGCGCGGCGCGGCCATGCTGGGGGGCGGCGGGAGCGGCGGCCCCGCTGCGGGGGAGCCGCATTTGTAGGCGGTGAGAGCCCGGCCCGGCCCCGACGCCCGCCCGGTCATGTGGCCGCCGGGCTCCCGGGGGGGTCCGCCCCCGCCCGCCCCAGCGTCCGGGACACCCCCCGGCCCGACCGCCCCCCCGGGAATCCCACACACACCGCGCCGCAGCCCGGCCCCAGCCCCAGGGCTCGGGGACCACCCCCCAGCCTGGCCCTGGGAGCCTGTGTCCCCCCGTCGTCCCCGTCCGCCCCCCCGCCCCACGCCAGCCTGGATCTGGGACATGCTCCCAGGCTGGTCCAGGACCCCACCTCTGATCCTTGCCCAGGACCTCCACCAAGCCTGGCCCAGAACCCCCCACCTAGGCTGGTTCTGGGACCCCTGCATGCAGCCTGGCCCCAGGACCCACACACACATCCAGGCTCAACATCCCCGTCCCAACCTAATCCTGGGACCCTCCACCCTGCCTGCCCGAGACCCCCCTTTTCAGATTACCCCCCTTCCCCTGGCACCCAGCCTGTCCTGGCACCCCCATCCACCCACCACCCCTGACAGCCCCTGCCCCACCTCCTCCCCAGCCAAGCAGTGCCTGCAGAGGAGTCTACCTGCAGCTCCCCCCAGCCCTGCTGCCCCACAGGTCATCCAGCCACTGCCTGGGGGGCACAAAGCCCCCTCTGCCGGGGGGCACAGTGAGGGTGCCACTGCCTGTGAGGGGATGGGGAACAGATCACCGCTGCAAGACAGGCACCGCAGTCCCCAGCTCTGCACTGCATGGGAGCTAAAGCACCCTGAGTCCCACCCCATGCAAGAGGTGTGGGCTGTGGGTGCCAGTCCAGCATGGCCTGGATGCTGGCTGAGCACTGACGGAGCCCCTCATTGACCCAGGCGTCTGGTACAGCTGCTGGCACGGTGTTGTGGCAGGCGACAAAAGCAGAGCTGAAGTCTCCCACAGCCTAGGGACCACTTGCTGGCAGCCAGGTTCTTCCAGGGAGGCCACAGGAGCCACGTGCTGTGCCAGGACATCACCCTTCAGCCCCTGCAGCTTTCGGGGGGTGAGGGCTGCTGGGACGCCCCCACGCTGCCCCTCAGGGATGTTGGGACAGAAGATGGCAGCTGGGGACGGGGCAGTTGGGGCACACTGTGAAGCCGCATGCACTGAGGACTAATGCAGTGACAGCCACAGCATGCCAAGGACACAAGCAGGGCGCTGAGAGACAACAAGAAGGTGACTCCTCCAGGTCCGGGCACAGGGGTCTCCTGAGCAGGTAGTGAAGGGTGGGGGGTAGGTGTGTATTGGGTTTGCTTGGCAAGGTTTTGGTAGTGGGGGGACTAAAGGGGTGGCTTCTGTGTGAAGCTGCTAGAAGCTTCCCCAATATCCAATGGAGCCAGCACCAGCCGGCTCCACACTGGACATGGATGCTCCTGCTGCTGGCCGACGCCAAGCCCATCAGCGATGGTGGTAGGGCCGCTGGGATAACATAGGTAAGAAGGGGAAAAAACGTGCACCACAGCAGCCAGAGAGAGGAGTGAGGCCATGCGAGAGCAGCAGCACTGCAGGCACCGGGGTCAGGGCAGAAGGAGGCAGGAGGGGCTTCAGGCACAGGGCAAGAGACCCCCCGGCAGCCTGTGGGAAGCCCACGGCGGGGCAGGCTGTGCCCCCCAGCCCATGGAGCCCACAGGGCAACAGACCCCCACCCACAGCCCAGGGAGGGCCCCACGCTGGGGCAGGGGGCTGTGTCCCGCGGGTGGTGGCGCTGGGGCAGCTCCTGGCAGGGCCAGTGGCCCCATGGGCAGAGGAGCCCGGGCTGGGGCAGGGCAGGGGCAGGGCTGGGGACCTCGCAGGGGCCTCCCTGGGGCCAGCTGGGCCTGGGGGGCTGCACCAGTGGCAGAGACCCACGTTGGGGCAGGGGGGGAGAACCGCAGCCCGTGAGAAGGACTCACTCTGGAGGAAGTCATGGAGGGCTGTCTGCTGTGGGAAGGACCCACACTGGATCCAGGGAAGAGAGCGAGGAGGAAGGAGCGGCAGTGACAACATGTGATGGACTGGCCACAGCCCCTGTTCTCTGTCCCCCTGTGCTGCTGGCAGGGGCAAAGCAGAGAAATCGGGAGTGAAGCTGAGCCTGGGAAGAAGAGAGGGGTGGAGGGATGATGTTTTACACTTTAGTTTTTATCTTTCATTATCCTGTTCTGATTTAATTAGTAATAAATTAATGTTTTCCCCAAGTCAAGCCTGTCTGCTGGGATGGTTCCTGCTGGGTGATTTCCCCGTCCTTATCTCAAGCCAAGAGCCTTTCATTACATTTTCTCTCCCCTGCCCAGCTGAGGAGGGCAGTGACAGAGCAGCTGGATGGGCACAGAGCATCCAGCCAGGGTCACCCCAGCACAAGGTGTCACCCCTGCAAAAAGTGGGTGACAAGGGCAACCACACCCTGGGATGGGGTGAGTGTCGGTGGCCCTGCCTTACCAGCACCCTACAGTGGGTACAGCAGGGGCTGGACAGGAGGGGCTGGACAAGGTGATTGTGTGTTGGGCTGTGAGGATAGGCTGGGGGGAGCTGTAAGAGGGGCTACAGGGGGTGTGTGGGGACCATGTTGCAACCCTACACATGCCTGTGGGACACCCTCTGCGTCTGTTCCAGCCCTGCTGGCTGTGCCCCCCTACACTGCCACAGCTCTGGGCAGGCTTGCCTGCAGCCTCGTGCTGCCAGTGCCGTGTAGGGTCACCGCTCCCTGCCAGCATTTTGCACCCCCAAAATGAGGTGCTCCTTCAGTGTGTGTGTGTGGGTGCCCAGCTCATGCAATCCAGGAGCTGTAGCCCCATCCCAGCAGACCAGCTGCCAGGCTGTGGGGCACCCCACAGCCCACCTCCCTGGGCACACATCACCTTCTGGGCTTCAGGGCAGGCAGAGGCAGGCCGGCCCTGCCTTCACAGGGGTTGTGGCAGCAGCATCCCCGTGCCACCTCTCGCTTCCGCATTCCTGCAGCCGTGCACACCCTCCCTCCCCGACCCGCGTCCTGTTTGCCGGGCGCGTCACCCCGGCCTGAGTCACCCCACGGCCTCTGCAGGTGACGGAAGGCCAACAATAGCCCACAAAGGGAGGATGTCCCCCCAAAGCCTTCCTCCGGCTCGTCTTCGAGGAAACCTCCCGCGGGAGGGAAGGGCCCCACCGGACGCACGGAGGCCGATGAGCTTCGTCCTGTTGACACTGGCTTGTTCGGAGTGGCATGAGGCCCTGGGGATGGTCGCAGGGATGGTCAGTGATGTCCTGCCATGCTGGGTGAGGAGGAGGAGGGATGTGCAACCACAGGAGATGGGACAGGCCAGCCTCATCCGCGCCCCTTGGATGTGGAGTGGGGAGCTGGCATCGGGGATGGTACCACAGAGTTGAGCTCAGAGGCTGGTGATAAGGGGGTGGGGGTGACACTCTTGCCACTGTGGGGACCCTATGGCATGTGGCTGTGAGGTCAGGGGTAGCCAGCAGGGGACAGGGGACCCTGGGCATGCCATGGGTGCAGCCCCCACTCTGGCAGTGGGCAGGGACCAGGCACAGAGGATGGAAGCATTATTAGCACATTTTACTAACTAGCAGGATGGCAGCAAACTTCTGCCTGAGTGTCACCACAGCAACTGCACCACACATCCTCGAGAAACTTTTGTTACCGTAACAATTACAGGCAGCTTTGGTGTCACCCCGTGTCCCCCCTCCCTCCTGTCCCTGTGCTGCCCGTGCTGGGGCTGCTGGGGCAGGAGATTCCCCACTGCCCCGCTCCTAGGGTCCTCTGAGCCGGGGGGTGGAGGGTGATGCCAGACACAGGCAGCCTGAGAGCATTCGTGACATGAGCGTGCCAGGTCTCAGCCCGCCCCACAGGCAGGGACAGGCTGGCAGCAGGACCACCAGGCTTCGCTGCTACCGGCCCCTGCGCTGCACCGGAGCTGTGGCAGGACTGGGCAGGTGGGCAGGGGACAGGGCAGAGGGACATGGGGACAGGGGTCTGTGCAGCTCCACAGCGCAGTCCGGGTGCCACCTCGTGGTGAGCAGGATCCTGGCGACACAGCTGGACAGTCGCTGCGGTGACAGCCGGAGAGTCACCGCATGGGTTAAAATGGGTTAAAAACTGGCTGTCCAACAGGCGACAAATGCCCTAGGGAAGGGACGGCATCCAGAGCGAGTTCACGGCCCCCACCCGGCGCGGCGGGATCAGGCCCCCCCGGCCGTGCCCTTGCTAGGGCAGCGGAGAGCTCGCCTGAGCTGGTGCAGGGACCCCGGGAGGAGGCTCCGGCCAGGCAGAGGGGCTGGGGAGGAGGGAAGGGGCAGCACAAGGGCGGCAGCCATCCTGCAGAGCCTAGGACCAGCCAGGCAGGGCTTCCTCCCTGCCCATCACGCTGTTGCAGCAATTTGCTGCCCAGAATTCCTGAAAGAGCTCACGTATTTTCAAGGAGGTTTGTCCGTAAAACATCTATTTGTTCATTTGCCACAGGACTACCAGATCTCTTGCAACTTGCATCCTGCTGGGCAAACCACCAAGCACAAGGTCCTGCCGTGATGGCAGTGACATCTTTCCACCCTTCTCCCAGGATCTGCTCTCAGCACGTCTCCATCCCTGCCCCACACCTCCCCTGGTCCCATCTCTCTTTTACCCTCCTCCAAACACGTGCTTGTGCCATGCCCCTCAGACAGAGCCCCAGGGCCACCTGGCACTCAGCTGGCTGTGACAGTGATGCTGGGCCTGCCCCTGTGGTGCAGCAGGTCCATGAGACATCCCAGCCAGTTAAAAGGAGCTTCGTGATCTGCAATGAGCAATGGTCCAGCAGGGACCCCTCCTGGTACCCCTGTCCTCGGTGGGGATGCGCATCCTCCCCTGAAGATCCATGTCTGACCCATGTCTGGACACCTCTGCTGCCTGCCAACAGCTGTCCTTCAGCCAGCCTTTCTCTTCAATAAGCACAGAGAAGTCATTAACGAGCTAAGAGGAAATACGGATGCAGTAAAAGTGACAGGCCTTGGGGTCAAGGCTCCTCATGACTAACATAATGAGTTTTTTAGCAAGGCAGATGCCGTGGCGGTCCAGAGCTCACGGGCTTAGGCTCAGCGGGACAAAGGGCAGATCCCAGCGGGCTCCTCCCGCAGAGCGCAGGTCCCAGCGCAGCCCTCGGAGGTGGCCGCTGGTCCCCGGGCCCAGTGCCCAGGGTGTGGGCAGGGGCTGGTACCTGGCCTGCACAGCATAGCTCAGTCTGTTCACCACCATCACGGTCCCCTCCCTCCACACGCTACCACCAAACGTGTTTCTGATCATGTAAGGCTGCTCGATGCTAAAATATTGCCTAAATATTGCCACTGTCTCCCTTGCCAGTGTTGCCAACCCGGCTCACCAATACACTCCAAATTTATTTTTCCTATTATGCCATTACCAGGACAACGGGCTCTCGCTAGCGCTGAAGTTCCCTTTTGGTGTTGCAGCCCCTTTTTGCCTGCTTTGAACCCCAAGCAGCTGGAACGTGCCAGGCTGAGCTGGCGTGGCCCCACCTCTGCTCTGGGAGGATCTTTGGACTTCGTGCTGACTTTGCTGTTTGCTTTGATTTAGCAGCAGGATTTGCATAGGACAACAACCCCGCTCCCCATCTGCTCCAGGCCTTGACCTTCCCATCCAGCATCCCTCTGCCCCAGGGGCAAAGGCACAGGAGGAGGGACCTGTCACCCAAGGCACTGGCGAAACATTCCCTCCACTCCCTGTCCTGCTGGGCACCTCTGGGGGCAGCCATGCACCCCCCACAGTGGATCGCAGCCTGGGTGCTCCTGCTCCACGGTATGTTGGAGGGGCTGGACTGGGAGGTAGGGTGGGCTCCTCAGGGAATGACACATCCTGGGAACTCCCAGGAACCAGTTTGGTCCCAGCACAGAGGATGTAGGGGTGTTCTGCAGCAGTCCAAACCACTGCCTCGGGTGAGTCAAGGGTGTGTTTGCCCTTAGGTAGCCAGGGCTGTGCTGCTGCTCCAGCCTCGATACCCTACGGCAGGGGGGCAGGCTATGGAGAGGGGCTAAGCCTGCCTGCCTGACCCCAGGGATGACCCCTGGGGAGGTGATGGGTAAGGAGCAGCTCCCGGGGGCAGTGAGACCAGGCACCCAAGGCCACACCATGCTAAGGGTGGCCCATTCCCCCATTGCACCATGGACCAGAGCTTGGTGCCCTTGGCCCAAGACAAGGAACCAGCTCCCAGCCCACCGACTGCAGCGGCAATGGTGATAGAGATCTTGGGGAAAGGCAGTGCCGGTGATGGCACCAGATGCAGTGCAGTGCTGGGGAGAGGCCAGCTCCTGCCGGGGCTGCCAGCCAGCTATTCCCTGGACCCAGCACTGGGGATGCGCAGGGCTGGCTCCTGCCAGCTGCCTCCCGGCTCCCAGACAGTGGGCACCAGCTGCACCTTGTGATGATTCCCCCCCCGGCTGGGCTGGTCCCCAGGCATGCCGCAGGCACTGGCGTTTACTTCCTCTTGAGCTGGATGATGGCGTTGGTCTTTGCCCACTATTCCTGGGGCTAGAAACACTGTTTTTTTAAAAAGCCCTAAAGCTGGTCTGGCTCGGTATTTGGGACTGGGGATGAGGGTCACAGCTGCCCTGGTGCTGGCTCTGGGCTGGAGCAAGGGGCCAGCGGGACCTCAGGCTGCAGCCTGAGGCTCCAGAGTGTCCCTGCACCCCCAGGCTGTGCCACAGGCTGGCCACTGCAGGGCGCCTCCGCCAGGACCAGCGTCCGGGACTGCTCCGTGGACCCACCGGTGAGCCCCACTTGCCCTCCCAGTTCCTGGGACATCCCACACGGGATCAGCCCCCCAGCTCCACTGCTCACATCTTCCCTCGTGCTACCAGTACCTGCCCCCTACGGCCACCAACACAACCGCGCGGCTTGCTGCTCTGCGGGGCACCATGCGAGCCCACAGCGTCCATGCCTACATCGTGCCCTCCACGGACGCCCACATGGTAAGGCAGCAGCCTGCCCGCACCCCTGAGACTGGTTCTCCCACCGGTGCCTGTGACCACCTCTCGTGGCTCTGTTCCCGTCTCCAGAGTGAGTACATCGCTGAACGGGATTCCAGGCTGGGCTGGCTGACCGGCTTCACCGGCTCTGCAGGTGAGAGCATCCTCACCACCCTGCGGTCTCTGCTCCAGCGGGGACGGGGCAGCACCTGGCTGCCTCCTGGTCCTTATCCTTGGGGATCCGCAGGGCAGGGCATGGTCCCACTCCACACGGGAGGTTGGGCTGGCGATCCCTGAGGGTCAGCTGCCTGGAGTGGGGGGAGAGGTGATGTCTGAGCCCCCACTCCTGTCACAGGCACTGTCGTGGTGACGCAGGACAAGGCTGCCCTGTGGACCGACAGCCGCTACTGGACCCAGGCAGAGCGGCAGCTGGACTGCAACTGGGAGCTGCAGCGGACACGTCAGTGAGGGGCAGGCCGGGGGATTTCTGTGTGCCCCCATGCCCAGGACCTTCCCAGCCCCAGCCATGGCCTCATCTGGGCTCACCGTGGGCCAGGACATGGTTTGTCCTCTTGGTGCCACCCAGCTCTCTCCCACAGCCTGGATCGAGTCCATTGGGCTGTGGATCCTGGAGGCAGTTCCTGCTGAGGGGAACATCAGCTTGGACCCCTTCCTCTTCTCCATCGGTAGCATTGGCCATCACATAGAGGGTGACCCTGCCTGACATGAGGGCAGCTCCCAGGTGTGGATTTACCAGGTGTCTCCAACTGCGGGCTGCTTCCCCCCACTCAGACGCCTGGAACAGCTACAGCCAGGCTCTGCGTGGCTCTGGCAGGACCCTGCTCCCCATTGAGACCAACCTTGTGGATCAAGTGTGGGGTGACCAGAGACCCCCTCCAGCCTCTGGTGAGATCTACAGCCTCCCAGCAGCATTCACAGGTATGACCACCATCCTCCCCAAGGCTGTTGGGAGGATGCTTGCCAGTGGCAGACCCCAACCCAGGGGTCCATGGTGGTCCCTGAGCTGAGCTGGCTTCCTACTCCCCTCCCAGGGAGCAGCTGGCAGGAGAAGGTGGCTGGGATTCGGCAGCAGATGAAGCAGCACATTCAACGTCCCACAGCTGTGCTGCTGTCAGGGTTGGAGGAGACAGCCTGTGAGTAGCTGTGGTGCCACGGTAGGTGCTGTGGTGGGTGTCACGGTGGGTGTTGTGGTGAGTGCCCTGGGATCCAAACCCTGGGGGTGGGAGGGGAGCTGGTGGGCACAAGCTTGGAGGTCTTGTTCCTGACAGGGCTCTTCAACCTCCGTGGAGACGACATCCCCTACAACCCTGTCTTCTATTCCTACACCCTGCTGACCAACTCTAGCATAAGGTGGGAGGCATCTTCCTGCAGGCACAGGGCATGAATGGGGCTCAGCACCCACCCAGCTTCCCTTCCAGGGCCAGCACCCACAGGACCCTCCCCTCAGCCCAGTGGTCCTTTCCTCAGAGCCCACTATGTCCTGCAGTGCCCAATTCCACTGACTGTCCCCTCCAAGCCCCACATCTTTCCCATGTCTAGCCTGCACAGCACAGCCTGGGGTGCAGCTCCCCCACTCGCAGTCCACCCCAGGGTTGTAGCACCCTCCTTCTCAGCCCACTTCGTGGTGCAGCACCTTCCCTTCCAGCACAGCCTGAAGCTGACCCCTGTTCCCAGCCCAGCATCCCCTCTGGGCTCCCCAGCCCCCTCCCCTTCGCCGGCACACTCTGCATGGCCAGGCTCAGGGAGGGGGGACCAAAGGCAGCAGGCCAACCCCACGGCACTGCCTGCACCATCCTGCATCCTTCCACAGCCTGTTCGTGGACAAGAGGCGGCTGGCGGCAGCAGCACGGCAGTCCCTGCAGGCCGGCTGCCCCGGGCCTCTGTGCGTGGAGCTGTGGGAATACGGGCAGGCACGTGCCCAGCTCCAGTACTATGCCCAGGGCAACGTCACCATCTGGTTAGGCACTGAGTACACCACCTATGGCCTCTACAGCGTCATACCCCAGGTGGGGCACCACTGCGTGCTGGCACCAACACCCATGCCACTGAGCCCTGCCGTGGGCAACATGGGTCCCGCCGGGCGTGGGGATGGCCCCATGACCACCAAGCTGTGGTGGTGTGGGATGTGCCATGGCCACCCTTGAGGCATGATGGGTGGATGGCCATGCCCAGCCATGCCACCCTCAGACTGCCCTTGCAGGAGAAGCTGCTGGAGGACAGCTACTCCCCCGTCATGCTGGCCAAGGCTGTGAAAAATGCCAAGGAGCAGGAGATGCTGCGGGCTGCTCACGTAAGGGTTGTCCCCATCCCTGCAGCCCTGAGCAGAAGTGGGGGGCAACCGGGAGAAAAGGGTGCTGGTGCCCCCCTCCTCTGATGCCTTTGGGCCACCCCCAGGTTAGGGATGCAGTGGCTGTCATCCAGTACCTGCTGTGGCTGGAGAAGATGGTCCCGCAGGGACAGGTGGACGAGTTTTCGGGGGCACAGTATATCGACGCACTCCGCCAGTCAGTGCTGCCACCACAACCCCCCCACCCGGTGTAGGGCAGATGGGGACTCCCAGCATCTCCCTCCCTGCTGTCTTCTAGGGCCCAGGAGCACAGCCACGGACCCAGCTTCCAGTCCATCTCAGCCAGTGGGCTCAACGCGGCACTGGCCCATTACAGGTACGGGTCAGCCCCAGTCAGAGCCGGGGCAGCCAGGGCCAGCAGCAGCAGTGGGGAGGCTGGGAGCAGGCTCTGACCCCCCCTCTCCTCACAGCCCCTCCAACCAGAGCAGTCGGAAGCTGTCTGTGGGTGAGATGTACCTTTCGGACACTGGAGGGCAATATCTGTGCGTAACCCCTTAATGTGGGCCCTCAGCACTGCACAGTGCCCCCATCACCTCCCATGCCTCCAGCACTGGGCATTGGCAGGGAGCCCCAAAGCCAGTGCCAGGGCTGCATCACCCCCATTCATGCCCCCCCTCCCCCCCTTTGCAGGGACGGGACGACAGACATCACACGGACAGTGCACTGGGGTGTGCCAACCCCACTCCAGAAGGTACCAGCCCCTCCATGCCAGCCAGCACCCCGCTGCAGCACTCAGCACCAAGGTCACTGCCAGGGCTGGATGTGCTGGGGCAGGCATCCAGCTACCACCACGCTCAGCCCCCTTCCACCATGCCCCTCCTAGGAAGCCTACACCCGTGTGCTGATGGGCAACATCGACCTGTCCCGCCTCATCTTCCCACCCAACACAGCAGGTGGGTGCTGAGCCAGGCATCAGGCAGCCCGGAGACCCCTGGGCATGGGGAGGAGGAAAGCAGAGGGGGCCCTCACTGGCTTGCTGGCCCCCATCCCACCTCATCATTCCCCAGGGAGAGTGGTGGAGTCCTTTGCCCGCCGAGCACTCTGGGATGTGGGACTCAACTATGGCCACGGGACCGGCCATGGCATCGGCAACTTCCTCTCAGTCCATGAGTGTAGGTGCTGTGGCACTGTCACTGGTGCTGGGGACATGGGCTGGGCTGTGGGGCACAAAGATGAAGACAGGGGCTCACGCAGGACTTCTCATAGCCCAGCTGAGCCTCTCGCTGCGGGTGGGTGTCCCCTACCTGCAGGGTGCTGCGGTCCTTGCAAGGATAGCCCCATGGTCCTTGCCAGGGTAGCCCTGCAGTCCTGGCCAAGGTGGCTGCATGTTCCTTGACAGGGTGGCCACATGGTCCTTGCTGGGATGGCCCCACAGTCCTTGCCAAGGGTAGCTCCATGGTCCCTGCCAGGGTGGCCCTGCAGTCCTTGCCAAGGTGGTAGTCCCATGGCTCTTGTCAAGGTGGTCCCACAGTCCTTGCTGGGATGATATGATCTAATGGTCCCTGCACAAGTGGCCACCTGTCCTTGTTGCGGTGGCCACGTGGTTCTCGCCAGTGTGACACCTTCATCCTTGTTAGGGTGTCCCTGCAGCACACGCTGTTCCCAGAAGCTGTAACACACACCATGTCCCCTGCAGGGCCCGTGGGCTTCCAGTCCAACAACGTGCCACTGACGGCCGGCATGTTCACCTCCATCGGTACGCACACCCACCGCTCTGGCCAGTGCCTCGGGCTCTCTGGGGTGTCCCTGCGGTGCAGAGCCTGGCTGGGGAGGAGGTGTTCAGCTCTCAGCCCCACTCAGCGGCCAGATCTGGCCCCTCCAGGGTGGGATGGGCTGGGAGAGTTGCTGGGGCTTGGGACTCACTGAGCACCTTCCCGGCCCCCAGAGCCTGGGTACTACCGGGACGGCGAGTTTGGGATCCGCATCGAGGACGTTGCTCTCGTGGTGGAGGCACAGACTGAGGTAGCACAATGGGGCTGGGGTGGCACCACACTGAGGGAGGCTGCATCAAGCCAGGGGTGGAGGCACCCCCTGGGTGCAGGTGCGGGGACCCAAGGCCACCTCTCTGTGGCAGCACCAGACTGGGGAGAAGCCCTTCCTGACCTTTGAGGTGGTGTCCCTGGTGCCCTACGACCGAAACCTCATTGACCTCAGCCTTCTGTCATCAGAGCAGGTATGGGGTGCTGGGGGCAGGGAGGCAGAGCAGGGACATGGGGCCAGCACATGGGGCTGGAGTGTGAGGAGAGCAAAGGGGCTGGGAGGGGGATGTAGTGGGAAACCAGGTCCATGGCACGAGGCCAGGGTGGGTAAACAGGGCCAGGGCAGGGAGGGACGTGTGGATGGAGAGGGGTGATGGGGTCTGGAGACAGGGTCCAGCGATTAGGGTGTGGGGTAGCTGATGGGTAGCACCAAAGGCGGGGCAGGGGGGGGGGGGGGCAGGCAGCCCCTCCATAGCCGCCCCCCGGTGCCTGGCTGCAGATCCGGTACCTGAACGCCTACTATGAGACCATCCGGGCGCGCGTGGGGCCAGAGCTGCTGCGGCAGCAGCTGGAGGAGGCGTACCGCTGGCTGCAGAGGAGTACAGAGCCCTTCCCACTGGGCAGTGCCGCCACCACCGTCGCTGCTGCCACCACCACCCCGGGCATGCTGCCCCTCGCCTCCCTCCTCTCTGTGCTGCTCACCAGGCTGCAGGCCTGACCCTGCATCAACCAGCCCGGTGCCAGCCCTCTCCCTGCTGTGGCCGTTTGTTCTTCCTGCCGCTCAGTTCCTTTTTTTTTGTTTTCTATTCGCTCATTTGATTAAACATGAGCAATGCTGGCAGGTGCCTGCATACTGCTGTGCCCTGCTGCAGCAACCCAGTGTGCTCCCAGCCTGCCCACCACCTCACTCACTGGTGTGGGGCTGGGGTCCGGCCCCACATGGCCCCCAGCCCCACATGTAGGACCCTGCTCATGCCTTCTGGCCTGCCCTGGGGGACCAAGGAGGTAGATTCAGGGCAGATTTTAATCACTGGGTCAAGAGATGGAAGAACTGGAGCAAGAGGGTGCAGGACAGCTGGCCCAGCCGTGGCGATCGCCACTGCCCTGCAGGTCTCAGCAGCAGTGTGCAGATGAGCACATCCCACCTGGGCTCAGTGCCCAGCCAGCCAGGAGGACCTGCAGATGTAGGGGACAAGTGGGACATCCCTGACCAAGCACAACATGGAGTGCTCGGCCATCGTGTGCTGGCAGAGAGAATGAGCAGGCACAGAGAGGGGCACAATGGAGAAGCTGGAGACCTCCATCCTTTGTATGGGTAGGGGGGTGTGGTGCGGTGCCCACCAGCAGCATCGCCAAGGGGTGGCAGGGTGCAGGCAGACACCCCTGCCCTGGGGGCCCTGGGCAGGGTAGCAACTTCGTGAAGGGTTTCCTTCCTCCTGCCCCAGCCAGCACACCCGTCAGCCACTCTGAGCAGCGCCGCTGCAAGCACCCCTCATGTGACCGCCAGCTTCCTGTGCGCTCCCTGGCCTTGGTGCCGGTGCTTTAGTACGTGCCGTGCCAGGCGCTGCCCCAGCATTGTACCCTTGCCACTGGGCCCCAGCACCATGCTGCGCCGCAAGCCCTCCAACGCCAGTGAGAAGGAGCCAGGACACAAGAAGGTGAGTGCGGGCAGCGCCCGACCGCCCTTGGCACCCACAGTGTCTCCAGCACGCCCAGCACCGGCTGAGCCTGGGCTGCTCGTGGGATGCTGAGCAGGGAGCACTGGTGTCAGTGGGCTGGGGAAGCCATGGGACAGAGCCCCGTGGGGCCTGGGGGCAGCGCTGCCAGCACTCGGTCCCTGCCACCACCAGCCACTATGGCCTCACTGGTGCGTGGTCCTGGCTTTGTCCCATGCCCTGCTCCCACCCTGGCTTGCAGCTCGGTGGGATGGTTGGCCAGGATGTGCAGACCCCTGGGGTAAGCATGGGTGCAAGCTGGGGTGCTGGTGGGACCCGTGGGGCTCTGCCAGGGGGGCAGTGGCTCCCCCTTTCCGTGGGCTCCCCACAGCGTGGGCGGCCGCCTGCCGTTTCCTGCCATGGTGGTGGGGCAGCCGGCTGCGGTGCTGAGCGCGCAGCTCCCAGCCCGACCCACAGAGCAAGGTGTCTGTGGTTGGGGCAGCGTGAGGCTGCGTTCAGTCACATGTGTTGGCCTCTTCCTCTGGCAGCACTGCACCAGGCGCTGGAGCCACCAGCAGTACCAGCTACCAGCACCTCCTGAGAGCCCTCAGCACAGCAGGGCTATATGCCACCTGCCCAGAGGGCTGGAGCCACCGACGGGGGCCATGACCAGCCCCTCAGTTCCTGTCAGGTCTTGCACCAGCAAGCACTTCAGCTCTTGCCAGGACCCAGTGGGCTTTGCAGCCATGTGTCACCAAGGGGAGCAGGGGGACAGCTCCTGGTGCCGGGGTGCTGCCCACAGTGGGCAGACATCCCGGCAGAGATGCACCACAGCGGCTCCTCCCTGCTGGGGAGCTCCCAGGGGAAACGTGAGCAAAGCCCCAACTCCCTGTGCTGGGGGTGGCCCAGTGAGCCTGGCAGGCCCCAGCGGACATCCCCTGCCCTTGCCCAGCCACAGCCACGGCTCTCACTTCCCTCTTGCTGCCATGCTCCTGGGGGGGCCGTCCACCCCAGCTCCACAGTCCCCCGCTGCCAGGCTTTCCACAGCTGCTGTTGCACCCCCAGCTCCTCCAGCCCCAGGGCAGCAGCTGTTGCCACAGCTTTCCTGACTGCGGGTGGGCACAGAGCACAAAGTTGTTTTACCTGAAGGGTGCAGGGAAAGAGACCTGAGGGGCTCAAGCCACCTGGGTCTAGTGGGTTCAGGGGTGCTGGCATGGGAGCAGGGCAAACCACCAGCATTTCCTCCCCATGGGTGCACCAGCTGAGCCGGTCCTAAGTTAAGCCACAGCAGAGATGGAGCCAGGTCTCCCTCATCGAAGCCAGCCCTCTACAAGAAAATGGCAAAAATAAGTAATAGAGGATGCTCAGTTGAGTTGATGAAAAGGAGAAGGAGGAGGGGAAGGTGCAGGGCCATGTCTGAGCAGGACCAGGCTGTGCAGGGGCTGAGAAGGGCCTTGGCTGTTTCCGATGCAAGCAGGAGTCCAGGGCAGGCAGAGTGACTTGAGAAAGGAAATTACTGCATTTGCAGTCACGGAAAGAGCGAGTGCTGCAGCGTGTGCTCTGAGTGTGCTGGCAGCCAAGCCTGCCCAGCCCTGCCATGCTAGCTGGCTCCCACGGTAGCACTGGTGCTGGGCATCCAGGGATGAAGGAGACCTGGGACCATGTGCTCCTACAGGGAACCCGGCTAGCCAGCACTAAGGATGCTTCTGGACCCCTTCCCACATGGAACTGACACCTGAGGACAGGGAGAAGGGGGAAGGAGAGCCAGGGAGGCAGGCAGGGGGCACAGGGAAGCCTGGAAGAGGCAGTGGTGGAGGGCTGCACCAGGACTGAGATTCAAAACCTGCTTCAGTGGCTTTGGTGCAAAGGCGGGACTGAGCTTCCTGGTGACGCTGGCAGGGGAGGTGCTCTCTGGGCTGTGGGATGATGCTTGCAGGCAGAAAACATGGGCAACTTTCAGGCCTGGAGCTCAATGTGAGGGCAGCAGCATGGGCATGGCAGCACTCATGCTCTCAGCCACTGAAAACAGCCTTTAGTTGTCAGACACTCGCAGAGGAGGAGGGACTGACCCAGGGTACAGCCACTGCAGGAGCCGGACTGAGTTCAAGGCAGGTCCCACTGCTCCCATTCACAGGATCCCTGGCTCAGGGGCTGGGCTGGTACAGCATGCCCACGTTTGGGTGCTGAGCAGAGTGGCTGTGTTGTAGAGCCCACGTATTTCCCCAGCAAGCGCCCAGCCCACATGCTACGACAGCAGCATGGCGCAGACCTGGGCTGCTCTCAGCTTGGCAGCACCAGGCTCAGCGCCGGAGCACCCGCAGTGAGCGCTGGAGCAGAAGCTCTCGGTGCTGCTCAGTCCGCAGCAGCACCAAGCGGCACCACACAGCCCCTGCCCCTGGAGCACTGCGCCCAGCAGCCGTACACGCACCGAGAGCAATGCCAGGTCTCTGGACCCCAGGTCCTGGGGGGCTCACATCACACGGAGGTTCTTTAAGGGGTGCGGGGGGAGGGGGGGGGAGGCTGTGTAGCCAAAACACTCTTCAAGCACCGGCATTGCTCTGGGCAAGCCAAAGCAGCCCGAGGGGCATGGCTGCCGGAGGGGAGGGTGGGAGCTGGGGCACGGGGGTGCAGGGAGAAGCCCTCACACATTTCTGTTCCCCCCCAGCTCTCCCTCCAGCGCTCCAGCAGCTTCAAGGACTTTGCCAAGTCCAAAGTCAGCTCCCCTGTGCCGAGTGAGAAGGAGTTCAGCTTGGATGAGAATGTGAGTGCCTGGATCCCTGCAGACCACCTCCTGCCACGTCCTGCTCCCTTGGGACCACATCCCCACTGGGGACAGCCCTTTTCAGAGCCTGTTTCCCCAAACTCCTGGTCCTACTGGCGGCCCATGTGCAATGGAGCAGCCCCAGGGGTTCCAGCACCGGCAGGACTCAGGGTCTCACCCCTCAAGGAGTCTTGCACCCCTGTGTGACCCAGCTGAGGTTTGCCTGGGGGCGGTGGGGAGCGTGGGGTCTGCCTTCACTCTCCATCCCTCTGCCAGATCCCCGAGGACGAGTCCAGCAGTGCCAGCCCTGACGATACTGCACGAAGCAGCGGGATGAGGTTGGGCAAGAAGTGGCGGGCCGTCATCTCCCGCACCATGAACCGGAAGATGGGCAGGATGGTTGTGAAAGCACTAGCAGAGGGGAAGGTGAGCAGGGGGCCCAGGCACATGGGGGGCAGCTCTCCCTCCCTTGGCCTGACCCTGTCCCCCCCTGGCAGGGAGACGTGGAGGAGGAGGGGTCCCTGTGCCCCCTGTCCCCAGCCAGCAGCACAGAGGAGACAAGCCACGAAAAGGTGCCCCCATCTTACCTGGAGATGGAGGAAGATGGGCACCCATCTATCGGCCGTCAGCTGTCCAGCGGTGAGCCTGGCCCCAGCAGGGTGCTGGCCCCTCACCTCCCAGCAGGTCACATCCTGACCTCCCTACCCTCCGCAGGCAGTGAACTTTCCAGCCCCGGCCCCTCGGGCAGCAACCGGGACAGCTTGCAGCTGGAGGAGAGCAGCCCAGCCTACACTGGCCCCTTCTGTGGCCGTGCCCGTGTCCACACTGACTTCACACCCAGCCCTTACGACAAGGACTCACTGAAGCTGCGGGTGAGCCACACCACGGCCAGCCCAGGGCTGTGGAGAGCTGGGGCAAAGGGCAGGTCTGGGGAGGGAGAGTGGCTGGGGACCCCCTGAAAGGGGATGCTCCCCAGCTGTCCCCAAGCCTGTGCCCACCTTTGCCCTTATCTCCCTTGTCCAGAAAGGGGACATCATTAGCATCATCGAGAAGCCGCCCATGGGCACCTGGACGGGGCTGCTCAACAACAGGGTGGGCTCCTTCAAGTTCATCTATGTGGATGTCATCCCTGAGGAGACAGCTCCTGCCCGCAAGAGCCGTGGCCCCAGCAAGAGCAAGCGGCTCAAGCCCAAGACCCTCCACGAGCTGCTGGAGCGCATCAACCTGCAGGTAAGGGCCAGGGGCCCATGGGGGGTCAGCAGCACCCAGCATGAGCCCAGGATGCCCGCAGAAGGACCACCCTCTCCTCTGCTCCCCAGCAGTCCTTCACCAGCCACCAGCCCCATGGCTCCCTCCACCTCATGCCCAAGCACCGCTGGGGCACAAAGGGGACACAATGGGGCTTTTCCGGGTGATGCCTGGGCAACTGCCTGCCGTGGACCTGCGCCACACGGCTTGCACCAAGGGCCAGGCAGAGAGCTGGGGGAAGCTGTGCTGCACTCTGCTCAGCCCTCCGCTGCCCTCCCACCCCAGGAGCACACCTCCACCCTGCTGCTGAACGGCTACCAGACACTGGAGGACTTCAAGGAGCTGCGGGAGACCCACCTCAACGAGCTGAACATCACGGACCCCCAGCACCGTGCCAAGCTGCTCACGGCTGCCGAGCTCCTCCTGGATTATGACAGTAAGAGTCAGGGGAGGTGGAGGGGAAACACTGCATGCTGCCCATGGCCCCCACGCCGGGCAGCCACAGCGGCAGCCTCTGCCCACTAATGCCACGTCCTGCCTCCCCCAGCAGCGAGCGAGCCAGAGGAAGGTGACAGCTCCGAAGCCCAGCCTTTGCCCTCAGAGCTCAAAGGGGACATTCCCCGGGACTCAGGCTGCTTCGAGGGATCAGAGACCCTAGACAGCAGCCGGGAAGATGCTGAATTGGGTGGTCCTGAGGGGCAGCTGCGGGCTCTCTCCCTGGCAGAGTCGTCCTGAGCCTGCCCTGCCTGCTGGCACTGCCTCGCAGATGGGCACAGCCCACAGCCGCTTCCCGGACTGGAGGGGACGGCTGCTCACAGGGGAAGCAGGTGAGCACCAGCAGCAGGACCCCACGGCCCTGGCATGGGACCTGGTGCTGCGTGGCTGCAGGCAGCTCAGCCACTGGCCCTCTGGGGCTACCCCCAGGACATTTTGCACTGTACTGCGTTGCGCTGCTGCCCCTACACAGGTGCTCCAGGCACCCTGGGGAACAGTGTTCCCTGCCAAGATGCTGCAGGCCTGGATTGCCTCTCCTGGGCTTGCCCCACTTCATCCACAGCTTTTAGAGCTCTTCCCAGAGCCCTTGCTAGCTGGGTTGCACACACCTGGGTTGCACACACAGGAGACTGCAAGGACGGGGAGGTCCATGGCAGGCAGGGACAGGAGGTCCAGTGCTGAGCAGCTGGGTGCGAGAGCACAGAGGTCCCACTGAGCCTGACTCCTTGCTGGCAAGGAGGACACCCACACTGCCTTCCTCCAGCATCTTCCTCACACAGCCAGGGCAGGCAGGGAAAGGTTTGCTGGACGGTTTGCATTGTCCGTGTTGGTGGGGTGCATAGGTGGGTGGGTGGGCAAAGGTTCAGCCAAGCTGAAAGTTGCCCAGCAAGGGCACTGTGAGCCCCCGCTCTCAGCTCAAGGGGAGCCCCAAAGGCTGCCCGCAGCTTGCCAGCGAGCCCGGTCCAGCAGGGCTATGAAAGGGAGCTGGAGCAACCACCCTGCTGCCCCACAGGTGGCTGGGGGAGGCTGTCACCCCGGACAGCCCCCGCCATACTGCCAGATCCTCCCAGCCAGGGCCCCACAGCCTCTCTGCATGGGCAGGAGCCGAGGCAGGGGCACGCATCCACATGGGAGCACGGGGCAGCCTGCTCCCTGGCTCGGGGTATCTACTCCAGCTCCCTTCAGCCCAGCTCTTGCTGCTCACCACCACCTCCAGCTCCTGCACTGCAGCATTGGCCTTTGGGCATCCAGTTTGTTCCTTTGCGCTCAATCTCAATAAAAACATGCAAGTCCGTTTCACTTCGGCCTTCAGCCTGCTTCCTACCAGCCAGGAAGGCTTGGGGAGGGAGCTGGGGAAGGGAGCAGGGTCTGCAGGTAACCACACGTTTCCCAGGATGCTCCCCAGCTGCACCCACTGGGATGCATCTTGGCTCAGCTCGGGCTGCACAATCTGCACGCAAAGACACCCCCCCTCTTCAGCTGCTGTGGGGGGACAGGAGGACGCAATTAAGACAGCACAGATAAGACACGCTAGAAGCATGACACGTAGAGGCTGGAAAGCCACGGGGAAAGGGAAAGAGGCAGCTGGCTTAGGGAGGCACAGAGAGAGGCAGAGGCTACAGGCTCAGCCATTTTTCAAACCAATTAAGTTTCCTTCATTGTTTTAAAATTAAAAAAGGAAAAAATAAAAGAAACGCCAACCCTCGCCCTACCCCCACTTCCTTCACGGAGACCTTGAACAGAGCAGACAGGAACCACAGGTGTGGGCAGCATCTGCGACGGCCCCAGCAGGCAGCACTCAACACACCGCATTAGAAAATAGATTAGTAAAACAAAAAAATACACTTTTTCACAACGAGTTTGAGATTTGGTCAGTAGCGTGTTGGGGTGGGTGGGAGAGGAGGGGCAGCTCCCACCACCAGCGGGGTGTGCATGGGGCCAGGCACAGCAGCCCAGGCCTGGTCCTGGGACCCCCCCTCCACCCCAGGGTGGGACAGGCCCAGCCTGGCTGCAGGGTGGCAGCGGCTGCAGGCCGGGCAGCTCTGGCCCCACGGGCAGTGGCAGGCCAGGGCTCCTTCCCCAGTATGCACCAGTGGGGAGCAGCTGAAGGCAGCTGCAGGGCAACTGTGAACCAGCGGCTGGAGGCCAGGGCAGCAGCTCTGCCCTCTCACCTAGGAGAGGAGACCCCGGCACTACAGGAGAGAGGGCAGCGCTGGTTGCCACATTAATACTGGTTCACCCGCTGCCAGGCACAGCCCAGGTCGACACTGTAAGGGGCCAGGGAACAGGAGCAAGTTGGGAGGCACACATCAGGCCCTGGAGGGACAACACTCCCCGCTGCGCTCTGCTCCATGCCACTGTTGAAAGCAGGATGGCATATGAGGCCAGGGAAGGAGCAGCAGCAACTTCATGCTGCCAGGCAGGAGCATCACGGAGAAACAAGCAGGACATTCTCCACCTGCCACTCGCTCACCTCATGTCTGCAGAGAGGCACAGGACCCAGCACTCATGGTACAGGATCAACAGCTGCCAGGACACAAAACAGCCTTCCCTCCATCACCGGCCTCTGCAGGGACCCGCAGACACAAGGCTCTTCTCAGCCTGGCTGCCAGATGCAGGACAGGGAGCGTCACAGTGGAAGAGGAGCCCTGCCACAGCACAGAGGTCTCCCACCACGGCCCAGCCCTGGCCTCTCCCCCCTCCTCTGCCAAGGCGATGCAGATGGCCAACACCAGACAGCCAGTCCCCGAACAGCTGGCAAAACCCAGGGAAGATTCAGGCTCTGAAAGCCAGTCGAGGATGGCTGAGAAATGCAGGGTAAGGCAGGGAGGACACAGGAACATGATGACATGACACAGAATCGGGGCAGAGGTTCTGCAGAGCAGCAGCTGAGTGGCATGCCACAGCCTGGCAGGCAAGGGGAGGGCACGCCTGTGCTTGGCGCAGGCACCCATGAGCAAATGCAGCCCTGGCACTAGCTAGAAAGCCAACAGCACAGGCAGGCCCTCCCCTGCAGCTTGATACACCCCTTGCACAACTGGGGTGGAGACAAGCAGCAGGAAGATGGGCTGCCCTGCTCCCCCCCTCAAGCCCCTGGGTCAGGCATGAGCCCCGGGAAAGGATGGGAAGGAGTGCCCCCGCCACAACTGCTCTTGTGCAGGCCAAGTCACATGAAAAGAAGGAACATGGGAAGGAAGCTACTTTAAAAACCACTGCCAGCAGAACACACCTTCCCGGTTGTTTTGGCCCTTTTGGCACCGAAATGTCTCCCGACAACCCCTGCCACGTTAACCAATAAAACAATGCCACAGATTAGAGGAAGGAGGGAGGAGGGGAGAGAGGACACTACTGCCATAAATTGGCTTTCCTCTTCCCATCAGGATTCCTCAGCAGTAGAGAGCAGGCCGACCCTAACATCGCTCCTGAGCTGCTTGACCACAAGTCATCTTGTCAGAATTGGGGCCAGATGGAGGACAGCCCCAGCCACAGAGCCAGTACTTGGCATCCAGGACAACCTGCAGAGCAAGAGGTCCTGCCTCGGCCCACAGGCAGACCAGCCTCAGTGGTGGCGAGTGCCCCTGGGTGACCAAGGAGGGCCACTCACCCTCATTATCCTTTGACACCATGCAAGGCCAGTGCCAGCCTGCACTGCCTGTGCATCAAGGCGAATAATGACTAAAGCAAAATGGCCATGAGGAATCGTTTGCCTGCCATCCAGCCCATCTCCTCCTCTCCTCTATCACTTCCAGCTTTGATTAGACAAAACAAGAAAGTTCTCCCTTTCAAGCAGATGCTAGTGCTCTGCTTGCCCAGCATTCTGGGATGGGACCGGGAGCTCCCCAGATGTTAGCTGCTTCTGCTCCGGCATCTCAGCGTTGCTCAGGGATGGTGCAGGGACCTGAAGAAAGAAGACAGCAGTGACTTGCGTGAATACACCCCAGTACAGAGCATGTTTGAGCACACAGACACGTGGCCCTGCTGCCCTGGTCCTGTCTTCAGCTCCACCAGGCAGAGGTCTCAGCTGCGCTTGGGAGAAACCAGGGTCCACCAAACAGGCAAAACAGCAGCTCCATTAAGATCTGGAGCACTGGACTCTGGAGGCCTCCTGTCCAATCACATCCTTAATGCAGGGCTAATTTCAAAGGCAGAGTAGGCTGCTCAGGGCCATATCCAGTGGGGCAATAGCTTTCTCCAGCAATGGAGATTCTACATCTGCAAGGGCCCTTCCCAGGGACAATCCTTTAGCTTGCACTCAGTGCCAAAACAAGATGCCTGTAATCTCCCACCCCTCCTCGACCCCTCCTAGCTTCCATAGGTGCCAGCTCCCGGGACTAAGATCTCCAAAAGCACAACCAGCTGTGACTTCCTTTGAGGAAATCAAAGGAAATCAAGAGATGCTCATTTCCAGGGCCAGAGCAGAATGAGCTTTTTATCAGCAGCCTCTCAACAAGGCCCCCCCCAAGCGTTGTTTTGTTCATGCTAAGTCACAGTATCTGCTTTCTCTCTGCTGACCCAAAGCACCAGCAACTCCAAGCAGATGCCGCCCACTCACCCCCCACATGGAGGGAATCACTCACAGCACTCAAGTGAGGAAGGCTGCCATCCTTCTGTGGAGCTCTGCTCTCCTCTGCCTGCCCACCAGAGTCCTGAGCAGCGGTGGGCTCTTGAGTGCTGGGCCCCCGTGGGCATGACTCCTCCTGAGCTGTGCTCTCTTCTTGCTGCAAGATGCCCCGTCTGTCCAAGACACTACAAGAACAGAATCACACCATCAGAGACCCACACCTCCCCTGAAGCTAGTGAACTTTTCCTGGCAGAAAAAGTGCTGGTGGAAAACAAATGTCAGGTCAAGAAGTTCCACTCCAAAACAGGCTGTGCACAGCCAAACCTAGTTTACAGCGTCTACATTCCTCCTGTGAAAACCAAGCCCCTTGGAAAGCAGTTCAGAGCGTGGGATCCCACCAAAACGAGTGCCCTGGAAAGCACCTTCGCTCCATATATTGCCCCAGGTAAGGGGAGCCACTCCCCCACTGGCTCCCCAAGGACATGGTGATCAGCAGCACGTCACAAGCTAGAACCACTGAAGACAGGCAAGGAAGGCAACACAAGGCCTTCCACCCCAGAGCATCCAGCCCAACTGACCTCTGGAAGCCTCATACACACAGAGCGCTGGCAGAAAAGCAGCCAGGCCTTGTACCCAAGCAAGGGGAGCTACACACAGTCCTACACCGGGCTCTGGGGGAAAACATGGCAGGGTGGCCCCTTGAGAGCTTACCTGGGGGGAAGAGGCCCACAGAGCACCTCACAGCAGTTCTTCACTATGTTGCCATGGCTGTAGGGATTCTGCACGCGGTTCTTCCCAGTCCAGGACCCCTTAATCTGCAACAGTCAGGGCACAAGCTCAGGTCTGCTTCACCAATCACCAGCCCCAGCCCACGGAGCCCTGCCTTCAGGCCACAGGCCACGTCAGCAAGGTGGACACAACCGTGACATGCTGAGGAAGTGACGAAAAATGGAGATGGCTCAGAGGAACAAGAAGAGTCTACTTACATCTTCATTGGTTGTCTGATTCAGTGCCACCAGGAAGGTGTGGAACCCAGTCAACCCCACCACTGACCACAGGGTGAAGAAACAGATGAGCACTTCCAGTACAGTAAGGACAGTTAAGGACTGGGAACAGCCTGGCAACAGTCCCAGCCCAGCTGTGTCACTACCCCCAGGCACACTATCCTAACTCCTTTTCTTTTCCTAGACATGGTTTTCCATTTTACCTTCCTCCCAAAAGCCACAAAATCACTCCCCACCTTGTAGTCACAGGGGAAAACACCATGGAAGACTCCTTAGAGAACCCTGAGCATCAAGACTCCAGTCCCCCCAGAATGCAGCTCAAACTAACACCCAGCTTTGGAGAAGCCAACCCCTCTGCATTGTGGAAGGATATGTCCCTGGGGTTTCCTTCAACGTGTTCAGAAACCCAATCTTCAAAGATTCTGGCAATACAAAGAGAGAGGTATTTTTTTTCTCTGGAACATCACACTAAATCCTGCTCCCTTTCCCATTCCATCACCTCTGGTTTGCAACACCATCTGTATCCCCCCCTCCAGCTCCTTAGCCAGCCCAGTCATCCCTCTCTCCAGAGCCAGACTCACTCAGTGCTACGTAGACTATGTTGAAGGTGAAGATGTAGATGGTGAGGAGTGAGAGCGAGAGGATAAAGAGGTAGAAATAGCGGTAGTTCCTCTTCCCCACGCAGTTGCCCACCCAGGGACAGTGATGGTCGAAGCGCTCTATGAAAGGAAAAATGGAGATCAGCACTGCACTAGTGCAGTCCTGCCTGCCTCCAGATGCTTTACTGCCATGCCCTGAATTGAAATATTCCCAAGGCTGGCAAGGACTCCCCGGGCCATCAAGTCCAACCCCTCTGCTAACTCAGGGCCCTGTATCACGGCCCCCTTCCAGAAGGGGAGGCCACGTAAGAAAGTGCAAAATCATTTTACTAATGAGTCGGTTTGCACATTCAGATAGAGTTTAAGAGCTTTTAGTAAAGCAGCACACAGGTTAGATGACAGCCTGGGGCTCAGAAGTTCTTATCTAACCCATGTGCCCTTTACTCCTGTTGGAATAATTAGAAGAAGGTCCAAGGAACTGTATAAACACTCAAAGGACTGGGAACCTGCGGAGGAAAAAAGGGATCCAAAAGAATGGGATTTCTTCCTTGAGAAGGGATGCTGAACATGCGCCAATCATGATACGCAAAAGAGTTAAGTCTGCGATGCAGCAAGGGGAACAAAAAACAAGGGCACTCAACATAATGGCAGAATCTCTGTGCTGTTGCAAGTTGCAGCTTTCATGCAAGACACAGCTCTCCACTGGAACCCTCTAGCCCAGCAAGGCCAGCAGCTCAGTGAAACTCAGAAATGGACTGCACATTTACAAGGACAAGTTACACTTACGTTACACTAGTTATTGCCAAAGAAGTACTGGCTAAGATGAACCATCTGGCTTTAGGTTCCAAGCAAATCTCAAGCTCCTTGAGCTTCAGATGAAGCAGACTGTCCCTGTCTGTTCACACACCACCATTCTGGACTTGCTCAGCACACACAGTGTGAAACCCAATATGGAGTGAGATGGGGTGCAGGTCTCCACCTGCCCTCTTCCAAAGGCTCTCACCTAACATCCAGGTGCTGGAGCAGGCACAAGCTCTTCTACTCACCCACACAGTTGTCACAGATGCTGCAATGAGAGGCACGGGGCGGACGGAAGATCTTACATGTGTAGCAATACTTCAGCTTCACTATCTGGTTGTTGATTTGAAAGTTTTTAATCCGTGGGGGTGGGCGCTGACCCTGCGGCACGGTACCGTTGGTGGCCTCTGAGTAAGAGAACCAAGGAGAGATTGGACCTGGTGCTACAACACAACAGGCCCAGAATGACAGCTCGCCTCCCTGCTTTTCCTGCTAGTGGGATCAGAGTCTGCTGGGTCCGGAGTCAGTGGCTGCAGCTCTGCTCACGCACTCCAGAGCCAACCTGAAGGCTTGGAGGCAAGAAAAGGGATGCCAGAGCTTTCATGGGCATATGGACAGGGGCTGTGGAGGGGGCATCACCCACATCCACCAAACTTCCTCTCTACCTGAAGGATCAAGGTGCCCACACCAAGCTTCCTGCACCCCTTCCCAAAAGCAAACCAAGTCTGTATGTACATGGCTACAAGACAGAAAACAGCATGTGAAAAGGTTCCCAGAAAGGGAATTCGGTACATCACACCAACTTTTTGAGACTCAGCCGAGCAGAAATAGCCAGCAGGTGGTAAGATGCCCCATTTGGGGCAATCCTCACTTTTGGAGGGCCAGCCGGGAAGAAAGGCTCTGCAGTAAGAGTAGCCTATAGATATGCCAGAAATGCAGAGGCTTTTCCAGCCAGCTTGGCTGGCTCCGCACTCACCAATCTCCATCTCTATGAAGGCTGCCTCATCAGGCAGGGCTCTCGGGATCACCCCAGGATCACTGAAGCTTGTCCGCAGGAGCGTAGCCATGGCAAATAGGAAGAGAACTGCTGCAAACACGGGGATGGCTGGGGACAGCTGGACTGCCAGGTACCGACACCTGCAGAGAGATGTCAGGAGGCGATGAATCAGACCACTGCACAGTCTGCCTGAGCCAGGGCCTGAAAGCCTGGCAAGATGTCAGAGTCCAGACTTTTCTGAACGCTGGTTACAGCTGGAGAAGAGAAGCTGTTCAGCACTTCCTTCTGACCCCACCACCACAGGGAAACACCCCTGGGGCAGCTCTAATGACCAGCCACAATCAAAATGTTCCCCCATGTTTTTAACCAGCCAGGCACAGAATACTTTCCAGCACTTTGTTTTGTTTCCAGCTCCCATTGCTCTGAGTCACGGGCAACGCCAGAAACACAACCAGCCAACGAGAGGGATCTTGCCTAGAGGACACCTGCTGCAGCCAGCTGCCAAGGGATGGACAGCACCTCTTGGAGAAGCACACAAAGCCTAGTCTGAAAGCCCACCAGCACATCGGAATGGTGGGAATCTCTAGCTGTCCCCTAAAAAGGCAGCAGCTTCCAGTACCACAGAAATTACTTTCCAGGGATTAACCATGTCCTGTGCTTCTCAGGAACGGATCCAAGACAACCCCAGCTCGAGAGAGGAAACACAGCACAAGGTTTGTTTGCTTTATAAATACAGAAAGGTCCAATAAGGAATTATGTTGCTAATCCCGTTGACCGAGGTAGTGCAAAGGGAGCAAGGAGATTAATCTTGCCTGTGCCCCATGTCACTTCTAGACACCCACAAACATGTCTCCATGGGCAGTGCAAGCTGTGCAGAAGGCCTGTACAGAAGTCAAGGTTTAGAGATGTACTGGTCTTAAAGAAAACACATTTTTAGCCCGATTCCTTCAGAAAACCCCATTTATGGCAGCGTGAAATTTCTATGGAGTTTTTCCCTAAGGTTTGACGGAAACCCCACCCAATTCTCAACACTTGTGCAAAATCTCACCTCTCATTGCACGCCTTGTTTCCCCAGGTTCCTCTCAATGAAGCTGGGTACCCAGGCTTTCTGGTAAGCCCTGACTTCACGGGGTTGGATCCAACCCGGACTCCTGCTTTCCACAGTCGCTCTCCAAAAAAGTAGAAGGCTACTGTGATGAAAGGCATGGGATTATCCTCCCCAGTGGATCTGTCATCCTAAGCAAGGTGACTTCCATGACATCCATAGCATTAACGATTTAATTCTGGATAGCTTTCCCACCCATAGCTTCTCCGAACACAATAAAGTTTCTAGCTCCGGCTGGTTGGTTTGCAGCACCAAATTCTGCAAGCCCACCATCCACTGCAGGAAGGCTCGCCAGGCTTCAATTTGCCATTGCTTGACTCCAGTGACTGACCTCTGTGTGCAATGAGGTACAGAAAGGGCTGTATACTGAAACTACGGTATGCTTTGGCCACAGCCACAACACAAAAACCTCTACAGCGATGCACAGGGCATGTCCCTAAACCAATGTTGTTAAACACTACAAACTCTGCAGTTACTCAAAATGACACAATCCTTAAGAGTTCTCCATGTGCAGAGTCCTGCCTACATTTGAAGTGCCAGGTCAAGCAGCCAGAGGGCTGAGTTTATCGTCTTTAGGCAGCCCAAGATAACTTTGCTTTCCCTTTGCAAGGGCAAAGTCTAGAAAGAGAGCTGCAAGTCATTTGGCAATTAAAGAGAAACCTTGGATCCCATTTTGGGAAGGAACACGGGTTCATTCTTCTAAAAGCTGGACATGGTCTGCCTCAAAGGGCTGCAGCTTGACCCTTGTCCAGCTGACATGACAGCTTTAAAACTGTTACAACAACATGAACATATTACGGGCTTAAAATATGCATTCGTGAACCATGTTAAATCTGAGCCGAACCCACGCCAGAGCTTCCAGCCTCAGATATACACTAACACCTTTTAAGTTTTGTCAGTGTACTGTCAGCAAAGAGATTTATTGCCCGCAAGCACATGATCCATGCCAGGTGTACTCTTCCAGGCACAAACCTGAAAGCTTTACACAGCGACACTCAAGAATAAATGGGATCAGCCCCTGCAGCAACCAGTGCGGTCCCCATTCCATCTGCATTTGAGCCGGAGCGCGGGATGTGACTCACTCCCTGCTGACCATTTCCTACGCATCTTTGTGCCGTGGCAAGGAAAGCAGCACCATTCAGCCAGTATCCAGCCCTTCCATCCAGCTCCCAGCGAGGCGCAGGCACAGGGCAGGTTAGGTCCCCAATTCAGGGTGGGAGAGAAGCAATCCCCAGTAGCCTGCCTGTCTGCCCAGAGGTGTGCAGTCAGGGAGGACAGGGACAAAGCCCCTGAAAACACCAGATGCCTGCTCTCCTGTCTGCTGGGGAAAAGATACCTGGAAACTCACACAACGAAGGATTAACACTAGCTCCTTCAGCTGCCATTCACCAAAGCGCACGAGATGTCTGCTCAACAAAGCCATTGTCCTGTTGCCATCTTCCCTCCAGCACAAAGCAAACACCCAGGCACTGTGCCAGCTGCTCAACCCCATTGCTCAGACGTGCTCTGGCACAGCAGGTGCTCAGCAGGGCCCTCCTGCTTCCCCAGGTAGCGGGGCTGGTGGTGCTTCTGCATCCCCTCGCCTAGGCACAAACACAGCCTGGAGGCAAGGTCAGAGAGGCCTGAGTGAGACAAACCCCCACTGCACTGAAACTGTATCCTGAGACCCAACACTGAGCCTGCTGCATGTCTCCCATCCCTCCCTGTGCTGACAGGGCCTTGCTTTTAAGAAGGTGTCTTTCAGGGAATAACCCCAGACCATCTGCCATGGCAGAAAGAGCCAAGCTCCGTCCAGAACGGCTGAGCAACAGGTAAGACCACCATGCAACGTTTTGACTTGGTACTCACTAGCACTGGGGATTCTTCAGTCTATGCCTAGACTACAGCACCATCACGCTCAGCAATTCGTTCACACTGCTAAGTAACAGACATTTTAAAGATCTTTTGTTTGGGAAAGCTGAGAGTCAACAGAGACATACTGGCATGTAAGGATATTGCTCCTCCTCCACTCCCCGTGCAATATCTGTGTTCTTGAGCATTTTGTCATCTAATAGCAGACAATAACCGCACTATCACAACCCATCATCATGGGCGGGTGGGCTGTGGGGTGAGAAAGGCTTAAACAAAGAGTTCGTTAGAATAGCGGGGGTAGGGGGGTGGGGGGGGCAGGCAGCAAGAATCAGAAGCTGGGAGGTGCCACAAGTTTACAGTGCAACGGCTGCTTGACCGATTATTTTGCGACTGCTTGGGAAGGTCTGTTGTAAGCAGCACATTAAGCAAAACTCTGGAGGAAGGGGAAAACAAACAGGCCAGCCACGATGGAAGTGGACTTCAGCCACGGCCATTAGGCAGCACATCTCATGGTTGGGTCCCTCCAGGGTTCAGCGCAAGCTCTGTTGTATAATTTATTTACATCTCACTTGCAAAATACCTATTTAACTTTCCTAAACTAATGCATAACCACACTGTGTACTTGTCCTGAATGCTAGCGAAGCAAAGTCGTATCTTTACCAAACATCTGACCCTCACCAGAGCACTTACAGTCGTCTGCATTTCCCAGACCTGGGATTTTTTGCAGAGGCTGATGTACTTGCAGGAAGCATGGAAACTGTTGCTCTGAAAACCTGGGTAACCGCTGCACTGCAGTGCTAGAAGTTCAGTGCCCTTTCCTAAGCAGCACTCGGGCAGAAATGAAGCTGTCTACAGAAACTCTCCCTGTCTGTCAACAGTGACACAGAAAATGCTCGCTAGAGACCCACTTCAAATGCGGTTCCACTGTGAGCACACGCCACGTGCTTCCAACCCAACTGATGCAACAACCGACTTTAAGCAGGAAACAGAAACCTTATGCCAATGTTACTGCTCTTTTCCCAGCTACACTCACATCTCCACACAGGCACACCCCAAGACCTGTGTGGGAATGGTGGTGCTATAGAGGATGTGCACACAGCAGGGAGACCAAGGTTGTCTTCCGAAAAGGAGCCCACGTACAAGAAAAAGGGCATGCAATTAACAAACCCGGGAGCAGCTGCTTCACGCAGAAACACGTCTTCATGAGCAAAACTAGCTGAACTCTGGATACCAACAAGTTTACCTCTACCGAGAGAACCTGTAACTACTAAAAAGCACCAATCAACTTGTGTTTAAGTTTTGACAATGCTTGACATGGACCTAAGCAGAGGTAAAAGCCGTCTTCAGGAGCATGTCTTTATCAGTGCCAAACCTTGGATCCTTGGGATTTGGAAAAAACAACATTTAAAAGTTAAGTCACATGAAGTGTCACCATGGGTTTTTTCAACTCATCAGAAAACAAAAAAATTTTAATCTCTACATAGTTAAAGAAAAAAAAAAAAGTAAAGAAAGTGATAAAGTTGCTTGGTTATTGGAAAAGCAAACAGCAGCCCTTTTCCGCACTCAGGAGCCTGGCATCGCTGGCACTATCTTGCCTGTAACAGTTACAAACATCAACTGTTCGTGCTGAAAAACTGAAGACAATAGAAACCCCGTTCTCTTGCACATGCTTTGGAGAGCTAAATGGAGAACTCTCACTTCAGGAGGGCCATTACAGACACGCTGGCAAACTGCAGAGGAAACTACCAGCAGCCAGAGAGAAGACACTACATCCCATCATCTTAATTCTCAAATGGATTTTACAAGTGCTTTACCTGGGCTTCTCCTTGTGCTCAAATACCACAAGCAGAGTTGGACAACTAACCGCCCTATCACAAAAGCTGACGTACTCATTAAGTGCCTGAAATAATGCCAAGAGGATATTAAACAGAATTTTATGTGACACGTTACAGTCATAGAGTAGACCCAATTAAATATAGATCTCGGACCCTGCAGGGACCCGCCACAGCCCTTAAGCAGCAGGAGCTGCTCTCTGCCAAGGTGGTGGCGAGAGAGGTGCCCTTGGGCAGAGGACTCCAGTCACTGCAGAGCACTTCCCCAGGAGCCAGCACAGCTCTTTATCTGCTTTATCTGGGAGGGAGGAGCCAGATCTCCAGGTAGAGCATTGATAACTTAGTCAGCCCTCTAGGTCCTGTTCGCTCAGCGATGGAAAGACTTACCCAATTCCAGACCACAGCTCTACAGCCTAGAGGATAAAAACATATAAATTCCCATGCATGGGGGCTGAGATGGCCTCAGACCATTCAACTAGAGGCACAGCAGATAAACTAATGGCATTGGAGCTACTTGAAGGAAAAATAAAAACGCAAAAACAAAATAAAAAACCCCACCAGCAGCAGCCCAAACAGAGAGGCTGTCATTTCATGGCTGGGGACAACTCTTTCAGGGAGGAACGCAGCAGCTTATCTCATGACATGCGATGCCAGTCACCAACAGCTCTCCAGCAACAGCGTTTGTAATCAGAGCCCAGCCAGAGCAGCCTGGAGGGCGAGGATCAAACCCGCACTGGCTCAGATCGAGTAGCAAGACATTTTCTGGCTTCAGGCATCCCCAAGCCTTGTTTAGACAAGGTGTGACTGCGCAAGTGATTCAGCTGAATGAAATAAGCATTCACAACACAGGCACCCCTACAGCGAGTGTATAAGAATTAAAAGGACTCCTCTACCCACCACAGTCTGCTTCACTCCAAAACCAGATCCTAACAACCCAAATTGTTCCTCTGTAGCACAGACTTTAAGGGGGAAACCATGAATTTCCACACAAACACGAAAGAATCTGCCAAAAGCCAAAAGAAATGGGTAACACAGCAAAAAGATCAAGGCTGAGACCCTTATGCAAAAGCACCCTAACACATGCAGAAGGCATACAGGGTAAGCAGGGCTCTTGAGCAGCCAAGCTGCTCATCTTCTCAGCTCGGTCACTGAAACAGAGACGTTGCAGAGTGTTTCTGGCTGGGAAGGCAACATTTCATCCCCATCCCAAATTCAAAAATCCTCAAACAAATCAAAACAAAACCATCTCATTCAAACAGAAAGCATTAAGGTCCACACACTGAGACAATCTAATAGATACTTTGAATTTTCCCAAACTTTTCCCCATCTCCCCAGTTGAAACTACTCAGCCATTTTAACTAAAAATTCAAGAGATGATTCCTCTCCCAGCAAAACTTCCCCTGGGCCAGCAGCCCCTGCAAAGACCACCCTCCAGCTCCACGCAGAATGCACGTCTCTGAGCAAGTAAGGACATGAGCAACCCCTCTGCCTCCCAGAGCATGGGAAGAGGCTTCTCCAGGAATTTCCAGTCACGTACCTGCTGCACCCATGGCCAAACTAACCATCACACTGCCAGCTCTTCCAACAGCTAGGACTGGAAAAGCAGCCTGGGTTCGCTCTGTCCTGCACAACCACGGCAGGCAGCTGGCAAAGGCAAACATGGTAGAGCGGGATGTGGCTTCGCTCTTCTGTTAAGGACAGGCTCCGCAGGGAGCAAGAGCAATTATCCCTCACAATAAGTGTTTCTGGAGCCGTAACACTTACTAGTTCTTCCTGCAAGGCAGGAAGTCTTAACCCCATTTTTCAGATGGGAAAAAAAACAAAAAAACCAAACAACAAGACAAACAGTGGTGTCATTTCATACCTTTAAATTTGAATTCAGACTGAGTCAGGGATAATTTGGGCTTTCCACACTCAGGAACCCCAACACCCTGCATTACAGTTGTACAGCACCTGCCTCCAAAGCTACAGGACAAACCAGCCTCATACCTGACCAAGGCCCGACATTAGCCACTTCATTGTTGCTGTTGGGATGTGGCAAGCCTCAGCAGAGTGTTCCAGAAAGCCCTTTCCAAGGCTGCCAGCGGCATCCACTAAACAAGAGGAGCCAGGGAGAGCAATGCCAGGCCAGGGGAAGTTGAGACAAGTTCCCTTGTCCAGGGAAGATGTCTAGGAGGCCAGCATCTGGGCTGAGTGCTTTACTGGAGGAATAGCCAAGGCTTAACGAGGGAGCAGTTTCTTCCACTTGCTTTCCTGGCTTAAAGAGCTTTTGCATTACCCAACACCATTTAGAGTCCCTGCCTCCCTAAGAAACATGCTGAAGGAGACAGAGGAAGGAAAGTTTCAGAGTTGTTTAGCTGATCCAAGCTTATCTTCAAACCAGGCAAGAGGGGCATTCTGCCCCCTCCCCACAACATCAGTACTTAGGTAAACACAGAGGTAAACACAGGCTGTTTTTTTCTTTTTGTTTGGTTTGTGTTTTGGGTTTTTTTTTTGTAGGATTAATCTAAAGCCAGATCAGTTCCCCAGCCCCTCACATGGGCAAGTGGTGGGGAAGGGGCAGGTCCTGCTCTTTTAGCAGTGTCCAAGACTTTGGCTGCAGGTCTTCAGGCCACTGAGCTGATCTAAAAGGGCAGCCGGATCCTCTCCAAACACGAGGACTCCAGCTGGCAGGAGGGCCTGCTGTAGTGCAGCATTCTGCAACACCCAGCTAGCAGGCAGCTGCAGGGCAAGTTGGATCAGTGTTAAACCCCAGTGCCACCGAGCTCACTCCTTTTTTGTTAATTCTCCGGTTGGGTCACCTCCCTCATTGGCCTCAGCTGGGGGCTGCATGCACACCCAGCCGGTAGGGACACAGGCTCAGGCCATGCTGGCCTGGGCTGCTGCAGCAGCAGCGCCCTTGCACCCCGGCTACCCCTTGGTGACAAGCACATGCCCGAACCCCCGTCCCCTCTAGCTGTGTTCAGTGCAAGGGGATGCAAGTCCCAAACACAGGGAAGCCGAACCGGTCAGGACGAAGCGCTAGCCTCACCCCATGGGCAGAGCTGGGGGAAAGCTCCAGTGGGGCCCATCCTCCCCAAGAAGCTCCAGGGTCAATCTGTTGAGGGCAAAGAGGCAGATCCTGCCACAGCCAGCCGCAGCGTGCTGGGCTCCCCCCTCTCTCCCAAGGCCACCGGGCAGGCGAGCCCTGGGCAAGCTCAGTCCCTGGGCTGTGGGGTCACCGGGCCGCCGCGGGCAACTCACTCAAAGGCAAAGAAGAGGGCGCAGGTGCCGAGGATGAGGAAAAGCGTCAGGTAGAAGATGCCCTTCTGCCGGGCCATCATGATGCGGCCGTCGCAGCAGAAGGTGTTCCTGCCCGGCAGCTTCTCCCATTTCCGAACCACCTTCTTCCTCGCCACCATCACCGACATGGCGGGGCCGTCACTGGGGCGACAGCGGCCGCCACACGTCCAGGCACTGCTGCTCCGCCACCCGCGCCCCCGGCATCATCTGGGGCCTCGCTGGGCTCGGCTGGTCTGGGGGCTGCGGGGAGAGGGAAAGCGCCTCAGCACCGGGGCGGCGGCCCGGGGCGGCGGGGGGCTCAGCGGCTGGGGGCGGCGGCCGTCTCCAAAGAAACCCCCGCGCCCCGGGAGGGGTGTCGCCATGGAAACCCACCGGGGAGGGGGGTGGGCAGGGCGCGGCCCGGGGGACCCAGGTGGGGGGGAGCGACGGGGCGGGGCAGGGCAGCCCCCGCCCCGCCGGGCCGGGCCGGGCCCCAGGCCCGGGAGGGGAAGGGAAGGGAGGGGAAGAGAAGGGAGGGGGCCCGCGCCGCCGCCGCTCACCCTGTGCCGGTGCGGGCAGCACCGGGCGGGCCGGGCCGGGCCGGGCCGGGCGGGCCGCTCCGCTCCCTCAGCGCCGCGGGAGGGGCCGCCACGCCCCGCGCCGCCGCGGAGGCGGGGCCTTGCCGGCCATTGGCCCCGCCGCGCCCGCCGCCCCGCCCCGCCGCTCCCCGCCTTCTCATTGGCCGCATGCGACGTCACTCTGCGGCTGCTCCCCCCGCCCCGGTGCGGACACGGGGAGGCGGGGCGAGGGCGGGGCCCTGCACGTGGCCGGGGGCGGGGCAGCCTCTGGGCGGTGGGCGGGGCCGGGGAACCCCTCCTCCCCCGGTTTAGCCCGGCCCTGCTCCGGGGGTTCCTGCCAGACCCTGCCGGTGCTACCCTACCCAGACTCCACCCCGCCCCAGCGGCCCGGCCGCCGCCTCCCCGCTCCGCTCCCCTTTTTCCGTTATCTCGTAGCGGGCGCCCACGACGCCACTTTCCCTCCGTCGAGCCGCAGTACGGCGGGGAGTGCCCCGGGTCGGTCCCGCCGACGGGCTGTCCCCCTGTTCCAGCTGCCAGCCCTACGCCCGCATTTTGGGGCCGCGCACCCGTTGTCGCACCGTTTCGCAGGCCCGGACCCGGGGGTTCGGCGCAAGGAACCCCCACGGTGTCCCGCCCCACGCACACGCGGCGCTGTCCGTGGGTACGTGGCTGCCGGCGCTTCAAATGCGGAGGGAAAGCGGAACTTTTCCGGCGGTTGTTGCTATGGAGACTGAGGAAGATGGGGCACAGCCCGTCGCCTCCCTCCACAAACCGCCCCCTGCCCTGAAGCCCCTATTTTGCGCCCAACCCGGGCGCAGGCAGGGATGGAGGAGGAGGAGGACGGATGCGCAGGGGCCCGGCCGCCGGAGCAGCTCTGCGGGGCGCTGGCCTGCAGGCGACCCGGTGACACTCGCACTCCCTGGCAGCGACCTGCTCCTCTGCCCCGGCCCCCACCGTGCCGCTGGCGGCCACCGGCCGCTGACACCCCTTCGCGCCCAGAACGGCTTCCACCGGCGAGGCATCAGGGCCCGGGAAACGCGCCAGCCTCGGGGGACGGGTCGCGCCGCGTGGGCTTCGGCTGCACGGGGTGCTGGGCGTCCCGGCGGCGCGGGTGGGAGGGCGGCCGCGGCCCGGGGAAGGCCAGACCCTCCCCCGCCGTCGCCGGTCGCTCGGTCGCGCCGGCCTTCAGGCGCGGGGCGGGGGCTGCGGGCGGCCTCCGGGTGCGCGGCCCGATGGGAGGGACGCCCTCGGCAGCGCCTGCGGCCAGGCGGAGGCCGGTCCGCCCCGGGGTCCCCAACCGCGGCCGGGCCGCTGCCCCCACCCACCAGGCCCCGCTGCCACGGTAACCGTGACGTCAGGCAGGGCGGCGGAAGCGCGGCGGGTGGTGGCAGCGCCGTGCTTTGCGGCAGGTCGCAGCGCGGTGCTTTCCGGCTCGCCCGGCGTGCGGCGCGATGGCGGAGGAGGACTGGCTGGGAGTGGAGGCGGCCCCGAGCGCTAGCGAAGGCGAGGATGAGGTGAGCGGGGCCGGGCTCGGCTCCCCAGGCAGCTGCCGCCGCTGCTGCATGCGGAGCTCCGGGCGCTCCCCCGTCCCGTGCGTCCCGGGGCGGCTGCGGGCATGGCCGGGGACGCCGAGGCCTGGGCGGGAGCAGGCTGGTACCCGGGGCGAGGCCGGGCGGTGGTGGGGCACCGGGCAGCAGGCGCCGCTGCCGGTAGCGCTGGCCGGGGCTGCCTTTGCGGCCGTGCTCCGCGGCTGCTTTGCTGGGCCTCTGCCGGGGCAGGGCTGGGCTCGATAACCGGGGCTGCTGTGTGCCAGGGGCAGGAGGACGGCGAGCGGCGGCACCGGCGGCTCCTGGAAGCGGTCAGCTCCCTCTCCGGACGGAAGCGGTGAGTGCAGGGTGTTTGAGGAGGTCCCGTGGCTCGGCCCTGCGGCTCTTGCAGCAGCCACACTGCAGTTCCTCCCCGTTGCCCCTGCGGGGCTGCGCAGGAGTGCTTTGGAAAAAGGGGCAGGTGGGAGGGCACTCGGTTCCCTGGGCCCAGCTCTTCTGCCTGTGCCGCAGCTGCAGGTGGGAGGAGAAGCACATGGTGGGGACGCGAGGAGACTTTTGGTTTATTTTCTTTCTTCTCGTAGGCGGAAGCTGGCTGAGCGTACAGAGGCAAGCGTGCAGGTGTCAGAGTTCAATGTCAGCTGCAAAGGTAATATCCCTGGGAAGCTGGGCAGAGCTTCTGCTGTCAGACTGAGGCCACACAGCCCACCCAGAGCTAACAGCTTGGGATTTGCTGTGTCTGCCCTGGACCTTTGGGCTGAGCGCAGCTTCAGCCCCTTGGCGATGCCACACCTGTGTTAACGTGTGGGACCTTGTGTAGGTGCTGGGGAGAAGCTGGTTCTGTCTGAGCTCCTGCAGCCTATCCGTCCTAAATCCGCCCTGAGCAGCGTGAAGAACGAACTGACCAGAGTGAAGCAGAAAAAGGCAGTGGAGCTGCCACTCAGCAAAGAGGAGGCAAAGCGGGTGAGTGGGCCTGTGCAGGCAGCAGAGAGAAGTTCTGACCTTACAGGGCAGCACAGCTGCATTCCTGAGTGCTCCTCTACTCCTCTCTGATGCTGAAAGGCTTTCCTTGCTCTTTAAGTCAGCTTTTCTCTACTCACCCTTTTCCCTTCTCACCCGTGCCTACAGGTCGTGAGGGAAGCTGCCTACGTCAGGACCTCTAAAGATGTGGGCAAATGGCAGCAGGTGGTTTTACAGAACCGACGGGCGGAACAGCTGGTTTTCCCTCTGAAGCAGGAGATTGCTACAGTTGTACCCCTGGAGCAAGCGGCTTCAGCTTGGAAGGTGGGTGCTGTTGTGTGTCCTGCAGCTCCCTCGATTTGGCTGGGGCAACTCAACATCTCCTGACTACACTGAGAGGGATGAGGTAGGCATGAGGAAAGCCCAGCCTGTAGCTGAGGCTCTAGGCAGGTGCGTGCTGAGCTTGGGAAGATTAAAAGGGAAGTCTTCAGTGTTCCTCCCTTGTAGCAGATGTGTAAATGCTGTCTGGGAGAAGCCAGGTAAGGCATGAGCAGAAGGCTTAGAGCCTGCTCTGTCTCCTACCTTCTTTTTAGACTCTCGGCCCTAGATACACAGGCTGAGTCTGCAGTTTCTCAGTCCTTGGGCTGAGCCAGGTGCCTGCTAGTAGCCCTCAGCCACTTGTGCTGAAGCTGAGGGGGGATTTGGTTTCCCAAAGCCTGCGCATTTGTGAATCTTCATTATGAAAGAAGGATGCTTTGGGTATTGAATGTGAGTTCCCCTGGGGGTTGTGGTGCTGGCAGGAGAGTTGCTGTCATCCCTTTGAGTTCTCCCAGTTGTCCAGATGCTCAGGTGAGAGACAGCCCCTGCCAAGCCCCCAACATTCACAGCACTCGCTTTGATCTGCCCAAAGATCCCTTTCTGTTTTGGTGGGACATGGGTGTTGTGTAACCTGGACCTACTGCTGCATGCTTCTTGTCAGTGCTATGCGGCCAGCACTGCCTGTCAACTGCAAGCCTGTTTATCTCTCCTGGGAGGAATTCTGTCTGCCGTAACCTGGTGCAATGGCTGGGAGGGTGCTTCGGCAGGCCCACAGTGAGCCTCAGGCTGTTGCGTGGGATCTGTGAGCAGAATTGTGGCCCCAGCCCCCAGGAGGAGGGGGGCACACTTCTCCAGGCCCTCCCATGGAGCTGCTCAGGGACACTTGGAGGGATGGGGACATCTGGAGAAGCATTGGCTCTCACAGTTCTCATCGTGCTCTTGCTGTGTCGGTTCTGTCCCAACAGGCCCGAACTCCCCTGGAGCAGGAGATCTTTGGACTGCTCCACAAGACGCAGCAGCCCATCACAGACCCACTCCTGACACCAGAGGAGACAGCCTCGCTGCAGGCAATGAGCTTGGAGGAGGTGAGCGCTCCCCCAGCCCCTGCCATGCCCTGGCTCTGGAGGCCTCTTCTTTGGTGTTTGCCCTCACTCTGAGTTCCCTGGCAGGCCCGGCAGCGGCGGGCTGAGCTGCAGAAGGCTCGGGTCATACAGTCCTACTATGAGGCTAAGGCTCGTCGAGAGAAGAAAATCAAGAGCAAGAAGTAAGGTTCTGTCATTGCTGGGCTTGGTGTGATGGAAGAGAGCTGGGTCTTGCCACTGGAGCTGGCCCTGCCCAGTGCATGGGTATGGCCAAAACATGGAGGAAGACAGAGCCAGTCCTCTCCTTTCTGGGATCTGCAATGTATCAGGCAGCTTCCTGCCCAAAACAGTGCTGTGTTCCCAAAGGCCTCCCCAGAACCGTGAAGCCTCGCTCACCGGCTCTCCACCCTTGTGTTGCAGGTACCATCGTGTGCTGAAAAAAAGCAAGAGACGCAAGGCCTTGAAGGAGTTTGAGCTGCTGCATAAGTTGGACCCCGAGGCTGCCTTGGCAAAGCTGGAGGAGCTGGAGCAGCTCAGGATGCAGGTGCTGCTTTTGCACTTCTCCCACACCCCTTGGGAAGTTCCTGCCTGTGAAGGTGCTCTTTCTGATGCTTCTCTCTTCCTCCCAGGAACGCATGAGTCTTAAGCACCAGAACAAGGGAAAATGGGCCCGCTCCAGGGCCATTATGGCTAAGTATGACCTGGAGGTGAGATCACAGAAGAATTTGGGTTGGGAGGGACCTTCAAAGACCATCCCATTTAACCCCCCTGCCATGGGCAGGGGCACTTCCCACAAAACCAGGTTGCTCAGAGCTGTTTTCAGCCTGGCCTTGAACACTCCCATGGATGGGACATCCACAGCTTCTCTGGGCAACCTGTGTCAGTGCCTCACCACTCTCATCGTGAAATATCTCTTCCGCATGTCCAAGCTAAATTGCCCTCCTTCAGTTTAAAGCAGTTGCCCCTTGTCCTGTCACTACAGACCCTAGTATAAAGTCTCTCTCCATCTTTCTTATAAGCGCCCTTTATATATTGAAAGACCCAATAAGGTCCCCAATGCTGGTTGGAGAAGGGGGAGACAGGTGGGGGGGGGGTTAAGGAAGGTGGGCATGTTGTTTCTGGGCTGCGTTAGAAACATCTTGATCCCCTCCCAGGCCCGCAAGGCCATGCAGGAACAACTTGCCAAGAACAAGGAGTTGATGCAGAAGGTGCGAGTGGAGCTGCCTGAGGAGGAACCAGGTGATGTTCCTGAGGAGGACCTCACATCAGTGGCTGTCCCCACCGTCCCTGCGGGTGCCGGCAGAACTAATCCCTGGATGCTGGGCAAGCCCAGTGGCCCAGCCGAGGAGCCCGAGGTACAGGAGGGTCTTGGAGACTTTGCGGTGCCTGGTGCTGCGGAGAGCAAGGAGGAGATGGAGGAGGAGGATGAGGAGGTGTCAGAGGAGGAAGCTCTGTTACAAGACTTTGCGCAGAAACGGCACGTGCGGCAGCAGCGGGCAGGGAGCCCTGAGGGACAAGGTGAGGAGCTCACACCCCGCAAGTGCAGTTTGGTGTGCTGCAGGGTTGGGCAGGGGAAAGGGGGTCGTGGGACTGTTTTCTGGCCTGTTTCACACAGTTGTCCTGCTCCCTCCCTGCTTGTGGGTGACTTTCTCACCTGATGCCTCAATGCGCAGGTGCTGATGAGACTGATGCGGTTTCTGAACTGCGGAGGGACAGCCCTGTCCACCCTGTCTGTGCGGAGGACCAGACAAGTGTCAGGATCGAGCAGCCTTCCCAGGCCCAGGCGGAGATCCTGCTGTTGGAGCAGCTGGGCAGGGTGCAGACGATGGAGGACGCTGAGGCTCTGGCCTCAGAGGAGCATGTGGAAGAGCTGGAGAAGCTGGGGGCTGCAGGAGCAGAGGAACAAGTGCAGCAGCAGGAGGAAGGCAGAGCTGAGGAGAGACGTGTCAAGAAACCACCAGCCAAGAAGAAGATCATTAGCCTGCAGGCTGTGCTGTCTGGGAAGTCCCAGGAGGTTCAGTGCCCCAGCCTGCCTGTGGTCATGGAGGAGGAGGTGATCAGGATGGGCCTACCCCTTGGTCCCTGGGCAGGGCTGGCTGCAGGGGACTGATTTGTCTCTCCACAGGAGGGTGGCATCGACCAAAGAGGGGTGATCGCAGAGGCCTTTGCTGGGGATGACGTGGTCGCTGACTTCCGCCAGGAGAAGCACAAGGCAGAGCAGGCTGCAAAGCCGCAGCCAGTGAACCTGGTGCTGCCGGGCTGGGGTGAGTGGGGAGGCACAGGACTGAAGCCCAGCACCAAGAAAAGAAAACGGTAAGTATGGAAGAGCTGCAGCAACATGCTTCAGCCCAGCACTGGGATCTGACATCTCACTTGCCTGGCAGATTCCTGCTCAAGCCACCCCCAGCCCCTCCCAGGAAGGACCAGCACTTGCCCCATGTCATCATGAGCGAGCGGCGCAACATCCATGTGGCAGCACATCAGGTGGGTGATGCCCAGCCTCCGCAAGTGGTAGCAGCAAGTACTCCAGCACCCAGGCCCGCCCAGAACCTTGCTGTGACCCGTTCCCAAAACCTCCTGAATCCCTGCCGGTAATCCCTGCTCCACAGGGAGTTACCCCACTGCACTGTTTCCCTGCAGGTCAGTGAGCTGCCCTTCCCCTTTGAGAGGCACCAGCAGTTTGAGCAGAGCATCCGGACGCCTGTGGGCCCCACGTGGAACACGCAGCGTGCCTTCCAGAAGCTAACTACCCCCCGCGTCATTACCCGAGCGGGCCACATCATCCAGCCCATCTCCGCTGAGGATGTCCCTGACATGGCCACCGAAGCTGGCAGTGGAGCCAAGCCAGCGCTAGAAATTGCGCCCAAGCAGCCAGAGCAGCCCTTTCGCCACCCGCGCAGGAGAGCACAATAGCTCCATGCCCATGTGTGCTTGGACTGGAGCAGGCAGAGGAACCAGGAGAGGCTCCTTGTTCTGTCTGGTGCCTTCTACCCGTTCCCCCCATCCCAATAAAATCTCCTGGGCTGCCTTGTCTGAGCGGTGTGTGTGGCTGCCCTAGCAGTGCCCGGGGACAGGACAGCTGGTGCCCTCCTGCCTGTCCTTGGGGCCCCATGCAGCGCAGGGTGCTTTGGCCGGGTGTAACAAACAGCTCCTGGGCCAGGCCCGGGAGGTACAGCTCAGGCTTGCAACTGTGACAAGGGGGTGGAGCAGCTGCCAGTGCTCAGTCGGGGCTGGTTTTTCACCTGCCCTGTGGTTTTGTCTTTCATACTCCCATTTTTTTAATATATAAATGGGGGTTTATTATTACTATTTTTTTTTAATCATAGCTGAAGGGGCTTTCTCACAGCCCTGCTGCGCAGAACAGCTCCTTGGGCCTGTCGCAGTTCCAGGGTAACTTCTGCCCAGCTCTAATCAACCCAATTCCCTGGAAAACAGGTCCGTGAGGGGGTGCAGGTGTGCTGCAAACGCTGGGAGCTGGCTCTGCCCCTGGCGCAGCCACCCAGGCCTGCTGCTGCGGGCTCGGTGTCCTGCCCACTACACCTCTCAGAGGGTGACAGCAGGGTGCTGGTGTGTCCAGCACTAACGGAGGGGTGTGCCAGAGCCTTGTGATGAAACCGGAGCAGGCAGGGATCCCTCCAGGTCTCTCCTCCCTTGTCCCACACATGGTGTGCTCATGCCAGCTGCAGAAACGCTCCCCAGCCAGAGCGAAGGAGCGCAGGCCCAGGGAGCTGCTGCTGTTCCTGGGAAACACATGCCCTATGCCAGGGACGCGTCCTACCCTGCTGGCACCACAGCCTGCCCAGGAGAGCGGCCAGGCGGTGTCCTCGGGCAGCAGCTGGTCCCTCGGAGCCAGGGCAGGGCTGCCACAGTCACCCTGCTCCCCTACAGCCAGGTCATACCAGGGAAAGGGGGTTCGTGGTGGGGGTGGGGCACAGGCACCCACGGGGTTGAGAGCGGGTGCACAGCCGCTCCCCAACTCCCACCCCAAGACTACACAGGGCTGTTCCGTGCTGGGTGCTGGCACTCTTGGGTGGAGGGGAGGTGGGGGCTGCCTGCACTACTGCCCGCCAGGGACCAGATTGGGTGCGCTGGCCCAGCCGGCACCCTGGGGCAGGAAGATAGTGCTCACCTGTGGCCAGGCCGCGGTTGTGTGTTATGAATTTACCCCAAGCTGGGGGCAGGGTGGAGGAATAAAAAAAAAAAAAAGGAGAGGAAGCGGAGAGCCCCTCGCTGGCCTGGTGGCCCCAGCTCAGAGCCCAGCTTCCCTCTGCCCTGCCTGCCCCAAAAGGTGTGGGAAACCTTCACCACCACAGCCCCAGGGGATGGCGGGGAGGGGCGGGGGTGGGGGTGGGCAGCGGTGTAGGGGGTATTTCTTGTTTGTTTTAGTCAAAGCTGAAGTGCCCTGGAGCCAGGGGAAGGCAGAGCCCAGTGTGGGGTGTGTGCAGCCCTCTGCCTGCACCTCCACCTGCCCACAGGCAGCCCTGGGCTCACTGTAGCCCCACTTTGCTGGGGCTAGCTGCATCCCCACGGTGCCCCTGGCACCGACCTTCACGGGGACCCCTCGTTATGTGCCCTGACCCAGCGTGGTGCCTGGCTTGTCCCAGTACCCGGGCCACCTCACCTCCTTCAGCTCCCAGCCTTGGGATTCTCGTAAGAGTACCTGGGCTGGGAAGGGTCTTGGGAGGCCTCAGGGCTCAACACCTGTGAGTGCGGAGCTGGCCTTAGGCTCGGAGCAGGGTCTTCAGAGTAGTGTCCTGCCATTTGGCTGTCTGCAAGGAGGGGAACCCCAAGCACCCCTCTGGTCTCTGTCCTCATATTCAACCCACCCTGTGGCAAAGAAGGACTGTCCTGCTGTACTCTGCACGGTGTCCCCTGCACCCCTGAGGAGTGGCTTACAGCCCAGTGGGGTCTGGCCCTGCCTTAAGCTGGGCACCTTAAGTTGCTACCTTCCTCAGCTGCCCCAGAGCGGGAGTGATGCTCCCCACTGGGCCTGGGGCGATGATAGCACCAGGGCAGCCCCCTCCTGGGGTGCAGATCCTGCAGAGGACCAAGGCCACTAGGTCTGAAACCAGCTCAGGCTTCAGTGGAGCAGATGAGTTTACTGTCACAAGCTGGGACCACCTGAAGCAGCAAGAGGGACCTGCTGACACATGGCCCCTCGATCCGGAGGCTGCCTCACACTGAACTTTGGCTGGTGAGTCCTGCGGTGTGAGCATGGCTGTTGCTCTGCCAGCGTTGAGAGGGGACAGCTTCAAGCCATGGATCTGGATGTGCCTCATCTTGCGCAGAAGGGCAACACTGGGCTGGACTGGGCTTGAACTGGGGCTTCCAGTATGCAGAGGTGCTTCAAAAATAAATGTGGAAAGCATCAGCGTGAGCTGCTGGGAATGAGTTAGAGGAGGCACCTAGATAGAGTTGGGTCACTGGCACTGCCGTGCTGGCCCCTCTGGGCTGCTGGGCCAGCTTGTCTGTCCCAGCACAGGCTCCTCCAAAGCTGCAGCACTCCTGCATCAAGGGCAACAGTTGTCCCTCTGACTTCCCTGCAGAAATAAATTTCCTCAGTGCAGGAAAGCCAGCACTTGGGTGGTTTTTTTAATTAAAAACCAATTCTAGGTCTGCAGACTGCTGCAGGAAAGGGGGATGCTGGGGATGCCCGCCGGCAGCGGGGAGAGGGGGAGAGAGGAGCCGTGGCTGGGGGAGCCTATTGTAGGGGTGAGTGTTTGCTTGCTGGGTGGGAGCGGGCAGGGGCCTGGCATGAAGCAGGGCTAATGCAGGCTGGGGGGCGGCTCCCCGCGGGGACTTTCCCGGCCTGATCCTTGCCCTTCCCGCGGCACGCTGCAGCCTGGCTCCCCTCCCGGGGCCGCGGCGGGGCCGGCCTCCGGCTGCCACACGAGGTGTCAGTCGGTGGGTACCAGCAGCCCCAGTGCCGGGAGACAGCCCCCCAGCCCGGGCCGCCCCCTCGGCCGCGCAGCAGCCCACAGGGAGCGGGGGGTGGGCGCACGCCTTCCCGCGGCCGTGCGAGCGCCGTGTCCCTCGGGAGAGCTGCGAGCGGCCGCAGCTGGCCCTCACTGCCCTACTTTCCGGGCTGCGCCGGGCCGGGGCTGCGGCCGCTCCCGGGCCGGCGGGAGCGGGGCTCGTCCCGGCCGGGCCCGCGCCGCCCCGGGAGCGGGCAGGGGACGGGCAGCGTGCGGCGGGGCTCTGTCTCTCCCAGCGCGGCGTGCCCGAGCTCGGCGCCGTGCCAAGGAGGCGGCACGGCCACCGCCGGTGTGTGTATGTGTGTGTCCCCGTAGGGACCCGGCCGGGGGGCGAGCCCGAGCTCATGGGCCGCCCTGGCCGCCCGGGAGCTGCTGCTGTGGCTGGGCTCCTGCACCCGCTATCCCGGGAGACCAGCAGGAGCTGAATGAAAGTTAAAAGACACATTTAAAATCAACAAATAAAAGGCTTTTGGTGGCTCGTTTTTTGTTGTTGTTTTGTGATGTCTTTGGTTTTTTTAAATACAGGCTATAAATAACCTGCAAAATATTTTGTCTGGGCTATTTCTGAGGGTGAAATCTCGGCCCTCTGGCTTCCCATGCTGTGGGATGTGAGTGCAAGCACTGGGTCCATCACGGTCCCATCTCAGCTGTTGAGGAGGGTCCTGCACCCTTGCTCACAGGGATTAGGGTATTTCCATGTCCCTGAACGCCTCCAGCCCCCATGGCATAGGAAATGGTCTTCCCTAGAATGGGTCTGACGGAGCTGCAGGGTAGGAGAGGGGGTAAGCCCCCCCCAAAAAAAACCCCGACAGAGGCAGGAGTCTCTGCTTGGCATGGTGCGGAGAGAACGGGGCAAGGGAGGCAGATTTTATGTTGGTATTACAGGTGCAGGAGTTGCTCCCCCTATTTTCCCTGTCCTTCCTGCCCCCATGCCGGGGCCAGGGGTGGCCTGTGCACCACCCCCTGCTCCCCCAGGCTTCCTTCAGCCTCGGAGGGGGGGTCTGGCTCTCCTCCATCACCTCACAGTCATGGGTACCCTGGGCACCCCCAGTCCTCCTGCAGTGGGCACCCGGTGCCCGGCCAGCACATCCCGGCCTGCACAGCCACCACAGCCGCGTTTCCGTGGAGATGGCATCTCCCGAGCCCGCACAGCCTGAGCGGGAGGGTTTCCATGGAGATGCTGTATCCAGCACGGCACAACCTGAGCCAGAGATTTCCGACGAGATGCTGTAGCCGGGACCCTTGCACCCGCAGCAGCGGCAGCTCCCTGGGCACCCAGCCACTCCTCAGCCCGAGCCCGGTGATGGGCACTGGGACATGGGCGGTCGCCACCTTCAAAGAGTTGCTGGGGCTGGAGCAGTCACCGGCCTTATCACCCATCCAGGGTGGGGGCCCTGTCACTTGGGTCATGCTGTAATGTCACATTCTGGGTTTCCCGGAGGTAACGGGTCCCTGTCTGTCCCCAGCTGCCTGGGGAGGAGAGGGGAAAAGCCCCCATAACCCCCTGATGGCTTTGTCCCAGCTGCCACCCTGCAAGTCCCACAGTGATAATGCTGGGCACATCGGGGGGCCAGGGAAGGATGCTGGGGCTGCCGGGCAGGGTGTGGAGCACTGCGCTGGACTCCCACACCTGGGGAAACAGGGGAGCCAAGCCCCGAGCCAGCAGCGGCCCAGAGCTGGGGGTTGCCGGGCAGGGCTCCAGCAGAGCCGCGGCACCAAAAACCTTCTGGGAGGGAAATGAGGATCGCCGAAGGGGCAGGCTGGAGGCAAAGCTCGGGGGGGCGGGGGGGGGGGGGGGGGCGGGGCGGGGGGTGAGGGGAGGCTGTTCAGACAGATGTCCTCACGGCAGGCGGCGGCACGGTACGTGTACCCTGGCCGGTGCTACAAAAGCAGCCTTCGTTTAAACGCAGCTACCGCAGAGGTCACAGTCATGCGTTTTGCACAGAGTGAAACCCTGGTGAAAGGCGAGCCCCAGCCGCAAAGACAAGAAGCGCGGAAGCGCCGTTGGGACACACGCGTGTCTGCCGGACACGCGGGGCCGCCCCCGCCCGCCTCAGCCCCTCTGCGCTCCCCGCTCCGCCGCCTCCACGTCCTGCCGGACCTTCCCCGGCTGCCTGCCCCCTGCCCGCCCTTCCCCGGCTGCCCGCACCCTGCCCGCACCCTGCTCGAACTTCCCCCGCTGCCAGCCCTTCCCCCGCTGCCCGCTCCCTGCCCGCGCCCTGCCCGCGCCCTGCCCGCACCGAGGACGGCCCCGAGCCTCCGCCGTGGTTCCCTGCTGGCAGGAGCGGCCGCGGCCGGGTCCCCCCGCGTCCCCGTGCGGAGCGTGGCAGCCCCCATCCCCGCGGCGGACAGCTGCAAGCGGCAGCCGGGGAGGCGATCCCCGGGGCTGCTGGCACTGCGCTCGGCGCCTCGGGCACGGCGTGTGTTGCGGCCAGCGGCCGGCTCTTTGTCTCTGGTTATGATTAGGAGCCCTCGGCAGCTCCCGAAGCCGGACCTGGGGGGCTCGGGGCTGGAGGACGGAGAGTACAGGAGCCGGGGTGCGGTGCTGCAGCCCCGGGGCCGCAGGGCCGCAGGCCCAGCTCTGCCCGCAGAGAGCTGCCCTCCTCCTGCTGCACGGTCCTCGGGAAGGGGCTGGAGCAGAGCCGGGGCCCCCTGCGGACACCAATCCCACTCCATTGGGCTCCTCGCCTGTTTTCTGGGGCTCCCCAGGCACCCTCAGCTCTGCTCACCCACTGTGTCCTCCCCTTCATCACTTCCCCTGCCTGCTCTTGCCCAAGCTGCCAGCTCTTCCCTTGTCTCCCAGGCACAGCACGGTTCCTCCCCGCCTCATTCCTGGAGCCCCAAACTCTCACCCGCCAGCATCCTCTCAGCCCAGGACTTCTCCTGGGGATGCTGTGGAGGAGGGCAGCAGAGGCAGCGCTGCCCCGCTCACTGGAGGCAATGCCTCATTTCCCCATGCTTTTCCAGCCAGCACGGAGGCCAGCCCATGGAGCACGTGGGGAGGAAGGGGCCAGCCCCGAGCATCTTGTGGTGCCCGTGGAAGGTCCAAGGTGAAGCAACACAAAGTCTCAAACCATGAAACCCCCTCCCCAATGCAGAAGCAGCATTGCTTTGGCCCCAGTGGCTGGGTTCAAAAATGTCAGCATCCGAGCTCATAAGAGATGCAGTTTCTCACACCAGAGGTGGGACTCCATCACACGTCCCTCCGTAGTCCCTGCTGCAAGCCCCTTCGGGGAGCTGGGGGAAGAGAGGCCGCACAGCACAGCGGCAGGCAGCAGCCCGGCCCGTCACTTCCCCCACAGTGCTTGCAGCCTTCCTGCCTGCTCTGCCATGTCCTCTAGGCATGAGCAGGCAGGAGTAGAAGGCAGCGCTCTGATGAAATTGTCATCTTTTAGCTGCACCTTCAAACACACTGCAAAAGAGTTTGTTATTGAGTGGGGATGGTTGTGGAAAGCAGGAGGACAAGGTCTGTGGTTAGAGCTGATGCCTCTCATTGGTGTTACTACACCAGTAAAACCCAGGTGAGCTGCCTGCTCACTGCAGATGGAGCAGCACAGAGGCTCCTTCTTTGGAGCAGAAGGAAAAGCCCCAGGAAACCCAAAGAGAGACCACCAGAGCCCGGGGCGATGGGCTGCCCTGACAGGAAACCCCCTCCCTGGCCACACGGCTAGTTCCTCAGCCACAGCTCCATCTTCCCAGTGATGCCCAAGCTTTGAGGCTGGGATGTCCAGTGCAGTACCAGCCTGGTGACAAGACGCTCATGGGATATACAGCTGGGCATGGCATCACAGCAAGCAGGAGGTATCACCCCCATCATCCTCCTCATGGCGCTGGGAGCTGCAAGCCATCCTGGCCCACAGCAGCTGCCACCACCCTTGCAGGAGAAGACTCTGTGATGCCCTGCTGAACTGGAGCCATTCGTTTGCATCTCCTGGCCTGCCAGCCCAGCTGGAGAGGCAGAGAGCTGCTCAGGGACAGGCAGAGAGACCAAAATAGTCCTGAAAAGGGTTTGAGGTCTCCCCACCCATGGCCTGGCAGTGAGTGGAGTGTGCCATGTGCCAGTGGTGTTGCTGTAGCTGGTGCATGGCTGGGTGCATTTGCCAATGTGTTTCTGTTTCTAGCTTGGTGGAAGAGGGAGTAGTGTGGATCCTGCCCAAAAACCAGAGTGAAGGGGTGAAATATATAGAGAAGAAAAAAAAAAATGAAACAGTAATAACAAAAGCAGCAGCAACATTGGCTGCAGGCCAGGTCAGCGCCGAGCATTTGAGCCCCCACAGTTCCAGGGACTGCAGCGGGCAGAGGATGCACAGCCCCTTAGGTCCAGAGATCACTCCAAGCTCTTGGAGACCACTTGGGTCCCACTGGACCTGTGGAGCGCAGCAGAAGTCCTGCTGCCCAGGCAGGCAGTGAGGAGGAATTGCCGAGGCATGGCAGCAGCCCAGGGCTGCCTGCCACTTCCCGCGTTGCCCGTGGCCCAGTGGGCTCGTGGGAGTTGTGTCCCTGAGATGGGGGCGAGCTAAAAAGAGCCTCCAGCTCCACCCGCAGCAGGCAGCCTGGCTTCCTTCTGTTGAGAAATTACTGGTGAGTGCTCCCAATCGTATTTTTGCAGTGTGTATCGACAGATGATTCATGTTGGCCTTTCTGCAAGTTAGTCCATGACCAGTGTCCGATTAACCACGCCCCCCAGTGAGGGATGCTCCTGATTCCCCAGACTTTTCCGTTTCCTTGGAACACCACCATGAGAGCCACGGAATTTTTCAGCACCACCTTTTAAGGCCCCTGGGTGCAAATTATCCCATCCTGGGGATGTCAAAGTGTTAGTAGTTTCTAATTAAACCAGGGAGGAACAGAGCGGTGTTAGAGTATGCAATGGTGGGATGCGGAGCCCTCCCGGCTGGCTCCACATGTCCCTGAGTGCAATTCCCACAGGGATGGGGTGAGGTCAGCTGCAGGATAAGGCCATTACTCGAACTGTCTGTTTTTAATTGCACTGGGATGCAGATAAGGTAGGTCCTTGTAAATCCATAGCCGGTTGCATGCCTGTTTGCAGGATGTGCCTGCCCGGCTCCCTAACCACCTGCCCAGCCTCCAAAATGCCTGTTTGAGCATCTTCTCTGCCCACAGCCTGGCTGGAGGCAACAGGTAGGACAAGGCATGGATACCACAGAGGAGAAACTGAGTAATTCCCCTCTGCAGGAAGAGTTTGCTCCCTCCTGGCCTTCCTCGGCTTAGCCCTTGCTTTCTGCTTTCCCCTGGTGCTGCTGGTCCCTCACGTTCCCCCTGCTACCCCTTGCAGTGCTGCCTGCAGTTACCAAACCTTGCCCCAACCCACACGCCCTGTATGCTCAGCACCGTCCTGCCCACGGACCTGTGGCCCGAACCGCTCCCAGAGCACGCCTGCATCCCCACAGGGGCAACATGCATCGTCTCCTGCCTGAGGCTGTTGTGGCCTTTCCAGCAAAAAGAAGAAGAAGAGCTCAATCCCTTTCTGTAAGATATTTTTCCCTCCCTGAGGCAGAGGAAAGGCTTGGTGCTGAGGCTGCGGAGGATGCTCCCGGCAGCAGCAGGTGCCACCCCAGATGTGCCGGTTGGGGGGACACCGCAGCCGGCCTGAGGGATAAGCCCACCTCTGGGAAGCCCAGGACATCACACGGGCTGAGCTGGGAAGAGATTTTGCCATCCAACAGGCCAGGTCCTGGGCAGAAGAACGGCGCTGGAGCAGAGCGGCAGGTCCCAAATGCACTCCCCGGGGCAGCACCACACCGCAGGGGCTCAGAGCAGCACGGACCCCACGGCGGCAGGGAGGGGACCCCGCCAGCCCCTCTGGCACCCACGAGGGGCCCAGGGAGCCGCAGTGCAGGCGCAGCACCGTCCCCCTCCAGAGCCACCCTGACGCCCCAGCACACCCTGGCGCTGTCCCGCGGCGCTCCTGCGTCCCCTGCCCCGGGGCCGCCCCCCCCCCGGGGCGGTGACACCGCGACCCCTCTGCCCCGCTGTCCGCTCGTTCCCGGCAGGACGGGCCCCGCCTTCCCCCTGTGCGCCCGCGGGACCAGTCCGTGCTGCACGTCCCTCCGCAGAGCCCCGCGCCGTAGACGCGGGGGGCCGCAGGGAGCACTGCCCTCCCCCCTGCCCGCCCGCGGCAACGGCGGGGCATGGCGGTGCGCGGGGGCCGGGGAGGGAGCCGGGCCGGAGGCGTCGGATGGGGCGGCGGGGCCGGAGCGGGGGGAAGGCCGGGCCGCGGGGCCGGGGGCGAGGCCGGGCGCAGGCAGCGCAGCCCGTGTCAGGCGGCGGGGCAGAGGCGAGCGCGGCGGGGCGGTGCCTGCGCAGGGCCCGGGCAGCCGGGACACGGCCCAGGGCGGCGTGGCGGGGCCGGGCAGCGAGTGCCCACCCAGCGGGGCCGTGCCGGGGCGCTGCGGGGCCGCCGGTCCCCGAGGCCCGTGCGGGGGCCGGGGGGCGGCGCGGCCGCGGGCCGGGCGAGGCTGTCAGTTACCGGTGCGGTGCGGGCCCGGCGAGGCGGCCGGGCCGGAGCAGGCCGGGGCGCGCCCGAGGTCGCTCCGCTCCGGGCACCGCGGCGGGGGGGCGGGGGGGTGGGTATGCGGCGGCCGCCGGGCCTGCGGGCCCCGGTGCTGCGGGCGAGGGCCGTGAGAAACTTCCAGCCGCCGCGCCGTGCCGCGCCGTTCGGTGCCCCGCATGGCGCGGGGGAGGCGCCTCGACCCCCGCCCGGGGCCGCGCCAGCCCCGCAGCGCTGCCCGCCCGGCGAGGCACCGGGCCCGGGCGGGGACGGGGGGAGCACCCAGCGCAATCGCCGCTGGCGCGGGGGTCCCGCGCCCACCTCGGCCGGGCAGGCGGCTCCGCGGCCGCTCTGCCGGGCCGGACCGGCGGGGCTGCGCCCGGGGACACCCCCCGCAGCGGGCACCGGGGACTGCGGGCGCCGCGCTTGCTGCCTGCGCTGCCCGTCCAGCGCTGCCCGCTGCCGGGCTCCCAGCCGCTGCCCGGGCGTGGAGAGAGCGCCCGCCCTCGCCGCCTCCTCCTCCTCCATCCTCCTCGCCGCGGTGCGGAGCGAGCGCCGCTCCCCGGTGCGGGCTCCGGTGCCCCGGCGCGGGGTCGGGCGTGTGTGTGCGTATGTGTGTGTGTGCGTGGGGCTCCCACCGCGCCGCGCCGGGCCGTCCGCGGAGCGCGGAGCGTTGCGGCCCCTCCCCGGGCGGGAGCGGCCTCCCCCCGCGCCCCCTCCCGCGGGCTGTGCCGGGCGCGGAGCCCCCTCCCTCCCCGCCCGTTCCCTCTCCGGACTCGGCTGGCTCCGCACAGCCCCCCCGCGCGGGCAGGGCTGGCCGCACGGCACGCCGGGAGCCGCAGTCCTCGGGGCGGCGCGGCGGCCGGTCGGCCGGCGGCTACCGGACTACAGCTCCCGTCAGCCCCCGCGGCGGCGGCTCGCTCTCGCCCTCACACTCCGGCTGCCGCTGCCAGTGTCTCCGCCGCCGCCGCCGAACCGCCGCTCGCAGCGCCCAGTGTCCGACCCACCGCCTCGGGCAGGGGCCCGCCTCGGCCCGCCGCCCCCCGCTGCCCGCCCGGCTCGGGAAGCAGGTGCGTGCCCGCCTCCCGCCGCCCCGCCGCCCCGCGCCGGACGCCCGGCCCCCGCTGCCGGGCACCCCGGGCCCGCGCGGCCCCGCACCCACCGCCGGGGGGGGGGGGAGGCGGACGGCAGAGGGCGGCCCGAGCCCCCCGCCCGGCCGGACCGGGTCGCCATGGAAACGGTCCCGGGACACCACCGGGGGTGGCGGCGGGGGGGGCTGGTGGTGGCGCCGGGTGGGGAGGGGGGCGGGCGGTGGCGGTGGCGGCGGCGGCGGCGGCGGTGGGTGGGCGGGTGGGCAGCGTCCTGCGGCGGGACAGCGGGCGGGGACGGCGGGCACTGACAGCGCCGGTCCGGGGGCAACGGACGGGCGGCGGGCTCCGCTCCCTGCCCCGCGACGGCGCGGCGTGCCTCTGCCCTGCCTCGCGCGGCGGCTCCGGCACCGGCGGCACCTGCCGCTCCCGGGGCGGCGCGGGGGGTCCCGGGGCGGCGGGGCGGGGCGGGCCGCCAGCGGCGGGACGGCGGTGCCGGCGCTCGCGGAGTTTGGCGGCGTGGCCCGAGCCTGCCCCGGCAACCGCCGTGCTCGGGGCCGGCCGCGTCGGTAGCGGCTTCGGGGGCCGGGCGGGCGGGCGCCGGGCGATGGCGGAAGAGCCCTCCCCGGGGACAGCGCGGCCGCCGCCGTCGCAACCTCCATGATCGGGGCTGCCCCGGTGCGGCGGCGCGGGGGCCCGGCCGCGGCCGCCGGGGCTGCGGGATGAGTGGCGGCAGCTCCGCGCGCCGCTGGGGAGCGGCCCCGGGGGCAACTGTTGAACCGGGGCGGGCACCGTGGCCGGGGCTGCGGGAGCCGGTGCGGGGAGCAGCGCCGCGGGGCCTGGCCGTCGGCGGAGTTTGGGGGGGGGGTTGCAGGGCGGAGCCGCCGTGTACCGGGCCGGGGCGAGGGGGGGTCCCTGTGCGCCTCGCGGGGCGCCGGTGGCGGCGTGGGGCCGTGGGCCGTGCCGCGGCCTCCCGGGGCTCAGGGAGTGGGACGTGCCGCGGCAGGGAAGCCCCCCTGGCCGTCCCAGCCCCGGGGGCGTCAGGGTGCGTTCGGGCCGGACCGGTGCCACTCCTGCGCCGCCGCCGTCCCCCGAGCCGGTGCGACGAGAGCGGCCGGGCCCCCCGCCTGTGCCCAAGGTGAGGGTCGGGCAGCGGCAGGACCGGGCGGGAGGAGGAGGTGCTTCCTGCCGCCCTCACCGGAGAGGAAACCAAAACTCCTTCGGTGGAGTGTCGGTACTCGGGAGGCTTATTGCTGGCGTCTCGGTGAGCGGCATCGGTACCTCCATCCGAGCATGGGTGAAGCCGGTTCAGGAGGGCACCGTCGAGAAGGTCTTTCAGGCTGAAATAAAGATGAGGCAAGTTTCTCCTCTCAGAGCATCTGCTCTCCAGCACCCTCATGCTTGCCTGCCACCACCGGAGTTGGGGGGGATCCTTGTGAGCGAGGGGCCAACACGTCCTGTGCCCTTCGCAGCATGCCCACCTCTTTCTTTCGCCATGTCTGCATCAGCCTTCCCTTCCCCACCCTGCCTTTTTCATCATCGTCGTCAGCCTTTGGGTTTAGCCAGTCCCAGTGCCAGCGCAGTGCTGGAGGCTGCATGGTGCCCATCGAGGGCACCAGCTCTGTCACTGTCACCTGTGTCTGGAGATGCCTTTCTGGGGGGGTGTCGGAGACCCGGTGCTGGCGCAGCTTGGCCTTCAGAACAAAACCGCCCTTGGGACCTCTGGGCTCTGGCGTGCCAGCTTGTCTCATGGGGACAGGAGGCTGTATTTCCTGACAGCAGGAAATACTGCTCTGGATGCAGTATTTCGGATGGTCTGCACCTTGTCAGATACTACGTTTTTTAACGCTAGCCTCCTCAGTGTCTCTTTTATTCCAGTTCTTAAAAATTTGTGAGAGTGGGCTTTCATGGGGACAGCCTTGCTGTCTCGAGTGAGCGAGTGTTTAGTGACACCCATTGCACCACATCTGGGACTTATTATGAACGGACTACTGAACATGCAGCGAACTTTTATTTATTTTTTCAAATGGGGATGGATTTTTTCTTTTTTTATTTCCAATTCATCGTGCCGAGTATCTATAATTACTTGCGGTGTTACTGTGTCTTTAAATCAGCTTAAGCAAATGCATGTAGGCAAAGCCTGGCTCAGCTCCGCATCAGTCGGGGCTGCTGTACAGCCAGTGGGAAACCAAAACCGAGCTTGGGGCTGCCGCGCGGGCCACAGGCCGGACCCTGCGTCTGGCACTGTCTCCCACCACAACGGGCAGTGAAGGTGGCATGTCCTGTCCGTGCTGCGTTTTTTTCCACCCCAGTTGGTGGAGGTCAATTCTGCTACAGTTTCTGACCTCTGCATGAGTGGTAACATAATATAAGATAAACTGTTTCCTTTTCTTCAGTTTTCTTTTTAAAATTTTTCCCTTGCTATGTATCACACCTGTAGTGAGTCCTGCGAGAGGACTGTCAGGATTTTTTTGATTTGATTGTGTAATTTAATTTTTATTTTTTTTCAAGCAGTTGGCTTTAAAGGGTTTTCTGAAGCAATGCTCAGAGTTAAGGCATCTCAGGCACCTCTCAGGATTGGTGCTCACTCTGTACCTCTGTACCTCAAATGGATGCCCAATAATCACATAAAAAAACAAATATAATTTCTTGCCTGTGTTACTAATGGCAACAAAGATTGCCAAAGTGAACAAACTATTGCAAGTGAAGGAGACCATTCCCCTCGATGCAGACCGTTTCCTTCTGGCCCATTTGAGCCTCTCTGAATTGCTGCAGGGGCATGTGCTGCCTTATTCCACTTCTTTTGCTCCCATCAAAGTGGCCGTCTCGTGGGCAATGCACTCTTGAGTGGCAAGTCCTGCTTGAGTTTCCAGCAGCCCGCCTAGTTTTGTATTTGGTAGCCATCTGGGGGAAGGAAACCCTGCCTGCGAGGTTTCGGTCCTCTCTGGGAATGAACCTTACAAAGGTGTCTTGTGCGGGTGTGTTTCCAGGGTCAAAGTGCGTCCCTCCCGGCCTTCTGCAGTGCCCCCTGGGCAAAGGAGCCGTACAGCACCGCGGAGAGGTGAGCTGCCGCATCCTCCCGATCTCTTGCTGCAGAGGGATGTGTTGGGCTTTCCTCTTTTTGATACCGTAGGGCTGGAAAGTCTCCCTTTCCTTCCTCTGTGCCACTGGCCCACTTAATGCAGCAGCCGAGAGCGCTGCTGGCGCGAAAGGAGGCACCGCTGACGAGCAGCGTTTTACTGTGTCTGTAAAGGTCCTGCAGCCCAGCCGAGTGCATTGCTTTGTTTGTCAAGCTGCACTGAGTTCCTACCGATGTGATCCACTATGAGATCTCTGGAGCTGGCTCTTGGCCTCGTGAGGCTTGCGCCGTGGCTGCTGCTCATGCAGCAGGGAAAGGCGAAGCTGCTGTTCGTCCTGGGGAGCTTGTGCCGTCGTCTGAACCCTGGCTGCTTGGCAATGGTGCATATTGCCACTTGTCAGGCCCTTGCTGGAATGCTGTCATGCGGTGCTCTCCAACCTGTGTTGGGGAATAATGTGCCTGCCCATAGCCCAGATGCAGGGAAGCCTTGCACTGGGGGATTTTGGGAGTCTGGCTGCTGGCGTTTTGGTAACTGTCATCTTGTGCCTGCGTAGTCAGCGTGCAGCTGAGACGGTGGTGATCTGTTGGCATGTAGCTCACGTGTTGGTGCTGGGATGGGGGAGAGGAAAGGTAAGTGTCTTGAAATCCAAGTCATTTTAGTATTTGGAAATTCACAGAGCAGGAAAATGCATGAAAAACTTCTTGTGGGGGGGTCAGGGAAGCACAGTCCTAAAGTGGAATGTGTTTGCACTGTGGAGAAATGGGTTGGTATAAGCTGTACCTGTGAGGAACGTGGGAAAGCCTCCCTTTCTGTACCCCTGGGTCTTGGTCCACCCAAATTGCCATAGAGTTGAATGACTAGAAGATCATGGCTCTGGTTGACCTGACCAAAGCAGTACAAAAGTGAGTTAGATTAGGTGGCAATGTAGATGTGACATCTGTTTGGGCAAATGCCAATGGTACAAAACGCTCCAGTAAAAAAACAAACTGCTATCCATGGCTGGAAGTTAGGTGTCAGCTCAGAGAAGTTGCTGTATGTATTTGCCAACATAAGCGCTTGAGAAGCTGAGTGTTGAGTCAGGTCAGAGAACAGATCTGGCTGAGTTGTCACTGTTATTTGCAAGGTAGGGAGGAGACTGGATTTCAGTGGGGTAGCTTGCAAATCTGTTGTGCAAATCCTGTACCCCTCTGCCCTGTTAACACTGGGGTGGGAGGTGTGTGAGGTGCAGTGTTGCAGTGGAAAACTTGATTAGGAAGCCTTACCTTGGGCAACTCAAGTTAGCATCCCTGAGAGCTAGGGAGCAAGCAGGATTTTAAGAGGGGTCATCTTGGAGATTATGTGGGCTTAATTATCTTCAGCTATGTGGGAGCTGGTAGGTGAAGGCAACAGCAGCCTGTCCTGCCACCCTCAGCTTGACCTGTGTTGAAATGACAGTTGTTTCGGTGCTGTTGTGATTTTAGTGCAAGGAAGATTTGTCTAGAGATAATTATTAGAAAATACCCATTCCCGAAGAACTTAATCTCAGGAAACTTGTTTCCATCAGCTGGACAGTGGTATTACATAACAGAGAGTAATTTCTTGACTTAATCCAAGGGAACTTCCACCTGTAGCTGAGCCATCACTAACCTGAGTAAAAGCATGCTTTTACTACAAGGAAAACATCTTCTGCTTTGCTTTTTCTGGAGCCTGGAAGAGAGACTGGTTTGCAGAGTAGCATCCTCTCCTTTTGCAAAATGATGAGAGGTTTTGCCTTAATGAACAAAAAATACCCCCGTTCTTTTAATTCACCACGTTAGTTTGATTAAAAACCTCTCCAAGGGCTTGTTGTTGTTGGTGAATGTGTTCGGCACCTTGTTCACAATTCTTAGAGCACATTTTGTTTTGAGAGGTGAAGGAGCTTTAATACCACATGACGAGACTCTCCACACAAAGTGCTGTGTTTATGTTCTTATTTCATTCTAAACTAGTTTTCTTTGGCATTACTTAGAATTGGCTGGGCACCTATTTAGCTAAATCAAAATAAGACTGTGGTTTCATATATACTTCCTTTGGCAGACGTGGTGATTAAGCAGATTCTGTGCCAGGCTGTGCCCTCTCTCCTTCTTGGTGAACCTGACCAAGGAGCTAGTATGGGTTAAAACCAGTCCAGCCACAGGGGAAAAGGGGCAGGGGGAAGAAAAGGTTTTTAACAGAGATCAACTCCCTGATCAAGTTTACCAGGACCCTGCACATTTTCAGTGACATGATTGAAGTGGCGAAGGGAAAGAAGGGCTTCAAAAATTTCTTCAACAGCTTCTTCTACTCGAAGGCAGGCATGTGAAGCCATGCCCTAGTTGTGTTCTCCAAGGGGTTCCTGCTAGTTTAATTACATCTGATTAAAGTCATTTTAAGCTGCACCAGTGAAGACAAAAATTTTGCTTGGTTTCCTTGTGTCGACTCGACTAAAAGTGTGTTTTGACCCAGGAAGGCTGCAGTTGCTCTTTCTGGTTTGGCATTGCATTGGGAAGCTGCTCATCCTTGCATTTCTCAATAAACTTCCTGGGCTGCCTTCTTAAGGGTGCTGCTCTTTTGCTGTTCGTGCTGGTTTGCACTGGAGACCACGTCTGTTGTTTTGCCCCCAGTTTATTCCTTCTCTGAGTTAAAATATTGATGCTTTTTCTCTTCTGTTCTTCTTCATTCCCTGTGAAATGCCTGTCTTTGGCACGTGTCCCACATCGTCTGTGGAGGATAGAGGCCAAGAATTCATGAAACAGTGTCTATCTCTGTTACTATGTCCTGCTGGCTGTCTTCTCGTGGCCATTGTGCCTCCTCTGTTGACCGGTTCTCACTCAAGTACTCAAAATGTGCTGTTTCTCCCAGCTCCTTGTACCACGCCACTATCATTTTTCCCTTGCCAAGCCTGTTCTCGGGTCATGCTTGATCTGTGCTTAGTTGAGGCTTCAGCTCATCTCCAACTCCTTCCTGTTCTACATCGTGCAGCCGCGTGCATCTCCTTCCCCCATTGCACAGAAGGTCCCTTTTGATATCTTCTGAAGCATCTGTCCTGCCACTGTGCTCAGGGGCAGAACTTTTCTCTTTCCCTTCTTTCAGTTTAGCCTAAGATGGTGAAATCCCCGCAGATTGTTTGTTCCCCTATTTCCTTTATGTTGCATTTCTCTCCAAGCATCACAAGACTCCTCCCCTTCCTGCTCCAAGCCACCTCTCATTCTCTTTGGGTATGACCCTGCTCTCTGTCTTAGCGTCTGCCCGGGTCTCCCTCCATTATACAGTATTTCTTCCATCTTACGGTTTGTGTCTTTTAGCAGGTTTCCCCCTCTTCTCCTGACCTCTGATTTCCCTAGTTTGTTTGCTCACTTGTGCCCTCATATGTGCAGATGGGTCAGTTGCTTCTTTTTCGCAAACAAGCTACCTTGCCCCGATTTCTCCTGGGTGCCTGACCCTTCTTTCCTGTCTGGAGGATCCTCACTGGCATGTTTGGGCTGGGGTGAGGATGGCTGGCAGCAGCTGTGTTCAGAGGTGTCATTCAGTTCCACATCTTGATCCCTTGAGCTGCTGCCTGGTAGATCCCTGCGTGGCTCGTTTCAGCATGAACGGATGGTGCAAGCTGCTTCTTGTCCTGTTCAGTCCTTCTGTCACCAGGAGGTTTTTCAGGGAAAAGACAACCGAGGGAGATTTGGGATCATGTGTCACTTTCAGCTTCTTCCCACTCTCACCCGCTGCACCAAGAGCATTGCTGTGGCTCTATGCCTGCTTTACTTTCGTGTGTTTAGTATTTCTCTGAAGCGAGAACCTCTTTGACAGCATCTCTCTCTGCCTTTTGGCGTCAGTCCTACTTGGTTCGACCAAGTCCACTTGTTAGCACAGTAGAGCCTCTCTTCCTTCGTTGCTTTTTCCCTGATAGGACTTGAGCAGCAAAGCTGCCTTAATGCTTGAACACCCAGTGCTGCACGATTGGCTGCAACGTTCTCCCTCAAAAGCTCCTCCAGCCGACGGTGAATCTTGGATGCTCATGGATCTCTGGATTTCCTCATGTTTTCCACCCGTAATCATACTGAATACCAGCACCTTCCTGACAGAGGGAGGGGATTATCACTTGATGGCACTGACGGCCCTGTTGGCAAACCTCTGCTCCCCTGCAGGGCACCCCAGCTGCCTTCTTGTTTGAGGCTTTCCCCCTTGAAGCCGCTGTGTGCCGGTTTATGAAAGTTATATGAAGCTATGGGGATGCCAGCATTGTAACAGACCATCATGAAGAAGCTTGGTCTTGCGGCTCACTACCGGGGTCTGGAGGCTCCTCTGGAAGGGGGAGAAGAAGAGTGGAGGACTCTTTTGAGGGGTGCATATGTGTGCAAAGACACCTGTGTGAAACTCTCAGGGTAGCTAGAGGTTTTTGGCAGTAACATTGTTTAATATGAGGATGAGCGTACCGTGGATTCTGTCCCAAGGCGCTACTGATGTCTTCTAGCCATCTTCCAGGCACAGGTGTAGCATTTTGGGTATTGCACCAAACCTGCCTGACAGCGAAGCTGCGGATGGCTCTTTTTCAAGCATGGTTGAATGCGAGCATCCCAGGGAGAGTTACTAATCCTCTGTTTTTCTTTTGTAGGCAGAGTGGCCCCGTGAGCCCCAGCAAGTCCCGGTTGGTGACGAGCAGCTGTCATGATCTCTACAGCACCTCTTTACAGTGGGGTGCACAACTGGAGCAGCACAGACCGGATTCGCATGTGTGGCCTCAACGAGGAGAGGTGAGGTGCGTGGGCGGCGTGGTAGGGGAAGGAGGAAGAGAGTGGAGAAAGTGCGTTAGGGATCGGGAAAGGCTACGGGAAGGGAGCTGGTGCTGGCTTAACCTGTTCTTCCTATGGTGTAAAATGGACTGAGGTGCGAAAGAGCTGCAGGGAGGGGATGGGTGTGTGGTTAAACAGTGGCATTCTGTGCTGGTCCCCACATCCCGTGCTCCAACAAGGAGGGCGCACAAGCAGAGCATGCTGGAGTTCTCTGCAGAGGAGCTGCTGGCTGCGTGTAGCTGTAGTACATCCATGCCGTTGGTGGGTGATGAGGCTGAGCTTTCTGCATGTGCTGTTGGCTTCAGCAGACGTGTGCTCTTAACTGCCAGAGAGGGGAAGAGCTCGACCCGCTGCGAGCCAAGTAGCTAAGACCTGTCGGCGGTGACCCAGGAGGGTTAGTACAGACCAAATGATTAGAAGGGAGAGTTGTGACATGCCACCAAATAGGAGATTAGGGAGGATTAGTGACTGGGAGGCAGAATCGATCAAGATGAGTTCTTGGCCTGCCCCGTGGCTTTGCATCACCTTTTTATTCCACAGCTCTTGGGGGAGTTCTCAAAACTGATCAGTTTGTGGCTTCCTTGAGGCTACTACGTGTGTTCATTGCATTTGCCAGAGCCAGAAAAGTTTGACGGGCTTGAAGGCAGCACGCACCTGTCGTTCCTGACTGTGGGTGTTGAGGCTTTTGGCGGCGAGTCCTCCGAGGGCCGGTCAGAAGAGCGGCGGGACAGGGAAGAGTTCAGACTGTGGCTTGAGGCAGACATGCGGGCAGAGATCATCTTCAGCCCTCAGCAGCCGCTTGGCCTGCTGTGTGTCCCTCAGATAAGAGCTGGGGATGGCGTTGCCCTCCGCCTCTCCTAAACCACGTGGAGCTACTCCTAGTTGACAACAAACATCAAAGCTCGGGGTGCGAGTGAGACGGGCACACCGGGCCGGCTGCAGCCGAGCGCTGTCCCGTGGCTGCCCGCCCCGCTTGGGGCCAGGTGGGAGGCAGCTGGCACCGGCTGGCCGTGCCGTCCCCGTGCCCCGCAGCCGGGTGTGGCGGGCTCCCCACGCCGCGGCACGGGCCGGCCTGTGGAGGAGCCCCGGTCGGCGGCATTCGGGGCCGGAGGCGGGGCAGGCCGCAGCACCGGGGCCGGGGCTGCCCTCGGGGCCGTCCCGGCAGCTGACAGGGCCTGGGCCCGGCACGGGGCAGAGCCGGCCCCGCCGCCCTGGCAGGTAGCCGAGGGCGGGAGGAGGCGGTGCCGGTGGCGGGGAAGGGCCGGGTCCCGCTGTCCAGCTCCCGGGCGCTCGCCCGCCGTGCCGCGGGCAGCCAGCTGCGCTCGGGCGCCCCCTGGCGTCTCACCGGCGCGTCGCCCGGCTGTGTGTGGCGGGCCCCGGCCCCGGCCCCGGCCCCGCTCCGCCCGCGCTCCGCCCGGCCGGCCGCCGCAGGGCTCCTCGGGGACCGGGCTGCGCCGGCGGGCTGGCTCCGGGACCCCCGCTCCCCGCCCCGCAAAGGTCCCTCCCGGTCCGGCGGGGCCGGGTCTGCCCCAGCGCGGGGCTGGGCCCCGGGGCCTGGCCACGTCCGGGCCCCCTTGTGCGGCAGCCCGAGCCCCGCCGGCTGTGCTGAGGCGGCCTGGCCCCTGCCAGCCCGGCCCCCGCGCCACAGCCCGGCCCGGCCCCCCATCTCCCCTCGCTAGTGACAGGCCTCTCCGGCCTGCTGTGGCCGGTCTGGGCTGGAGGGGCCCTGCCAAACTGCTGCCGAGGGGGCAGGAGCCCCTCGAAGGGACCAGGCTGTCACGGGGGTTGTGAGGCAGCCCGGAGCGGGGTGCCTGTGCTGGGGCTGCGGGAGCCTGAGGAGAAAGCTGGCTCCTGTAGCTTGTGTCCATTACTTTGTGGTGAAAGCCTGGGGGTTAGGGGAGCAAATCCAGAAAAATCATGTCAGCAGCAGAAGCTGAGCTGGAGGTTGGTTCCTTTGAGAGCAGAGAATCCCTGTGGGGTAAATACTGCTGGGGCAGGAGTGTCCCAGGCCAGGGCATTGAAGACACAAGCGCTGTCTCCTGTGCAGGGTTCTCGCAGATGCCAAGAACAACTGTCTCCTCGGTGTGCTCCATTTCCACAGAGCTCACAGTCCGTACCCCAAATTCAGGCTTTCCGCTCAGAAACTGTCTTCCAAAGAGAAAGGGTCAGACGCGCAGGCCAGCAGGGCACTGCACACCGAGGCGGCTGCCCGCACCTGCTGCTTCTGTTACGGACGGCTTGAGCCCAGATAGCTTTGGCGCTGGGGGGAGATGTCCACCTGTGGCTGGCGGGGAGCAGCAGGGCTGGGCTGGGGAGTCCCAGGGCAGGGAGTGAGCGTGGCTGGGAGACAGAGGAATGGGGAGTGCGGAGGTGCCTGTGGAAGAAGAGAGGGGCAGGCTGGGGCTCGGGGGAGGATGGGACTGGAAACGTGTGGTGGGGCAGAACAGGAAGCGGAGGGGTTGGGAGTGGATGTGTGGAGCCGGACTGTGATGCAGCGCAGCCAGGGAGGGCTGGGCTGGCCCATGGTGACACCAGGGTGTGTGTGCCAAAATGGCCATGGGTAAGGAGGGTGCACAGAGCTGCTGTGCCACAGAGAAGGTCTTGTCAGGCCCGTAGGTGGTGTAGGGTAAGCATTTCTGTGTGAGGAGGTGCTATCCAGCGGGCAGAGCTCTGGGAGAGGGAGGCCACAGTGGACAGCAGTGTTCCTCATCCCCTCAGCCTGCAGTGGCCACATAACCTGTGTTGATGAGGAGCTAGCTACCTGGAGCAGGCATGCTGCTTCAGGCTGCCAGCTGATCTGCTGTCCCATGCGGGGACAGGGAGGGGTAGGATCCTGGGAGGGTGTCTTGGGCTTTCGTAATGCTGTGTCTTGTTCCTCGACTAGGAGAGCCCCCCTTTCTGATGAGGAGTCTAAAACGAGCAGCTCCCAGCACTTGGGGTCTCAAGAGTTTTGCGTCAGCAGCAGCCTTTCCGAGGTGAGCTCCTCGTGTGCACATCTGGGTTCAAGAAGGCGTTCCCTGGTGGAACAAGCTAAACAAAAGCATCTACCCTAATGGGTCCCGCAGGCTCCTTCTTGAAGGTGGTGCACTTAGGTGCAGTAAGGCAAAGCAGCGCTCTAGTTTGGCAAGAACTGTTTGCCATTTCTGCCTCTGTGTCCTGAGCGGGGCATAGAGAGAAGGTCCTGCCTGTTGTGCTAGGAGCCACTTTCACAGCTCTCAGGAACACTTTCTTCTCCCTTCTTGTTGCAGGTGGAGCTCACAGCAGTCAGCAGTGGTGGCAGCAGTGCCCAGGGGCTGGATGCTGATGGCAACACGGTGGAGGAAAAGCTGGGGCCCAAACTGGAAGAGCAGCCACCTGATCCCAACCCAAACCCTGAGCGTGTGGGAAAGACTGTGAAAGATGATGCCCTGGGCCCTCTGGTGAGCCAGGGGGATGGCAGAGGGCAGGAGCCTCCAGTCCCCAGAGCTGCTGAGCAGGAGAGCGGTGGTGCTGATGCTGCCTGGACACTTGCAGAGCCTCACAGTGACAAGCAGGCTGATGCTCCTCCAGCCTGCTCCGTGGCTCCAGAGAGCGAGCCTGCTGGGAAGGAGAAAACCACCCCAAGCACTGGAGCACAGGGGCCAGGCACGCTGGCAGAAGGGACGTTGTCTGTGGTTGTCTCCAGCTGCAACACCTCTGCCTCCACTCCTGCTACTTTTACTTTGAACAGAGTGTGCTTTCCCACATCTCAGGCCCCTGCTATGCAAAAACTACCCCTGACCTTTCAGGCTGGGGCAGTTCTGAGCCCGAGCCAGTCACTGGTGTACATCCCACCACCCAGCTGCGGGCAGCCACTCAGTGTGGCTACGCTGCCAGCCACCTTGGGGGTCTCCTCCACCCTCACCCTCCCTGTCCTGCCTTCGTACATACACGAGCGTTGCCTGCCAGGCATTATCGCTTCCCCAGAGTTGCGCTCCTACCCCTACCCCTTCTCTGTCACCAGACCCTTGGCTTCAGACGCCAAAGTGGTGTCTGTGGAGGTGAATCAGTTTAGCTGCCCCTCGCCCTCGGGTGGAAGCAGTGCCCAGGCTGCTGCTGAGGGCGCTCCCTCATGCACCGCTGGCCCTTCCCTCTCATCCAGCCAGGCTGCGCTGGCAGCATCGTGCGGGAGTGCTGCTCCGTCTTCCGGCACTGGTGCGCATGCCAGAGCCCCGGCAGCTCCCGAGCCGCAAGTACCGGGGGCTGCCACTTCACTCTCTCCTCTGAAGTCCCCTCCACAGCTCGAGCGTGAGATGGTCTCCTCTCCAGAGTGCAGCGAGATGCCTCTCGATCTCTCCTCCAAGTCCAATCGTCAGAAACTGCCTCCACCCAGTCAACGCAAAACACCTCCTATGCCCATCCTCACACCCGTGCACACCAGTGGCAAAGCTCTCCTCACCACAGTCCTGTCCAAGTCCCAGCGTGCAGCCCAGACTACGGGCAGCAGCGTCACCTCGTGTCTTGGCACCACCCCTCCCTTAGTCATCTTCCCTGAATTCCTGCGCAATGGCGAGCAGGGTTCCTGGGTGAAGAACACCACGCTCATCAGCACCATTCCAGGCACCTATGTCGGCGTCGCCAACCCGGTGCCTGCCTCGCTGCTGCTCAGCAAGGACCCTGGCATGAGCTTCAGCAGAGATCCGCGCCACCTTCCCAAGCAGGAGCCTATTTCCATCATTGACCAGGGAGAGCCTCGCAGTGCTGGGGTTCCCTGTGGGAAGAAGTCCAACCAGGTCAGCACAGAAGGACAGCAGGATCCCGCCAGGAGACTTCATGGTAGAGTTGCTCCAGGAGCTCCTTTGTGTCAGTCCAAGGACATGTCCACCTGGAATCCTGGCCAGGGAAGTGTGTACCCACGATGCCCTGTGAATGGAAAACCTTCCAATCCTCAGCTTCTGCCTCTTGGCTGGTCTCCTTATCATCAAACCCCCCTGCTTTCGATCGGCATCTCTACAGCAGGGCAGCTGCCCCCAAACCAGAACAGCTCCTGTAAGCCAGCTGGTGCAGGTGAGCTCCCAACATTCCCGAGCGTGCAGCCCACAGAGTCCAGCACAGCTGCCCAGAGCCTGCCAGAGGGGCTGCCCAGGCTCCCACCCGAGGAACGGGAAGCTGTAGCCAAGAGCAAGAGCTGCCGGGCCTTGCCCAAGCTCTATGAGGAGCCAGCCAATCCAGTCCCACTGGTTGCTGGTCCATCTCTTCAGACCAGTGCTGTGGATGTGAAAGGGGGGAAGGGGAAGCTGGACATTCCACAGAAGAGTCAAGAGTGTGATCGGCCAGAGGCTGACTCCAGTAAGGAGGGTAATGTACAGACTGAGGCTCCTCAGGGGAGCTGTAGCCGCAAACAGTTGGACGCAAAGCCTAAAACCCAAGTGTTAGCAGCATATTTGTCGCATGATCTGCCTGCAGCTGGGCAGCAGAGCCTGCGAATGATTTCAGAGGTGCCCACAGAGAGTCAGCGCAAGGAGCTAGGCTGCGAAGGCTCCCAGGAGCCACCAGCAGTAGAGCCCCTCCAGTGCGTGCGTCAGGTGGATCTGTGCAGGGTCAAGAAGGAGCGAGTGGAGTGTGACATGTCATTTACCTCTGGGACTTGTCTACGAGCTGGGACTGCTCCCCAGGCCTTTGGTGAGGTCAAACTCAAAGGAGCAGGCCAAATCAAGCAAGAGGGCAGCGTGCACTGCAAGTCCAAGCGGCAGCATGGTGGGGACGCCAGGCAGGCCCACAAGAGACTGAAGTGTCAAACCCAGGATGGTGAGGAGCCCTCAGGCAAATCGGGGAGCCGGAGTGCGCAGGGCCGGAAGGTAGGTGGTATAGGCTGGGCCTCTTGGGTTATGGCAAAGGTTAGCAGGCGAGGTTGCAGGCGAGGAGGGAGCTCTTCACAGAGGAGGGCACAGCTGAGTGCACAGGGCTTTCCGCCCATGCTCTTTGGCATTACCTGGCAGTGGATTAATGTACCCGTGTCTGCAGGTTATCTAGAGCAAAAATGGATCTGGGGTGTCAAAAGTGCTGGAGGGCACCGGCATGATGAGTAGGGGACAGCATTTTGTCCCTTCTCTTTTGCTATTCCAGCTCAGTCATTTGGCAGCTCAGGCTTCAGTCCATGTCCTCCATTCACAGTGGCGAAAACACCATGACGATCTGCATGACCTTGGCAAGCGAGAAGGCCGAAGCGGCCTGGGATCAGGGCAAGATCACAGCAGTCTCAGGGTAAAGCGTAAGCGCAGGAGGCCAGCAAAGACGGAGTTCCCATCGCCAGCACACCGTGGGGACAGCCACGAGGAAGGTACCCTTGTGAATGGCAATGTATTATTGCGGGGTCAGGCTGCAGCGGTTCCTGTCACCCTAATGCCCATGTGGCCAAACTGTTGCTACTCTGAAGCTGAACAGCCTCTGGAGCTAGTGGCTTCCCGTAGTGGGTTGGGATCCAAAACAGAGCTGCGATGTGATGCTGAACAGCCCTTCCCAGGCCAGCAGACTTGCGTGGACAGATCTGTAGCATGTTTTCTCAAGGCACAGTTTTCCCCACAGGTTACCTTGAGAAGAAGCCCAAGAACAACTTTCGGGATTTCATTCCGGTGGTGCTGAGCAGTCGGACACGCAGTCAGTCGGGTGAGTTGGTGCTAGGAGACCCAGCTGGGAGTCCTGGGTGGACTGTGAGCCTTTCCCTTTTTACGTGGCCTTGTCCCTGCCTTCTGTCCTGCCTTGCAGGGGTTTTCTTGTAGATACTCTTGGCTTTTTTGTCAGCTAGAGATCTCACTTTGTTGCAGGAAGCATCGCTGGCTCTTCTGCTGGTGTGACAGGAGAGTGTGATGTGAGCGGTCAGGAGATTTTACCATTGTTGGAGGAGGATCAGGAAGAAGAGGAGGAGGAAGGGGAGGAGGAGACATCCTTGAAACGTCGCAGGCTGCGAAAATCCCACAGGACATCACACTGTCACAGTCGCAGGGCCAGGGACAGGTCTCTGTCTGAGAGGAGCAGCTGTTACACGAGGAGGAATCGGGAGCTGCCCTGGAGAGTGGAATCACCCAGGCAGCTGTGGGAGCCCAACGAGGAGGAGGAAGATGACAGCCACATCAAAAGGAAGAAAAGGAGACGACAGAAAAGTCGGAAATACCAGACGGGGGAATATTTGACCGAGAGAGAGGAGGAGCGAGTGGGCTACCCCCACAGGAGGCGAAAATCCAAAGCAGGTACAATCTGGGAAGGGGGGTTCCAGTATCAAGCTGTGGCCCAGCACGGGGTGTTGTTGTTTTATTGCTTTTTTTTATTACATGTGGGATTTTGGTGGGGATTTTGTTAGTTTTTTTTGGTAATGATGAAACTCCGTCATTATTAATGGTTTGATGTCCACAGCGTGGTCTGCTTCAATTGATCAGCTCTTCTTTCAAAAATATTGCAGTAAATTTTGGAGTAGGAAACAGCAGCTTGTGTGCCTAATTAGATACTGATCTTACTCTCAGATTAAGAGAGAGGGCATGGGAAAATGAGAATAGGATGAGGTAGCACAGTGAAATATTTCTGGACAAGAATGGGCCCCTGGGAGTAGTCAGCATTCCTGGCTGAAGTGGAGGGACATGGAGCCATCACAATTCAGCTGGGCTTCTTTACATTTTGTCTTGCTTTATTAAGGCAACTTGCAAGCTTGCACCAAGGAGCACAAGGATGAGAAGATTAACAAAGCTAGAGTGTCTGCAAGTGATGGAAAAATCCCCCACCATGGTTTGTATTTGCAGCTTTGCTAGGAGGAGGATGCTGTGCCACCTGCCTGCATCCCACTCACTGCTCTACCTCTGCTCTTGTGTTTTCTTACATAACTGCCCAGACCATGTGGTCAAAACCGAATCTGTGATCTGTGTTTCCCTGAGGTTTAGCAGTCTCCATGGTCCCTTCTCTCAGCCCGTGTGGGGCAAGTTTGAGGCTGTTGGGAGTAAGGCTGGGATTCATCCAGCAGCGTACTGGTGTCTCGGTGTGTGTGCTGACAGCTGGCTGGTAGCTTGTAGCTGTGTCCGAGCGTCCCACAGGTAACTTCTGCCAGGGCTGCAGAAGAGCATGTCTGAGCCGTGGTGTTGGGGGAAGTGCTTCTGCCAGCCCTCCATATGCTTGGGCCCTTCTTTTGGAGGTGATGTGGGTACAGAGCTGTTGCCTTCTGCCACAGGACTCCGATCGCCAGTCTTCAGGAGAGGCTGAGATGCTGCTGAGGCGCTGTGAGAAGTAGTAGAGGTGGCTGCTGTCCTCCCACCAGCTGATCTCCCAAGCTATGTTTCTTCTCTGGCACAGTTTTACTCTATTGCTGCATTGTCTGGGTGCTTCTGTGAGACCAGGAGTAAGGTTTCTGATGGGCTTCCTGGCATCTTTTCAGTTAGTTCAAGGGTGCTCTCAGACTGTCTGCTGCTGCTGCTGGTTCCAAACAGAGCCTGAGGAGGAAGTCTGAGTGCAGCAGCATTCAGGAGGGTTTTCTCCAGGAGCTTTACCACACATCTTAAGAGTGTCTGTCTTCTGTCCAGATTTTAGAGGTGCAGAAAAGATCACCAGAAGACACTGAGACAGGTTTATGCAGGTAGGAAGGGCATTCACCATTAATTTTTGCTGTTATTGTGAAACAAGGGTAGCAAAATGCCTAGGCCAAATACAGATTAGAATCTTCTTAGCTAGAAATGCAGCTAAGGAGAGTGTAGGAGTTGGGTCCTCAGGGACTGCTTGCTTGGCCCTCAGATAGGTGAGCTTCTGTATTTTGGATTCAGAAGTTGTGACCTAGAACCATGGCTGGCTTTAGAGATGAGGACTTGGGCATCACTGTGGCACTGTAAGCTGGCTGGCAGCCAGAGGAGGGACAGGGGGCCAGCTCACGTGTTTGGAGAAAGCAGACCACTGTGTCCTGTGCTAGCTAAAAAATCTGTGTCACCACTGGGTAATGAGCTGCAGAGATCCACTGACAGATGCCTGGCTCACAGGGACTGAATCGTCTCCAGGAGAGGGATCAACACAAGCAATCTTGGTTGCTAATATCACCTCATCATCAAGCACACCTAAGAAACAAGCAAGGCCCCTAGGCTTTGGGATGAGCACTTAGATAAAGGGCACTTTTTTATTCCTTTGATGGTGAAGATAATGCTTGAATCCACTGGCTGTGTCTCCTCTCTGGCTGATACTGCCTTGCTTTCAGGAAGACCGCTTTGCTCAATCAGCTGGACTGGCTGTTCCTCACCTAGGAGTGCACACCCTGGAGTGTCAGTGCTGCTCAGCTATAGTTGAGGTGCATACATTGGTGAAAGCATTAAGCCAGTGGTGTTCCTCTGTCTCCTTTGGCTATTGCAGAGAGTGAAAATAGATGCAGATCCCTGCCAGAACCACATCTTGGACCTCTGGGCTAGAGGAACCCACTGTCCACCTCCTTTCTGTGCTTGGAGGAGCGATGGAGTTGCTGTGTTTTCCTTCTGCTGTGTGTGCAGGGGCTGCTGGAGCACGCCACTTGCAAGCACACACCGTCCCGTTCACTATGTGTTGTCTGATGTGTCAGCATTTTACCCCTTTCTCTTCACATACCAGTCAAGAGACTTGGCTCTTCCTTGCCATGTTCTCGACTCTTCTTAGGTTCATGCCGTTTCCTACCTGACTCCTCCACAGCCCAAGGGTGCTGTTCATTGCTGGGAAGGTGTTCCCTGACATGGACAGGCAACCTGCCAAGTGAGGAGTATTTAACCTACACTGATGGGCTACTTTAAAAGCTTTGCTGTAGAATACAGAGCCACTGCACGCTGGCAGAAGGAATCAGATACCGGAGAAGGAGCATCTCAAGTCCTTGTATATTGCCCTGGGTTAGTTGTGAAAGTGTTGCAGTGCTGTAAAAGAGGAGGACAGTGTTACAGACAGCCCAGCAGAAATCTCCGTCCAGTGATTACTTCCAAAACAGCAAGCAGGCTAGTGATTGCTTCGTGCTGCACTCTTTGCTAAAATTTTGCTTAGTTGTAGCCTGAGAGTTGTGCTTAAGCTTGAAAACAAATGCCGTGTTTTGTGTGGTGGAAGTCAGAACTTCTGCCCCAGACCACATCTCATGGGTGCGCTCCACTTTGTTCAGAGCAAGGAGATGTCTCCTGTTCCTTGCCTAAGTACAATCCTGCATGCTGCATTGTGTTGGGGTCTGTCTAGCCTGCAGTTTTCTTCTGACCACGGCAAGCACAGAGGCTGTGCAGGGCCAGGACTTGAGCACGGTTGCTTCCTGGACTTCGGCTGCCTAGGCTTCCCCAGTATGCAGAACAGCTAAACTAGGGTTGTCCCTGCTCAGGCCTTCTACAGCTCATTGATGGGTCTGTTGTCCATGGATTTGCCTAAGTCCTATTTTGTCCTGCAGATAACATCTGCCTCCATCACCTCCAGTGGCAATGAAGCCCTGAAGTAATCTCTGTGCTGTGCAAAGTCCTTTCTTCTGTCTGTTTTTTTAACTGACCCCTTACTCATTTCATGGAGTGCTCCTTAGTCTTGTGCTGCAGGATTGGGTGAACAGGATTCCTCCACGCAGCTGATCCACCTTGGAATGATTCTTTCAGATTTTGGTCACATCCTCCTCTTCCTTCTCCTCTCCAGCTTGAGGAATCCCAGTCTTTCTTGTAGGGCAGCTTTTCCACTCCTCCGTTGTTTTGGTTGCCTTTCTCCACTTCCACTCTCTTCTTCCTGAGATGTGGAGACAGAACAGCACAGCAGTACTTGAGATGTGCTTGCTTTGAGATTTATTTGTGGTTCTACCTTGGTATTTTGGCCAAACCCATTTCTTTGTGCAGGATCTGTGGCCCATGCTTCCTAGCAGTAGCAAAACATAAATGGAAGTTATATTGCGGTGCTTGACATGGAGAATCTAGAGTCTCGGCGTACCTTGGAAGCTGAAGATGCTGCTACTGGAGTGCTGCAAAACCTGCCTTGGCACTGAAGGCAGCAGTGTCCCTAACAGACGTAAAGTTTTGTTCCTGGAGTTTATCCTTTCGATTCCTTGAAGTGATCCACTGGGGCATCTCCTAGCTCTTCACCTAGAAATGAAGCAAAGTCTTTGTTCCCAAACGAAGTGCCCAAAGCTGCGGGGAGAGCCAGGCTTGAGAGACACTGCAGAGCTGTGTATAGATGCCTCCTCTGTCCTTTGGTCTGTGCAGGGCTCTTCCTTTGTAACCTTTTTTATTCCAGCACTGATCGTCTGCACAGAGGGAGGTGCTATTTCGGGAAGCAGAGCGCTTGATCTTGCACGATGCATGGGACTCTGTAATGAGCAGCCCTGCAACTCTGTATAACACAAGGGAGAAAAGACTGGATTTCCCTTGAGGCCTCATGGTACTTCCTACCTGCATGCATACTAGTTGAAATTGCAGTGTGCTACTAAGTTAAGGGGAAGATGTGAGAGGGCAAGGCAAGGTCTGGTTTTGCGGGTAGCAACACAATGACTGTTTGCAGGCAGCTTAAGGGGGATGCCTCCAGCATTTTCTGTCGCTCCAAGGGGTATCCCATGTGAGTCCTGCTCGGCCTCACAGGTAGGGGAACACACCATAGAGCAGCATGCAGTTATCAAACTACTGGGAAGCGTGCTGACGAGCTGGATTGTTTTGTACTGGGCTTCCTGTTAGACCCAAGGAAAAGCCTTAGTCAGTTGTGTGCAAGCCCCAGCTCTCATTAAGCTTGGCCTTTTTGGACCAGGACCACTTGTGTCTTGTGTCCATGCTGAGTCCATCCCTGGTGGGGAGAATCTGTGCACTCACTCTCTTCTACTTACTGCAGTGCCTCCGCCATGGATCTGCAGCCATCAAAGATTGGCAGTTTGTTTTGCCTGGGGGCAGAGGTCTGGGTTGCTGGCCTTCCGTGCCATACCTAGAGAAGCTTCTCATTCCCGTTTCTCCTTTAGACTTTAGGTACCGGAAGCAGAAGGAGTCTGCGAAGGGTAAAGGCACAGAGCTACGATTGAGGAGCAGGCTTTCCCCACCCCCTCGAAAATCTCAAGGACGCCCAGACTTTCGGAATGGCTTCTTCCTGGAGCCCTCCAACAGTTCTCCTGTCCAAGAAGAGCTGGAGAAACCATCAGGAAAACGCAAATGTAAAACCAAACACCTGGCAGGGATCTGTGATGAGGGGAAGGTATGGCTTGGACAGATGAGGGGAACACGTGTGGGGAGAAGAGAGAGAAGGGGACTCCTGTTAGTAAGACACGGCCACATGTGCCAAGGAGTTGTATTCCATTATTTTTCAGGGGAAGGGCTGCTGGAACCAGCCCAAAATGCGCTCTCTGAAGAAGCCCCAAGACTTGTGGACGCTTTGTAAGTCCCGTCGGGTCTCAGGGAGTTCCCCTGAATTGCCCATGGCCCAGAACATTCCTCCTGGAGCTCGGCGGCTGATTGTGAACAAAAATGCAGGGGAGACCCTTCTGCAGCGAGCAGCTCGATTGGGCTATAAGGTGAGTTTTGGTGCCCTTTTCTGCTCTGTGTCTTGGGCTGCCTTGTCTGGGTTTGTGTGTAACCAGGCCCGCAATGCTTTTGTCCATGTAGGACGTAGTGCTGTATTGCCTGCAGAAAAAGAGCAGTGATGTGAACCATCGTGACAATGCTGGCTACACAGCTCTGCATGAAGCCTGTGCGCGAGGCTGGATCGACATCCTCCACATTCTGCTAGAGCACGGTGCCAACGTGAACTGCAGTGCACAGGATGGCACAAGGCAAGCCAGTGAGAGGGGATCATCTGGGGAAGCACTGAGAAGCGTAGGGGCAGGGAGCAGGGCGTGTTTTTCAGGATGAGCTGTTGGTCATTGCTAGATTTGTTTTAACTCAAAACAGAGCGTTTGCTTTGCGGACCCATCCAGTCTCTTCTTTTTCTGCTAATGCTTCTGTCCTTGCAGGCCTGTCCATGATGCAGTAGCAAATGACAACCTGGAAACCATGTGGCTTCTGCTCTCCTATGGTGCTGATCCCACTCTGGCCACTTACTCTGGGCAGACAGCTGTGAAGCTTGCCACCAGTGAAGTGATGAAGCGCTTCCTCTGTGGTAGGTGCCAAGCCTGGGAGCAGCAGTGCTTCCATCCATCCAGTCTGGCAGCATACGGGACCAAATCTAGGTATCAGATGTTTTAGAAGTACTTGAGCAGCAGGTGACTGAATAATTTTAGTTCTGTCCTGTCATGTGTATGTTGTTTTACCACCCAAACCTTGATTATAGAATTGTATATGGTTTTCCAAATAAGATGCAAGTCACTTTTCAGTCTTTAACGTGCAAGGAGGTGGCAGTGACCTCTCGTGGTCACACAACTGAAGACAGTACTGTGTATGAGGCTTGGAGACTGTTCCACAGTTCCCAGTTACACTGCACTGCATAACCTGAGTGAGCATATTTTTGCTGCCAAGTGGTGATGCCTTCTACTTGAAAACAGCTCTGCCCAAATGCTGCCTGCCTGCTGTTGTTAGAAAGGACCATTTTGGCTCCCTATGGCCGGGAATGAAGCGTACCCGCTTTCTGTGCTGTTTGTGTAGAAGCAAGATGAGTGTTGCGGCTTCTACATCCCAGCAAGGAAGAGACAGCTAGAGTAGCAGTGGTTCCCAGAAAGATACAAGGCAGAAAGTCTCCCGTGTTGAAAAAAACTTGTTTGCCACTGTCTGTCTGAGCTCCTCCAGGCTTAACTATACATGCAGGTGTCGGAGATGTAATTTTGAACTCAAATCCACCCTAAGAACCTTTCTTTCCAAGCCACTTAGTGTTGTCCATTTTCTCTTTTCAACTTCCGTTTCATGTTCTCAGGCACAGGGTCGCGTTGTCCTCTCCTGAGGTACCTTCTTGCAAGTCAGGTTTCAGCTTTCCCCATAATGCCTAACTGCAAAGTGGGGAAAAGCAGCAGAGGTGAACTGGCTCACCCCAGATCAATGGATATGCATGCCAGGGTCATGCTTTGACCAGTAGCTAAATGTTAATCCTCTCCATTTTTTCTCTTTAGATTACCTTTTGGATCTCCAGGGGCGCACTGATGGGGATCCTCGAACAGCGTGGGACTTCTACAGCAGCTCTGTACTAGGTGAGCTCATTCTATGCCCTTTCATGTACTGTACATATATACATTACTGAAGGGGCTAAAACTTTGAAGCCCCGTCTTGTTTGATCCTATATTGCTTTACATGGGCAGTGGGGTGGCGGGGTGGGGAAAAGCTAATACCCAAAGTCCAGAGCAGAGAGAAGTAATGCTAGGTAATGACACATCACTCACTCAGGTCTGTCCGTGTCCTTCCCAGCTCATGTCTTAGAGATCTTGCTGTCATGTTGCATGCTGGTAGTTGCTCCTGAAAAGGACATTTTCTTTGGGAAGCTGCACGTGTAGATCCCTCCAAATAGGCTGAACACGGTGTGCAAGGCTAGAATCCACATGCTGCTGTGCCTCCTGAGGGTCTTTGGGTATCGATCCAGGAGCATGTTATTCTTGTAGCAGTTCTTGCTACTCCCCAGCTAACCAGTCATCAAGATAAACCCAAGGAAGGCAGAGGACATACTTATTCCTTCGAGGTGTAGAAGTCTTGAACTTCCAGGTTCCCAGAGCTGCCCATCCCTCTCCTCCGCTTTGGAGGGGAGGCACTCATCCAGGTGAGGTCCTCTTCTTACAGTGCTGGGCATTTCCCAGTGAAGGCATGATTTGTACCTTTTACTGTCACTTTCTGAAATTGTGGTTACCATCTTAGAAGTTTTCTTGAAATGATACAGGCACAAGGTCCACAAATTGTTCCCTGTGTTGCTCCGTTCCCCAGGGGTCCATGAGTGAAGATGTTCTGGATCTAGCTGGGGGACTGGGCAGACGGCAGTGTCCCTCCCAACCACTTCTGAGACAGGAGATCAGCACTGTCAAGCCCTTCCTAAAGACTTGGGTTACGTATGCTGGCAAGCTAGAAGGCTGTTGATTTTAGTTGCTCACATAGTCATTCCCAACATCCTCCTAGAAATGAAAAAAATCAGATACATATGGAAGGGTACTCTTGGTAGAGGACTTATCCTTGGAGGACCGTGGTGTCTCTTCATTTCAGAGTAAAAGAAATTCTCTACTCCTAAGAACACTTTATTTGTACTCCTAAGAACACTTTATTTGTAGGCTTTTGCACCTCAGGCACACCAAGAAGACTGTTCAAACCACAACCTCCTTCCTCTGAATTTCTCACTCCTGAAACTATCGCAGTCCTTTAAGAAGAAGCCTCTTTACCACAAGAAAAATAGTTATTCTTTGACTTGAATATTTTAAAAGTAAAGATATTACCTCTTTTGATTTGTCACTGTTTCCCACTTGGATTCCTCTTGATAAACAAGGGAGGAAAATTGTGTGTGGTTTTGTGGGTAGGAGAGTTTGGCTTGCTTTGATTACTACAGCATGCTGAGTTCTTGGTTGCCCAGAGAGCTGATGTGCTTGAGTTCTAGTATCTGCTTGTGTCCTGTTCATCAGCGTCCTTTCCTCTTGAGGATCCTGGCATGAGATTTAGACTGCCAATTGTCATACCCTCTCTAGGAGGCCCACTGCCACATGCAAGTAATTTAGAAATGTGCCATCTTGTTTTTCATATACCCTAATGCCTGAAATGGAACAGGTGGATCTTGGAAAAGCAAGCCAATTGTGTTTTGTTCAAATTAGCTGCTTGTCTCAGTTCTTTCATTTCCCTAGCCCTTGTCTTGTCTTGAAATATCTTGTCTTGCATCATGTCTTCCCACATTTCTGTCCTCCACCCCATAGGTAAAAAAAAAAAAAAAAAAAGGCTTTTTTTTTTCAATAAGCAAACCACCATTGAGTCTTTGGTGTTTCTTGGAGGAATGCAGGAGTGCTGGGATGCCATCGGTAGTGGCAGTTTACCACTCAGAAAGGCCTTGCTGAGACCCTTGGCTAATACATGGAAAATCTCCCCAGGGAGCGCTGGGCACTGCACTTCCTTTCCTTCCCCTGGACCTTAGTCGAGATTTTCAGAGTATTTCTTCAATTGAGGGTGGAAAAGACTACTTTCCCTGTCAGGCATGTCCTACCTCTTGCATTGGGACTTCACACTAAATCCTGGCCACTGTGGGTACGTCTCTGCTGGGTCTCTGTCATTCATGTGGTGCCATCTGTCAGGTTTTGTCTTCCATCTCTCCTGCGCTACCTGAAGCTGGTTAACAAGCCAGACAAATCCCACATTATCTGCCTGTACCCTTCCCTAGAAATGTCATTTCATCCTCGTTGCCGTAAAGATCCTTCCAGTGTGGACTGGCCTGATGCTTGCATCTCAGGTGCTTCAAACTTTAACAGTTACCTCTGCACAGCTCTTGGGAGAACATAGGTTCCTCCCAGACATCAGCGAATATCCCTGCAGAAATGTCAGTGACGCAAAATGTTCTGAAACCCTGTGGCTTTGGTGATGATGTGGGATATTTCTGTCTCTGGCTTGGAGAGAGGGTGACAGAGATCCCAAGCCAAATCACCACCACGCTGCAGTGAGAGGCTCAGTCACACTGCCCCTTCTTTTGCCCCTCAGCAGGGAGTGTTCCCAGTGCTGCCCTTGACACTGCCTTTGGGAGGCTGCGTGGCAAGTTGTGGCAAGGAACTAACTCAGTTGGGAAGTAATCCTTTATCCTGCCAGGTCTGTTTTCAGCGGGCACAGAAAGGGACCTTCCTTTCCATCCACACCTAGATCAGCTTACAGCAGTGGTGAAATGGCAGCATTAGACCACTGTCACCTGTGCTTTGCCAGGACACTGTGTGAGTTGGCAAGGAAGGGCAAGATGCCTGAGCCTGTGAGAAGGGGTTGGTTTCTTTACAGTGGCGTTTACTGAGTGTTTTGAAATGGGTCCTTTTGGCTTGGTTACCTTCAGCAGTCACCTCGGGTCACCAGGAGCAAATACTGCCCAGGGCAGGGGATTACCTCATTCAGCTCTGGAGTAACCGAGCTGCTCCCAGCTGTCATAGGCAGCAAACCAGCTCAGCAGAAAAAAGTCCTCCTCCTTCAGTGGTTCAGTCCTTCAAAATTTGCCTTCCATCAGGTCCACTAACTGAAGCACAAAGCATTGCATGTCCCTCAGGGTGGAGGAGAAATCCCAGGCCCCTGCTTGATCTGTTTTTATTCTTTGAGGCAAGAATGTTGTCCACATTTTCCTTTAGGTCTGCACATCTCTGGGAGCCAAAAGATAATGAGGGAAGCCAGGGTGTGGGATCTCTGAGGTCTGAGTCTGGTAAAGTCATCAGCATCTTGGACTTCACACTACTGTAGTTCCAGATACAAAGTCCCACGCCAGGGTCTTGTTCTACACCTGGGAGTAGCATTGTTGTGTCTGATTGTCTCCCTGTTACTCTGCAGTGGTACAGAATGTTTCTGTTCTTGTCGCAGCTTTCACTTGGGCTAACGGACAGGACCGAGTGTGAAGAGTTTTCAGGACAGACATTGGACTGTGTTGCCGCATTAAATGCATTTAATTCTTTTTTTCCTGGGTTGCTCAAGAAATTGGAATTTTTTTGGTGATAGCATCTGAGCTTTGCCTAGCAGTGATGTCAGACCAATACTCATGTCACTTATTTTTGTCCTATTCTACAATGAGTTTTGAAGATTTAAGTACTCTGGTTTTCTGTTTCTTAGGGATTTTTTTTTCCCTTGGCAGGACTAAGAAATTCCTTCTTTTTTTTCCTGAGACCCTGTTTGAGCCTGTATCTCCTGTCATCTGCTGTTGTTTCTTTATTAAAATAACATTCTCACTGGGTGCTGGATTGATTTGTAGAGCAGTATGGTGCGTGGAGCTTTCTCATGCAGCACACCATAAGATTTCTTTTTTTCCCCAGCCTTTTCTCTTGCAGGTGGTATTGAACTTTTGCGTGATTGGTTTATTTGCTCACTAGCACATTTGGTCTGACTTCTTTCTGTAGAATCTGAACTCTATTTTCTGGAAGTTTTTGGAGTTACTCTCTTTTATCTCAGCGGGACAAAAACCACTCTGCAAACCTAAGACTATTGATACTTCTTAACAATGAAATCCAGACAGCAAGCTGTTTTTCAACAGATGGTTTTTCAATTCAGATTAGTGAATGGTAAATTTAACTGCTTTTAAATGGCTGATGGATCAAGTGCGCTATTTGCCATCTCTTATGGACACAAATCCTGCTGAAGCTGAGGTACCTCCTGGAACAGCCAGCTTCAAGCCAGAAATCTGCAGGGCTGATTCTCTGAAGTCATGCTTGGTGTTGTTTGGTTGTATTAGTCTTTAGATCTGCTGCTCAGTTTGGTGGCACAGCCTTGCAGTCCTTACTTAGACACGGTTGCTGGCACACACCTCTAGATAACCTGCTGACAGTTGTCAAGAGTGGAATCCGGATGGAGAAGTACTCAACAAGCAGAGCGCAGTGCCTTCCTTTATAGGATCTGTGCAGAAAAAGCACCTCATACATCCACCTCCTGCTCTGGCGCAGGCTCTGAGGACACCTGTGCTGGCAAAGCAGAGGGGACTGAGGCTGTTTCAGGGAGAGCCTGGGGGCCAGCACGTGTTTGGCCCAAGAAAAGACTACCAGTCAAAGTGGCTCGTTTTGCAAGCAGGCCGTGCCTCGTCTTGTGTGCAGGATCAGTGTAAACCTAAAGGTTGCTGCTATGACATAAGATGTTCTTTCTACCTGATGCGGTCACCAAGTGGAGTCTTGCTGTGCAGAGCAGCCAGCGCTCACACAGAGTTCCTCTGAGATGAGGGGCTCGAAGGAGAGCAGGAAGAGCCCCCGGGACTTGGCTCTTACAGTTGCTGTGATGTTGTGGGAAGGTTCATGGGAAATTGCAGTGGTAGCCGGTTCAGCTGGGCAGAGCTGTTCCCCAGGGAGTGATGAGCACTGTCTGGTGTGAAACTGTGAGTGATGCCAATGTCTCTTTTGCTTGTTGCAGAGGGGAAAGATAGCATTGGATGTGATCTTCTGCTCAACCCTCCAGGAAGTTCAGACCAGGAGGAAGAGGAGCAAGAAGCAGACAACTTCATGTTTGAGTTCTCAGACAAGCCACTGCTTCCCAGCTATAACCTCCAAGTGTCAGTGTCTCGGGGGTGAGTATCTTTTCCCAGAGCAGAGAGCATTTGGGTGACATTAATGCTGGGCTGGAGGGCGAGCTCACAGAACAGAGCCCTTGAGCTTATGAGGCTAGCAACAGTACAAGAAAGCCTTAGGCTGCTCTCCAGGTGAGAGATAACATGAAATATAAAATTCATACCCGCCTGGGAAACTTTGAGAGCCCAAGCTGACTGTGTGCTAAGGAGACAGGCCATACAGAGTTGCACTTGTGTCCTGTAGACCAGAAAGCACTCCTCCAAAGGAGATGATACCTTTATCCCTGTTCTGCAGGTAGAGACTGAGGAATGGTGCTATTGTAGCTTCCCCAGAAGGAGCAAATTGCTGCTGCTGCAGCAGTAACCCTCTTGTGGCACACTCCCTGTCATGAGCCATCTCATAATGAAGCATTGGACAGACTCTTACTTAGAATAATGTGAAGGTAGAAACGACACTTTGTGAGCCCCAAGTCAGAGAAGCAAGTAGAAGATATAGGGTAAGATGGAATTTGTTTGACTGATTGTGTGATCCTCCCCCTCTACTCTGCCCTGGTGAGGCCGCATCTGGAGTGCTGTGTCCAGTTCTGGGCCCCTCAGTTCGAGAGGGAGGGAACTGCTGGAGGGGCTCCAGCGGAGGGCTGCCAAGATGATGAGGGGACTGGAACATCTCCCTGATGAGGAAAGGCTGAGAGAGCTGGGTCTCTTTAGCCTGGAGAAGAGAAGACTGAGAGGGGATCTCATCAACGTCTACAAACACCTTAAGGGCAAGTGTCAGGAGGATGGGACTCTTTTCAGTGGTGCCCAGTGACAGGACAAGGGGCAACGGGCACAAACTGCAGCACAGGGAGCTCCATCTGAGTACGGGGGAAGAACTTCTTTATCTTGGGGGTGACAGAGCACTGGCACAGGCTGCCCAGAGAGGCTGTGGAGCCTCCTCTGGAGACATTGAGAACCCGCCTGAACGTGACTCTGTGCAACCTGCTCTAGGAGAACCTGCTTTAGCAGGAGATTGGACTGGGTGATCTCCAGAGGTCCCTTCCAACCCCAGCCATTCTGTGATGCTGTCATTCTGTGATTCTCAGAAGTCCACCTCTGAGGTGGTCACCTTGGCTTCTTGTTGCAGTCAGCAAAGACTTGACGGCAGGATTTATCCAAATGAGGGCAGGAGTAAACATGGGGCTGGTCCTTGGTCCTCTCCCCCAGAGTTAATGAAAAGAGGAGAAAGAATGAGGGACTACAGGTGAGGGAGACCTATACATGGGGGAATCAAGCAAGGAAAGACCCCTTTGGTTTCGGAAAAGACGGGTTTAAGGGACGACTTGTTTAACACAAAACTGAGAAGCAGCACAGGTAAAGCCAAAAGGAATAGCTGTTTTTGTGTCATCTGTCTGATGCCTGCTGTTCTGTACCACAGGTGGTCACAGGCTTGGTGTCCCCTTCACAGACAGCAGCATATCAGTCATTTCAGCTCCTTGAGGTTAAGAGCAGCTTGTGTACCTTAGGTGGTGCTTTTCCTTCAGATTCAGGTTAGAGACACTGGGTTGGAGGCAGGGCCTTGTAGGAATGCAGTCAGCGTCTGGCAGTGTGCATCTCTTGGGGTCCTGCTGCTCACGTTCCTGCAGAGTTCTGGCTGTGCGGCAGCATGGCAACCTGCGTTGCTTGGGACAGACCTGGCCGCCCTCAATGAGCAGGCGGGGGTAGTAAAGGATCTCCGCGTGCAAACCTGCTGCAAGCCTCCCTCTCTCCTCCTCCTGATGCTGCTCCTAGCCCTCTTTTTCTCCAGCAATGGGCAGCAGTGGCTTGCATTGATGGGTCCCAGTAGACTTGTTTCCCCTCCATCGTGGGGAAGGCTACATCAGGGCACAGCGCTGGAGCGGTCCTCCCTTCTCCACCCCTTCTGACACCATGGCTCTTGGATTTGCCGGGATTGCAGCGGGGCGAAAGGCGACTTGGAAGAGGCAGCAACAAAAGTGCTACTTTTCTGTTTAGTGAGTTTCTGTGCCTGCCAATTTCTGTCCATCCAGAGGGACACATACGGCACCCAGGAGAAATGGCCGGGTGGGAAACGGAGCCTCTGGTGTGGCATTGCTGGGTGGGGATGCTGCCGGGACACCGTTGGTGGCATACCTTCCACACCGATGTTCCTGTCCTGAGTGCTTTAAAAAGCTGTGACCTGCAAAATAGTGATCAAAGCGAGGTGCATCTCTGAGCCTGGGTCCTGTACGTGTGGTCTGCCCAGGCCCCGCGGAGGAGGACCCCACGGAGAATAGTGCCTGGGCCTCAGCAGCGTGCCGCTGTGTCGCAGGGAAGGCAGTGAGGTGGGCATACTCCATCCACCCCTAACCCCCATCCCCTTGCTGTCCTTGCAGGCCCTGCAACTGGTTCCTATTCTCCGATGTGCTCAAGCGGCTGAAGCTGTCCTCCGCATATTCCAGGCCCGCTTCCCACACTTTGAGATCGCCACACTGCCCAAGGCGGAGTTCCAGCGTCAGGTCTCTCTCAGCCAGGTGCTGGCACAGGAGGAGGTACAGGAGAGTCCCGAGCTGGCACAGGGTGCTGCAGAGACAGTGGAGCTGGTGCACTAGGACAAGCTGTTGGGGAGACTCTGCTGCTCCTCCCAGCGCACAGACACCTGCTTCTGCACTGGTGCTGGTAGTGGAAGCTCTGCAGCTCAGCCCAGCTGTGCCCAAACCCCACTGCTGGTGGCCAGTGAGCTGTGTCCAGCTTTAGTGCCTGGCAACCCTGGCTGTGGGGCAGCCATTTTCTGTCTGGCTTCACCCTGGGGAGCAGAGTGTGCATAATATTTGTTATTTGTTTCTTTTGGAAAGACCCATTTTACACCTGCTTCCCTACTCCCCAGCCCAGGTGCGCTCCAAGGCACAGGGATGGCTTAGCCTCTGTACGTGCCCAGGATGTACCTGTATCCTGAAACTGCTCCTGAAAAGATGCAGAGAGGCTTTAAAGAAGGGAACAGGGAATGAGATGGGAAGCTGGAGTGCAAGAAATAAGCCGTGGATTTATAACTAGGTCCATGTGGGTACTGGTGCCGATCAAAGCCACTTCAGAAGACTGGAAGTCCAAAGGTCACAACAGGAGGCTAAAGGCAAAGGCAAAGGCAAAACTGAGTAGAAAATGGCCCAACTGTGTTGGCTGGTGAGAGCAGAAAGCCCCAAACCAAAACTAGATATCCAGGTCAGCAGCAGACATTTAGCAATGAGAAGTAACACGGCTGAGCAACTCGGTTGTTACCTACCCCTGCCTTGACCATAGCAGTGCGCAGGATGCCAGCTCAGCTTTTTGATATACTGCAGGCAAAGTGGTGCTGATACGAGGAGCCCGAGAGCCACACAGCAGAGCCAGCAAGATTTCTGAGAGCCTCGCAGCACAGCACCAGGCTGGTACCTGAATGTACTCCAGCCTGACGAAAAGAGCTGCTGGTCCAGGGATACAAAACCTGTTTTGATCCCTGCAAGCAAAGCATTGCCTGGGTATGACTTTCAGAATGAGAGGCACAAGGCCTGTGATTGCTTCTGGCAGGTCATTCACATGGCTGTAGAAGAAGAGACCAAGGGCAGCAGGAGTGCCCTGGCAGTGGGAGTAGAAGGAAAGTCTTGATCACGCACCACTTTGGGGGGGGGACGGACTTGACCACAGATGGGGTGCAGCACTGCACTTGCTGCTAATGACAGGTGAGCATTAGAGCAGGGGAGGAGGGTCTTATAAATGGAGGGGCAAGTGGCTAATGTACATGCTCCCAACCCCCCCTACAATGGGGAGGTTCCCTGGGATACCAAGGTGATGAGGCATGGGGCAAGCATTAGGTAAAACAGACTTAAGATTACGATACAAATGAAATGCTCAAAGTCCTTGGCTTGAATAGCAGAGAGGTGAGTGGGAAGGGAGCTTGAGGTAGTCAAGCCAGACAGCCGGCTTGCTGCCAGCACCAGCCCAGGGCTTGCCCCAGCCAGTGCTGGGACACCCTGGTGACACGTTGACTCAAAAAACGGATCGCAAGGAGCAAGGCCAGCGGAGGCCCCATCTGGTTGGGAGCTGGAATGCCAGCGGCATGGGCAGAGGCCGAGGGCACAGGCTCTGCTCAGCGTGGAGAAGAGGGAGCACAGGGGCTCTCCAGCTCTGCCTGCTGGCGTGGGCCTTGCCTGCGCGGGTCTTTCTGCCAGGGTGGAGCAGGCACACATGAGCCCTAGGGGAAAATGGTCAGCTTTTATTGGCCTCAGAAAGCATGCAGGGGCCAGCAGAGGCTGGCGCCACGATGTCCTCAGGGCAGCTGAATGCGTGGGGCGCAGTCCCGGCAGCCATCCCTCCAGTGCCTCCCTGCGCTGCACCTTCCGCATGCAGCACGGGCTCAGGGGCAGCCGGCACCTTCATGGGCCCCGCTGGCAGCAGGGCGCTGCTGCTCTCGCTGTGCCGTGATGCAGGTACAGGAGAAAGCCCTGCGCAGAGCCCTGAGCACCCTGCGGAAGAGGGAGGGCCGTCGCCGTCGAGCTGGGGTGTGCGGCAGAGCGGCGATGCCTGTGGAAGAAGGAGAGCTGTAGGCAAGGGGCTGGGCAGGTAATGGGCAAGGTCCTGCCTGCTCCCCACCACCGAGGGCTTTCCCCAGGGAGGGGTGTCCAGGGAACGGCCAGCCCCTCTGCACGCAGTCCTGCCGCCCTGGCCTGGGTGCAGGGCGCCGGGACAGCCGGACCGGGCCTGCCCTGGCCGAGGCAGCGCTCGACTCGGACGTACCTGGCTCATCCTCGGGCTCATCCCTGGAGCCGGAGCAGGGCGATGTGTTACCACTCTGCTCGGAGGCTGCCTGGCCCTCCGGGGGATCAGCGTGGGGGTCCTGGAAGAGCTCCAGGCTGTCTTCCCACTTGTCGTCCTCCTTGGCCAAGACCCCTGGCGCCTCCTATAAAAACAGGAACAACAAAGGGAGAGCTAAGCATCCGTCACTGGATGCGGGGAGAAACCGGCGCTTGGGGATGGGGTTTCGTGGTAGGCTTGGCAGTGTTAGGTGTCGGGTTGGCTGGGCTTACGGTCCTGCAGCCAGAGGAGGGCTGCGTGTCGCCTCTGTGCTGGGAGGTCGCCTGCATGGGGAGAGCAAGAGTAAAGGTGGGGGCGGGGGCCGGGGGGGTGGTGGTGGTGGGGAGGAGATGGAGAGGATGTCCACCAGCCATGTCCCTGCCACACATGCCCCGGGCGCCGCGCCTGCCTCCGGTACCTGGGGATGCTCGGTGCTGGCCACGCACCCCTGGCTCACCTGGTGCCAAGGCTCCCAAGGCAGGGGACAAGCTGTCTCATTGTCTCCGTTCTCTGCTGCTGGGGCAAGGTGTGGTGTGGCGGTGTTGTCCACAGCATTTTCAGGCAACAAAAAAGCCCCTTCATGATCGTGTGCTGCCGGGGAGACGATGGCTGCACTAGCCTCTCCTGGATGGTCTCCAGACATGGGAGAAGCCATGTGTTCTCCATCCTGGCGTTCGTCTGGGACAGGAGAGGCTGTGCTGGGCTCTCCCCGAGGCTCTGCAGCCAATGTAGACTCGCTATCCTCAGTTGCTGCACGTGGTTTTACTGCCATCGCCGCATCCATGCTTTGTGCCGAGTGCCGCTGTTCCACCAGCTGCTGGCTGCGTTCTTGGATCACAGCCTCAAGCTCGTGCAGGACATCACTCATGTCCCACCAAGCTGCGTCCTGCAGAGCCACGGTGTGGGCTGTGGGGCTGTGTGGGGCAGGTGCCTGGCTCCCTGTCTGTGCTGCTGTGCCCTGCTTGCCGAAGAGAGGAGAAGCCAGTTCCTTCACCGCCTCCTGTGCTGTGGGAGCAAGAGGTGTGTGGTACTCCCTCCGAGAGTGGGAACTGCAGTGAATCGTGGGCCTCTGGGGCCGTGTTGCCCCGCTTAGTGTATGAGGGAATGGCTTTGGATGTTTCCACCTGGACTTCAGTAAAGCCTTTGGCACTATTTCCTTCAGCATTCTCCTGGAGAAACTGGCTGCTCATGGCTGTGGATCTATCTCCCTGTCCCATGGATTCCCTGCCCCATCCTGGGGTGAAGGATTCAGGGTACAGGGGAGCTCCCCCATTTCTGGGGGGACATACAAGGGGGGACCAAGGCATTTAGGTGTCCCCCCTCCCCAAATAATTAAGGGTGTTTCCCAAGGGACCCAGGCGTTTGAGTGCACTCCCCTGCCTTTGCCCCAGTTGCTTGCAACAACTTCCCCCCTGCCAAGGGATTGGGGTTGGGTAATGGGGGGAGGGGGTGCACTGGGGCAAAGCCCTCCAGATCCTGCCAGGCCCATCTGTCATGCTTGAGAGACCTAGGCATCTGGCTAGAGCAGCCTCCCAACACCCCTTCTCCCCTCGCACAGATGGGTTAAGGGGTTTAGGGGTTGCCTCATCCCAACAGCACCCCCATGTATGAGCCCGCCCAACCCCCCCAAAGTGGTTTTGGAGTACAAGCCCCTCCACCCACCCCCCTTCCCCCGTTGATTTGAGGTGCCCACCTGCCTCATCGTGGGGGAACATGGGCATCTGGGCCCTCCAAATTAGCCCTCCACCATCTAGACTGAGGTTCTAGAAGAGGTTCACGGGTCACCCCATCCCAATAGCGCGCCTGCATGTGAGCCCCTCCACTCCCCGTGGGGTGAGTTTAAGGCACATACATTCTCGCCGCACAAGCCGGCACAGCCAGCTGTGACTTTTCTCCACCCTTCTAGGGTCCTGTGCCCTATTCCTCGGTTTTGGCAGCTTCCACCTCTGCTCACCGCCCCAGGAGCCAGACGGCTGACTGCCAGCTCCCTGTCAGACTGAGTGTGGCTCCGGGAACGGATGCCGAGGTGTCTCGGGAGCAGAGGAAGGGGAAGAGTTGGGGCCTGAACCCCAGAGCAGGCTTGCTCCCGGCACTCACTCAGTACGTCTGCAACTGAACAAGCACCAGCCTTCTCCGTTGCCTTCCCGGCTGTGGTCGCGCTCCCTCTGCACCAGGTGAGGGGCCCCGAGGGGAGCGCAGGGCCCACTGCGGGGGTCAGGCAATGGCCCCCCGGCCCCACCGGGCTCCAGCTGAGGGCCGGGGCGGGGGGGAGGCTGGTGCCGGCGGCCCCTGCCTGTAGCGGTGCTGCCGTGGCACGAGTGGCCACCGTGGGGCTGGCGTGAGCCAAGGGAGGAGCAGGGCGGCCGCGGGGCCGGCCGGTGTGCTGGGGAACGCCAGCCGGTGCTCGGGTGCTCGGCGGCGGGTGGGACGGTGGAGGCTCAGGGCCAGGGGCGCGGGGGCTCCTGCCTGCCGCCTGCACGGTGGGGGCTGCAAGCGGAGCTTCCGGGCCTGTTGAGGTGGGCTCCTGGCCCTCGGGTGGTGGCGAGCTGGCTCAGGCTGGCCCGGGGGTCCTGCGGGCTGAGGTGGGCACCCCCAGAGTCCGCCTGAGCCTCCCCCGCCCCGCTCGCCCCCCGCGGCTGAGCCCAGGCCCTCCCCTGCAGCCGGGCCCGCAGCCCCCAGCTGCCCTGGGCCCCAGGTGCGTCTGCGGAGCCCCGCTGGAGGAGGGCCCCAGCCGGACCGAGCTGTGCTGGCTGCGAGCGGCCGCTGCTGCTCTCCCGCCCCGGCGCCGTGCCGCTGCCAGTCCCTGCCCTGGGGGCACCGGGGGCTGCCCCTGCCCGGCCCGGCCCCCCCCGCGGCGTGGGGCGGGAAGGGGCGGCCGGGCGCTGCCCGGTGTGGGCAGGGGCAGCCGCAGCTGCCTCGAACGACCGGGGCTGCAGCCACCGCCGGCTTTCCCTGCCCGGCTCTCGGCCCCTCCCGTGTCCCTGCCCGCTGTCCCTGGCTTCTCTCATGCCACACCTCTGTCCTCTCTTGCTCCCGTTTGCTCTCGCCTGATGCCTTGCTCCCTGTCCCTCTCTCTTTCGCAGTATCCCACCTTCTGGCTCCCCTGCCCTCACCCATTTTCTACATCCCTCAGTCCTTCTACCCCAGTTTTATTACTCTCTCTCTGGCTCCCTAATTTTTATTTCCAATCTCTCTCCCCTTTAGCTGATCAAGTTTTTTTGTTGTTTCTCAGTCTCTGTCCAGCTCACTCTCCCCTTTCTTTATTCCTCCCTCTCTGCCCTGTGGCCCATCGCTGGTTTTAGTTTTTCTCCATCTCTTTCAGTCTGGTTCCCTGTCCCTTCCCCCTCTCTGGCCTGTAGCCCATAATTATTTTCTTTCCCCCTCTGCCTCTTTCAGTAGCTCCCTTTCCCTATTTTCAGTCCTGCTCTGTGCCCTGTAGCTGGTGGCTGTTGTATTGGGTTTACGTGGCAGGGGGTTGTTAGCTGGGCTGGGGAGGGGGAGGGGCTGCAGGGTGGTTTACTGTGAGGAGACACCAGGAATCGCCCCCAGGCTGCGCACAGCTGGTTCCAGCTCCAAGACAGATCTGCTGCTGGTCAGAGCTGAGCCCATCAGCAGTGCTGGCAGCACCTCTGTGATATATTTAAGAAGGGCTGAAAAAAATGCTGCGTAGAAGCTGTGACAGAGAAAATCTGAGCATGAAACAGCCTTGCGGGCACCGAGGTCAGTGAAGAAGGAGGGGGAGGAGGTGCTCTGTGTGCTGGAGTGGAGATTCAACAGCCCATAGGGAAGACCGTGGTGAGGCGGGTTGTTCCCTTGCAGCTGGTGGAGGTGAATGGTGGAGCAGATACCCACCTGCAGCCCATGGAGGACCCCACGCTAGAGCGGGTGAATGTGCCCGAGGGAAGCTGTGAGCCCATGCTGGAGCAGGTTCTCTGGCAGGACCTGTGGGAGGGACCCACACAGAAGCAGAAGAGCATGAGGAGGAAGGAGCAGCAGAAACGTGATGAACTGGCCACAACCCCCACTCCCTGTCCCCCTCTGCTGCTTAGGGGGAGGAGGTAGAGAAGTCAGGAGTGAAGGTGAGCCAAGGAAAAAGAAAGAGGCAGGGGAAAGGTGTTTTGTAGAGTTGCTTTTATTTCTCATTGTCCTTCTCCAATTTTGATTGACAATAAATTATATTACTTTCTCCAAGCTGAGTCTGTTTCGCCTGTGATAATAAATGGCGAGTGATCTTTTTGTCCTTATTTTGATCCACAAGCTTTTTTGTTGGATTTTCTCCTCCTCCTCCCCATCTTGTTGATCGGGGGAGCAATAGAGAGGCTTGGTGGGCACCTGGCAGCCAGATAAGGTCAACCCATCAGTTTTCTTCCATCAGGCTCCCTGTCCCTGTCTTAATTCTTGCCTATGTTTCTTACATCTTTTTGCTTTTGAAACTTTTCTTCTGCTTCTCCATCCCTATTTTTTTCATTCTTGCCTGTTTCTTGAGCCCAGTCGCTTTTCAAATTTCCTTCTTACATCTTCCTCTATGCAGCTCCATTACCTATTTTTTAATTCTTGTCTGATTCCTGCATTCTCTCGCTTTCAGAACTGTCTTTCTCCATCTCCCTCTGTCTTGTCTCCCTAGAATACTTAATTCTTCCCTCTCAGTCATGCACCCCCGTCACTTTTTACATTTTCTTTCTGCATCTCACTCTTCCTGCCTCCCTGTCCCTATTCATTAGGTCTTGCCTGTGTTTCTTGTACCCTGTTGCTCTTCAACATTTTCTTTCTGCATCTACCCCTATCCAGCTCCCCATTCCTATTTTACATTTCTTGACTATGTTTTTTTTTCCCCTTTCACTTTAGAATTGTTCCTGATCCCTTGTCTTGTCTCTTGTCCTGCTGGTCCTTTTCACCTCTCCATCTCTTATTTATTCCTCTCTCTGTGTTTATTTGCTCAGTATCTCCACTCTCCTCTCTTGACAACCTTGTCCTACTCCCTGTCCCCTTCCTGTTTGCAGCATCCCATTTTCCAGCTCCCTCTGTCCTTCCTCCTGCTTTTCTTTTATCTTTTCTCCCTGTGCTGCTGCATTTGGGCACTTGTGGCCAACTCACTGCCAGTATCTCATGTCCATTAATTAATAAATACTTCCTGCCTCCTCTGTGCCCCTGGACGTGCTTGCTGTCCCTGGGCATAGAGCAGGGGGTGATGTGCTGTGGAGCTTTGGCAGTGGCCCCTGATCCCAATGGGTCCCCCAGTTCCCCTAAAACCCAGCCCTCTATGCCTGTGTGTCCGTCCCCCCCCCCCCCCCCCCGCTGTGCTGTGGGGCTGGGGCAATGGCCTCTGTTCCCCACAGGCTCCAGCTGGGGCTGGGGCAGCCCCAGGTGCACCCAGTGAGGCTGAGGCCAGCCCCACTGTGTGAAGGGCTCCAGTTGCAGAGGGGCTGCCTGGGCACCCCTGCCCAAAGCAGCTGGCAAAGGGGAACTGGCTGAGGGAGGGACTCCAAGGGGGTCATGCAGGCAGGTGCCTCCAGCAAGGAACAGCCAGGCCCTGCAGTGAGCCACTTCTGCCAGCTGCACACGTGAGCTGCTGGGAAGCCTCACAGCAGAGGAACATCAAGGTGGAGAGACAAGCACTGGGGCAGTGAACATCCCCTGCCGGTGCCAGGAGCTGTGGTGAGTCTCGCCTTCTCTCGTGCATGTCTGGGTCCACCTCTGCTGCCCTTGCCCATCGCTCGCCGCCTCTGTCTCCCTCTCTGCCAGCCTACCTACCTTTCTGGCTCCCCAAAACTTGTGACTTTTCTGCCAGCTCTGCCCTGTACCACTTTGTCTATTAATTTTCTCCTCTGTCTTTCTCTCCTTATATTTCAATGCTTTTCTGTGTTTCTTGTACCCTGCTGCTTTTAAAATTTTCTTCTTATGGTTCTTCCTAGCCGTTTCCCTGCCCCTCTGCGTAAATGTCTGTGCTATAGAAGGGTTTTAAAATGCAACAAAACTCTAGTCATAGAAGGGATTTAAAAACTCAAGCCCCCTCTAAATATCTATTGAAGGCAGAAAAGCACTTCCAGAAGCTGCCCCCTCTCCTTTTCACCCTTATGCCACCCTGATTTGGTGGCCAGTTTCCCTAAATGGGGACTTCCCCTTGCAGGGATGCACACACAGAGTGGGAGCCAGTTCCATGGCACAAAAATATTCCAACCCCCCTGATTCTGGGTCTGCAACGGGGAAAACAATTTGGAGCTCCCAGGAAAGCCAGATCTCCCTGGATTTGTGTAGATGGAAAGCATTTTCAGGCAAAAAAAACCCAAATCAAAACTCCCTATTTTTACGGTGCCCCTATCCATGCTTCTTTCTACACACACAACACCCTCCCTCCCTCAGCAGTGTCCATCTCACCCACCACCCTCCCCCTGTGCCTTCCCCCTGTCCATGTCCCCCGTCACCCTGGGCCTTCCGGTTCTGCTGCTCGGGATCATCCCAGCTGGTGTTCCTGAAGCCCGGCTGTGGCCTGAGGTGAGGGAGGTACATGGGGGGCCTGAAGCCCAGCAGCGGCATGACAGGAGGCACGTATGTCAGAGGCCTGGACCGTGGCAAAGGGCCAAAGTGAGGCCGGTACGTCGGAGGCCTGAAGCCCAGTGGTGGCCCGAGGGGAGGCAGGAACGCTGGAGGCCTGAAGCCCAGCTGTGGCCCAACGGGAGGCAGGTTTGTCAGAGGCCTGAAGCCTGGCGAAGTCCCCAGATGAGGCATGTACGCTGGAGCCTGAAGTCCGGCAACGGCCTGACGGGGGGCAGGTATGTCAGAGGCCTGAAGCCCAGCAGTGGCCTGATGGTAGGTTAGGAGACTGGCTGACTGCATCTCTTGGGAGATAGTTCTGAAGGGCCAAGGCGTCCAGGGAGGCTGGACATTATTCAGAAGAAAGTCTTAAAGGCACAGGAGTGGGCTGTCCTGATGTGCCAAAAGACAAGCTGCTGGGGAAAAAAAACAGCCTAGCTGAACAGAGAGCTTTGGCTGGAACTCAGCGGGAAAGGAGAGTCTGCCACCTTTGGAAGAAGGGGCAGGCAACTCTGGAGGACTATACGGATGTCATGAGGTTATGCAGGCTGAAGATTAGAGAGGCCAAAGCCCAGCTAGAACTCAGACTGGCCACTGCTGTAAAAGATAACAAAAAATATTTTTAAAAATACATTAGAAACAAAAGGAGGTCCAAGGATAATTTGCATCCTTTATTGGATGCAGCAGGAAACACTGCCACACAGGATGAGGAAAGGGCTGAGGTGTTTAATGCTTTCTTTGCCTCAGTCTTTAACAGTAAGACCAGCTTCCCTCTGGGTACCCAGCCCCCTGAGCTGGAAGGCAGGGATGAAGAGGAGCTGAATGAAGTCTCCACAGTCCAGGAGGAAATGGTTAATTACCTGCTTGCTCCATTTAGATGTGCACAAGTTTATGGGGCTGGATGGGATCCACCTGAGGGTACTGAGGGAACTGACAGAGCGCACCAAGACACCCTCTGTCACATATCAGCACTCCTGGCTAACTGGGGAGGTCCCAGAAGACTGGAGGTTAGACAGTGTGATGTCCATCTACAAGAAGGGCAGGAAGGAGGATCTGGGGAATTACAGGTTTGTCAACCTGACCCGGGTGCCAGGGAAGTTTATGGAGCAGATCATCCTGAGCACCATCACATGTCATGTATAGGACAACCAGGGGATCAGGCCCAGGCAGCATGGGTTTATGAAATCCAGGTCCTGCTTAATGAAACTGATCTCCTTCTATGACAGATGACCCACTTAGTGGCTGCGGGAAAGGCTGTGAATCTTCTTTACCTGGACCTTAGTAAAGCCTTTGACACGATCTCCCCCAGCTTTCTCCTGGAGAAACTGGCTGCTCATGGCTTGGACGGGTGTACTCTGTGCTGGGGTAAAGGAATGGTAGTAAATGGAGGTACATTGGTGGCTGGTCACAAGTTCTGTTTAGTACTGGGGCCAGTCCTGTTTAATATCTTTATTGACAATCTGGATGAGGGGATTGAGTGCATCCTCAGTAAGTTTGCAGGTGACACCAAGGTGGGAGGGAGTGTTGATCAGGTGACACCAAGGTGGGGAGGAGTGTTTGATCTGCTTGAGGGCAGGAAGGCTCTGCAGAGGGATCTGGGCAGGCTGGACTGATGGTCTGAGGCCCATTGTTTGATGTTCAAGGAGGAGACGTGCCAGGTCCTGCACTTGGGTCACAGCAGTCCCACGCAACGTTACAGGCTGGGGGAAGAGTGGCTGGAGAGCTGCCTGGAAGAAAAGGACTTGGGGGTGCTGTTTGACAGCTGGCTGAACATGAGCCAGCAGTGTGCCAAGGTGGCCAACAGCATCCTGGCTTGTATCCAAAACAGTGTGGCCAGCAGGACCAGGGCAGTGATCATTCCCCTGTACTTGGCACTGATGAGGCCACACCTGGGATCCTGTGTTCAGTTTTGGCCCCTCACTGCAAGAGGGATGTAGAGGTGCTGGAACTTGTCCAGAGAAGGGCAAAGAAGCTGGTAAAGGGTCTGGAGCACAAGTCTTATGAGGAGCAGCTGAGGGAACTGGGGTTGTTAGCCTGCAGAGAAGGAAACTCAGGGGAGACATTATTGCTCTCTGCAGCTCCCTGAAAGGAGGCTGTAGGCAGGTGGGGGCAGGTCTCTTCTCCCAGATAAGTGGTGACAGGACAAGAGTCAATGGCCTCAGGTTGCACCGGGGGAGGTTTAGGATGGATTTTGGGAAAAACGACTTCCCTGAAAAGGTGTTCAAGCATTGGAAGAGGCTGCCCAGGGAGGCAGTGAAATCACCATCCTGGAGGTGTTTAAAAAACATGTAGATGTGGTGCTTAGTGACATGGTTTAGTGGTGGGCTTGGCAGTCCTGGGTTAATGGTTGGATGATCTTAATGATCTCAGAGGTCTTTTTCCAACCTAAGTGAATCTGTGATTCTATGAGATACTGTCTAGCCTGTCCTGTTGAACAGGTTTTTTCATCCCAAATGCAAGGACTTTGCACTTCCCTTTATTAAGCTTCATTTATGCTGTGCATGAATGTGTGCAGCATGGAAAACTCACAGGAGGAATGGCAAGTTGATGCACAGTTGCAAAGCTATGATCTCATTGGAATCAGTGCTGGTAGGATAGATTACATAATTAGTGTGCTGCTTTGGACAGATACGCACTATTTAGGAAGGATCAGGAAGGTGAAGACGAGATGTGCTTTGTCCAGTGAGGAGCCTGGACACTGTGTTTCAGAACAGATGATGAGCCATTTGGGAACTTAAGACTGAGGACCAGATCAGCATGTGTGAAATTTTGGTGGGCATCTTCTATAGACAGTCTGATCGAGAAGAAAAACTAGATGAAGCCTTTTTTTGGAGAACTGGAGAAAGCATCATGATTATAAGCACTCATCCTTACTGTCAGCTTGAACATCTGCTGGAAAAGCCACTATTACAGTCCAAATCTCACGTGAGCATTGGGAACAACTCTTGATACAGCAGATAAGGAAGCTGACCAGGGAAGGACGTTCTATTAGACCTGCAAGTGCTGATTAAGAAAGAAGTGGTCAGACTCATGAAGCCTGATGGGAGCAGCAACCATGAAAGTGTGGGTGTTAAGTTACTGTAACTTTCAACATGCTTGCATTGTGTGACAGTCAAGATGTGGTGACACCAAGAGAATGAATGTTAGAAGTTGTAGGTTACTGCTATGACTTTGCAGTGGGAGCTTGATGATATTGGAGGTTGGTGTTGAGATCTAAGTAGTGTGTGTTCAGGCAGAATCTTGATTACCACTAACCTTTTTTTCTCTTTACTAAAAGATTTAAAGATACAGGATAAATGAGAACAGAAGTATTTCAGGAAGGCTAGCCCCAAATAACTAACCTTGAAATGTTCTCACAAATTGCTTTGGAACCTCCATTAGGGCTGAAGGAAAAAAATCTACAAACCCCCCCCCCCCCCAAACCATCAAGGGAATATTTCAGGCCAAAAAATCCTGTACTTGCTGCAAAATGGATGATCAACATGCACCTATTACATTTTATTAATTCTTTGTGAACAAACAGAGGACAGAATTGTGAGGATTTAAAATTTATTTGCCAGACAAACCAATAGCAGAAAGACGGCATAAGAAATAGGAAGAAATTACAGAGAGAATGATTAAAAAAATAATATGTAAAAATTTGGGTTTGGGTAGTAGTAGTGAGAGGTTATTTTCATTCATTGGACTCTATACTAAATATTTGGCAATTTTGAAATAAAACTGAACTTCTTTATGCAATGACCTGAAAAACAATTGGCTAGGCAAAAGTGGACTGATAAAATATTGTAGCATGGACTTTATAATGGCAAAGTATTGGAAAAGGATCACAGATTGTTTTCCATTGTAATGAAATGAAGGGCAAAGACGAATCACCAGATGATAAATGGATTAGTGTTACTTCTAACGATGTACATTATATTCAGTTCTGTGTGGTTTGTGATTTCTATGGTATTTGGCTTTCAAGCAATTACTTCATTCATGTTCAGGTCCTAGCAGAGGGAATTTATATGAGCTGCCAAAATAAGACTTGCATTAAGGTGCACAGGGTTTTAAGTACCTTCTGTCATGTGATTGTAGAAAAAAACCCCTCTTACTTCAGGACTTGTGGTTTCTTCTGGAAGTGTACTGATGAGGAAATGCTTGGAGAACAGTGAAAGTAAACAGAAAGCAAAACAATTAAGATACTCAGTGGTAACAGAAGTTTGGCTTCTGATACTGAAAGTGCCTAGTCCTTTTCACCATCGCTGGCATTTATGAAACAAACATAAAAAATAGAAAACAAAAACAAAAGTCCTGTTCACCTTGGCAGAGAAATTCCAGTAGAATCACACTGGGAGTTCATGGTATCCATATATTTGCAGTCATTTTCCACATTATATGGTATGTAACACATTGGGAAAAAAGTAAACAGGCTTCTCTACAGCCCAGAAACTATGATTCATGGTAGTGGCAAAGCTAAGTCATATTACAGGCTAAAAAGAGAGACAGCACCAGGTGTGTTGGAATAAGTAGATTCCAGGTGGTATAATCTCCAAATATTGGATGCAACACAGAAGATCAATTTTTCATGAACTGCATCCTAGCATACAAGATAATCTAAGAGATGAAACATTTGCACCAAGGTTACAAATACTGAAAAGTGAAATGTCAAGTATGTTTCTAGCTGTTATTTCAGTTGGCAAAAGCCATTTCAAAATCTCTTGACAAACGTAAAGGAGAACATGTGTACATGAATTCCAAACACATCCCCTCTTCCCTGATTCCATTTTTAAATCCTGAGAACTGCTGATTTGAGTAACACAAAGTGTGGGTCACAGTTCAGATGGAATCTTGAGATTAGTGCAAGAAAAGACAGACACTACTAGGTATAAAGCCCACAACTGTCTTCACTGATTTGTGATTACATATGCACATTTTTTATCACAGAACACGTGTATCAGCACTCAACATGCATTTTTATTGATTCCCCCAATCCCCATCCCAGTCTCCTGGAAATGTCTTGGTACACAGTGGCTTTTCAAAGCGACAACTTGCAACAAATGAATAGTTTTTAATGTTTTTTTTCTGTAAATTTGGACTTAGATTCTGTTCTAAGTTGGCAATAACCCTACTGAGTGGAAACTACTGTGGGATCATATTCCATTCTCTCAATCTTCTTGCTAAGCCATATGGAATTTGGGTTCCCTACAGCTCTGGAAAGTGTCTTTCTGTCACCACTGTGGTTTTGCTCGTAGAAATGTATTTTGAACTTTCAGTAAATCCCACAACAATATGTTGAGACTTTTGTGGTTCTTTGGTTTAAAGCATCACAAGAAACTTGGATGTGGTCATTCCACCAGTCTCTCATTGTTTCTGGTTGTAGCAGCAGGTGCCATGCATCAGGGAGACAACAGCAGACATAATTTCTCCTGCTGCTATGTGTAAACATTGCAGAAGTACAGATGCCAATTACTATTGTGATCTTAGGAACCATAGAGAAAAACATTTCTCCTACTTTCCTAAAGATGAGTTTAGTTATTTTTTTTCAGGTCAAGTTTACTGGTGGCACAGAAGTAATCACAATATCATCTGTTGTCCTGGCACCATTGTTAAAAAAAACATGCTTAAGAAAGAAACAGGCTGCTGAGGGGGTGGAAGCACCCATCTGGAGACCGGGTCTTGTAAGGAGGCACCATGCTGGGCAGGAACAGCCTTGAAAGACTGCAGCCCATGGATGACCCATGCTGCAGTAGGGACACTATGAGACAGAGCTGCAGGAAAACCTGAAGAGGCAAAGACCATCTGCAAAAAAGGGCAAGAAGCAAAGCGTGGGAGAGGAAACCAGGAAAAAGCAAAGGGCATTTGAGAGAAACCATTATGCACATGATCCTGACATCCTGTACTGCCTATCACCTCCCTGTGGAACTGGGATGGATTTAATAACCTACAGCGTAAACAAAGCAAGCTTACACTAGGAAGTAGGGAGGAGCCGTGTTTGAGTTAAGGTGACCCTGGGGAAGGGAGAGGAAGAGTGTTAAGTGCTTGATTGATTGTGGGTTTTTTCCCCTGTACCTGACTTGGTGATCAAAAAATCAGTGTTAATTAGCAGTAAATTAAAGCAAGTAAAAATTCTCCAAGTTGAGACTGTTGTTTGTCACATATACACATAATGGTGAAAAAGTAGATTGCATATGTAGCACTAAAAAAAAATCAACAGTGACTGAAAGCTTGTACAGCTTAATTTCTGAAACTAAGACTGATATTAGGCACCAGCTGTCTTAGAACATCTGTATTTTAGCTTGTCAGCCTGAGAAAGCTAATATTTGCAAACAGCCACATTTATTATAAAAGTGTTAGATTGTTTCCACCACCAGTGGAATGAGCTAATTCCACTACCTCATACAGGAATAAATACTTTCTTAAGTAATAGGATTTTTTTGTAAGGGAACACCAGGACGTAGTGTTTACACTACTCTGTTTTGATTTAATTTAGTCCTTAGCATTTGCTTCGTTTGAAAGTAATTAGAAATTACAAAATACTTTTCCAAAAGCATATAGAAGTGGTTTTACTACAGTTTTATTGTCCAGACGCATTTAAATAAAACACACTTCTCCCATATACAGAATCTGTAGGAACACCCTTATGAGTTCGCACCCTCTGCACCACAAACTTCTCTTCCTCCTTAACTTATATTTAGAGGTAGGACCACTGGTTTTAACAGTGCGCTCAAATGCAGTTACATGCATATGTATTTAGAGGCTTGTGGCACTAGGGTTTTTTACTTTGTTGAGTTGAGTGATCATAGATCACTTAAGTAAAACCATTTTCTGAATGTTCTTGAGGAATCTGTTGCTATGCCTCCAAATATCAAAGGAAAGACACACCCCCCCACCCCATTCTGCAAACAAGTCTGAAGATTCACATTCTTCCTTCAATGTGATTTAAGAGCTGTGAGATCAGCCACCAGGAAAGATACAAATTGGTAATGACTTTCTTTTTCCAAATGAGCATATTCTGTAGAAATGCCCTGTGAATGAAGTGATAACACAGACATCATTGTAGCCATCTTAAAGAAAATAACATCTTAAGAAGCAAATAGGAGCACATATGTGGAATCAGGCAGTTTATGGAGTCACCAAGCTAAAATATTATGTCTTTCTTTTGTATATTCTGTGGTAGTGTTAATTTTCCTAACACCTTGACAGATTACAAATGCTGAAATAGGCAATTCTTTCCTCTCCCTTAGCCTATTTTCTATGGCTTTTAACCAAAATTATAAGCAAGAGTCCATATTTCAGACTCAAACCTTGTCTTTTCTTTGAAAAATGCATACCACTTTGTGTTTTCCTGTGTTGGCTTTAAGTTTTCAGTTCATCTATGTAATTGCACACAATTTATCACTTTATCTCAGATTTTCTTTATGCTTTTAGTGTAGGACATCAAATATGAGGCTGAAGCAGTGAAAATCTTACTGCCTCCTATGCTGTTGCTACTGTCTTTACTACCAACTTCCTTGACAACTTCGGAACAATCATCTGCATGATGGTAGGAGTGATTAAAACATCTAGTAGGCAGAAGTCATGCATGTCCCTACCCCTAAGTACAAAAGTTATCCCTTCACAGGCAGCAGTCTGACTCACAAGCACAAGGCACATGTGGAAAAGTAACATCTAGATTGACCTTCAGTTTAGCTCCCCTTGATTTGTCAACATACAATTCCAGATGAACCTAAGTACAAAGGAAAAACAAAAGAGCCCCGTTTCACTGGGAAGCAAATCCAAAGGCCTCTTCCCCTCGGCTGCTCCGGCCCAGGAGCTGACTGTCATGACACAGGATCAGCGAGACACCTGAGCTGCTGCCTCCCAACCCTCCCCGGCAGTTAAACGCTTGCCCTTTGCAATACTTTTTAGAGAAATCAGCACTCGGGGGCGAGGAGTGGGGATTCCACCGCCGGCTTGCTTCTCCTTCCCTTGCCCGCTCGCAGGGGCTGAACAGGCTCCTGAGCCACCCCCCTGCGACAGCGTTACCGCAGGCCCCAAGGCAGCCTCTGCGGCCCCAGCCCGCTGCCACGGCCCGGCCAGCGGCTGGGGGAAAGACAAAGCCCCGCGCAGAGCTGCGGCGGCTGCAGCGGCTGCCCGGAGGCGGCGGGGGGCGGCAGGGCGCCGCGGGCCGACCCCCCTCCCGGGCCCCGCTGCCACAAGGGAGCACCGGGGCCGCCCCGCCGCCGCTCCTCGCCTCCTCGCTGAGGTAGCGGTGCAGCTCCGAGAAAAAAAAAAAAGGCAGCACCGTGAGCAGCCCGCTGACCGCCGCCACTGCCGGGGAGACGAGAACCGCCGGCAGCCCCGCCGGTCCCGGGCCGGGCCGCCCGCCTCAGCCCGTCCGCCGCCGGCACCAGGCGCTCCCTGCCGCGGCCGAGCGCCGGCCCGCCACGTCCCCCCCAGGCGGCCGCTGCCCGACGGCCGCGCCCGGGCTTCCCCACCGGTCCCCGGCCGCCCACAGTCCGACCGCTCACCCAGCGCGCCGGCGCACGCCCCGGCCCGAAAGTCTTCCAGGCTCCCGGCGAAGGCCCCGCTCCGCCACAGCCGCCCCAGGGTGCCGCGCGGGCCGGAAATGAACCCACCTTCCGGGGCCGGCCAGGCCCCGCCCCCGCCCTCCCGCCCCGGCCCCGCCCCGCCCCGGCCCCGGCCCCCGCCCGCCGGCCCCGCCCCCGCCCGCCGGCCCCGCCCCCGCCCGCCGGCCCCGGCCCCGCCCCGCCCCCCGGCCCGCCCCCCGGCCCCGCCCCCCGGCCCCGCCCCCCGGCCCCGCCCCCGCCCGACGGCCCCGCCCCCGCCCGCCGGCCCCGCCCCCGCCCCCGCCCCCGCCCCCCGGCCCCGCCCCCGCCCCGCCGGGCAGCGCGGCTCGGAGCCGGCCGAGGAGGGACTGCGGCTGCCGTTCCGCGCCGGGGCGGGCAGGGGCTCGGTGCCGCCGCGGGCTCCCCTCGGCCTGCCGGCCCCCGGGGCTCTGCGGAGGCCGCCCGCGGGGCGCGGGCTGTGCCCACAGCGGCTGCCTGGGGGAGGGGGGGGCGGGGAGAGGCAGGCGGAGGAAAGACCCCGCTCCCTTGTCCCACCTTCCAGCCCTGCCGCGTACTCCGCACCCCTTCATTCCGGTAACGCTTCACTTTTCCCTCACAGGGAACGGCTATGGGCTCAAGAGGTTAAACCGTGCAGCAGCTCCTAATGGCTTACTTGTGCAGGGGAAAACTTGTATGAGCTTTTCTCAAGCCACACATTCACAGCAGTCGCTTTGTCCTACTCAAAAAGTGCACTCCTGCAAAATCGCTTCTATTTCAATAAAATATATTTAAAATCGCTGTTACTAACGTGCTTCCAAATGCAAACAGAGCAAATGCACCCCTGTTTCCCACAGCAAAATGGAATGCGTCATGCAGAAAGCATTTAACAGCTTGAGCCACGTGGGTGCTTTTGCATACGGAGGCAATAAGCATTAATGCCCGGGCTGCGAGTGGGCAAAGGGCAGAGCGAAGGGAACCCCGCAGCCGCAGCGAGCGCTCCCGGGGTCCGGTGGTGTAAACTGGGCTGAGATCCCGCCCAGTGCTCGCCCGGCCGGTGCTCAGCACAGGGCTGGTGGGGCGCTGCTGCCATCTAGCGACAGAAATTGGGTACTGCAGAAGGGTTTAGGGTTGGTTAGAGTTAGGGTCAGGGTCAGGGTTAGGGTTAGGGCTGGGGTTAGGTTAGGGTTAGGGTTAGGGTCAGGGTCAGGTTAGGGTCAGGGTTAGGTTAGGGTTAGGGTTAGAGTTAAGGTTAGGGTTAGGGTTAGGTTAGGGTTAGGGTCAGGGTTAGGGTCAGGGTTAGGGTTAGGGTCGAGTGGGGGAGATGGGTCGAGTGGGGGGGAGGGGTCCTGTTGGGGGGGTGGGGTCGAATGGGGGGGTGGGGTCAAGTAGGGGTCGGGGTCGAGTGGGGATGTGGGGTCGAGTGGGGGGGTGGATTTGAGAGGGAGGGTGGTGTCCAGTGGGGGGGTGGGGTCGAGTGGGCACGTGGGGTCAAATGGGGGGGAGGGGTCAAGTCGGGGGTGTGGTGGAGTCGGGGGGTGGGTTCGAGTGGGGATGTGGGGTCGAGTTGTGGAGTTGGGTTGAGTCGGGGGTGGTGTCCAGTGAGGGGTGGGGTCGAGTCGGTGGGTTGGGTCGATTCGAGGGGTGGGGACGAGTGGGGGGGTGGGGTCGATTTGGTGATTAAGGTCGAGTGTGGGGTGGTGTCAAGTGTAGGGGCTGGAGTCAGTTGGGGTTGTGGGGTCGAGTCGGGGTGTGGGGTCGATTGGGGGGTGGGGTCGAGTGGGGGGGTAGCACGTAATTTATTAGGTGTCCCTAAGCAGTTAGGGGTTTGTTCTCAATGTTGAAACAGAGCAAGGTCTTAAAAAGATCAGTCAGGATGGGTTTGGTACAATGCTCTGGGTGATGCTCCGTTTGTGTGAGGTAAGATGAAAAACTTTGTGTTGAGATAAGGTGAAGACGGCATGGCTGGCCTGTTCCGTTCCACTGACGGTGTTAAAGTTCAGGAATGTAGTCTGAATAATTAGAAAAGGTTCCACTGACCATGTTAAAGGAATGTACTCTGAATAACTAGAAAAGGTAAGGTGAGCACCTGAAGGAGATAAGGAGACCCTGAGTCAAGAGATCGTTGAACAAAGAAAATTGAAAGGTTTACTCCACCTAGATCCCACCTATTATGAATAGAATGATTCGATGTAGAAATCAAACGAATACGTATGTAAAGATGTTGTAACCTCTCATGAAAACTATAAATTACCTGACTTTTCACTGAAAACTTTGGGGCTAGTTTGTCCGGTGTGAACCAGCTGCTACTTACAGACAAAATTTGTCTCGGAGCCGTTACTCTGTGCCATTTTGGCATCAATGTTTAAAAAGGTGCAGCTGAATGTTATGGGATTTTCCCCAATATTTTGAAGGAGTGCTCCGAAGTACTTTGTTTGTCTCCTTCTTGCAATGGCACATTTCCCTGGCAGATCAGTAGCATCTCTCTTGGGCAGCACAGCTGGCCAGATGTCACTCCCAATTATGTAACAAAAAACCCCACCCTAGTCAAATTATAACTGTATTTTGGAGATGGGTAATTTAATAGTACCAGTTCACAGCTATGCAAGTTCCAATAATGCAAAACAAAAATCAAACACTTCCACACTGTAAGTATTTTTATTGGATGCACATAAACATACCCACACTTTTTTTAGTAGAAAGTGAATTACCGAGATTTGTTCTTTATTTTTCATTTTGCTCTTTGAAGTTTTACACTTTGGGCTTTATTGACCAAGCGAGCAAGACATGCAGCAGCAGCACAAGGGCTGTGGCTGTTGCGGTGGATCCGTAAGCCTGGATTCTGATGATGGTACAGCCTCGTCCTGCGGCCTCATGGGGTTATCTCCCTGAGCGGTGCTGCAAGGGCGGTGGTGTGGTTGAACCTGGCAAGCAGCTAAATACCACACAGGTGGCACTTTGGCTCATTTTGTCCTGCCCCATGCCCCCCCACCCCAGCGGGTTGGGGGATAGAACTGGGGGGGTGGTGGCGGAGTGTTGCTGGTGTCAAATCTGTGGGTTGAGATAAAGACAGTTTAACAGGACAGAAAAGGAAGTGGAATAAGAAAAGAATTAGAGTATACAAGTGATGCACAACGCAGTTGCTCGCCCCCTACTAACTGCTGCCCAGCCGGCTCCCGAGCACGGCCCCCTGGCCAGCTTTCCCCCGGTTTATACACTGAGCATGAAATAAGGTATGGCACAGCCCTTTGGCCAGTGGGTCAGCTGTCCCGGCCGTGTCCCCTCCCAGCCTCCGGTGCCCCCAGCCCTCTCGCTGGTGCGAGGGCGCTGCCGGGCAGCACGCAACAGAGTGTTACTAGCCTGGGGCTCATCCCACAGCAAATCACAGGTCTGTGCCAGCTACCAGGGGGAAATTAACTCTGTCCCAGGCGGAACAGCTACGGAAGGGATAAGGCATTTTCCAGCACCAGCCGGAGCGTTTGCTTTTGTGCCAGGCACGTGTGCAAACCCGCAACGAGCAGCCGTGACAGCGGCGTTCAGAGTCCAGCCCGCTCGGGCTGCGAGAGGACGCGCCGCGTTCCGAGCGGCCCCGCTCGCCCAGCGCCCCCTTCAGCTCAGCTCCCCCTGCCCCGCACCCGCCCCGCACCCGCCCCAGCCCCTCCGCGCCCCGCTGGGGTCTCCTTCATGTGCCCACATGCCGGGGGGGGGGGGGGCAGGTCTGGGGCCGGGGGCGTCCGTGCCCTGGGGAGCCCGTCCCGGCGCGGGCACGGAGGGGAGCGTCGCCAAGCCCCCCGGAACGGCGAGCGCGGCTCGGGGAACGACGGCCGAAGCGTCCCGGGGCAGGGGGGGCGCGGGGGCCTCCAGCCCCGCAGCAGGCTCGCTCCCGGGGCTCGCTCCCCGCCGCCGCCCCCGGCTGCGTCCGCGCCCCCTCGGCGCCGTGTAGGACAAGAGTCCAAGTACTGATAGCCTGATGAATAGAGACTTGTTAGAACTTGTAGGGCACAAGCCCTGGGAGCAAAGGAACAAGCTAACTGCAGACCCCTGAGCCAGCACAGTTGAGGAGGCAACCAGACGGACAGAGAAACAAGTAGCCAGATAAGGGAACGGATGGCGCCAATATGTAATTAAGAAAGCCGCGTAGAAACTCCCTAACCTTGGAATAAAAATTATTGCTAGGTCAAGATAAACTAGTAAGTACCTGTTGTTCTAACGGTGTGCCTTAAATATTGACCAATCAGTGTTTTTTACGCTTAAGATTTAACCAATCAGTGTGTAATATGTAGAAGGCAGAAACATATATAATTGTAAGAAAATCACTAATAAATGGGCACTTGCTTGCATCAAGCTGCGTCCCGTCTCTTCATTCGCCGCAGCGCCGGGCGGGGGGCTGCGAGGGAGCCCGGGGGAGGGGTCGGGCCAGGGCCCCTTTCCCCGCGGGGCTCCGGCTGAGGGCCGGGGCGGGGGGACCCCGGGGCGAGGGGACCCCGCGGCGGGCAGCGGGGCCGGCGGCGGCGGCCCCTCCCTGTAGCGGGGCGGCTGCCGGCGGCGGGGCCGGGGCGGGGAGCGGAGCGGCCGCTGAGCGCCGCCGGGCCGCGCCCGCGCCGGGGCAGGTGAGCGGGGGCCGGGGCGGCGAGCGGCGGGCGCGGGGGAGAGCGCCGGGGGGCGGCGGGGCCCGGGCCGGGGCGGGGAGCGGGGCCGGGGGGGCCGGAGCCGCGCTGGGGGCCCGGGGGCAGCGCTGCCGGGGGGCGGCCGCGCCGTGTCGGGAGCGCCGGGCGGTGCCGGCTGCCGGCACTCGGCTGCGGCCGCGCTGCCCGGGCCGTGCCGGGGGCTGGCGGCGCTGCGGGCCGGAGCGGCGCCGGGGGCGCTTTGCTGCGGGGGGCGAGCCTGGCGGGGGCGGCGAGCGGGCCCGAGGGGGGGCTCCTTCCGCCGCGGCCCCGGGGGGGGCGGCCCGGGGGCCCCGAGAGCCGGGGGGGGGGGCGGCGGCGGCGGCGGCTGGCGCCTCCCCAGAGCTCCCCCGAGCCTGCCGCTGCCCCGCTCGCCCCGCGCAGCTGCCCCCCGCAGCCGGGCCCGCAGCCCCCCCGCCCCCGGCCCTGCCGTGACGGCTCAGCCGGGCCCGGTGCGCCGGGCGCTGCCTTGGCGCGGGTGCCGGTAGCCCCGGTGCGGGCAGGGAGCGGCGCCTGCGGAGCCCCCGCGGCAGGGGGGGGTCGGCCGGGCACGGGGGGAGACTGCTCCGGGGGGGATTAGAGAGAACGGGCCCCTCACGGGAGCGCACATGCTGCAGGAGGCTTTTTTCGGGTAAAATGCAGCTGCCGCTGTCAGGGTGGCTGCCAGGCAGGGCATCGACGGTTCAAGGGTTTTGCTGTTCTGGGCTTTTTCAGACGAGCTCGTTCGGTGGTGGAACTTGACAGTCAGTGAATAACCCACATGGGGCAGAGGAGTTGTCCCAGGTTCGGCAGCTGCAGAATGAGCCCTCTGATCCTGCTGGAAACGCTGAGCAGAAGCCTGAGGAGGGGAGATGAAATAGCAGTAAGTTCTCACCGGAGCAAAAGCATGGAGTTTTGTCCTTGAAGTATGCCTTACCTCCTCAGATTTTTTGCATTCATTGCACAATTTGCATTCATTGCACAAATTTTCATCCATTTGCCATTTTCATCTCTTGAGTGCCTCTGGTTTTCTCCTGTGTTGCACAGCTGCACGCAGCTGGCTGGGGAGAGCTGGCTGGCCTCGTGTACAGAGAGCAGCACGCGTCCCTCCAGCTCAGCCAGCCCCGTCCGCAGGCTGGTGCTGCATTCCGTCTTTTTCTGAATGCTGGATGTTCAGCGGCCACAATTCATTTTCTCCCTTGTGAGTCAGAAAAGTGACATTGTACTCCTCTGGGAGTACATGGTGTCTTTGAAGGCATTATGCTTACTGCTTTATACTATACGTTGTGTGCCATCCCGCACTGATTCTTGGTGAGTAAAACATGAAGGAACTAAAGTTTGACAAGAAAGTGGCTTGGGGTTTTATTTTTTGATAGATGCATTTGACATTCCTTCTTGTAGTTTGTCTTCATCTGTGAGGTCCTTGTTTAATTAAAAGTAGTAGTTAAATTCCAGAAGGGAAACTGAAACTAACTTGATGTCAGGGACATGCTGATCTGGGGAGAGATTAGAAGTACTGGAACAGCTGTGCGTATGTACCATAAGAAAAGTGTTGTCCAGAGGTTGCTATAGTAGTAGTATGAAGCCAAGAGGATGAGTGGCAATTAAGTCATTCCTGTGAGCTCACAGTGTGCCACAGGCAAACCTCAAGATGTTCCCTGCTTTGGAGTTTGTTCCTCTCTCTGTTGGTGGTGATTAGTTGGAAAGCAAGCCTATAGAAAAGCCTCTATCCTGTCCTTTCACCCACATTTTGGGCATGTAATGCACAAAGATGAAAGATTTGGAAGGGGCAAAATAACTAGTTAACAGTTATTAACTAATACACAGAATACACATGATACTGAGGCAAACGACTCAGGGGAAGGGTATGTGAGGGTGAGAATAAGTTAAACAACTAACAAATAAAAAAAATAATTTGCAGTTGCATTAGCTAGGACCCTTCTTCTAGGTGATTCATGTCTTTGCTGTGCCAAATTATACCGAATATACCAATAATCAATATCCTGGCTGCCAAAGTCTTCTAAAATTATTCTCAAAATTTTTTTGTTTTATGAGGCTTAGAAGTTCCTCTAGGAGGCCACACATCCATGGGTCCTCCTCTAGTACGAGTCAGGAATGGCCATTCCTCCTGGCACAAAATAATGAATTTTCATTTCAGCAAAGCCTGTGCCAGGGGTATCTTTTCCCAGTTCTCTAAAACCTCAGCAAGGGCTGCCCCCCTTCCAATGCTGGGTCTATTTTCCATTCTTATCAAATTGATTACCTTCCTCACCAGTCTGCGATTTTTAAAATTTAAATGCAAGAGCACTTTCAGGTCTGTGTCTGGAATTACCCATGTCCAAGTCTCATCAGGTGATTTCACCTAGTTGCCGGCAGCTTTGGTTTGGTATAATCACAACTTTGTTAAATTTGGTTTGCTTTAATCACAACTCAGAGCTGGGCTACCACCCCAGCGAGTGGCAGAGCAAAGGGATACAGCACGGCTTATATACACTTACCAAATCATTAGTCAGTGTCCGAAGTTTTTAGAAGTTTCCTTTGGTCGTGTCAGTTCTGCAAATCCCTCACCTGACCCTGTCCCAGCTGACTGATCTATTCGGTTCCAGTCTCTGCCTGGGTTCCAGGCTCCTCCTCGGATCGTGATCTCTGCCAGCTTTAACTCACACACTCCTTCAAGCACACTTAGTCTTTGAACAAGCAATTCCTAGTCACATCTACTAATTTTTCTAGAAATTGTGCACCTGTGTGCACAAATGGATGATCTGTTGTTTCTCTGTTCTCCCACTGATTAACTGGACTGGGTGTTAAACCAGGCTTGGATTAGGGCTATACTGGGGACGAGGCCTGGTTCTGCCACTTTAGCTGCTTCAGCACTTTAAATTTCCTAATTCAAAACACATTGTCTTTAACAAGCAATAACAGAACAATGGAGAACAATTAACAATGGTTTGGCCACTGCTGATGACAATTGCTGTTTCTAGTGTATATTGCTATATGCCATGTTTATGAAACCTGGATCTGCGGGAATAAAAATGTTCTGTTTCATGCCCACAGGTGAGCTCCCTGAGATGAGCATCCACATTTTAACAAGCCTTTAAATCAAAGGCTGTAAACGAGAGTCAGTCTGCACAGCCAGCTGGGAATCTTCTGTTGTTCCAGGCACATCTCTTTGTCCCGTTCAATACCTTGTCTGTGTGATTTGCCTTTTTGTCTGTCTTGTGCTCTCCTGCTAAAGACTTCATAGGCCTCAGTCTTCTGATACTGCTCCAGCTCCCGCATCTAATGCTCCTTATCTCTGTCTGCTCTCCAGGAGTTTCAGGGAGTTGCCTCCCCTTCAGGAGGAAGGGAAGAAAAACAACTTGCCAGATGAAGTGCTGATCCATTTCACCTGTGCAAACAGGAAAGGAGTGAAGAAACAATGAGAATGTACGTGAGATGCAAAGACACAGGATTTCTGGGTAATATTACTGTATTCTGGTGTGTGTCCGTCCCTTGTTTTTTTCAAATTCAAATCACTATTCTGTTCACTCTTTTTTGTTAGATCTAGAAGTAGCCTGCTGCTAAGCTACTCAACTGAACTGAGTATCACCTACGCAGGGACTTCAGAATTCCCTTTCTGTGCCAGGATTAAATGCTGCCAAGCAGGAATGCGTGAACAGATCAAGCTTTAACGTTCAGAGCTGTAACCGTGGGGTTCCAATATGCCCCACAGACAAAAATGCACTACCATTCTACAACCACACACTTTTCCCATCTGAGAGGCAAACAAAACATCATGGCTATTGGAAAAGAGTAGCATAAAGATAAAAGAGCCTAGGTGATATCAATTTAAGCTATCTACGTTTAGGTTAAAAGAAAACTTCAGGCTAGGAAGGAAAAAAAATATTTCACCCGTGCATAATAGAATGAGGTTAACTGGAGAATTCTTTAGGGGAACCGATGAACTGAAAACCATTTAAGGAATGGTCACAACACTTGCTAAAGGGATCCTTTCCAGGAAAAAAAAAAAAACTTGAGCAAGTTTTTTTACCCAATGAGTTTAAAATTCAATGGAAATAAGTATTCAATCAGAGTGAACATTAGTCACTGGGTATGCCTTTTATTTTCATTATGTCATCGCAACAATACATGCAATAGTTATAAATTTCATGCATTTGCAAACCTGTTTTGATGCTGCTGAGGACACAGTTAACATTCTGGATTGGGGTGCAGATTTAATGATGCTGGGTTTGCATTTCTTTTGGACACTGTATTCTTCCAGAAGACATTAATTCTCCTCTTCTGTCTCCAGCAATGTGCTGCTGCCAGAGTACAGTAATCGACTCAAAAACAGAAGAAGTTTTTCCTCAGCTTGTGTCTTGGATGGATTGTTTTGAATCAGTAAGAAGGAGTTCTACTGAGCTACCTGTAAGTAGATGTCCTAGGTTTTCTAGCACAGATCTATACAGTTCTATAAATATTTCTTTATATTTATATATATATATTTCTTACAAAACTTAATCAAGAAGAATGATTTTTAGGGTGTTTGCTCTATGACTATAGTAATGGTCTTTTTCTAGGGGAGACTCACCTAGAAAAAAGTTTGGTCAGCTCGACCAGTCCTTATTTCAGCCAATTCCAGTCAGCTCAGCGGTCCTTATGCTCACCACGCACAACAAGAAGTAGCAGGACTAAAAGGCTGGAACAGGGGAAGTGCCAGACTTTCCCTTCAACTGTTGTATTGGACAACTAGTTTGCTAGCTGCTGCAGCTCAGACACTTTTCCCCTGGGTTGTGGGACACTAACCCACACGCGGTAGTATACTATGACTCCACCACTTGCTTCAGGAGAACGACTTCATATTCGTTAGCTAACCAAAACCAAGCTTACTCAGCTTCAACAGGAATGTTGGGCTGTTGTATTAGGGATGGGGGCTCCCAAGCAGCAGTGGCCTTCAGTGCCACAGTCAAAAAGGGCAGGAGAAAACGCAGGGAAGGAAGTACTCGGCAGCCTTTCCCTGGCCTGCTATAGGCTAGACTCACCATTTTACTCCAAAAAGGACAGATGCCCTGGGGTTTTAAAAAGCAGCACACAGAATAGAGATTTGAACTCAATCTCCTTCTTCCTAGATTAAAAAAAAAAATATATCTGTCTCAGGCATGATAACAATATGTTAAGGGCAAGGCGTAGAGGGGCAGAATGTCTTACTCTCTTCCCCCCCTCTCCCAGCAGACAGCAACATCATTCTCACTACAGATGTGTTACCAAATCAACCGCTTTACCTATGACACACATCCTCAGTTATGGTTAACATGCTGTGCCTATGCACCATTTTATAGTATCTCTGTATAAGTTACATTCTGCAAGCTTAGTGAAAAGTGACAAAAGGAACCCTTGTTTTTTGCATCATCCCACTTTTTGTCCAGCCATTGTAAAAACTTTTAAGCATTTTGTCCTTGAAGTATTTTCAAAAGCTTAAATGTCCTGATAAATTCATGTGATGCCATCAAATTGCACTGTGACTTAACTACTGCTTTGCTGTAATTCATAATTCCAGGCTTCCCTTGAATTTGGAAGGGCTTTGCAACATTGCCATATAACCTCTGTATTTCACCCCAAGAGAAACAATTCTGACTGGGAGTGTTCATGTCTTTGTCACATAAATGCCAAGGTAAAAACCCTAAAATGTTCGGTAGCATCAGAAGTGCCCCACAAACTGACCCATTTTGTTGGGCAGTTCTTTCTATTGTGGCCAGGGTTTCCACAACAAAAACAAATGTTTGATGGTGGACGTGGATCCCAGGGGTCTTTCATGTAACTAGAAGTTTTTTGTAAAAGAAAAAAAAAAAAAAAAAGGAAAACATATGCATGTATCTATCTTCTTAAAACAAACATCTCTACAATGTTCCCATAACCTTCAAAGAACATACCTGACAGTTACTTGACTGGGTTGTATTCACAGCAAGACTGTATCATCGTAGCCTGTACTTTATCCTCTTTGGTAGCATTGTCTTCAGCCAGGTTGTCAGTCTGTTGATCAGGTAATTATTATTTGATGCTCATGTTAGGCTACAAATAGGCTTTGTTTCTACCTTGCATCAAGACTTGTGTAGCCAGTCGCATTTTCTTCCAAGCGGACTGAAGCTATGTTTAGAAAAAAGTACACCAGGCAGCATTTTGAAGCTGACCTTTAAGCTCCAGACTAGTTGAAGAAGCTAGCCACGGTACATTTAACTGAGATGCATGCAAGTAGCATTATTTATGTTTTGCAGCATCAAAAGGACACACAACCTAAGAGTTGTCGCAGATGCTTTTGCTTGCTGAAATTCAGCTTCAGACCCAGAAGCACTAAACGGAGTCAAGCTTTTGATAATTCCTCAGCAAGGGATTTAAGAATTTTCTGTTGGTTCTGGATTTTCTGTTGGTTTTTGTCTGCCCACAAACTCTGCTTCTGGCCAGGAAAAGGAGTCCTTAACAGCAGCTCTTGCCAAGTGCAACGGAACTGCAGGCCCAACACGTACTCAGAAGCTACTCTTTGTTGATCTTAAATGATTCCAAAGCCATCCTCAGCGCTCCTTTTCTAAGCAATCACCCTTTGACACCCAAAAGGAAACCTTTGGGATCAACGTGTCCCCAGGGAGGGCTTGACACAAACCCTCTGCTCAGACCTGCTGTCCTGTGATGCCTGCCAGCAGAGCTGGTGACGTGAGTGCTCCTTCCCTGTCTCCGTTGAGGATAATAAGGATAGCAAAGCCCTCCCGTTTGTCTTGTTGATGGGATTGGGGCTTACGCAGCTTGAAAGGCAGTGAGGGAGTGCTAACAGGCAGCCCTGCCAGCCAGCCTGAAGGGCAGGGGGGATGTGAAAAGCAGCTTGCGGCCGCCTGAGAACTAGCACAGGCATTTACGGAGGGAACGCATGGGAGCAGGGTGTTCTCTCGCTTTCACTCTCTGGGAACGTGCAATCCATTCCTTCCCTCAGAATCTCTCATCTCTAAGTGAGAGACAGTCAACGTTTTAACTAACGTTTTACAAAACGCCTCTTTGTAAATACCTACACCTACACATACACATTCTGTTAAAGTAGCAAAGAGTATGCTTCCCATAAAGAAGTACCTGAAATTTGAGAAATTTTGCAGACTCTTTGATGACCATCTGAATTGTGGACCTGATCACCTGATTGGTGGATCCCATTTTAAACTCTCTTTAAAGAAACGGAGATTTAGGAATAATACCACTATGGAAATAGGCAGCTAGGCATTTCACAGGAATTAGAAAAGACTGTGTCAGCTACAGGGGGTGGCTATCAGCTCCAATATTTTGAAGATTAGTGGCAAACTATTTCAAAAACTTGTTGACAGCTCTTTTCTAGAAATGTAATGCTTATTTTAAGAAATCATTTGTGCAGTGCATTGCAAAAGTTGGAAAAACCCCACCATTCTTCTTCCTTGTAAAAGAAAGAAAAAAAACGGTTTACAGTTCTCTTCCTCTTCATTGTACTCCTCATTCTCATCTTCACCACTGAGGTGTATAATCAGTGTAGAGCGTGTTGGTCTTAAAATAGTCTCTTGAATTCTGTGTGATTCTTTATGATGGGCTGGATGCAGAATCCCTTCCTGGAGACCCTGTTGCAATGCGGCAGCTACAGAAAAGAACGTTATATTTATTTTGTTAGGGGGAACTAGAACATGAAATCAAGGTTCAGACCAGCAGGCGCAGTTTTGAAATCATTATCATGCTGAAGGAATACGTAAATGGACCAGTTGTGCCTTTTAGGAAAACTCGTCTGCAGTGGCTGGCAAAAAAACTTCTTCCAGCTACAGAGAATCTGAAAAAAGATGGACACAACCTCCTCTCAATGGACAGGGGAGGCACTGCTGAATAAAGCCTTTAGACAGCGTAAAAAGCATGACTAACCCCTGATTTCTCATTTCTATATAAAAAATACAAATCTAAGGAGTTCTATAAAAATGAAAGAAGTGTTGTATTTTATTTGGTTTTAAGCTTTTTGTAAGCTTTCCCAACTTAAAGACTGTCCATTGCATGTTTAGTTAGAGCTCCCAAAACAGAAGCCACATTTCGTAGCTGTATCCTAAGCCCTCTGTACTGCTGGCTTGTGCCGAAGCAGCAAAGGTATGAAGAAAAAACCCAAAACACCATTGGTGAGGGGTGCGTGTGCTTGTTTGACACAACAGTTTTATTGTCCAAGGAGCTGCATTTTAAAGATGGATCTTCAATTTTTGAAAATCGCAGGCCAAGTTTACACTGCAGCACAGTGAAGGTGTCACAGAGGTACCTTGGTGCCAAGAACCCAGCTCAGCAGAGTTGTGAGCTTCTCCTTTGCCTCATTTAACCTGCTTCCTAATAGACTGAGTGCTGGCCAAGTTCTGTGGTTCCCAGTGCTCATCCCAGCTTGACCAGAGCCAGATCAGGAGCGTCTACCTTATGTGGCTACAATTTACGAAACTTCCTGCACAGCATTCTGTAACTGCTGTTATACTCGTAGCTGTATTGGTGTAAGGGTTATTTGTAGTGTGCAAGTAAAAATGCCTTGTCAGTTTGTGAAATCTGAAATGGACCTAAGGATAACCCAGTGATCTGGACGGTACCTCCATATGGACCACATGGCCCATGGACCGAGCTGCAGCATAGGGAAACTCCTGACGTCTGGTTCAAAGCAAGCCTCTTCCACCTGGTTTTGCTGCAGGTTACTATCTCTGTTACTATGTCCTGCTGGCTGTCTTCTCGTGGCCATTGTGCCTCCTCTGTTGACCGGTTCTCACTCAAGTACTCAAAATGTGCTGTTTCTCCCAGCTCCTTGTACCACGCCACTATCATTTTTCCCTTGCCAAGCCCATTCTCAGGTCATGCCTGATCTGTGCTTAGTTGAGGCTTCAGCTCATCTCCAACTCCTTCCTGTTCTACATCGTGCAGCCGCGTGCATCTCCTTCCCCCATTGCACAGAAGGTCCCTTTTGATATCTTCTGAAGCATCTGTCCTGCCACTGTGCTCAGGGGCAGAACTTTTCTCTTTCCCTTCTTTCAGTTTAGCCTAAGATGGTGAAATCCCCGCAGATAGTTTGTTCCCCTGTTTCCTTTATGTTGCATTTCTCTCCAAGCATCACAAGACTCCTCCCCTTCCTGCTCCAAGCCACCTCTCATTCTCTTTGGGTATGACCCTGCTCTCTGTCTTAGCGTCTGCCCGGGTCTCCCTCCATTATACAGTATTTCTTCCATCTTACGGTTTGTGTCTTTTAGCAGGTTTCCCCCTCTTCTCCTGACCTCTGATTTCCCTAGTTTGTTTGCTCACTTGTGCCCTCATATGTGCAGATGGGTCAGTTGCTTCTTTTTCGCAAACAAGCTACCTTGCCCCGATTTCTCCTGGGTGCCTGACCCTTCTTTCCTGTCTGGAGGATCCTCACTGGCATGTTTGGGCTGGGGTGAGGATGGCTGGCAGCAGCTGTGTTCAGAGGTGTCATTCAGTTCCACATCTTGATCCCTTGAGCTGCTGCCTGGTAGATCCCTGCGTGGCTCGTTTCAGCATGAACGGATGGTGCAAGCTGCTTCTTGTCCTGTTCAGTCCTTCTGTCACCAGGAGGTTTTTCAGGGAAAAGACAACCGAGGGAGATTTGGGATCATGTGTCACTTTCAGCTTCTTCCCACTCTCACCCGCTGCACCAAGAGCATTGCTGTGGCTCTATGCCTGCTTTACTTTCGTGTGTTTAGTATTTCTCTGAAGCGAGAACCTCTTTGACAGCATCTCTCTCTGCCTTTTGGCGTCAGTCCTACTTGGTTCGACCAAGTCCACTTGTTAGCACAGTAGAGCCTCTCTTCCTTCGTTGCTTTTTCCCTGATAGGACTTGAGCAGCAAAGCTGCCTTAATGCTTGAACACCCAGTGCTGCACGATTGGCTGCAACGTTCTCCCTCAAAAGCTCCTCCAGCCGACGGTGAATCTTGGATGCTCATGGATCTCTGGATTTCCTCATGTTTTCCACCCGTAATCATACTGAATACCAGCACCTTCCTGACAGAGGGAGGGGTTTATCACTTGATGGCACTGACGGCCCTGTTGGCAAACCTCTGCTCCCCTGCAGGGCACCCCAGCTGCCTTCTTGTTTGAGGCTTTCCCCCTTGAAGCCGCTGTGTGCCGGTTTATGAAAGTTATATGAAGCTATGGGGATGCCAGCATTGTAACAGACCATCATGAAGAAGCTTGGTCTTGCGGCTCACTACCGGGGTCTGGAGGCTCCTCTGGAAGGGGGAGAAGAAGAGTGGAGGACTCTTTTGAGGGGTGCATATGTGTGCAAAGACACCTGTGTGAAACTCTCAGGGTAGCTAGAGGTTTTTGGCAGTAACATTGTTTAATATGAGGATGAGCGTACCGTGGATTCTGTCCCAAGGCGCTACTGATGTCTTCTAGCCATCTTCCAGGCACAGGTGTAGCATTTTGGGTATTGCACCAAACCTGCCTGACAGCGAAGCTGCGGATGGCTCTTTTTCAAGCATGGTTGAATGCGAGCATCCCAGGGAGAGTTACTAATCCTCTGTTTTTCTTTTGTAGGCAGAGTGGCCCCGTGAGCCCCAGCAAGTCCCGGTTGGTGACGAGCAGCTGTCATGATCTCTACAGCACCTCTTTACAGTGGGGTGCACAACTGGAGCAGCACAGACCGGATTCGCATGTGTGGCCTCAACGAGGAGAGGTGAGGTGCGTGGGCGGTGTGGTAGGGGAAGGAGGAAGAGAGTGGAGAAAGTGCGTTAGGGATCGGGAAAGGCTATGGGAAGGGAGCTGGTGCTGGCTTAACCTGTTCTTCCTATGGTGTAAAATGGACTGAGGTGCGAAAGAGCTGCAGGGAGGGGATGGGTGTGTGGTTAAACAGTGGCATTCTGTGCTGGTCCCCACGTCCCGTGCTCCAACAAGGAGGGCGCACAAGCAGAGCATGCTGGAGTTCTCTGCAGAGGAGCTGCTGGCTGCGTGTAGCTGTAGTGCATCCATGATGTTGGTGGGTGATGAGGCTGAGCTTTCTGCATGTGCTGTTGGCTTCAGCAGACGTGTGCTCTTAACTGCCAGAGAGGGGAAGAGCTTGACCCGCTGCGAGCCAAGTAGCTAAGACCTGTCGGCGGTGACCCAGGAGGGTTAGTACAGACCAAATGATTAGAAGGGAGAGTTGTGACATGCCACCAAATAGGAGATTAGGGAGGATTAGTGACTGGGAGGCAGAATCGATCAAGATGAGTTCTTGGCCTGCCCCGTTGCTTTGCATCACCTTTTTATTCCACAGCTCTTGGGGGAGTTCTCAAAACTGATCAGTTTGTGGCTTCCTTGAGGCTACTACGTGTGTTCATTGCATTTGCCAGAGCCAGAAAAGTTTGACGGGCTTGAAGGCAGCACGCACCTGTCGTTCCTGACTGTGGGTGTTGAGGCTTTTGGCGGCGAGTCCTCCGAGGGCCGGTCAGAAGAGCGGCGGGACAGGGAAGAGTTCAGACTGTGGCTTGAGGCAGACATGCGGGCAGAGATCATCTTCAGCCCTCAGCAGCCGCTTGGCCTGCTGTGTGTCCCTCAGATAAGAGCTGGGGATGGCGTTGCCCTCCGCCTCTCCTAAACCACGTGGAGCTACTCCTAGTTGACAACAAACATCAAAGCTCGGGGTGCGAGTGAGACGGGCACACCGGGCCGGCTGCAGCCGAGCGCTGTCCCGTGGCTGCCCGCCCCGCTTGGGGCCAGGTGGGAGGCAGCTGGCACCGGCTGGCCGTGCCGTCCCCGTGCCCTGCAGCCGGGTGTGGCGGGCTCCCCACGCCGCGGCACGGGCCGGCCTGTGGAGGAGCCCCGGTCGGCGGCATTCGGGGCCGGAGGCGGGGCAGGCCGCAGCACCGGGGCCGGGGCTGCCCTCGGGGCCGTCCCGGCAGCTGACAGGGCCTGGGCCCGGCACGGGGCAGAGCCGGCCCCGCCGCCCTGGCAGGTAGCCGAGGGCGGGAGGAGGCGGTGCCGGTGGCGGGGAAGGGCCGGGTCCCGCTGTCCAGCTCCCGGCCGCTCGCCCGCCGTGCCGCGGGCAGCCAGCTGCGCTCGGGCGCCCCCTGGCGTCTCACCGGCGCGTCGCCCGGCTGTGTGTGGCGGGCCCCGGCCCCGGCCCCGGCCCCGCTCCGCCCGCGCTCCGCCCGGCCGGCCGCCGCAGGGCTCCTCGGGGACCGGGCTGCGCCGGCGGGCTGGCTCCGGGACCCCCGCTCCCCGCCCCGCAAAGGTCCCTCCCGGTCCGGCGGGGCCGGGTCTGCCCCAGCGCGGGGCTGGGCCCCGGGGCCTGGCCACGTCCGGGCCCCCTTGTGCGGCAGCCCGAGCCCCGCCGGCTGTGCTGAGGCGGCCTGGCCCCTGCCAGCCCGGCCCCCGCGCCACAGCCCGGCCCGGCCCCCCATCTCCCCTCGCTAGTGACAGGCCTCTCCGGCCTGCTGTGGCCGGTCTGGGCTGGAGGGGCCCTGCCAAACTGCTGCCGAGGGGGCAGGAGCCCCTCGAAGGGACCAGGCTGTCACGGGGGTTGTGAGGCAGCCCGGAGCGGGGTGCCTGTGCTGGGGCTGCGGGAGCCTGAGGAGAAAGCTGGCTCCTGTAGCTTGTGTCCATTACTTTGTGGTGAAAGCCTGGGGGTTAGGGGAGCAAATCCAGAAAAATCATGTCAGCAGCAGAAGCTGAGCTGGAGGTTGGTTCCTTCGAGAGCAGAGAATCCCTGTGGGGTAAATACTGCTGGGGCAGGAGTGTCCCAGGCCAGGGCATTGAAGACACAAGCGCTGTCTCCTGTGCAGGGTTCTCGCAGATGCCAAGAACAACTGTCTCCTCGGTGTGCTCCATTTCCACAGAGCTCACAGTCCGTACCCCAAATTCAGGCTTTCCGCTCAGAAACTGTCTTCCAAAGAGAAAGGGTCAGACGCGCAGGCCAGCAGGGCACTGCACACCGAGGCGGCTGCCCGCACCTGCTGCTTCTGTTACGGACGGCTTGAGCCCAGATAGCTTTGGCGCTGGGGGGAGATGTCCACCTGTGGCTGGCGGGGAGCAGCAGGGCTGGGCTGGGGAGTCCCAGGGCAGGGAGTGAGCGTGGCTGGGAGACAGAGGAATGGGGAGTGCGGAGGTGCCTGTGGAAGAAGAGAGGGGCAGGCTGGGGCTCGGGGGAGGATGGGACTGGAAACGTGTGGTGGGGCAGAACAGGAAGCGGAGGGGTTGGGAGTGGATGTGTGGAGCCGGACTGTGATGCAGCGCAGCCAGGGAGGGCTGGGCTGGCCCATGGTGACACCAGGGTGTGTGTGCCAAAATGGCCATGGGTAAGGAGGGTGCACAGAGCTGCTGTGCCACAGAGAAGGTCTTGTCAGGCCCGTAGGTGGTGTAGGGTAAGCATTTCTGTGTGAGGAGGTGCTATCCAGCGGGCAGAGCTCTGGGAGAGGGAGGCCACAGTGGACAGCAGTGTTCCTCATCCCCTCAGCCTGCAGTGGCCACATAACCTGTGTTGATGAGGAGCTAGCTACCTGGAGCAGGCATGCTGCTTCAGGCTGCCAGCTGATCTGCTGTCCCATGCGGGGACAGGGAGGGGTAGGATCCTGGGAAGGTGTCTTGGGCTTTCGTAATGCTGTGTCTTGTTCCTCGACTAGGAGAGCCCCCCTTTCTGATGAGGAGTCTAAAACGAGCAGCTCCCAGCACTTGGGGTCTCAAGAGTTTTGCGTCAGCAGCAGCCTTTCCGAGGTGAGCTCCTCGTGTGCACATCTGGGTTCAAGAAGGCGTTCCCTGGTGGAACAAGCTAAACAAAAGCATCTACCCTAATGGGTCCCGCAGGCTCCTTCTTGAAGGTGGTGCACTTAGGTGCAGTAAGGCAAAGCAGCGCTCTAGTTTGGCAAGAACTGTTTGCCATTTCTGCCTCTGTGTCCTGAGCGGGGCATAGAGAGAAGGTCCTGCCTGTTGTGCTAGGAGCCACTTTCACAGCTCTCAGGAACACCTTCTTCTCCCTTCTTGTTGCAGGTGGAGCTCACAGCAGTCAGCAGTGGTGGCAGCAGTGCCCAGGGGCTGGATGCTGATGGCAACACGGTGGAGGAAAAGCTGGGGCCCAAACTGGAAGAGCAGCCACCTGATCCCAACCCAAACCCTGAGCGTGTGGGAAAGACTGTGAAAGATGATGCCCTGGGCCCTCTGGTGAGCCAGGGGGATGGCAGAGGGCAGGAGCCTCCAGTCCCCAGAGCTGCTGAGCAGGAGAGCGGTGGTGCTGATGCTGCCTGGACACTTGCAGAGCCTCACAGTGACAAGCAGGCTGATGCTCCTCCAGCCTGCTCCGTGGCTCCAGAGAGCGAGCCTGCTGGGAAGGAGAAAACCACCCCAAGCACTGGAGCACAGGGGCCAGGCACGCTGGCAGAAGGGACGTTGTCTGTGGTTGTCTCCAGCTGCAACACCTCTGCCTCCACTCCTGCTACTTTTACTTTGAACAGAGTGTGCTTTCCCACATCTCAGGCCCCTGCTATGCAAAAACTACCCCTGACCTTTCAGGCTGGGGCAGTTCTGAGCCCGAGCCAGTCACTGGTGTACATCCCACCACCCAGCTGCGGGCAGCCACTCAGTGTGGCTACGCTGCCAGCCACCTTGGGGGTCTCCTCCACCCTCACCCTCCCTGTCCTGCCTTCCTACATACACGAGCGTTGCCTGCCAGGCATTATCGCTTCCCCAGAGTTGCGCTCCTACCCCTACCCCTTCTCTGTCACCAGACCCTTGGCTTCAGACGCCAAAGTGGTGTCTGTGGAGGTGAATCAGTTTAGCTGCCCCTCGCCCTCGGGTGGAAGCAGTGCCCAGGCTGCTGCTGAGGGCGCTCCCTCATGCACCGCTGGCCCTTCCCTCTCATCCAGCCAGGCTGCGCTGGCAGCATCGTGCGGGAGTGCTGCTCCGTCTTCTGGCACTGGTGCGCACGCCAGAGCCCCGGCAGCTCCCGAGCCGCAAGTACCGGGGGCTGCCACTTCACTCTCTCCTCTGAAGTCCCCTCCACAGCTCGAGCGTGAGATGGTCTCCTCTCCAGAGTGCAGCGAGATGCCTCTCGATCTCTCCTCCAAGTCCAATCGTCAGAAACTGCCTCCACCCAGTCAATGCAAAACACCTCCTATGCCCATCCTCACACCCGTGCACACCAGTGGCAAAGCTCTCCTCACCACAGTCCTGTCCAGGTCCCAGCGTGCAGCCCAGACTACGGGCAGCAGCGTCACCTCGTGTCTTGGCACCACCCCTCCCTTAGTCATCTTCCCTGAATTCCTGCGCAATGGCGAGCAGGGTTCCTGGGTGAAGAACACCACGCTCATCAGCACCATTCCAGGCACCTATGTCGGCGTCGCCAACCCGGTGCCTGCCTCGCTGCTGCTCAGCAAGGACCCTGGCATGAGCTTCAGCAGAGATCCGCGCCACCTTCCCAAGCAGGAGCCTATTTCCATCATTGACCAGGGAGAGCCTCGCAGTGCTGGGGTTCCCTGTGGGAAGAAGTCCAACCAGGTCAGCACAGAAGGACAGCAGGATCCCGCCAGGAGACTTCATGGTAGAGTTGCTCCAGGAGCTCCTTTGTGTCAGTCCAAGGACATGTCCACCTGGAATCCTGGCCAGGGAAGTGTGTACCCACGATGCCCTGTGAATGGAAAACCTTCCAATCCTCAGCTTCTGCCTCTTGGCTGGTCTCCTTATCATCAAACCCCCCTGCTTTCGATCGGCATCTCTACAGCAGGGCAGCTGCCCCCAAACCAGAACAGCTCCTGTAAGCCAGCTGGTGCAGGTGAGCTCCCAACATTCCCGAGCGTGCAGCCCACAGAGTCCAGCACAGCTGCCCAGAGCCTGCCAGAGGGGCTGCCCAGGCTCCCACCCGAGGAACGGGAAGCTGTAGCCAAGAGCAAGAGCTGCCGGGCCTTGCCCAAGCTCTATGAGGAGCCAGCCAATCCAGTCCCACTGGTTGCTGGTCCATCTCTTCAGACCAGTGCTGTGGATGTGAAAGGGGGGAAGGGGAAGCTGGACATTCCACAGAAGAGTCAAGAGTGTGATCGGCCAGAGGCTGACTCCAGTAAGGAGGGTAATGTACAGACTGAGGCTCCTCAGGGGAGCTGTAGCCGCAAACAGTTGGACGCAAAGCCTAAAACCCAAGTGTTAGCAGCATATTTGTCGCATGATCTGCCTGCAGCTGGGCAGCAGAGCCTGCGAATGATTTCAGAGGTGCCCACAGAGAGTCAGCGCAAGGAGCTAGGCTGCGAAGGCTCCCAGGAGCCACCAGCAGTAGAGCCCCTCCAGTGCGTGCGTCAGGTGGATCTGTGCAGGGTCAAGAAGGAGCGAGTGGACTGTGACATGTCATTTACCTCTGGGACTTGTCTAAGAGCTGGGACTGCTCCCCAGGCCTTTGGTGAGGTCAAACTCAAAGGAGCAGGCCAAATCAAGCAAGAGGGCAGCGTGCACTGCAAGTCCAAGCGGCAGCATGGTGGGGACGCCAGGCAGGCCCACAAGAGACTGAAGTGTCAAACCCAGGATGGTGAGGAGCCCCCAGGCAAATCGGGGAGCCGGAGTGCGCAGGGCCGGAAGGTAGGTGGTATAGGCTGGGCCTCTTGGGTTATGGCAAAGGTTAGCAGGCGAGGTTGCAGGCGAGGAGGGAGCTCTTCACAGAGGAGGGCACAGCTGAGTGCACAGGGCTTTCCGCCCATGCTCTTTGGCATTACCTGGCAGTGGATTAATGTACCCGTGTCTGCAGGTTATCTAGAGCAAAAATGGATCTGGGGTGTCAAAAGTGCTGGAGGGCACCAGCATGATGAGTAGGGGACAGCATTTTGTCCCTTCTCTTTTGCTACTCCAGCTCAGTCATTTGGCAGCTCAGGCTTCAGTCCATGTCCTCCATTCACAGTGGCGAAAACACCATGACGATCTGCATGACCTTGGCAAGCGAGAAGGCCGAAGCGGCCTGGGATCAGGGCAAGATCACAACAGTCTCAGGGTAAAGCGTAAGCGCAGGAGGCCAGCAAAGACGGAGTTCCCATCGCCAGCACACCGTGGGGACAGCCACGAGGAAGGTACCCTTGTGAATGGCAATGTATTATTGCGGGGTCAGGCTGCAGCGGTTCCTGTCACCCTAATGCCCATGTGGCCAAACTGTTGCTACTCTGAAGCTGAACAGCCTCTGGAGCTAGTGGCTTCCTGTAGTGGGTTGGGATCCAAAACAGAGCTGCGATGTGATGCTGAACAGCCCTTCCCAGGCCAGCAGACTTGCGTGGACAGATCTGTAGCATGTTTTCTCAAGGCGCAGTTTTCCCCACAGGTTACCTTGAGAAGAAGCCCAAGAACAACTTTCGGGATTTCATTCCGGTGGTGCTGAGCAGTCGGACACGCAGTCAGTCGGGTGAGTTGGTGCTAGGAGACCCAGCTGGGAGTCCTGGGTGGACTGTGAGCCTTTCCCTTTTTACGTGGCCTTGTCCCTGCCTTCTGTCCTGCCTTGCAGGGGTTTTCTTGTAGATACTCTTGGCTTTTTTGTCAGCTAGAGATCTCACTTTGTTGCAGGAAGCATCGCTGGCTCTTCTGCTGGTGTGACAGGAGAGTGTGATGTGAGCGGTCAGGAGATTTTACCATTGTTGGAGGAGGATCAGGAAGAAGAGGAGGAGGAAGGGGAGGAGGAGACATCCTTGAAACGTCGCAGGCTGCGAAAATCCCACAGGACATCACACTGTCACAGTCGCAGGGCCTAGGGACAGGTCTCTGTCTGAGAGGAGCAGCTGTTACACGAGGAGGAATCGGGAGCTGCCCTGGAGAGTGGAATCACCCAGGCAGCTGTGGGAGCCCAACGAGGAGGAGGAAGATGACAGCCACATCAAAAGGAAGAAAAGGAGACGACAGAAAAGTCGGAAATACCAGACGGGGGAATATTTGACCGAGAGAGAGGAGGAGCGAGTGGGCTACCCCCACAGGAGGCGAAAATCCAAAGCAGGTACAATCTGGGAAGGGGGGTTCCAGTATCAAGCTGTGGCCCAGCACGGGGTGTTGTTGTTTTATTGCTTTTTTTTATTACATGTGGGATTTTGGTGGGGATTTTGTTAGTTTTTTTTTGGTAATGATGAAACTCCGTCATTATTAATGGTTTGATGTCCACAGCGTGGTCTGCTTCAATTGATCAGCTCTTCTTTCAAAAATATTGCAGTAAATTTTGGAGTAGGAAACAGCAGCTTGTGTGCCTAATTAGATACTGATCTTACTCTCAGATTAAGAGAGAGGGCATGGGAAAATGAGAATAGGATGAGGTAGCACAGTGAAATATTTCTGGACAAGAATGGGCCCCTGGGAGTAGTCAGCATTCCTGGCTGAAGTGGAGGGACATGGAGCCATCACAATTCAGCTGGGCTTCTTTACATTTTGTCTTGCTTTATTAAGGCAACTTGCAAGCTTGCACCAAGGAGCACAAGGATGAGAGGATTAACAAAGCTAGAGTGTCTGCAAGTGATGGAAAAATCCCCCACCATGGTTTGTATTTGCAGCTTTGCTAGGAGGAGGATGCTGTGCCACCTGCCTGCATCCCACTCACTGCTCTACCTCTGCTCTTGTGTTTTCTTACATAACTGCCCAGACCATGTGGTCAAAACCGAATCTGTGATCTGTGTTTCCCTGAGGTTTAGCAGTCTCCATGGTCCCTTCTCTCAGCCCGTGTGGGGCAAGTTTGAGGCTGTTGGGAGTAAGGCTGGGATTCATCCAGCAGCGTACTGGTGTCTCGGTGTGTGTGCTGACAGCTGGCTGGTAGCTTGTAGCTGTGTCCGAGCATCCCACAGGTAACTTCTGCCAGGGCTGCAGAAGAGCATGTCTGAGCCGTGGTGTTGGGGGAAGTGCTTCTGCCAGCCCTCCATATGCTTGGGCCCTTCTTTTGGAGGTGATGTGGGTACAGAGCTGTTGCCTTCTGCCACAGGACTCCGATCGCCAGTCTTCAGGAGAGGCTGAGATGCTGCTGAGGCGCTGTGAGAAGTAGTAGAGGTGGCTGCTGTCCTCCCACCAGCTGATCTCCCAAGCTATGTTTCTTCTCTGGCACAGTTTTACTCTATTGCTGCATTGTCTGGGTGCTTCTGTGAGACCAGGAGTAAGGTTTCTGATGGGCTTCCTGGCATCTTTTCAGTTAGTTCAAGGGTGCTCTCAGACTGTCTGCTGCTGCTGCTGGTTCCAAACAGAGCCTGAGGAGGAAGTCTGAGTGCAGCAGCATTCAGGAGGGTTTTCTCCAGGAGCTTTACCACACATCTTAAGAGTGTCTGTCTTCTGTCCAGATTTTAGAGGTGCAGAAAAGATCACCAGAAGACACTGAGACAGGTTTATGCAGGTAGGAAGGGCATTCACCATTAATTTTTGCTGTTATTGTGAAACAAGGGTAGCAAAATGCCTAGGCCAAATACAGATTAGAATCTTCTTAGCTAGAAATGCAGCTAAGGAGAGTGTAGGAGTTGGGTCCTCAGGGACTGCTTGCTTGGCCCTCAGATAGGTGAGCTTCTGTATTTTGGATTCAGAAGTTGTGACCTAGAACCATGGCTGGCTTTAGAGATGAGGACTTGGGCGTCACTGTGGCACTGTAAGCTGGCTGGCAGCCAGAGGAGGGACAGGGGCCCAGCTCACGTGTTTGGAGAAAGCAGACCACTGTGTCCTGTGCTAGCTAAAAAATCTGTGTCACCACTGGGTGATCCACTGACAGATGCCTGGCTCACAGGGACTGAATCGTCTCCAGGAGAGGGATCAACACAAGCAATCTTGGTTGCTAATATCACCTCATCATCAAGCGCACCTAAGAAACAAGCAAGGCCCCTAGGCTTTGGGACGAGCACTTAGATAAAGGGCACTTTTTTATTCCTTTGATGGTGAAGATAATGCTTGAATCCACTGGCTGTGTCTCCTCTCTGGCTGATACTGCCTTGCTTTCAGGAAGACCGCTTTGCTCAATCAGCTGGACTGGCTGTTCCTCACCTAGGAGTGCACACCCTGGAGTGTCAGTGCTGCTCAGCTATAGTTGAGGTGCATACATTGGTGAAAGCATTAAGCCAGTGGTGTTCCTCTGTCTCCTTTGGCTATTGCAGAGAGTGAAAATAGATGCAGATCCCTGCCAGAACCACATCTTGGACCTCTGGGCTAGAGGAACCCACTGTCCACCTCCTTTCTGTGCTTGGAGGAGCGATGGAGTTGCTGTGTTTTCCTTCTGCTGTGTGTGCAGGGGCTGCTGGAGCACGCCACTTGCAAGCACACACCGTCCCGTTCACTATGTGTTGTCTGATGTGTCAGCATTTTACCCCTTTCTCTTCACATACCAGTCAAGAGACTTGGCTCTTCCTTGCCATGTTCTCGACTCTTCTTAGGTTCATGCCATTTCCTACCTGACTCCTCCACAGCCCAAGGGTGCTGTTCATTGCTGGGAAGGTGTTCCCTGACATGGATAGGCAACCTGCCAAGTGAGGAGTATTTAACCTACACTGATGGGCTACTTTAAAAGCTTTGCTGTAGAATACAGAGCCACTGCACGCTGGCAGAAGGAATCAGATACCGGAGAAGGAGCATCTCAAGTCCTTGTATATTGCCCTGGGTTAGTTGTGAAAGTGTTGCAGTGCTGTAAAAGAGGAGGACAGTGTTACAGACAGCCCAGCAGAAATCTCCGTCCAGTGATTACTTCCAAAACAGCAAGCAGGCTAGTGATTGCTGCGTGCTGCATTCTTTGCTAAAATTTTGCTTAGTTGTAGCCTGAGAGTTGTGCTTAAGCTTGAAAACAAATGCCGTGTTTTGTGTGGTGGAAGTCAGAACTTCTGCCCCAGACCACATCTCATGGGTGCGCTCCACTTTGTTCAGAGCAAGGAGATGTCTCCTGTTCCTTGCCTAAGTACAATCCTGCATGCTGCATTGTGTTGGGGTCTGTCTAGCCTGCAGTTTTCTTCTGACCACGGCAAGCACAGAGGCTGTGCAGGGCCAGGACTTGAGCACGGTTGCTTCCTGGACTTCGGCTGCCTAGGCTTCCCCAGTATGCAGAACAGCTAAACTAGGGTTGTCCGTGCTCAGGCCTTCTACAGCTCATTGATGGGTCTGTTGTCCATGGATTTGCCTAAGTCCTATTTTGTCCTGCAGATAACATCTGCCTCCATCACCTCCAGTGGCAATGAAGCCCTGAAGTTCTCTCTGTGCTGTGCAAAGTCCTTTCTTCTGTCTGTTTTTTTAACTGACCCCTTACTCATTTCATGGAGTGCTCCTTAGTCTTGTGCTGCAGGATTGGGTGAACAGGATTCCTCCACGCAGCTGATCCACCTTGGAATGATTCTTTCAGATTTTGGTCACATCCTCCTCTTCCTTCTCCTCTCCAGCTTGAGGAATCCCAGTCTTTCTTGTAGGGCAGCTTTTCCACTCCTCCGTTGTTTTGGTTGCCTTTCTCCACTTCCACTCTCTTCTTCCTGAGATGTGGAGACAGAACAGCACAGCAGTACTTGAGATGTGCTTGCTTTGAGATTTATTTGTGGTTCTACCTTTGGTAGGTATTTTGGCCAAACCCATTTCTTTGTGCAGGATCTGTGGCCCATGCTTCCTAGCAGTAGCAAAACATAAATGGAAGTTATATTGCGGTGCTTGACATGGAGAATCTAGAGTCTCGGCGTACCTTGGAAGCTGAAGATGCTGCTACTGGAGTGCTGCAAAACCTGCCTTGGCACTGAAGGCAGCAGTGTCCCTAACAGACGTAAAGTTTTGTTCCTGGAGTTTATCCTTTCGATTCCTTGAAGTGATCCACTGGGGCATCCCCTAGCTCTTCACCTAGAAATGAAGCAAAGTCTTTGTTCCCAAACGAAGTGCCCAAAGCTGCGGGGAGAGCCAGGCTTGAGAGACACTGCAGAGCTGTGTATAGATGCCTCCTCTGTCCTTTGGTCTGTGCAGGGCTCTTCCTTTGTAACCTTTTTTATTCCAGCACTGATCGTCTGCACAGAGGGAGGTGTATGGCATCATACAAGTCTGGGTGGTTATTTGTTCACAGGGCTTTGCTTTCTTATTCCATACTTTGTTTTCCTGCTGCTGTCGTGCCCTTGCTACGGGATGTTGCTATTTCAGGGAAATAGCTTGGCCTTTTTGGACCAGGACCACTTGTGTCTTGTGTCCATGCTGAGTCCATCCCTGGTGGGGAGAATCTGTGCACTCACTCTCTTCTACTTACTGCAGTGCCTCCGCCATGGATCTGCAGCCATCAAAGATTGGCAGTTTGTTTTGCCTGGGGGCAGAGGTCTGGGTTGCTGGCCTTCCGTGCCATACCTAGAGAAGCTTCTCATTCCCGTTTCTCCTTTAGACTTTAGGTACCGGAAGCGGAAGGAGTCTGCGAAGGGTAAAGGCACAGAGCTACGATTGAGGAGCAGGCTTTCCCCACCCCCTCGAAAATCTCAAGGACGCCCAGACTTTCGGAATGGCTTCTTCCTGGAGCCCTCCAACAGTTCTCCTGTCCAAGAAGAGCTGGAGAAACCATCAGGAAAACGCAAATGTAAAACCAAACACCTGGCAGGGATCTGTGATGAGGGGAAGGTATGGCTTGGACAGATGAGGGGAACACGTGTGGGGAGAAGAGAGAGAAGGGGACTCCTGTTAGTAAGACACGGCCACATGTGCCAAGGAGTTGTATTCCATTATTTTTCAGGGGAAGGGCTGCTGGAACCAGCCCAAAATGCGCTCTCTGAAGAAGCCCCAAGACTTGTGGACGCTTTGTAAGTCCCGTCGGGTCTCAGGGAGTTCCCCTGAATTGCCCATGGCCCAGAACATTCCTCCTGGAGCTCGGCGGCTGATTGTGAACAAAAATGCAGGGGAGACCCTTCTGCAGCGAGCAGCTCGATTGGGCTATAAGGTGAGTTTTGGTGCCCTTTTCTGCTCTGTGTCTTGGGCTGCCTTGTCTGGGTTTGTGTGTAACCAGGCCTGCAATGCTTTTGTCCATGTAGGACGTAGTGCTGTATTGCCTGCAGAAAAAGAGCAGTGATGTGAACCATCGTGACAATGCTGGCTACACAGCTCTGCATGAAGCCTGTGCGCGAGGCTGGATCGACATCCTCCACATTCTGCTAGAGCACGGTGCCAACGTGAACTGCAGTGCACAGGATGGCACAAGGCAAGCCAGTGAGAGGGGAACATCTGGGGAAGCACTGAGAAGCGTAGGGGCAGGGAGCAGGGCGTGTTTTTCAGGATGAGCTGTTGGTCATTGCTAGATTTGTTTTAACTCAAAACAGAGCGTTTGCTTTGCGGACCCATCCAGTCTCTTCTTTTTCTGCTAATGCTTCTGTCCTTGCAGGCCTGTCCATGATGCAGTAGCAAATGACAACCTGGAAACCATGTGGCTTCTACTCTCCTATGGTGCTGATCCCACTCTGGCCACTTACTCTGGGCAGACAGCTGTGAAGCTTGCCACCAGTGAAGTGATGAAGCGCTTCCTCTGTGGTAGGTGCCAAGCCTGGGAGCAGCAGTGCTTCCATCCGTCCTGTCTGGCAGCATACGGGACCAAATCTAGGTATCAGATGTTTTAGAAGTACTTGAGCAGCAGGTGACTGAATAATTTTAGTTCTGTCCTGTCATGTGTATGTTGTTTTACCACCCAAACCTTGATTATAGAATTGTATATGGTTTTCCAAATAAGATGCAAGTCACTTTTCAGTCTTTAACGTGCAAGGAGGTGGCAGTGACCTCTCGTGGTCACACAACTGAAGACAGTACTGTGTATGAGGCTTGGAGACTGTTCCACAGTTCCCAGTTACACTGCACTGCATAACCTGAGTGAGCATATTTTTGCTGCCAAGTGGTGATGCCTTCTACTTGAAAACAGCTCTGCCCAAATGCTGCCTGCCTGCTGTTGTTAGAAAGGACCATTTTGGCTCCCTATGGCCGGGAATGAAGCGTACCCGCTTTCTGTGCTGTTTGTGTAGAAGCAAGATGAGTGTTGCGGCTTCTACATCCCAGCAAGGAAGAGACAGCTAGAGTAGCAGTGGTTCCCAGAAAGATACAAGGCAGAAAGTCTCCCGTGTTGAAAAAAACTTGTTTGCCACTGTCTGTCTGAGCTCCTCCAGGCTTAACTATACATGCAGGTGTCGGAGATGTAATTTTGAACTCAAATCCACCCTAAGAACCTTTCTTTCCAAGCCACTTAGTGTTGTCCATTTTCTCTTTTCAACTTCCGTTTCATGTTCTCAGGCACAGGGTCGCGTTGTCCTCTCCTGAGGTACCTTCTTGCAAGTCAGGTTTCAGCTTTCCCCATAATGCCTAACTGCAAAGTGGGGAAAAGCAGCAGAGGTGAACTGGCTCACCCCAGATCAATGGATATGCATGCCAGGGTCATGCTTTGACCAGTAGCTAAATGTTAATCCTCTCCATTTTTTCTCTTTAGATTACCTTTTGGATCTCCAGGGGCGCACTGATGGGGATCCTCGAACAGCGTGGGACTTCTACAGCAGCTCTGTACTAGGTGAGCTCATTCTATGCCCTTTCATGTACTGTACATATATACATTACTGAAGGGGCTAAAACTTTGAAGCCTCGTCTTGTTTGATCCTATATTGCTTTACATGGGCAGTGGGGTGGCGGGGTGGGGAAAAGCTAATACCCAAAGTCCAGAGCAGAGAGAAGTAATGCTAGGTAATGACACATCACTCACTCAGGTCTGTCCGTGTCCTTCCCAGCTCATGTCTTAGAGATCTTGCTGTCATGTTGCATGCTGGTAGTTGCTCCTGAAAAGGACATTTTCTTTGGGAAGCTGCACGTGTAGATCCCTCCAAATAGGCTGAACACGGTGTGCAAGGCTAGAATCCACATGCTGCTGTGCCTCCTGAGGGTCTTTGGGTATCGATCCAGGAGCATGTTATTCTTGTAGCAGTTCTTGCTACTCCCCAGCTAACCAGTCATCAAGATAAACCCAAGGAAGGCAGAGGACATACTTATTCCTTCGAGGTGTAGAAGTCTTGAACTTCCAGGTTCCCAGAGCTGCCCATCCCTCTCCTCCGCTTTGGAGGGGAGGCACTCATCCAGGTGAGGTCCTCTTCTTACAGTGCTGGGCATTTCCCAGTGAAGGCATGATTTGTACCTTTTACTGTCACTTTCTGAAATTGTGGTTACCATCTTAGAAGTTTTCTTGAAATGATACAGGCACAAGGTCCACAAATTGTTCCCTGTGTTGCTCCGTTCCCCAGGGGTCCATGAGTGAAGATGTTCTGGATCTAGCTGGGGGACTGGGCAGACTGCAGTGTCCCTCCCAACCACTTCTGAGACAGGAGATCAGCACTGTCAAGCCCTTCATAAAGACTTGGGTTACGTATGCTGGCAAGCTAGAAGGCTGTTGATTTTAGTTGCTCACATAGTCATTCCCGACATCCTCCTAGAAATGAAAAAAATCAGATACATATGGAAGGGTACTCTTGGTAGAGGACTTATCCTTGGAGGACCGTGGTGTCTCTTCATTTCAGAGTAAAAGAAATTCTTTACTCCTAAGAACACTTTATTTGTACTCCTAAGAACACTTTATTTGTAGGCTTTTGCACCTCAGGCGCACCAAGAAGACTGTTCAAACCACAACCTCCTTCCTCTGAATTTCTCACTCCTGAAACTATCGCAGTCCTTTAAGAAGAAGCCTCTTTACCACAAGAAAAATAGTTATTCTTTGACTTGAATATTTTAAAAGTAAAGATATTACCTCTTTTGATTTGTCACTGTTTCCCACTTGGATTCCTCTTGATAAACAAGGGAGGAAAATTGTGTGTGGTTTTGTGGGTAGGAGAGTTTGGCTTGCTTTGATTACTACAGCATGCTGAGTTCTTGGTTGCCCAGAGAGCTGATGTGCTTGAGTTCTAGTATCTGCTTGTGTCCTGTTCATCAGCGTCCTTTCCTCTTGAGGATCCTGGCATGAGATTTAAACTGCCAATTGTCATACCCTCTCTAGGAGGCCCACTGCCACATGCAAGTAATTTAGAAATGTGCCATCTTGTTTTTCATATACCCTAATGCCTGAAATGGAACAGGTGGATCTTGGAAAAGCAAGCCAATTGTGTTTTGTTCAAATTAGCTGCTTGTCTCAGTTCTTTCATTTCCCTAGCCCTTGTCTTGTCTTGAAATATCTTGTCTTGCATCATGTCTTCCCACATTTCTGTCCTCCACCCCATAGGTAAAAAAAAAAAAAAAAAAAGGCTTTTTTTTTTCAATAAGCAAACCACCATTGAGTCTTTGGTGTTTCTTGGAGGAATGCAGGAGTGCTGGGATGCCATCGGTAGTGGCAGTTTACCACTCAGAAAGGCCTTGCTGAGACCCTTGGCTAATACATGGAAAATCTCCCCAGGGAGCGCTGGGCACTGCACTTCCTTTCCTTCCCCTGGACCTTAGTCGAGATTTTCAGAGTATTTCTTCAATTGAGGGTGGAAAAAGACTACTTTCCCTGTCAGGCATGTCCTACCTCTTGCATTGGGACTTCACACTAAATCCTGGCCACTGTGGATACGTCTCGGCTGGGTCTCTGTCATTCATGTGGTGCCATCTGTCAGGTTTTGTCTTCCATCTCTCCTGCGCTACCTGAAGCTGGTTAACAAGCCAGACAAATCCCACATTATCTGCCTGTACCCTTCCCTAGAAATGTCATTTCATCCTCGTTGCCGTAAAGATCCTTCCAGTGTGGACTGGCCTGATGCTTGCATCTCAGGTGCTTCAAACTTTAACAGTTACCTCTGCACAGCTCTTGGGAGAACATAGGTTCCTCCCAGACATCAGCGAATATCCCTGCAGAAATGTCAGTGATGCAAAATGTTCTGAAACCCTGTGGCTTTGGTGATGATGTGGGATATTTCTGTCTCTGGCTTGGAGAGAGGGTGACAGAGATCCCAAGCCAAATCACCACCACGCTGCAGTGAGAGGCTCAGTCACACTGCCCCTTCTTTTGCCCCTCAGCAGGGAGTGTTCCCAGTGCTGCCCTTGACACTGCCTTTGGGAGGCTGCGTGGCAAGTTGTGGCAAGGAACTAACTCAGTTGGGAAGTAATCCTTTATCCTGCCAGGTCTGTTTTCAGCGGGCACAGAAAGGGACCTTCCTTTCCATCCACACCTAGATCAGCTTACAGCAGTGGTGAAATGGCAGCATTAGACCACTGTCACCTGTGCTTTGCCAGGGCACTGTGTGAGTTGGCAAGGAAGGGCAAGATGCCTGAGCCTGTGAGAAGGGGTTGGTTTCTTTACAGTGGCGTTTACTGAGTGTTTTGAAATGGGTCCTTTTGGCTTGGTTACCTTCAGCAGTCACCTCGGGTCACCAGGAGCAAATACTGCCCAGGGCAGGGGATTACCTCATTCAGCTCTGGAGTAACGGAGCTGCTCCCAGCTGTCATAGGCAGCAAACCAGCTCAGCAGAAAAAAGTCCTCCTCCTTCAGTGGTTCAGTCCTTCAAAATTTGCCTTCCATCAGGTCCACTAACTGAAGCACAAAGCATTGCATGTCCCTCAGGGTGGAGGAGAAATCCCAGGCCCCTGCTTGATCTGTTTTTATTCTTTGAGGCAAGAATGTTGTCCACATTTTCCTTTAGGTCTGCACATCTCTGGGAGCCGAAAGATAATGAGGGAAGCCAGGGTGTGGGATCTCTGAGGTCTGAGTCTGGTAAAGTCATCAGCATCTTGGACTTCACACTACTGTAGTTCCAGATACAAAGTCCCACGCCAGGGTCTTGTTCTACACCTGGGAGTAGCATTGTTGTGTCTGATTGTCTCCCTGTTACTCTGCAGTGGTACAGAATGTTTCTGTTCTTGTCGCAGCTTTCACTTGGGCTAACGGACAGGACCGAGTGTGAAGAGTTTTCAGGACAGACATTGGACTGTGTTGCCGCATTAAATGCATTTAATTCTTTTTTTCCTGGGTTGCTCAAGAAATTGGAATTTTTTTGGTGATAGCATCTGAGCTTTGCCTAGCAGTGATGTCAGACCAATACTCATGTCACTTATTTTTGTCCTATTCTACAATGAGTTTTGAAGATTTAAGTACTCTGGTTTTCTGTTTCTTAGGGATTTTTTTTTCCCTTGGCAGGACTAAGAAATTCCTTCTTTTTTTTCCTGAGACCCTGTTTGAGCCTGTATCTCCTGTCATCTGCTGTTGTTTCTTTATTAAAATAACATTCTCACTGGGTGCTGGATTGATTTGTAGAGCAGTATGGTGCGTGGAGCTTTCTCATGCAGCACACCATAAGATTTCTTTTTTTCCCCAGCCTTTTCTCTTGCAGGTGGTATTGAACTTTTGCGTGATTGGTTTATTTGCTCACTAGCACATTTGGTCTGACTTCTTTCTGTAGAATCTGAACTCTATTTTCTGGAAGTTTTTGGAGTTACTCTCTTTTATCTCAGCGGGACAAAAACCACTCTGCAAACCTAAGACTATTGATACTTCTTAACAATGAAATCCAGACAGCAAGCTGTTTTTCAACAGATGGTTTTTCAATTCAGATTAGTGAATGGTAAATTTAACTGCTTTTAAATGGCTGATGGATCAAGTGCGCTATTTGCCATCTCTTATGGACACAAATCCTGCTGAAGCTGAGGTACCTCCTGGAACAGCCAGCTTCAAGCCAGAAATCTGCAGGGCTGATTCTCTGAAGTCATGCTTGGTGTTGTTTGGTTGTATTAGTCTTTAGATCTGCTGCTCAGTTTGGTGGCACAGCCTTGCAGTCCTTACTTAGACACGGTTGCTGGCACACACCTCTAGATAACCTGCTGACAGTTGTCAAGAGTGGAATCCGGATGGAGAAGTACTCAACAAGCAGAGCGCAGTGCCTTCCTTTATAGGATCTGTGCAGAAAAAGCACCTCATACATCCACCTCCTGCTCTGGCGCAGGCTCTGAGGACACCTGTGCTGGCAAAGCAGAGGGGACTGAGGCTGTTTCAGGGAGAGCCTGGGGGCCAGCACGTGTTTGGCCCAAGAAAAGACTACCAGTCAAAGTGGCTCGTTTTGCAAGCAGGCCGTGCCTCGTCTTGTGTGCGGGATCAGTGTAAACCTAAAGGTTGCTGCTATGACATAAGATGTTCTTTCTACCTGATGCGGTCACCAAGTGGAGTCTTGCTGTGCAGAGCAGCCAGCGCTCACACAGAGTTCCTCTGAGATGAGGGGCTCGAAGGAGAGCAGGAAGAGCCCCCGGGACTTGGCTCTTACAGTTGCTGTGATGTTGTGGGAAGGTTCATGGGAAATTGCAGTGGTAGCCGGTTCAGCTGGGCAGAGCTGTTCCCCAGGGAGTGATGAGCACTGTCTGGTGTGAAACTGTGAGTGATGCCAATGTCTCTTTTGCTTGTTGCAGAGGGGAAAGATAGCATTGGATGTGATCTTCTGCTCAACCCTCCAGGAAGTTCAGACCAGGAGGAAGAGGAGCAAGAAGCAGACAACTTCATGTTTGAGTTCTCAGACAAGCCACTGCTTCCCAGCTATAACCTCCAAGTGTCAGTGTCTCGGGGGTGAGTATCTTTTCCCAGAGCAGAGAGCATTTGGGTGACATTAATGCTGGGCTGGAGGGCGAGCTCACAGAACAGAGCCCTTGAGCTTATGAGGCTAGCAACAGTACAAGAAAGCCTTAGGCTGCTCTCCAGGTGAGAGATAACATGAAATATAAATTCATACCCGCCTGGGAAACTTTGAGAGCCCAAGCTGACTGTGTGCTAAGGAGACAGGCCATACAGAGTTGCACTTGTGTCCTGTAGACCAGAAAGCACTCCTCCAAAGGAGATGATACCTTTATCCCTGTTCTGCAGGTAGAGACTGAGGAATGGTGCTATTGTAGCTTCCCCAGAAGGAGCAAATTGCTGCTGCTGCAGCAGTAACCCTCTTGTGGCACACTCCCTGTCATGAGCCATCTCATAATGAAGCATTGGACAGACTCTTACTTAGAATAATGTGAAGGTAGAAACGACACTTTGTGAGCCCCAAGTCAGAGAAGCAAGTAGAAGATATAGGGTAAGATGGAATTTGTTTGACTGATTGTGTGATCCTCCCCCTCTACTCTGCCCTGGTGAGGCCGCATCTGGAGTGCTGTGTCCAGTTCTGGGCCCCTCAGTTCGAGAGGGAGGAAACTGCTGGAGGGGCTCCAGCGGAGGGCTGCCAAGATGATGAGGGGACTGGAACATCTCCCTGATGAGGAAAGGCTGAGAGAGCTGGGTCTCTTTAGCCTGGAGAAGAGAAGACTGAGAGGGGATCTCATCAACGTCTACAAACACCTTAAGGGCAAGTGTCAGGAGGATGGGACTCTTTTCAGTGGTGCCCAGTGACAGGACAAGGGGCAACGGGCACAAACTGCAGCACAGGGAGCTCCATCTGAGTACGGGGGAAGAACTTCTTTATCTTGGGGGTGACAGAGCACTGGCACAGGCTGCCCAGAGAGGCTGTGGAGCCTCCTCTGGAGACATTGAGAACCCGCCTGAACGTGACTCTGTGCAACCTGCTCTAGGAGAACCTGCTTTAGCAGGAGATTGGACTGGGTGATCTCCAGAGGTCCCTTCCAACCCCAGCCATTCTGTGATGCTGTCATTCTGTGATTCTCAGAAGTCCACCTCTGAGGTGGTCACCTTGGCTTCTTGTTGCAGTCAGCAAAGACTTGACGGCAGGATTTATCCAAATGAGGGCAGGAGTAAACATGGGGCTGGTCCTTGGTCCTCTCCCCCAGAGTTAATGAAAAGAGGAGAAAGAATGAGGGACTACGGGTGAGGGAGACCTATACATGGGGGAATCGAGCAAGGAAAGACCCCTTTGGTTTCGGAAAAGACGGGTTTAAGGGACGACTTGTTTAACACAAAACTGAGAAGCAGCACAGGTAAAGCCAAAAGGAATAGCTGTTTTTGTGTCATCTGTCTGATGCCTGCTGTTCTGTACCACAGGTGGTCACAGGCTTGGTGTCCCCTTCACAGACAGCAGCATATCAGTCATTTCAGCTCCTTGAGGTTAAGAGCAGCTTGTGTACCTTAGGTGGTGCTTTTCCTTCAGATTCAGGTTAGAGACACTGGGTTGGAGGCAGGGCCTTGTAGGAATGCAGTCAGCGTCTGGCAGTGTGCATCTCTTGGGGTCCTGCTGCTCACGTTCCTGCAGAGTTCTGGCTGTGCGGCAGCATGGCAACCTGCGTTGCTTGGGACAGACCTGGCCGCCCTCAATGAGCAGGCAGGGGTAGTAAAGGATCTCCGCGTGCAAACCTGCTGCAAGCCTCCCTCTCTCCTCCTCCTGATGCTGCTCCTAGCCCTCTTTTTCTCCAGCAATGGGCAGCAGTGGCTTGCATTGATGGGTCCCAGTAGACTTGTTTCCCCTCCATCGTGGGGAAGGCTACATCAGGGCACAGCGCTGGAGCGGTCCTCCCTTCTCCACCCCTTCTGACACCATGGCTCTTGGATTTGCCAGGATTGCAGCGGGGCGAAAGGCGACTTGGAAGAGGCAGCAACAAAAGTGCTACTTTTCTGTTTAGTGAGTTTCTGTGCCTGCCAATTTCTGTCCATCCAGAGGGACACATACGGCACCCAGGAGAAATGGCCGGGTGGGAAACGGAGCCTCTGGTGTGGCATTGCTGGGTGGGGATGCTGCCGGGACACCGTTGGTGGCATACCTTCCACACCGATGTTCCTGTCCTGAGTGCTTTAAAAAGCTGTGACCTGCAAAATAGTGATCAAAGCGAGGTGCATCTCTGAGCCTGGGTCCTGTACGTGTGGTCTGCCCAGGCCCCGCGGAGGAGGACCCCACGGAGAATAGTGCCTGGGCCTCAGCAGCAGTGCTGTGTCGCAGGGAGGCAGTGAGGTGGGCATACTCCTCCACCCCTAACCCACCATCCCCTTGCTGTCCTTGCAGGCCCTGCAACTGGTTCCTCTTCTCCGATGTGCTCAAGCGGCTGAAGCTGTCCTCCCGCATATTCCAGGCCCGCTTCCCACACTTTGAGATCGCCACACTGCCCAAGGCGGAGTTCCAGCGTCAGGTCTCTCTCAGCCAGGTGCTGGCACAGGAGGAGGTACAGGAGAGTCCCGAGCTGGCACAGGGTGCTGCAGAGACAGTGGAGCTGGTGCACTAGGACAAGCTGTTGGGGAGACTCTGCTGCTCCTCCCAGCGCACAGACACCTGCTTCTGCACTGGTGCTGGTAGTGGAAGCTCTGCAGCTCAGCCCAGCTGTGCCCAAACCCCACTGCTGGTGGCCAGTGAGCTGTGTCCAGCTTTAGTGCCTGGCAACCCTGGCTGTGGGGCAGCCATTTTCTGTCTGGCTTCACCCTTGGGAGCAGAGTGTGCATAATATTTGTTATTTGTTTCTTTTGGAAAGACCCATTTTACACCTGCTTCCCTACTCCCCAGCCCAGGTGCGCTCCAAGGCACAGGGATGGCTTAGCCTCTGTACGTGCCCAGGATGTACCTGTATCCTGAAACTGCTCCTGAAAAGATGCAGAGAGGCTTTAAAGAAGGGAACAGGGAATGAGATGGGAAGCTGGAGTGCAAGAAATAAGCCGTGGATTTATAACTAGGTCCATGTGGGTACTGGTGCCGATCAAAGCCACTTCAGAAGACTGGAAGTCCAAAGGTCACAACAGGAGGCTAAAGGCAAAGGCAAAGGCAAAACTGAGTAGAAAATGGCCCAACTGTGTTGGCTGGTGAGAGCAGAAAGCCCCAAACCAAAACTAGATATCCAGGTCAGCAGCAGACATTTAGCAATGAGAAGTAACACGGCTGAGCAACTCGGTTGTTACCTACCCCTGCCTTGACCATAGCAGTGCGCAGGATGCCAGCTCAGCTTTTTGATATACTGCAGGCAAAGTGGTGCTGATACGAGGAGCCCGAGAGCCACACAGCAGAGCCAGCAAGATTTCTGAGAGCCTCGCAGCACAGCACCAGGCTGGTACCTGAATGTACTCCAGCCTGACGAAAAGAGCTGCTGGTCCAGGGATACAAAACCTGTTTTGATCCCTGCAAGCAAAGCATTGCCTGGGTATGACTTTCAGAATGAGAGGCACAAGGCCTGTGATTGCTTCTGGCAGGTCATTCACATGGCTGTAGAAGAAGAGACCAAGGGCAGCAGGAGTGCCCTGGCAGTGGGAGTAGAAGGAAAGTCTTGATCACGCACCACTTTGGGGGGGGGACGGACTTGACCACAGATGGGGTGCAGCACTGCACTTGCTGCTAATGACAGGTGAGCATTAGAGCAGGGGAGGAGGGTCTTATAAATGGAGGGGCAAGTGGCTAATGTACATGCTCCCACCCCCCCTACAATGGGGAGGTTCCCTGGGATACCAAGGTGATGAGGCATGGGGCAAGCATTAGGTAAAACAGACTTAAGATTACGATACAAATGAAATGCTCAAAGTCCTTGGCTTGAATAGCAGAGAGGTGAGTGGGAAGGGAGCTTGAGGTAGTCAAGCCAGACAGCCGGCTTGCTGCCAGCACCAGCCCAGGGCTTGCCCCAGCCAGTGCTGGGACACCCTGGTGACACGTTGACTCAAAAAACGGATCGCAAGGAGCAAGGCCAGCGGAGGCCCCATCTGGTTGGGAGCTGGAATGCCAGCGGCATGGGCAGAGGCCGAGGGCACAGGCTCTGCTCAGCGTGGAGAAGAGGGAGCACAGGGGCTCTCCAGCTCTGCCTGCTGGCGTGGGCCTTGCCTGCGCGGGTCTTTCTGCCAGGGTGGAGCAGGCACACATGAGCCCTGGGGGAAAATGGTCAGCTTTTATTGGCCTCAGAAAGCATGCAGGGGCCAGCAGAGGCTGGCGCCACGATGTCCTCAGGGCAGCTGAATGCGTGAGGCGCAGTCCCGGCAGCCATCCCTCCAGTGCCTCCCTGCGCTGCACCTTCCGCATGCAGCACGGGCTCAGGGGCAGCCGGCACCTTCATGGGCCCCGCTGGCAGCAGGGCGCTGCTGCTCTCGCTGTGCCGTGATGCAGGTACAGGAGAAAGCCCTGCGCAGAGCCCTGAGCACCCTGCGGAAGAGGGAGGGCCGTCGCCGTCGAGCTGGGGTGTGCGGCAGGGCGGCGATGCCTGTGGAAGGAGAGCTGTAGGCAAGGGGCTGGGCAGGTAATGGGCAAGGTCCTGCCTGCTCCCCACCACCGAGGGCTTTCCCCAGGGAGGGGTGTCCAGGGAGCGGCCAGCCCCTCTGCACGCAGTCCTGCCGCCCTGGCCTGGGTGCAGGTCGCCGGGACAGCCGGACCGGGCCTGCCCCGGCCGAGGCAGCGCTCGACTCGGACGTACCTGGCTCATCCTCGGGCTCATCCCTGGAGCCGGAGCAGGGCGATGTGTTACCACTCTGCTCGGAGGTTGCCTGGCCCTCCGGGGGAACAGCAGTGGGGGTCCTGAAAGAGCTCCAGGCTGTCTTCCCACTTGTCGTCCTCCTTGGCCAAGACCCTGGCGCCTCCTATAAAAACAGGAACAACAAAGGGAGAGCTAAGCATCCGTCACTGGATGCGGGGAGAAACCGGCGCTTGGGGATGGGGTTTCGTGGTAGGCTTGGCAGTGTTAGGTGTCGGGTTGGCTGGGCTTACGGTCCTGCAGCCAGAGGAGGGCTGCGTGTCGCCTCTGTGCTGGGAGGTCGCCTGCATGGGGAGAGCAAGAGTAAAGGCGGGGGCGGGGGCCGGGGGGGTGGTGGTGGTGGGGAGGAGATGGAGAGGATGTCCACCAGCCATGTCCCTGCCACACATGCCCCGGGCGCCGCGCCTGCCTCCGGTACCTGGGGATGCTCGGTGCTGGCCACGCGCCCCTGGCTCACCTGGTGCCAAGGCTCCCAAGGCAGGGGACAAGCTGTCTCATTGTCTCCGTTCTCTGCTGCTGGGGCAAGGTGTGGTGTGGCGGTGTTGTCCACAGCATTTTCAGGCAACAAAAAAGCCCCTTCATGATCGTGTGCTGCTGGGGAGATGATGGCTGCACTAGCCTCTCCTGGATGGTCTCCAGACATGGGAGAAGCCATGTGTTCTCCATCCTGGCATTCGTCTGGGACAGGAGAGGCTGTGCTGGGCTCTCCCCGAGGGCCTGCAGCCAATGTAGACTCGCTATCCTCAGTTGCTGCACGTGGTTTTACTGCCATCGCCGCATCCATGCTTTGTGCCGAGTGCCGCTGTTCCACCGGCTGCTGGCTGCGTTCTTGGATCACAGCCTCAAGCTCGTGCAGGACATCACTCATGTCCCACCAAGCTGCGTCCTGCAGAGCCATGGTGTGGGCTGTGGGGCTGCATGGGGCAGGTGCCTGACTCCCTGTCTGTGCTGCTGTGCCCTGCTTGCTGAAGAGAGAAGCCGGTGCCTTCGCCGCCTCCTGTTCTGTGGGAGCGAGTGGAGAGCGCTGCTCCTCTTCCTCAGCAGCTGCAGCCAGGGCAGCAGCTGCTGGCTCGGTGTTTGTGGAATGTGCCGGGTCAGGAGACACATCCTGCTGGTGCCCAGCTGTGACTCCTGCCGCGTGTGTGCCAGAGCTGCTGGGACGGCAGGACCCCTCCAAAAGCTCTGGGAACAAAGGGTTGACCCAGATGCTGTGGATCTTGATGTCCTCTTGGGACAGTTCTTTGGTGCTGATATCTTCCCAGCAACCAAGCTTGGACAGGGCCCCTGGGTGGTTCTTTGGCACTTGTGGGACTAAGGCCCTTTCTGCCTTCGCCCAGTGCTTCCCGCGGACATGGGCTGCCATGCTTGCAGGACTTCCTGCAGGACTTCCCCTCCTCCTGTGCTGGCTGTGGGCCAGGAATCTCGACTTCAGCTTCTGCATATCCTCCTCCTTCCTGGAGCAGTCTGCCACATGTGTCATATCCTCAGGCATCCTACAGGACCCTCCGTTGGCTCCGCACCGACTTGCCTATGAGGATGCACTTGTCGTGTCCCACTGGTGCTTTGGAGCCTTGCTGTACTGCTCGTGCCTGGTGCCCTGGCCCCACATGCCTCGTACCCATGGAAGCTGGCACAGACACCCTGCCAGCAGCACTGGTGCTCCCGTGTTCATGGGGATCATGCACGGGCTTAGGTGCAGGGGCCTTGCTGCTCCTGGTTGCCCGGACCTGATCTCTTCTTGCCCTTTCCACCAGCATCATGCTGCTTTTGAGTCTGCTTTTCCGCTGGCCTCTTGTGCCGGACCTCACTTACGTCCCACTGAGCTGCGTCCTGCAGAGCCACGGTGTGGGCTGTGGGGCTGTGTGGGGCAGGTGCCTGGCTCCCTGTCTGTGCTGCTGTGCACTGCTTGCTGAAGAGAGAAGCCGGTGCCTTCGCCGCCTCCTGTTCTGTGGGAGCGAGTGGAGAGCGCTGCTCCTCTTCCTCAGCAGCTGCAGCCAGGGCAGCAGCTGCTGGCTCGGTGTTTGTGGAATGTGCCTGGTCAGGAGACGCATCCTGCAGGTGCCCAGCTGTGACTCCTGCCGCGTGTGTGCCAGAGCTGCTGGGACGGCAGGACCCCTCCAAAAGCTCTGGGAACAAAGGGTTGACCCAGATGCTGTGGATCTTGATGTCCTCTTCCTGGGACAGTTCTTTGGTGCTGATATCTTCCCAGCAACCAAGCTTGGACAGGGCCCCTGGGTGGTTCTTTGGCACTTGTGGGACTAAGGCCCTTTCTGCCTTCGCCCAGTGCTTCCCGCGGACATGGGCTGCCATGCTTGCAGGACTTCCTGCAGGACTTCCCCTCCTCCTCTGCTGGCTGTGGGCCAGGAATCTCGACTTCAGCTTCTGCATATCCTCCTCCTTCCTGGAGCAGTCTGCCACATGTGTCATATCCTCAGGCATCCTACGGGCCCTCTGTTGGCTCCGCACCGACTTGCCTATGAGGATGCACTTGTCGTGTCCCACTGGTGCTTTGGAGCCTTGCTGTACTGCTCGTGCCTGGTGCCCTGGCCCCGCATGCCTCGTACCCATGGAAGCTGGCACAGACACCCTGCCAGCAGCACTGGTGCTCCCGTGTTCATGGGGATCATGCACGGGCTTAGGTGCAGGGGCCTTGCTGCTCCTGGTTGCCCGGACCTGATCTCTTCTTGCCCTTTCCACCAGCATCATGCTGCTTTTTGAGTCCTGCTTTTCCGCTGGCCTCTTGTGCCGCACCTCACTTACGTCCCACTGAGCTGTGTCCTGCAGAGCCACGGTGTGGGCTGTGGGGCTGTGTGGGGCAGGTGCCTGGCTCCCTGTCTGTGCTGCTGTGCCCTGCTTGCTGAAGAGAGAAGCCGGTGCCTTTGCCGCCTCCTGTTCTGTGGGAGCGAGTGGCGAGCGCTGCTCCTCTTCCTCAGCAGCTGCAGCCAGGGCAGCAGCTGCTGGCTCGGTGTTTGTGGAATGTGCCTGGTCAGGAGACGCATCCTGCAGGTGCCCAGCTGTGACTCCTGCCGCGTGTGTGCCAGAGCTGCTGGGACGGCAGGACCCCTCCAAAAGCTCTGGGAACAAAGGGTTGACCCAGATGCTGTGGATCGTGATGTCCTCTTCTTGGGACAGTTCTTTGGTGCTGATATCTTCCCAGCTATCAAGCTTGGCCAGGGCCCCTGGGTGGTTCTTTGGCACTTGAGGGACTATGGCCCTGGGCGCCCTCGACCAGTGCTTCCCGTGGACATGGGCTGCCATGCTTGCAGGAGTTCCCCTCCTCGGGTGGTGCCTGCGGGCCAGCTGTCTCCTCTCCAGCTCTGGCAGATCTTCCTCCTTCCTGGAGCAGTGTGCCACATGTGTCACATCCTCCGGCTTCCTAAGTGCCCTCCGTTGGCTCCGCACCGACTTGCCTATGAGGATGCACTTGTAGCGTCCCACTGGTGCTTTGGAGCCTTGCTGTACTGCTTGTGCCTGGTGCCCTGGCCCCACATGCCTCGTACCCATGGAAGCTGGCACAGACACCCTGCCAGCAGCACTGGTGCTCCCGTGTTCATGGGGGTCATGCACGGGCTTAGGTGCAGGGGCCTTGCTGCTCCTGGCTGCCCGGACCTGATCTCTTCTTGCCCTTTCCACCAGCATCATGCTGCTTTCTGAATCCCTCAAAAGGCACCGGTTTGTCTCCTGTGCAGCTGTGGTGTTGGCTGTGGGGCTGCATGGGGCACGCCTGCAGCTCTGCATCCTGCCGGCTGCATCCCACTCACCACAGCAGACCCGAGGAGATGGGACAAGCTGTCGGGGTCTGCTGGCAGCTTCCCTGCTCTGGGAAGAAGATTCGGAAGGTGCTGCTGCCTGCGGCTGCCCATGGCCCACCTGTGGGCAGGAAGAGCAGGAGTCAGGTGATGGAGGTGGCTACATTGGCACAGCGGCCCCCCCAGTGCTGGCAAGCCCAGCCGCAGCACCAAGAAAGATCCATGTGGCCCCGTCCCACCGCCACCAGCCCTCCTGCCCCATCTCTCACCTGGTGCAGGGTCTGCAGCCTGGGCAGCCTGCTCTGGTGCTGGGGGGCGGGTGTTCGCCTCCTCATGCGTGGGCATCTTTGGCGGCGTCTGCCGCTGACCTGCCATGGTCACCCAGGGGAGATGCTGCCTCCTGAGGGAGTCGCTCTTCTGGGAGTGGACACCCCAGGGCTCTCGCCCCTTAAATACCCCCACGGTCACCGTGGAGACCCGCATCACATTGGCCTCTGGGCATGATGCGCTGCCTGCATCACAAAGCCCTGGGCAATGGCTGTGGAGACGCCCACGCCCCACCCGTGAGCACCTGCGCCCCTTTTGAAGTGTCTCACTTGGTGAGGGACGCCAATGGCAATAGCTTTGCCACCAGGCTCTCCAGCATCTTTGTTTTTTGGCAAAGTAAGCCTGCACGGACACGATGCGGGTGGGTTCTCTCCCGTTGCTGGGGGCTGCTGGCTGACACCGAGAGGCGTGGGTGTTGTCCGTGGGCAGCTGCCTTCCCACACGGTGAAGCTTCAGCACTGGCATCAGCTGTGGCTCTGCTCCTGGTGGTTCTGCCTGCTCCGGGCTGAGCGCTCTGGGAAGGGGAAGCATCCATGAGTGTAGGAATGGGGATGTTTCCGAGGAGCAGCCCTGTGGTTTTCTAAACCTTCTGAGTACTGGGAGCCGAGCAGCGCTGGGCTCTGGGTGTGCCCGGGGCAGCTGCTCTGGCTGAGAGCGCCCTTCCCCTGCGATGCCTCTGCTGTCTCGCTGTCTGCCATGGGCTCTCCTGCCAGGTTGGAAGGGGGTGGCGTTTCTGTCTTGGCTGAAGTGCGTAATTGATGGACGCGACCAGAAGGGGCAGATGTAGGCCTGTACGCCTTCAGCACCTTCCTAAGGGGCTTGTGCTGCTTTCCCCCCACAAAGAGGGAGAGTCTGTGTTTCATGATGTGAGGTGGCTTCTTGTCTCTTGCCGCAGGGCAACAAGCCATGGATCTCCCTGCCCCATGGAAAGGGTATCTGCCTGACCATTGCTGAAGAAAGGGACAAGAGACTGGCAGCCAAGCAGAGCAGTGGGTGACCTCCAGCTCGGGTCAGCCGTGGTCCTTTCAGTGTATTAATTATACCGTTTGCCAAGTGGCGGTGTGAGTGGCTGAGGAGCATCCAAGGGCTGGAGGGAGCCGTGCTGTGCCAGTGTGAAGCCACACTCCGCTCTCTAGAAGGGCCTGCTGATGCGGGGAGACTCCTGGTGACCCGACCAATCACCAGAACCATCTTCCAGAAGGGCAAGGGGGAGCGGTAGGAGACCCTCCAGGCTGGTCCGTTCCTGGGAAGGTGCTGGCAGAAACGCTCCTGGACACCGTTCCCAGGGCCATGCTGGAGGAGCAGGGCTCTGGAAGAGCCAGCTGGGCTCTCCCTGGGGCCAGTGGTGCCAGACAGGCTTGAGGCTCTCTGGGATTGCCCCTGGCCGCAGGACTGAGCAGAGAGGGGAGGCTCCGTGACCAGTGCCAGGGGTGGGTGGTGCATTGGCCGGTGAGTTGGGCTTTGGCGGGGGGCGGTGCTCAGCATCCTGAGCCCAGCTGACAGCTGCTTACTGGCATGGATGGTCCCTCACGGGCTGCTCTTCAGTGCCTTTCCTCTGGAGGTGGAGTGTTGGGGTCTGCAGCGTGTCTGCAGACGAGTTAGTTGACTTTAAAGACTTAGTCGTGTTCCTTTAAGACAGCCCCAAAAAATGACAAGTATGTGAACAGGATGTGTAGAACCGGAGCTTAGAACCGCAGCAAACGGGCACCTACAGCAAGAGCAAAGAGCAAGCAAGAGGAAGACGACAGCAAGCCTATCAGGGTCTGACACACGTACTATCTAAGATATATAAGCAATCTGTACAGATAATAAAGGCCATTCTGGCCATTTTGTCTGAACCCAGCCACGTAGATATAGTGTTTTTATGTCCGTCTTGACTTGCGTCACCTCGACGTGCCGATATGATCCCAGTAAGGGGTATCAGGAGGAGACCCTGAGACTGTGCCCCCGATAAGGGGTGTCAGGAGCAGATCCTGAGGCTGTGACCAGCGGGTTGCTGGGAGGTGGAGCCTGGTGAAGCGGAATAGCACAGCAGGCGGCTGCTAGATCCCGGGAGAAGTGACGCCGGTAAGGTGAGCCACCAGGGACAGCATGGGACTAAGTTCTCTAAGGAAGATACCACTGTGCTGTCAATGTGGAAGTAGTGTTACAGAAATGTGGAGCTACTCTAGATGGGCTGCGGTTAGACAGTATGGTATTGAGGGCCAAGAGACACGGAGTAGAACGTCCACCGTGACTGCTCTTAGTGTGTTGAACCTGTGACAATTTAGGATCAACACTGTCGGAAAGCTGTGATGAAAGAGGACAAGAGGCGTCGGGGCATTTGGCTACACGGGGGACTGCTTAGAGATGCTGTGGGGGCTTAAAAAATGAGCAAGATGTGAGTGGGGCTTGAAAAGTCAGCAAGACGTGAGCGGGGGTGTATCACCCAAACCTGCCCTGGATCCCCCTCCAACTACAGACAGGAGGGGGAGGGGAGGGGGGGGGAGGGAGGGGGAGGGGGAGGGGGAGGGGGAGGGGAGGGGAGAGTCCGTGCCCCTTACCAGACGCCACTCCTGTATGTCCCAAAGCCCCTAAATAAGCCCAGCAGCATTGACCTATGTTCGGTAGCGATTCCGAGGACAAGGACAACAAGGAGAAACCTCGGTGGACCGATCCCTGCCCCCCTGAGTCCCAACGGCT